>NC_088377.1:8555000-9197500 GCF_037993035.2 Macaca fascicularis | reverse complement strand
CCCATTTCATAGATAAAGAACCTGAGGCTTAGAGAAATTAAATACCTTGCTTAAGGTTTTGCAGACCTCAGGGGGGACAAGTCAGAATTAAAAGGCCAAGTGCCTTCACTCTGCATAGGTTTTTATAACAAAACCAATCGATTTAGAACTAGTGTGGATTTCTGCTACCTGTAGGGGACCTATATATGACTAAGGGACTGTGACTATAGTCTGCAAAATGCAAGAGTGATATCTTGCCACATAAGGTCTTCATTTCTGCCCCTCTTTTGCAAGGATTTGGAGAAAACTTTGTAAACAGGACTGAAACAGTAAAGCTAATCACATCACAATCACATGCCCGCCCTCCCAAAGGATCATACTGGTGTTTGCTAATGGGAATCCTCCCTGTTCAAAGTTTAATACCTCATCCAAGGACTCCACAATTACATTTCCATTACTTCCCACTGTTTATCACAGTTGGATTGCAAAAGCCAATTTACGTTGTGATTTTTCCTCTGCTAGATCTTTACCATCTATTTTTAAATTTGTCTCACAATCCAATTGGGCACTTCATCCCAAAGTGTTGGCTCCATGGTGCTGTTGGAACATCGGCCCTGGGAGGGACCTTGTCCTCCAGCCACACTGTGTCTGCTGGACCAGGCACGAGGTCATGGGAGGACCTGCGTCCTTGAATTTGCCTCCAGCTCCTTCTCTCTCCTCTGGGGCAGTTTCTGATTAACCTTATATTTGGGGGCATTTAATAAAATAGATTTCCTCCTGTATTGTAAAATGAAGAAAAATGATAGTGTTACTCTTCAGTGCCTCTGACCTGGGGTTTGTGAACCAGATTCACCCTGAGGAAAGACAAGCACTTTCATCATGTGACTGACCCCCGTCATAGCTCTTATGGTCCATGCAGGGGTGACCTGAGCATTGAGCTGGGGCCAGGTTTGCTGGGGCTCTGGGAGAACAAGCACATTGTCCCCTGACAAGAGGAAAGAAAGATTTCAAGAGCCCCTTTAGAGATGGGAGAGCAACCTGGGTCAGCAATATTTTTATTGGCCCAATCTTAATTCTTATAAAAGAAGGAACCAGTGTACATAAAAGGAAATATAATTCTAGAATGATTTTGATGATAGCTGTCTGATATTTGAAGAGGTTTTCTTGATGGGAGATTTTATTGCCCACCTGTCTTCCTTTCTGATAGTTCTCGAAGGTGGCAGGTGAATAAAATATGCCTACCAGCTTTGCTTTTCTAATCTGTTGGCAAAGATTGATGTGTTTTTTTTTAGCCTGCTTTAAAAATGTTCTTTTTTATTGACGCATAATAGATGTACATAGCTTCAGGGTACATGTGATAATTTAATGCATTCATATAATTTGTAAAGATCAAATCAGTGCACTTGGAATATCCATTACCATAAATATTTGTCTCTTCTTGATGCTAGAACTGTTCCAATTCTTCTCTTCTAGTGATAAAAATGTTGTTATATCCTCCCACCTTATTTCCTTCAAACAAACTGATCTGGGTTTTTTAATTGATATTGGAGAGATGTGACTTTCTCCATCAGTGGTTGAGTTGTAATGTGGTCTGTTTAACTGCTAATGAATACACAGAGGTGCACATTCTCCTGGGCCAGTAGGTTTATCAGAAGACAGAATAAGAGAAAGAAAGTGAAGAAATACTTCAGACCATGGGCTGCAAATGCTTGTGCATCAGCTGCAACCCTCCTATCTGCTGCTTTGTGGTCAGTTAGTGGCATTTTGGCACAGACTTCAAGTCTCCAGCAAACCCTGCCCATCTCTGGTTCAGTGGATCTCAGTTCATACGCTGGCTAGGCCACTAGCTGCCCAAATCAATCAACACACTAATTAGTTTTGTTTCCCTTAAGCTCAGTTTCCCTCTCTGCATTTATCCCTGTGGCTGACTGTGAAAAGCACAGTCTCTCTCTTTGCCCATTTCCTTGAAGAGCAGGATGTCTAAAATTTTCAAGCAACAAAGCAAAACTTTATGCAATATTATGGGAAGAGCACAGATTCTAGAGTCTAGTAGGGTAGGAGAGGAAGTAGAGGGAGCAAATGGCTGAGATTTATTGAGCACCTACTACATGCTAAGGGTTGTATGCTTATTGTCTCATCCACTCCTCGTAATAGGCTTCGTTTCCATTGGCATTGTTTTGGAGAAGGCACGGGAGTTTCAGCCAGGGTAAGTCACTTCCCCAATATCACACAGTGAGCCTAGGGAGCAGGTGCCAAAGTTTTTACTCTATTTACTGTTCCTGAGCTCTGTTTCATCCTCTTGACTGTGATGACATCTGTCCATTTTAATCAAGGGGCGTTTTACAGTAAAGATTACAGGAGAGAAGGTGCACAAAAGCACACTGGTAAGCTCAGAAACACTTCAAGAGAGTTAGTTGCTGTTGCCTGCTACGTGCACATTCTGTTGGATCCTGTAAGTTCTGCTACTTCCACTACATAGACTACCCAAGGCCCTGTGTCGTGTGAGTCTTGGTCACAAGGTGAGTCAGTAAGCCATGAGGCCCCTCCTCTAAAGGTGCACCAGCTAAGGGTGCCCCAGGGGAACTTTGATCCTAGGACTTGTCAACTCCACGTCAAGACCTCATGAGAACCTGGATAAAGTCATTCTTTCTGTGTATTAGGATAGGATGGCCTAACCCTGATGAAGCTGGAAGGAATTTAGAGTTAGAAAATCTTCATGGTCGAAGTGTTATTTCTAGAATGTTCCATATCCATTAAAGAACAGCTCTGTCTTTTTGAAAGGCTGACTTCTCATGACTTGTCAGACAAAGCAGGTTATTTCATTTACATGTGGAGGGATGGTGCAGGTTGTGAGTGGGTGTTAATACAACCAGAGGGCCCATCCTATGAAGACTACCAGACCTGTGACCCCATGAGTCACCTCTCTCCCCCAGAACCCTTCAGCCTTGGGCTGAGATGCCTTTGGTGGCTCAGGCAACAGAACTTAAAGTCATCCCTTTCTTGGCACATCTGTTCTGGATCAAAAGGCGTGGTTAAAGAGGGAGAGCTATCAAGCCTCTAAGGCTCCCTAAATGCCAAGCTTCTCTATTAAACATGTGATGTGTGTTATTATTGCTTTTGGTCCTGGTAAGAATATGCAACAGAGGTGCTAGTTCCACGGCAGCCTGAGGCATAGAGGGGTTAAGCACTTGGCCCATAGTATATAAGGGTGAGACTCAGGCTAGTCTGATTTCAGACTTCAGGTCTTACACACATGGCCCCACAGCTTCTGCAAGGGCTGGTGCCTAACTCACCAGGTGAAGTGAAAGTTTGCTTAAGTAAGTTAATACCGTTTGCCTTTACCATAAATGGAAGGCAGGAAATGACACAGGCATGATGAAAGTAAAGGATAATTCATCGATTTAAAAAATGCCATGTAGTTTAGTGCATTAGTTTTCAAACTTTTTTGACAGTATCTCACAGTAAGAAATATATTTATTATTGTGACTCAGTAGAAACACTCACATATATGTGTGTGCATGCATGCATATGTGTGTGTGTGTGTGTGTGTGTGTGTGTGTGTGTGTGTGTGTGTATGGACCCAAACCAAAAGTTTCATGGAAGAGTTCTTTCTTCTGTATCATGTACTCTGTACTGAAAGATTTTTTGTTCCATATTTCTCTACTTCACTGTTTTAAAGTACTGGTTAAATTGACTTCATTTCTCCATTTGTTGGTTGTGACTTTTCATCATACATAGACAGTGGTTAATGGGGGCCAGGTCTCTGGACCAGACTCACTGAATGGGATTTCTAGATCTTCCACTTCTTAGTTGTTTAACCTTGACACAGTTCCTTAACCCCTCATTTCTCAGTTTCCTCATCTATAAAGTGGGCATAATAAAAATAATACCGGCTAAACAAGGTTGTTATGTGAATTAGGTAAAATAAGGCATATGAAGTGCTTAAACCAAAGACTGGCAAAAGCAAAGACCTTACTAATGTTAGCTGTTAGTTCTTTACCATTGCACATGACTTTCAACAATGTATTTATTTTATTAGGTGAGGCACTCACAGCTGCTGTATAGTAACCTTTTAAAAGATTCTTTCTCCAGCAAACTAACACAGAAACAGAAAACCAAACACCACATATTCTCATTCGTAAGTGGGAGTTGAACAATGAGAACACTTGGACACAGGGAGGGGAACATCACACACCGGGACCTGTCAGGAGGTGGGGGGGGGTGGCAACGGAGGGAGAACATTAGGACAAATACCTAACGCATGTGGGGCTTAAAACCTAGGTGACGGGTTGATAGGCAAACCACCATGACCCATGTATACCCATGTAACAAGACTGCATGTTCCGCACACGCATCCCAGAACTTAAAGTAAAATAAAAAGAGAAAAAAAAAAAATAGAAAAAGAAAAAAAAGATTAAGGCAGTGGGCATCTATGAGAAGAATGTAATTCTGCCCATGAATGAGTTAGAGGTCTGGGTAAAGATCACGTAAAACTCCACCTCCCTAGCTCTTAGAGACAGTAAAGCTGGTATGAAGTAGGTAACCAAAAACCTAAAATTCAAACATCGCTCTACATGTTAGTTTAACGTATATTCACAACACAGAAAAACGTCATCAAGAGAAGGTAAAATTATACTTAGCCTAAACTAAAGGAGTTGAGGAAACAGAACGCGTTTTAGAAAAACTTCCATCAGGATAATGAAATGAAACCAAAGTGTTGGCGCAGATAGCGGTAAACTGTGTTTTAGAACATTGATTTGTGGGGATGTGTCCTCCCCAGCATGTCTTCGGGTGATGGAAGGTCACTTACAATATGTACAGCAGGAGGTGCTGGGGTGAGGAAAATTCGGGCAAGAGGAGGCTCAGCTAACTCTCAGGCTTCCCTTTTTAAGAAAGATATGGAATTTCCTTGGGTCATGTGCTAAAGAAAGTAAGATTGCCACATAGAGGGTTGGACATGGTGGTTCACAGCTGCAGTCCTAACACTTTGGAAGGCCGAGGCAGGTGGATCACGTGAGGTCAGGAGTTCGAGACCATCCCGGCCAATATGGTGAAAACCCATCTCTACTAAAAATACAAAAATTAGCCAGGCATGATGGTGGGTGCCTGTAATCCCAGCTACTTGGGAGGCTGAAGCAGGAGAATTGCTTGAACCAGTTGCAGTGAGCCAACATCATGCCATTGTACTCCAGTCTGGGCAACAAGAGGGAAACTCCATCTCAAAACAAAACAAAACAAAACAAAAAATGCCACATAGAATGCAACCACAATTTTTCTGAGATTTAAAAAGGAAAATAAAGAAAAATCTCTTTAGGGCCTCAAGAATCTTTACAGGCATGAGGGGTTAAGGAGTTTTCCTTAGCCACAATCTTGGGCATGAAACCCCTGGGATTTCTCCCAGTTTTGATGTATTACAATAGAGTCTCATCCTATCCCTTGCAATTGAGATGTAGAAAAATCATCTTTTCTATGGGAGCCTGAGGGGAAGGATGGCCCAGGGAGGCCTGGAGTCTGTCAGGAGAGAGCAGCGCTGTGATTGGCCTCTATGCTCTAGGTTTACATTTGTGTAGCCTGTGGTTGCATCCAGCGCTCTCTCCCTGCCATTTTTTATGGCCCTGCGTGGAGGTGAAAAGGCGAGGACGGTGCCAAGATGAATGAGCAAAGCCTGAAGTCACTGTTCTCAGTTGGATCAACAGCCTTCACTCTGCCTGTTCTTAGGAGCGTGGTGTGTTGGAAACAAAGCGAAATTAGAGTGATATTAAAATAGATGATGCCATTAAAATGGATCAACCCCATGAGCGCAAGGAAAGACTGACTTCATTTGGAAAGCAGCAAAGTGGTTGGTATTTCAGAAGCCTTAGGTGGCAGGTTCCAGGCCAGCAGCCTGACCTGAAGGGTGGCAGACGGGACCAGGCCTCATTTCATTTGTGAGTTAGTTGGATCCAACTCACTTGTTAGCCTTGGTTTTGTCCTATTTGCAATCAAGTGCTTGGATGAGACTTTTCTGGGGTTCCTCCTCGTTCTCATACTGAGATTCAAGGTGGTCAGAGTGGGACCCTCCCCTCACTGGGCCTCCTGGGAGACCAACTTTCCAGATGTAGCCCTGTTACTGTAACTTGGGGTCCCTGTGTCCCTGTATTATTTGTCAATATGGTTGCAGTTGGCCTCTCTGGGGTCTCCTTTGAGTGTTTGTGGGCCTTTTTTTTCTTTTCTTCTTCTTTTTTTTTTTTTTTTTTTTTAAGATGGAGTCTTGCTTTGTTGCCCAGGCTGGAGTGCAGTGGCTCGATCTCAGCTCATTGCAACCTCCGCCCCCTGGGTTCAAGCGATTCTCCTGAGTAGCTGGGATTACAAGTGCATGCCACCAAGTTTGTCTAATTTTTGTATCTTTAGTAGAGATGGGGTTTTGCCATGTTGGTCAGGCTGGTTTCCAACTCCTGACCTCAAGTGATCTGCCCGCCTCGGTCTCCCACAGCACTGCAATTACAAGGCGTGAGCCACTCTGCCTGGCCCTTTGTGTCTTTTTGTAGTTACCATGCACAAGGATTTAGGATTTCATAAACAATGAAACAAAGGTAATTCTTATGTAATCATGACGATCCATAAAACCCAGTGTCTGGAGTGAAGGGAATGACAGAATACCAAGGTTTAGAGTCTATCTTTATATGGCTGTATTTCCCTGACAGAATTATAACACCAATGAAAACATGATGGTGACACTGTTGACTCACTACCAACTAACATTTTCCTGCCTGTGGTTTTCTTTTTTTCTAACCAGTCTGCCACCTACAACAGAGATGAGTGGCAGATACTCACTTTTCAATGTCCTCACAACTTGGGGTTGCTTGTGTTTTCCAGTCCTAAGGGGAGGTCAGCAGATAAGTGGGTAGAGGTGAACTGCTCCATCCCACCTTCACACCTGGTTGAGGCAGGATATAATGTGTGGAGCTATGGCAGCCTTCTTACCTCCAAGAGGGAAAGGCCAAAGTAAGGAATGAAGGGAAAGGGGTCCACCCTAGATCTGAGAATTTTGAGCTACTGAACTGGACAAGTTACCTTTGGATTTCTTGTAGGTGGGATTTATTAACAATTCCCCAATATTCTGTCACTTTAGCCAAACATTCTCTCAGTTGCAGTCTAGAGCTTCCTAGTTGATAACCTATAGCAAACTCCTTAAGTCACTCCTCTATACTGGGCATGGGTGCTAAGGGCTCCCTGTTTTGTCATTCTGATAATACAACAACAATGCCAGAAACTGCATTTATTACAAGCCCTGTTTTACAGACACAAAAACTGAAGCCTAGAGATGGGAAGTATCTGGCCTTGGAACACGTGGTTGGTAGGTGGTTGAGGCAGGACTTGAGCCTGTGCTTTCAAATTCCTCTGTGCCTGGGGCACAGCGGAGCAAGCGGCCCCTCCACATGACTCTGGAGAAGCCCAGGAAAGGCACTGGCTCTGCTTTGAGTCCTCCTTCCCACTAGCCTCATGTCCCACGAATTTCCTTAGGAAGCCTTCTGGGGAGTTGTGCATTTGAATGCGGTTACCCCATAGTGCTGCCCCAAGAGAAAGCAAACATATGCTCACACAAAAACCCATACGCAAATGTCCAAGGCAGTGTCGTTCACAATAACCAAAAGGTGAAAACAACTCAAATGTACATCAACTGATCAGTGGATAAACAAAATGAGGTCTGTCCAGGATGGAACATGATTCAGCCATAAAAGTAATGAAGTACTGATCTGTGCTGCAACATAGATGAACCCTGAAAACATGCCTAGTGAAAGAAGCCAGAAAGGAAAGACCATAGATGGTGTGATTCCATTCACAATAGGGCATCTGTTGAGACAGAAAGTCGATTTGTGGTGGTTGGGGGCCGGGGAAAGGTGTGGGAAGGTGGTAGCTTAAGAACACAAGGCTTCTTTTTGAAGTGATAAAAAGGTTCTAAAATTGATCTCGGTGATGGTTTCACATATCTTTGAATACACCTAAACCATTGAATTGTACAGTTTAAATGGGTGAATCATATGGCATGTGATTATCTCAATAAGGATTTTAACTTTTAAATTCAAGGGTACACACGTGCAGGTTTGTTATATAGGTAAACTTGTGTCACGGGGGTTTGTTGTACAGAATATTTCATCGCTCAGGTATTAAACATAGTATGTATTAGTTATTTTTCCTGATCCTCTCCCTCCTCCCATGCTCCACTCTCCACTAGGCCCCAGTGTATGTGGTTCCCCTCTACATGTCCATGTGTTCTCTTCATTTAGCTCCCACTTACAAGTGAGAACATTGGTATTTGGTTTTCTCTTCCTGCCTTAGTTTGTTAAGGATAACGGTCCCCAGCTCCATCCATGTTCCTGCAAAGGATATGCTCTTGTTCTTAATAAACATGTTTTCAAAAAATCACAGTGCTGCCTAGGAGGGGAAATGCCTTAGCCAGTCACCCAACACACGCAGGCTCAGCCTCCAGCAGCGTTGAGGGAGGCAGAAAGGGAAGCTGAAAGGCAGGAAAGCTGGGAGAAGCTGGGGTCAGGTAGCCCTGTTAGCTCAGCATGACCCAGGAGGAGAGGACTGGGCAGGAGAGGAAAGGGTGAGCTCCTTTCCTTCTTTCACTCCCTTGAGCAAAGTGAGTCTCCTCTCCACAGTAATTATGGGCCAACCGGCAAGAGCAAGTTCTGCTTGAGGCAGAAAAAAATAGTGCCTCAGCAAACTGCAGATTAGTTCACAAAACTTTGTGTGAGTAAATCAGATATTCCCATTTTGTAGAAAGATATAAACACTCAGGAAATACCTACTCAAATATTTGTTGTAAGTTCTCTCGAAATGTTTGAGGTTTCCAGAATGTCTATTACATTTCTTATATGACATTTGGAAGCCTCACTGATTATCCTTGACTTCTTTATCTTTAAAATGTGGTTCAGTTTGGGCATCTTCCCAGAAGCCCTAATTTTGAGAGAGCACTGTTAAAATAGGTTTGTCTTCCTGGTTATTTTTCCTAGGGACTCTATTTTACAGTTACAGTTTTAAAATTATTATCTATGAATTTCTTCAAAAATTCCTACACAAAACTATGAAAATGTGTTTTTTAGTAAGAGAGGCACCCAAATGCCTCTATCTGTTAAATCTTGGACTCCTCACCCCCAAGATAACACCAAGAACTGCAGACAAATATATCTGACGCATTTGTAAAAAGTGGCTAATTCCATAGCTATAATTCTCAGCTAAAGTCCTAGAAGAAGTTGGAAACGGAGCATTTATCAAGAGCAAAAGGAAGACTTGGCTGGAACAAACCGTGCCCTATTTCCCTGCACTGGAGACTTCCTCAGAGGTAGCTGGGCAGAGGCTGAGCTAGCGTGACACACTAAGGTGCCCACTGAGTCCACACTGGGTTCTAGACAGAGAGGATATGGCATGGGATGTCCTCAGGGTGTTGGAGAAAGGCCACGAAGAAATCCACTTAAATAAAATAGGGACTCAAACTTTATGCTGGACAATGAAAATGTCGAGTGTTACACTGTGGGGACTTTATTCTGAAAACTGAAACAAAAACTCTGAAAATAAGTTATCTGATATTAAACATAATTTTGGACATAGTTCTAACTAAGCTCCCGTTCTTAAAAAATAAGCAGGAATTAAGTGTTGATTATTTCTCATCTGGGTGATTTTTCTGGCAAAAATCCACATTAGTACAATTAAATAGCCTCCCTTTTACACAGCAAGTTTATCAGCAAGACCATAAAGAAGGTCGGTTTTGCAAAGACACGCAGCGGCTTTATTTCCCTAAGGGCCGCTGATAACCCTTGATAAGCATATCTTTCTCTCCGAAGGCACATCCTGTTTGTCACCTTCCTGATCATTTTCTCCTTTTCAGTAGTGAATGAGTTCATCTCTACTAAATCATCATTATCAGTGATGTCCCCTGCCCCAAGATGGGAGGAGGTTCCCAACAACCCAGCCCATGACTATGAAATCCCACATTTGTTGCAAGATTGCACATCTTACTTTGCAAGGCATTTGCACCAGATTATTGGGCAAGATCCTGACTCAGACTGAACTACAGGTAACTGGATGCCTCTGTGGAGGGTGATGAGAGGTAGGGAGAGAGATGCTGGGGGTAAGGGAGAGGGGGACTCATTGTTAAAGATGGCCAGTTCACAGGGAGTATCCTTGTTTATGACAACTTTGACCAAACCTACTCAACCTTCTGACTTTTCAGAATCAGATAGCTGGGGTTCCCTGCATATCATCTGGATTTTTGAAACCAACCCTTTGGCCTCAGTTTCCTGGATACTTTGGATAAAAGCACACCCCCATTTTGCCTGAGTTATCTTGCACAGCCCCGATTTTCGGCTTCATTTATTGCCTGGGTTTTGATACAAAATGAACATTTTTGGAGCATCCCCTGTGTGCAAAACTCCAAGGAGCCATTGGGGCTTCTGCAGAGCCCCTGCCGCATGTTTTCTCCAAGATGCCATCTAGAGAACTCCATCCTGCGCAGATTCAAACAGCACTTCTGGGAAGCTTGGTTGTCCTGCCTCTCTGGTGACCCCAGCTCTTTTCACATCACTTTGCTTGCTGCGTACAACTGCAGTTATCTGTGTGCCAGTTACCCTCCACTTCACCCTCACAGGCAGTCCCAGGGCATGGGCTCACCACCCTCCTTGGGTCTCTACTTGTGCTTTTCTCCATCACTGGGTAACGCTGAGCGAACATGTCTCCCCGATTCCAGCTTCTCCCAGCCTTCCCACCTTTCATCCCCTCCTTCTGCCCACCTCAAAGCTGCTGGAGGCTGAGCCTATGTGTGTTGGGTGACTGGCTAAGGCATTTCTCCTCCTAGACAGCACTGTGATTTTTTTTTTTTTTTTAAAACATCCTTATTGAAGTGGAGGCGTGGACGCCTTTCCCGACTCAGAGGGCGTGGTGAGGACAAGGAAGATGACATCTAACCACTTACATTTTATTTCTCAAAGCCCCTTCACATCAGTTATCTCAACATGACTCCCCCCAGTCACCAAGTGTGGTAGGCATGAAAAATATTGTCCCTAAAGTGGGCTGATGAAGTAGTAGTTAGAGTGACTGTGCTCAGAGAAAGTGTGATTTACCCAAAATTACACAACTTGTGAGTGGTGAAGCTGGAGCCGATGCCAAATTTTTAGTTATTTCCACAGAAACAGGGCACATTTAGGGCTTTGACATCACCACCTTTCAGAGCCTATTACTACTTATGATAAGGAGGATGTACCGCGGGGGTGAAGGATCCAGGCGTCCTTCCATTCATTTCCTTGTCCTGTGGTCCTTTCTTAGCCTTCCCTCTAAGCAAGAAGCAGTTGTTGCAGGGGGAACACCCCCAAGCTCCCCAGTGTCCAGGCCTGGGAGACTGTGGCAGGCTAAACAATGTCCTCCTAAAAATGTCCACTTCCTAACCCCTGGGACCCATGAACTGGTTTCCCTACATGGTGAAAAGGTCTTGCAGATGTGGTTAAAGGAAGGTTCTTGTGAAGGGGAGATGGTCCTGGGTTATCCAGAGGGCCCAATATAATCACAAGAGTCCTTATAAGGGTAGGGCAGGAGGGACTGAAAAGAAAAAAGATGATGTGATGATGGAAGCGGAGAGAGAGAGATTGGAGGAGACTATGCTGCCAGCTTTGAAGATGAAGAATCGGGCCAGGAGCCACCTCTAGAAGTGAGGAGAGTCCAGAAGATGGCTCCTCTCTTAGAGCGTCCAGGAGGAACTCATCCAGGCCAACCCACGTTAGACTTCCAACCACGAAAACTCAAAGGGAATACATTTATATTAGTTTTTTGTTGCTGCTGTAATAAACTGTCACACATTTGGTGGCTTAAAATAATATAAATTTAGGTGACTTGTAGCCATCCTTCTGGAAAAGAGCATTTAAATCATCTGGAGGGTCACGTGAGACCGTGGGCAAATAGACCTGCTTGGAAACACATCAGCGGGGAGCAGGAGGGTTGGCTTAATTAAGGAATCAAGTCAACACCGCGGTGATGGCACTGCAGGTACAGATACTCTATTCTCCTGCCACTGGGATCCTCTACCCTAAGCATTTGCACTCAGATCCTCCACTCCTGACCTGTTTTACCCACCAGTCTCAGCAGGGCTTTCAGACCCGGTATGGATTTTGAAGATCATTACAAGCTGGTAAATTTCAAATAGTTGATGTTCTTGGCTCATTGTTGTCAAAGCACAGCAAACTGGTTAAATTCTAAGCCTTTGACAATGATGTTGAAAATTATGTTTTCTTCCTTAGGGCTGGTTAGAAGAACAGGAATGTGGTGGGGAGCAAAACACCCACCCATCACCCTGTCAGAGGCTATTCTAACTCAGTGGCCACAGAACTGTGGAGGAGGCCTTGAAGCTTAATTTCCCATTTTAGTGCCTTCCTTCGGAGATAGTGCTGGCCAAGAATCTATGACCTCAAATCCACACAGCACAGCATCTGTGTGATCTTGAAATGTACTTAGCAGAACAAGACATCAATCCACCACAGAAATAAGTCTGTGGTGATGCTGGGGCTGGAGTGGGGGCAGGAGATTCATGGGTTATAGTGAGTCTGCCAGAATCGTAATTAGAGCATTTGTCATAATTCCTGACACTCTAATTGGCTTAAAAGTCTCTTCTTAGGACAGTGTTGGACAGTATTTCACTGTGGGAATTTGCTTTTCCAGGTGATTTTATAGCAGACGTCACCACTGTCACTGACCATTATTCCCTCAAACTGGCAGAGAAGTGCCCTCCTCCCTGCCCTGCTGTGGTCCATGGCGGGCACACACCAGCAGGCCAAACAACGAAGAAGTGCTGTCCTGTTTGCTTCCAATTAAAATGAACACATGACAACTACCTTCCACACGAAGAAATAACACTATCTTCCCTACATCTGTTTCTCTGTTGGCATCACTCCGTCTGAGTTGTGCTCACTTTTTTTTTTTTTTGAGACGGAGTCTCGCTCTGTCGCCCAGGCTGGAGCACAGTGGCGCGATCTCGGCTCATTGCAAGCTCCGCCTCCCAGGTTCACTCCATTCTCCTGCCTCAGCCTCCCAAGTAGCTGGGACTACAGGCGCCCGCCACCATGCCTATGCAGGAACAGAAAACCAAATACCTCATGTTCTCACTTATAAGTGGGAGCTAAATGATGAGAACACATGGACACACAGAGGGGAACAACCTCTACTGGGGCCTATTAAAGGGTGGAGGATGAGAGGAGGGAGAAGATCAG
The DNA here is from genome assembly GCF_037993035.2 of Macaca fascicularis. Classification (NCBI taxonomy): domain Eukaryota; kingdom Metazoa; phylum Chordata; class Mammalia; order Primates; family Cercopithecidae; genus Macaca; species Macaca fascicularis. The sequence goes on along the minus strand of NC_088377.1, from coordinate 9,184,286 downwards.
GGAAAATAACGAATGGGTATTAGGCTTAATACCTGAGTGATGAAATAATCTGTACAACAAACCCTGTGACACAAGTTTACCTATATAACAAACCTACACACATACCCCTGAAATTAAAATAAAGTAAAATAAAATTAAATTTAAAAAAGAATAGTAGTGCTATGAATATCCACATAGTAATTTTTGTGTGGACATAGGTTTTTAATTTTGGGGGGTATGCACCCAGGAGTGGAACTGCTGGGTCATGTGATAATTCAATGTTTAATCTTTTGAGGAACTGCCAACCTCTTTTCCACAGGAGCTGCACCATTCTACAATCCTACAATGAATGTTCCAATTTCCCCATATCCTTGCCAGCACTTGTTATTATCTGTCTTTCTGATTAGAGTCATCCTAGTGGGTGTGAAAGTGGTTTTGATTTGCATTTCCACAGTGACTAACGATGCATCTTTTCTGGTGTTTGTGGCATATTTTAATATCTCCTTTGAAGAAATGTTTATTCAAATCCTTCCCCCTTTTTTTCAACTGGGGACAGAGTATTTTTGCTCACACGGATTTTTAGCTCAGAAATAAAACTCAAAGTGGGAGACTTGGACGGAAGTGAAAGGAAGGCAACATTAGCAAAAGCTTTCCCCAAAAGGGCGCCCCCTCTGTGAGCCCTCGCCTCTATCCAGTGTCCCTGGCCCTATGAAGGAATGAGATGGTGAGGACACAGTCAAAAGGATATGATCTCATTACTTTTTATGGCTTTATAGTATTCCATGGTGTATATGTACCACATTTTCTTTGCCCAGTCTATCATTGATGGGCACTGTTGATTCTATGTCTTTGCTATAGTGAACAGGTACTACTATTCACAACAGCCAAAAAGTGGAAACCACCAAATTGATGAATGGATAATTGTGATGTGATACAATGGAATATTATTTATCTATAAAAAGGAATGAACATGGATGAACCTTGATAACATTATGCTAAATAAAAGAAGCTAGACACAAGAGACCATCTACTGTGTAATCCCATTTATATGAAATGTTCACAACAGGAAATCTGTAGAGACAGAAAGGAGATTAGGGATTGCCAGGAAAGGGGGCAGGTGGAATGATTGCTAATAAAGACAGAGTTTTTTTTGGGGGGGGGTGACAGAAATATTCTGGCATTAGATTGTGGTGATGGTTGCATGAATTTGTGAATATACCAAAACACACTGAATTGTATACTTCACAAGTGTGGATTTTGCGGTATGTGAATTATATTTCAACGAAAATAATTATATGAGAAAAATATCACTTCTGGGGAGTGATACTGGAGTTCCAAGGTGGTCCTGTCTTCTGCTTGAATCTTAAAATTGTATTATTTTAGTAAAGATGATGATAAAAATAAAAAAAAATATGCTCTGTCAATCTGAGCTGCCTCTTCCTTCCCCAGTTGGCATTTGGTGCTATCACCTCCTGAGCGGCTGGGGCAAGGGTCTCTTGCTACCCTTTGCATCCTGAATTTTATTTCTTTGCTCTCTGAGCCTGTCTCTCTGGCCATGAGCCCCATGAAGGCTTTAGTCCCTGCTGTGTTCCCCTCTTGTTTATTGATTTATGTCACCAAAAGGATGTGATCTTATTTGGAAATAAGGCATTTGCAGAAGTGATCAAATTAAGATGAGGTCAGCCTAGATTAAGGAGTGTCTTAATCCAATGACTGGTATCCTCATGAGAAGAGGTGAATTTGGACACAGAGACAGGCACAGAGGGATGATAATGTGAAGACACACAGGCAGATGTGTGGTGTGTGATGACAGTGGCAGAGCTGCAGTGATGCGTCTACAAGCCAAGGAATGCCGAGGATCTCTGTCAACCGCGAGGAGCTGGAAGAGGCCAGGAAGGACCCTCCCCTAGAGCCTTCAGCGACAGCACGACCCTGTTGACATCTGAGTTACAAACTTCTGGCCTCCAGAACTGCAAGTGAATAAATTTCTGTTGTTTTAAGTGCCCGCTTTGTGATAATTTGTTGCAGTCACCCTAGGAAACTAATATATCGTTCTAGCATGAAATCTGGCACATGGAAACCCAAACATGTTTGTTGAGTGAATTACTCTTCTGCTTGTGGCTGACATGGAAAGAAGCCCCAGCAATTGGCTGATAAGAAATGGAATGGTTAGTCCCTGCTTTTACAAGTGAGAAATTCTGCAAGAGATGAAGTGGTTTACCCCTGGTAGACAGCAGATGGGGACTGAGGATTTACTTCAGATATATCAACTCTGAGTTAATGAAAGGAGATAGGAAAGAGAAATGAGGCTCTTCGAGAGCCTACTACAAGTCAGGCACTGTGTATGTGGTATAATTTAATTCTCTCAAGGACCCTGTGTGATGAGCATTCTTATCCACATTTCTGCAAAATAGACAATTGACATGAAAACAGAGATGGGCCTCTGGACCTCGGATGTCCAAGGACACATAGTGAATAGCAAAGCCAGAATTCCCCCCACCCCAGGTCTTTCTGATTTGAAGGCCTTCCTTCCCTTGATCATGCTAAGGAGATTTATTGATCAGACAGCTTTCAAACATCAGGAGGACCTTTCAAGTTTATTTGGCAAATGATCAGGATCTACTTACAAACTCAAGTTGTGAATGAAAAATTCAATATCTCTATTTTCTAGTCATTAACTATACAATCCTGATCTAAATTCAAATATAAACATTTTCTATGAGCAATAGAACAACGATAATATTTTAATATATGCAGTGTATTTTTGCTCTTTTCAGAGTAATAAATTGCTGAGATGAATAATATAACCAATAAATGAAACATAAAAATAACTAAACCTTAAACTTAACCAAGGATTGTTTTGCATTCAGTTTTTTCAGTGAAGTGACTGATAAACCTTCTGTAAAGGCATACAAAATACTTACAGATTGTATTGTTTTATTATTTTGGGAGTAGTAAATGGGAATGACTTTCAATAAGATATGCAAACCGTTTTCTTTCTCAGCATAATTTATTTTAAAAGTTTTGTAACAATTTAGAAAGGTTGTTTTTCAATTTCTTTCTCCATTTTCTCAGGAAATTGCTATGAAGATTGGCTTATTTTTAAGTTACTAACCTATTTGAGCATTTAGGGACAGCTTTCAACAGCTAATGACCTACACTTACCCCATATGTTGGGAACATTGAGTGTAGTTAGCTAATGTTATATAATCTTTGGAAAAATTATTTTCATTAGAGTAATTACTGCTATGGTTGGGAATGATTTATTCCATTTTCCATGGTTTTGAGAAATATGAACAGAAAAGTACATGCTATAATTAAATCAAACCACTAAAAAGAAATTCAATGGTTTAGCCCTGGAGTGAGTTTCTAAAATGTAAAAGTCACGTATTTCCTGAAATTCAAGATTGTGAGAGATTCAATGTCCATTGTCATGTTTAAGAACACAGTCATGTGTCGCATAACAACGTTTCTGTCATTGACGATGGACAACAGTGGTCCCAGAAGATTATAATACCATATTTTTATTGTATTTTTTATGTTTAAATTTGTTTAGACACACAAAAATACCATTGTGTTCCAATTTCCTACAGTATTTAGCACAGTAATATGCTACACAGATTTGTAACCTAGGAGCAACAGGCGGTACCATGTAGCCTAGGTGTGTAGCAGGTTATGCCATCTAGGTTTGTGGTATCTATCTAAAGATATCATCTAGCAACTTGAACTTTCTCTGAATGTATCCTTGTCCCTAATCAATGCGTAATCTTATACCCATTTCATCCAGCATGGCTTTGCTCTGCAGGCCCAGAGCCCTGTTGGGAGAAATGGTTGTGTCTTGGAGCCTCCCTTAGGACTGACAAGTAGATGTGGCAGTAGCCTGCATCTCTATGTAATGCCAGGGTCTGGGAACCAACCAAGCATCCAGGGTTCAGGTTGGGGGTGAGCATGCCCTGGTGTGACATGCAGGGGAAGTTGGCAGAGGATATGTCCTGGGTGCTACCAGCCACTTAGGGTCAATTGTGACCCTCTCTTCTAGAAAAATATTTTCTCTGCCGAATTCAAAGTAGCCACATCTCTACTATATGATAAGATTAGCATTAATTGCTTAAATTCTTCTATGAATTTAATAATAAAGAGCAACCTGCTAGTGTGATAAGCCCCAAATACATTTCAACAGAATACCTAATGAAATCCATGGAATTTGTCCTATTGTAGGGCATAAGAGCAAGGCGTTAAAAGTGTCAATCATAACATTGTACATGATCTCAAATGGGCTGATTATTTTGGTCATGGCTATCAAGTTAGCTTTGCCATAGTATTCTGAAAAACAGAGCTAAAGAACCATAATCTGCCTTAAATAAAATTCACAGGCAAGAATAATACTAAAGGTTAGATGGACTGTTGAAAACTTGAATGGAAAACCTTAGCAAGCATCCTACCACCTCCTCTCAGAAATGCACAAAGATAGTGAATCATTCACTTGATGAGATTATGCCTGGCCTTGAGTGCACTTTAAAAAAGATAGCAGCTAATCCAATAATAATGCTATTGACTTTTCCTTGTGTTAAAAATCAAATTTTATAATGTTCTGCTTTAGGCCCTAGATATCTAAGATGTTATGACAGAAAGATTCACTTTCAAGGGTTAAGATTATTCCCTTTTCCAGTTTCTTATGGACTGATGTTGGAGGCATGAACACCCAGAGACAGAAGCCACTGATCACTGGGATAAAAGAGCCACATACAGAGGGGCATTGGCTCTGCAATACTTCAAGCTTCTGTGTTCTCCTGGGCTAGCTCTCCCAGAGAGAAGGTCTTGATTCCTTTTCTCTCTCTCTCTCTTCTCTGTTAGTCTTTCTCCCCTTTTCATAGATATTATTATTCTTAGAAAGGAAATTTACTATAATTATTTTCTGATTATAAAGATGATATAAGCTTGTTTGGAAAACTCAAGCAGTATAGAAAAAATGTAAAAAGTAAAAATCTCAGTATCTGGGATTTGGGCTATTCATCATCTCCATTTTCTCCTCCTGTGGGGACACAGTTGTACTGGTATCTCAGCCTCCCTTGTAGTAGGTAGCCATGAGCATGGTACGTGTGCTGCTTCTGGGCCTGATTCATTCGTAGCCTTCCTTGTGATACTGCATAGTCTTTCTGCCATGTCAGACTGTCATGGAGAGGTCCCCCAGAGTGACCTTGGGATCCACACCCTGGAGATGGTAAAGCACAAAGTGGCAGAAGCCTGAATTCTCTTTCCAACCCACCACCCCGTCACTGGACTTTATGTGAGTGAGAAATAAGCTTCCATTGTATTGGATCATTACATGTCTGTGTTTATTTTTCAATGTAGCATAGCCTATCCTACCTAACTAGTACAATATCTTACCAACAGAAATAACAATGTAACATTTTAGTGAGAGTCATTCCAGATTACAAATAACACGTATGTGCATGCACACATACACAAAATTTTTTTCAAGTAGAATCATGTTAGATATAACACCCTTTTCACTTAACTATATCTGGTGCAAATCCTTCCATATATTGTGTCCATATCACCCTTACAAATAACGTCATGCTATTCCATTGAATATTCCATAATTAAATTAATTTTTCGTTGATGGAAATTTAGTCAGTTTCCAACAGCCTTGGAATGAGCAACCTTGCATACCTCTCTTGGTGCAACTGGTCAATTACAGCTTTAGGAGGCAGGGCTAGAAGGAGATTATAAGGGCAAGAGCAAGGTTTGATCCACGATGTCAAGCTGCTCTCGAAAAAGATGATGATAATCTACTTGTCAATGAACAGTCAATAAAATGTACCTGTTTTTGCCACCTTTACCTACCTGGTATCATCAAGGTATAGAATCTTGGCCCATTAATAGGCCCATTTAAATATGAGCTTATAGCAGTGATTTCACTTGTATTTCTTCTTTTGCTTTTGATATTGACTTTCTTTTCATGTGTCTATTGACCCTCGATCGTTTGTGTTTCCTCTTTCATGAGTGATCTGTTTGAATGTGTTGCCAGTTTTTCTACTGGGTATGTGATACTGTGATTTATAATAAGGTATACATATTGTATTTAGCCTTTATTGCTGGTTCCTGGCACGGAGCTCCTTAAACTCTTATAATTTCCTGAGCAATAGGGATGCTAAGGTGCATCTTTTGTTCTAATATTTGGTCTTTGACTACAGTTCCTGACACAGAGCTCCTAATCCTTGTAATTTCCTGTAATTTTATTTTAATAAGGCCACTCTTGGTGGATTCCTGGATGGGAACTAATCATCAGAGAGATCAAACCATGATTAAAAGCTTGGAACTTTCAGCCCTAACCCATCCATCCTCCGCGAAGAGGAGAGAGGCTGGAGATTGAGTTAATAATCAATCATGCCTCCATTATGAAGCATCCATAAAATTTCTTGAACTGTAGGGTTCAGGGAGCTTCTGGGTTGGTGAACAAGAACACATCCCATGCCAGGAGGGTGGTGCACCCCAACTCCATGGGGATAGGAACCCTTGCTCTCAGACCTTTCTGCCCTTTACCCTGTGCATCTCCTCATCTGGTTGTTCATCTGTATCTTTTATAATATCCTTTATAATAAGCTGGTAAATGTAAGTAGTGTTTTCCTGAGGACGGTGAGCCATTCCAGCAAATTACTGGAATCAGAAGAACCCCTGGTTTATAGTCAGTCGGTCAGAGGTATGGGAGGGTGGCCAGGACTTGTGATTGGCATCAAAAGTGGGGGCACTCTTGAGGGGCTGATGCCTTAACTTGTGGGAGCTGACATTAATTCCAGGTAGATATGTCAGAATTGCATTAAATTGCAGGATGCTGAGCTGGTGTCAGAGAATTGGTGGATGTGGGAAAGAGCCTGCACATCTGCTGTCAGAAGTGTTCTGTTTGAGAGCGGAGATAAACAGTGCTTTTCCAGAGGGAGTTTGTCTTGTTCATACGAATTAGCTAGAGCTTGTCCTCCCCACTTCATATTTGTGAATTTTTTTTTACCAGTGGAATATGCTCATAAAACTGATATAACTACCAAGCTCTAGAATTTAAATGATCTTTGAGGGCTTAGGGGAGCTTCTTTTCAACCTCAGATATGCCAGAAAGCAACAAAATCTGCAGCAGTTTTCTGGTTAATATGGCAATGCAGACCTAGGGAAGATGGAGAGGTGGTTATGCAATGAAAGGGGAGACATGGGAAACACACCAGAAGACATAACATTGAGAAAACATTTGGCAAATATAAAGCCATCCAAACGGCAGAAATATTTATATTGCTTAGGTAGAAGGGAATAGTCTCAGACATGGAATAGCTAAACTACTGAAAGAATTTAGACCATTTGGGGTCCTTCTGATCCCCTTGAAATTGGAAACCATGTAAATTAGGTTATTAATTACAAATAAAAATGCTCTGGTTATACCACACTTTCTGAGGAAATCATAAGGCCTGCTACCCTAGCGTTTGGGGACTCCTCTTGGCTAAAATCACTCCATTGGCCCCATCACCAGCTGCAGGGATTCAGGGGAGTCCCACCTGGGTGTTCCTCTTAGAAATGAGAGTGCTGAGGAAGGCAAGGAATTCTTGAGTCCTAGAGAGTCCCTATTTTCCAGAAAATGGTAGCTGGGAAAAGAAAAGTGACCATTTAATTTGACACTAGAGCTGGAAATTTAACCAAAGGGTCATCTTACTCTGTCATTAAGAAATGGGTGTGAAGACCCATTAAAAAAATTATGCGCCAAAATCTCTGATAAATAGTGATGCAAAAATCCTCAACAAAATACTAGCTAACTGTATTCAACAACACATTGAAAAGATCACTCATCATGACTAAGTGGGATTTATCCCTGGCATGCAAGGATGGTTCAACATATGCAAATCAATCAATGTGATACATCATATTAACAGAATGAGGGACAAAACCATATAATCATGTCAATTGAGGCTGAAAAAAACATTTGATAAAATTCAACATTCCTTCATGATAAAAACTCTTAAAAAACTGAGTATAGAAGAAATAAACCTCAACGTAATAAAAGCCATATATAAGAAAACCACAGCTAGTATCATACTGAATGAAGAAAAACTGAAAGCCTTTCCTCTAAGATCTGGAACAAGACAAAGATGCCCGCTTTCACCAATTTTATTCTACATAGTACTGGAAGTCCTAGCTAGAGCCATCAGACAAGAGAAAGAAGTAAAGGGCATCCAAATTGGAAAGGCAGAAGTCAAATTGTCCTTGTCTGCAGATGATATGGTATTATATTGGGAAAATCTACAGGCTCCACCAAAAAGTTATTGGAATTGATAAACAAATTCAGTGAAGGTTCAGGGTACAAAATCAATATACAAAAATCACTAGCATTTCAACATGGCAACAGTGAACAATCTAAAAAAGAAATCAAGAAAGTAATCCCATTTGCAATAGCCACAAATAAAATTAAATTACCTATGAAATAAAGGAGTGAAAAATCTCTATAATGAAAACTACAAAACATTGATGAAAGAAATTGAACTGGACACCACAAAATGGAAATATATTCCATGTTCATGGATTGGAAGAATCAATGATGTTAAAATGTCGATACTGCCCAAAGCAATCTACCCAGATTCAATGCAATCCCTATCAAAATACCAATGACATTCTTCACAGAAATAAAAAAATTCTAAAATGTATGTGGAACCACAAGAGACCCAGAAAAGCCAAAGCTCTCCTAAGCAAAAAGAACAAAACTGGAGGAATCACATTACTTGACTTCAAATTATAACACAGAGCTACAGTAACCAAAACAACATGGCACTGGCATAAAAATAGATACATGGATCAATGGAACAGAATAGAGAGCCCAGAAACAAATCCATACAACTGTGGTGAACTCGTTTTCAACAAAGATGCTGATAACGTACACTGGGGAAAACTTAGTCTCTTCAATAAATGATTCTGGGAAAACTGGATATTCATATGCAGAAGAATGAAACTGGACCCCTATCTCTCACCATATACAAAAATCAAATCAAAATGTATTAAAGACTTAAACCTGAGACCTCAAGCCATGAAACTACTACAGAAAAATGTTAAGGAAAATCTCCAGAACATTGGTCTGGGCAAAAATTTCTTGAGTAATACCCTACAAGCCTGGACCACCAAAACAAAAATGGACAAATGGGATCATATCAAGTTAAAAAGCTTTTGCACAGTGAAGGAAACAATCAACAAAGTGAAGAGACAACCCACAGAATAGGAGAAAATATGTGAAAACTACCCATCTGACAAAGTATTAAAAACCAGAATATATAAGGAGCTCAAACAATTCTACAGGAAAACAAATCTAATAATCTGATCAAAAAATGGGTAAAAGATTTGAAGAGATATTTCTCAAAAGCAGATATACAAATGTCCAACAGGCATATGAAAAGATGCTCAACATCACTGTCGAGATGCATATCACAACTATAATGAGATATCATTTCACCCCATTTAAAATAGCTTATATCCAAAAGACAGGCGAGGATGTGAAGAAAAGGGAGCCCTTGTATGCTGTTGGTGAGAATGCAAATTAGTACAGCCACTATGGAGAACAGTTTGGAGGTTTCTTAAAAAACTAAAAATTGGGCTACCATATAATCCAGCAATCACACTGCTGGGTATATACACAAAAGAAAGGAAATCAGTATACTGAAGTGATACCTGAAGTGATCAATGTTTGTTACAGCACTGTTCACGATAGCCAAAATTTGGAAACAACCTAAATGTCTATCGACAGATGAATGGATATAGAAAATGTGGCATATGTACACAATGGAATACTATTCAGTCATAGAAAGAACGAGATCCTATAATTTGAAACAACATGGGTGGAATTGCAGGCCATTATGCTAAGTGAAATAAGCCAGGCACAGAAAGACAAACATCGCATGTTCTCACTTATTTTTGGGATCTAAACATCAAAACAATTGATCTCATGGAGATAGAGAGTAGGATAGTTACCAGAGACTGGGGAGGGTAGTGGGAGGCTGGGGGGAGATGGTGATGGTTAATAGGTACAAAAAATAATTAGAAAGAATGAATAAGAACTAGCATTTTCTAGCACAACAGGGTGACTATAGTCAATAATCATTTAATTGTACCTTTTAAAACAACTAAAAGAGCATTGTTGGATTGTTGTAACATAAAGAATAAATGCTAGAGGATGGATACCTCATTCTCCATGATGTGGCTATTAAGCATTGCATGCCTGTGTGAAAACATCTCATGTACCACATAAATACATATACTTACTATGTTACTATGTACCCACAAAAATTAAAAATAAAAGATGGAAAGCCTTGGGGAGAGGGGGAAGAATGAGTGTGACCATTGGAGTGGTGATGGCTCTGTGCAGTGTAATCAGCAGACTTTGTCGGTGTCAGTCCCACAAGTGACTTGGGCAGGTAGTAGGGCTGAGCCCCCAGAGTGGGGTTCTGGGGACTTGGTCCTCCATGGGAAGTCCTGAAAACTTGGTGCTCCAGGGAGATCATCTAATCCAGTCCACTTGGCCTTAGACAAGGTGGTCTAGTGAACAGCTCTGGTGGAGCAGAGAGAACCCGTCTGAGTATGTCAGGTGAGTATGATGGAGGCTCAGACTCAGAGGAGCAGGGATCTTACAGTTTTCTACAGCTGTTTCCCTTTGGGAGGCTGATAAAAGCTTTGAGCCCTTGACTTTAGCCCCCATATGTGAATAAACATGAGTGCACCCAGGACATTTCAGGCGCTTCACAGAGGCCAGATGTACGCCCCTGCACATGACACGGGAGGCAGTGATGCAACTGCAACAAGTGCTAAAGGTGCATCTTCTGAAGCAGAGAGTAGAGGGGCAGGGTGTCTCGGTGAATACAGGTCCCTGAATACCCATTTTTTAGTTTCCTCATTTGAGGTGGCCACAGGAAAGGGTGTTGGCCATGCTGGCCTCTGAAGGGAACCAAGCTCTGATGCAGGGGCCGAGACCAGAGCAGTGCTGGTGGCGCCCCTGTTCTGGAAGATCTCCGAGGAGTATCCAGGACTGGGGAGTCCAATGCCAGCTGCCTCTTCTGGAGCACTTTATGGACCCTTGGCTGTGTGCCACACTCTGTGGTGGGTGCTGCAGGGACCAAGCATAGGTAAGGGTTCTGTGTTTCAGGACGACTGGTTTACATTCCTGATGTTCAACTCGAAAATCCCTAGTAGGCCATCTGGGAGAAGCTATCACAAGGGCTTGGGGTTGCTTCTATGCACTAGGCATTGCCTGCAGATAAGATAAATCATTTCTCACTTCATGTCTGTGTTGCTGTTATTACACTTGAGTACATGCTACTGTGATAATGGATCACAATTTACAAATGAACTGACTTTAACTTTTTGTCATTATGTATTTTCTCTTCTCCTCTCCTAATCTTTTGTGTAAGTCTGTGACCCGTCTGAGGTTATAACATCATCCTGATGCTGGAAAAGGTTGGGCATTGGCCTAGATTTTTGCTGGGCTGGGTCAGGGCGATTGGCGGAGGGGGCACCTCTGTGGCTATAGTGGTGAAACCTGCTTACGGTGGATTTCTTGGCAGAGGAGGAACAGAGATGTGCCGCCTCTGCTGAGTGTGGATGGTGGGGATGCATGGGTGTGTGGGGTTAGATGTGACTGTGCAATTAATCCTAGTCCTACTTGAGGGTAGCTGGTGGGCCTTCTGATCCTGCTTCTCTTAGGCTGGCCCATAGAGAAGCAAGCCCGCCGCCCCCTATCCAGCCTAACTCAGACAACTGCCCTGAATCCGAGAGATGCTGCTCTGACCCTGGCCATGTTTGCTCCTACAGGCTGTCCCCTTTCTGGGAGTTTCTCTTGCCACGTTTTTGGATCCTTGATGATTGTTTCAGAGCCTGAATGCATGAGTTCAAATTCCAGTCCCCTCCCATTGTAGCTGGGTAGCTGTGGGCAAGTTATTTTACTTCTCTGTGTCTCTGTTTTCTCATCTGAAAGTCTATTAGCACCAACCTCACGGAACTGTTGTCAAGGTAATACCTGGTAATACACACAAAGCTCTTAGAACAAAAATGGCTCTTAGAATCATGGTGAGGTACTACAGCATGGAGGTTAGGCAACTGGGTTTGCAGCCACATGGACTGGGTTTGAATCCTGACTGTTTCTTCCTAGCTAGGTGCTCTTGAACAAGCTTCTTAACCTCTCTGTGCTTCAGTCTCCTGCCCAGCACAAGGGTAACAACAGTATTCATCCTAGAGGATTCTTGTGAAGAATTAATGAGAAAATAAAATGGTTAGAAAGTCCCCTGATGCATACTAAGTGCTATGCAAATACTGACATATTAATTTTGTTTTACAAATGAGGAAACAGAGAGGTTGAGAAACTTCCCTGAAGTCATACAGAAGTCACAAAGATAGTAAGTGGTAGTGTTGAGACCGCGGGGAGGTTAGATCCCTGAATAAAATGGGAAACGTTTCCACATTTCTCCAAAGTATTTTCCTTGTTCTGAGAGACAGAGGGAGGATTCTGAGATTCACCTTAGCCTGTGCATGACCCTTTGCAAATCAGCTGACAACAGCACCCTTATCCTGGTTCAGAAATAACCACGTAGGATTGCTGTTGTTGCGGTTGTTTTGGTCTGATATGATTTGCTGATGCACACTGACAGTTACTCTGGGAGGTGATTCCACTGTCTCCCTGGCTCACTTGGGAGCATTTTGGCTTTTAGCTTTGCCTCAGGTGTGACCCACTCAGGTACAACAGAGTGGGTACAACAGAACTCTTTGTATCATTATAATTGTCTGCGTATCGTAACAGTTTTCCAAATTATTTGGTCTCATTCACACTAGACAAACTGGATATTGGCCTTGGGTAGTTATTGCTTTTCAGAAGCCTCATCTGCCTTGTACCCAGAATGCACATGAAGATGGCATTCTCTTCATTCTCAGCAAACCACAATTCAAACGCTACAGATGCTTAAAAATACTTTCTCTACCCCCAAACATTCCCCAGTCTTGTCCTTATTTCCCAAACCTCAGGAACCCCTTTCATGTGTCTTACATTTCTTGCTATATATAGCCAATTGGCTTAAAAGTGCGTGCGTGCGTGTGTGTGCGCGCTTGTGTATGCGTGTGTGCGTGTGCTTGTGTGTGTGCGTGTGTATGAGCGTGCGTGTGTATGCGTGTGTGTGCGTGTGTGCACGTGTGTGTGCGCGTGTGCGTGTGTGTGTGTACTCTGAATGCTGGGGCAGTTTCCTTCCTTTCTAAAGGGAATACCAGCAAAGCTGCAAAACATCTCCATGGAAACCAGCCTCTCAATCCATCAGGCTTCTGCAATGTCTAATACATTATCTAAAAGGCGGGCAGGGACTAATGAGGCAACTTAATAGAACTCACAACATGACATTTTATAACACAACGCCCATTCCTAATCAGCTAGTGGCACCCGAATGATGAAGGAATCCCATGTTTTACCCCACTCAGGCTTTGACTGCCTGCAACTTTGGTGGATTTACCGCATCCCCTCCTCCCATACCACTAAATGTAGGTCTCTATAGTAACCTACAACGCAATTTGAAATGATAATTTCTCCATAATGAAAAGACTCCTCTCCCCCAACCCAACTGCCTTTCAGGTTTCTTATGTTGTCATAATGTGTTGTCTCTTATTACAATGCTACTTTTTGAATCACTGAGAAAACAGAAGTGATTTCAGGAGAAATATTCCTAATGTTTTTGGTTTATTTTTCACCTTTCCCTCACCCTCTTCTACCTTTTCTTTGTCAGAGGATGGGTATTAAGGTTCTAAACAGTATGTGTTCAACCAGTTTGCATTTCTGACAGGAAGCAAAACAGGTGTAGATCTTGCTGTAAGAGAAACAAGTGGTTGGATATTACACTTCCAAGGTTTGTCATGAAGTTAGAAATATTGACAGACAGGATAAAGCAGGTATGGGGTGAGCTAAAAAAAAAAAAAATCAAGCCACAAGTATTTTCCACAGGTATATTACTTCACCCCTAGAACTCTTTTTGTATCGTTATAATTGTCTGGATATCGTAACGGTTTTCCAAATTATTTGGTCTCATTCACACTAGACGAACTGGATATTGGTCTTGGTTAGTTATTGCTTTATTTTTTGTTTACAGTTTCTTCTGTTGTTCAGAATCCTTCTGGCAACAGATAGTGAATGATTCCAAATCTCTTTCAGTTTGATGAACTGTTTTGCCTGAAAGCCTCTGGGAGAAAAATGTAGGATCAGATCATGTGAGACAAAAATTGTGCTAAGTTGTTTGTCATTTTAAAATTGAGATCAGAATGTCATTCCCTCAAAAATTGAGGTTGTTCTGTTTGCCTCTCAGACTTTTTAACTCTTGGGATTTAAAAACCATCATAAATTATTAGTAGAATGATTATAGCAAGGGAATATGATTTGAGAATGCTTGGAGATTGAAATTCCATCTGACAAATCTGAAAGGGCATTATGTATTTAAAGAAATAAAAAAAACTTCCCAGAACCATATTTCCTCTTCAGCAATGTACTACACGTCACTGCCCAGTCATGTGACAGGCAGCTATAACCCAGGCAGCAGTAACCTTTGTTTTTCAGATTATAGATTAGACTCCTTCTTTACCTACATTGTTTTGTAAAATGTTGTAAATGACTGAAGGGTGCCAGGTAAGACCTCTTTGCTCTTACTGTTTATCTTCTTTATAGATTAACTACCCTCTTACTTCGCTCATGCAAAGACTTCATGGCTATCATATTGTCTAAGATAGAATGTCAAATACACATTTTTTTTTTTTAGATGGAGTTTCACTCCTTGGGATGCAATGCCACAGTCTCGGCTTTATAGCAGTGTGAAAACGGACTAATACACCAAAGAAGCAGAGAGTAGGTAGAATGGTGGTTCCCAGAGGCTAAGCGGTGGGGAGATGCTTGTCAAAGAACACAAGGCTTCAGTGAAACAGCAGAAGTAAGTTCTGGATGCTTACCGTATAGTATGGCAACTATGGTTAATAATTATGCATTGTATACTTGAAATTGCTAGATCTACACAATTAGATCTACTATAATTAGATCTAGTGCAAATCTACCACAATTGCTACATCTATACTGAAAATTGCTAGAAAGTAGGTCTTAAATATTATCACCACAAAAAAAGATATGTTTTTGAGATGAATATGCTAACTAGCTGATTGAATCATTTCACCATGTGTACATATATTCAAATATGACATTGTAAATACACACAATTTTATTTGTCTATGGTATCTCCATGGAGCTAGGGGGAAAGAGAGACAAATGCATTTTTAAAAAGGTAAAATTCTTGACACAAAAAATGCATATTTTTGTTCTGGTTAATGTAGAGAGTCAGCCTGTGTCAGGACAATTAAAAATTCAAATTTGAGAAATCGCCAGAACTCCTACAGTCCAAGTCCTTTCTCTTCTTAATGTCATATTTACACCTTCATAATTTTTACAGTGATATGACTGTTAGACAAACGTAATTCTGAAGTAAAACTGTCATTCAACCAACCTCTTTCCTTGTGTTCAACTCCTGTCAGAATCTAAAAGCTGGATGGCTTAAAACTATATAAATTTATTCTCACTGTTTTGTAGATGAAAAGTCTGAACTTCAGGTGTGGGGTAGGCCAAGTTCTATCCCAGGGATCTAGGGGAGTGATATGGTTTGACCCTGTGTATCCACTTCAATCTCATCTGGAATTGTAATTTCCACATGTGGAGACAGGGACCTGGTGGGAGGTGACTGGATCATAGGGGCATTTTCCCCCACGCTGTTCTTGTGATAGTGAGTTCTCATGAGATCTGATGGCTTTATTAAGTGACAGGTTTTCCTGTGCACACTTTCTCTCCTGCCGCCATGTAAGACATGCTTGCTTCTCCTTTGCCTTCCGCCATGATTGTAAGTTTCCTGAGGCCTCCTGGCCATGCTTCCTGTTAAGCCTGTGAGTCAATTAAACCTCTTTTCTTTATAAATTACCCAGTCTCAGGTAATATCTTTATAGCAGTGTGAGAACAGGGAGGATCCTTTCTAAGGATTCTCCCTAATACCGGGAGGATCCTTTCTGGCCTCTTCCAGATGCTGGTGGCTGCTGACCATCCTTGGCTTTCGTGGGTTTATTCCCCAGTCTTCAAGGCTGGCATCTTTAAGTCTCTGTTCTGTCTGCATGTCACCTCCTTCCCTGCGTGCGGTCAAATCTCTCTCTGCTTCCCTCTTACAAGGATACATGTGATTGCATTTAGGGCCCACCTGGATAATGCAGGGTATTGTCTCCAAGTCAAGATCCTTTCTTCCATTTGCTGAGATTTTTGGCCATATAAGGTTTGGCCATTTAAAGCTTCCAGGAATTAGGATCTGGATCGTGGAGGCCAATTTTTAAATCTACTACAGTAGTTAAGCAGATTTCTATACCGTAGTACATTTTGAAACATTTATTACACTAAATATAGTTCGTTGAGAATCTCAAGTAGAAGGTTAAGAACTTCCTAAAATCATTGAATCTTCAAAACCCTTCTTCAAGCCTGCTTTAAAAAAATTTATTCTGAGGCTATCATGAGACTAAAGCCTCTAGGAATACTTCAGAAAACGTTATCCTATGGATAACTGGGCAACATTTTATATATACAAACTCCTGTCTAGCACTCAATGCCTTACTTGATCCAACCCTATCTGTCATTCTTAGACTTTCTCTTACTATTTTCTTACTCAAAGTGTCCACCTTTAGTATGTTCTGATCACTGTTCTCCAAACACATATTGTGCTCTCCTGCCTCTAGTTTTTCTAAGTGAACAACCACTATATTAGTCCATTTTCACACTGCTAATAACAACATACCCAAGACTGGTTAATTTATATAGAAAAAGAGGTTTAATGGACTCACAGTTCCATGTGGCTGGGGAGGCCTCACAATCATGGCAGAAGGTGATAGAGGAACAAAGGCACGTCCTATATAGAGGCAGGGAGAATGAGAACCAAGCAAAAGGGGAAACCCCGGATAAAATAATCAGATCTTGTAAGACTTATTCACTACCATGAGCACAGTATGGGGCAAACTGCCCCCATGATTCAATTACCTCCCTCCAGGTCCCTCCCATGACACATGGGAATTATGGGAGCTACAATTCAAGATGAGATTTGGGGTGGGGGCACAGCCAAGCCATATCAACCACCTATCCTCTTCCCCACTGCACCCCAACTTGCAGCACCGTGACCCCTTTTTCTCTCTCTTATTAAGTCTGGGCATTCTCCAAGGCCCAGCTTTCCCCAAGTATTCCTTAATCCCCCAAGAAAGGATCTTTTCTTTTCTAAATTTTAGCTTCAGTGTTGAGGTACCCTGGGGTCAATAATAATCAAGTATAGAAATGCACAAATAGTTACTTTTTTTGTTTTACAAGCGCCTTCAAAGTCATCCCTTTATTGATTATGTTGTCTTTGCAATATGGAAACTGGAGCTAAAACAGGGAGCTAAAATTACAGCATAATTTTGGGGTTCCTCCAGGAAGTGGGGCATTGCAGGTTGAACTTCATTTGATACCATGTCTTAGTTTAAAAAAGTGAAAAAGTGGAGTCTGCAGGTATGCCTCTCTCACTTGGAATCTTATCATCTATTTCCTTATGATAATTAAGTCTTGTTCAAAGTAGTGTTTAACTTTTTATGTCAGACTCACGAGTATGGCTCCTGTTTTGTAACTTACCTCCTCCCCCCTTCCTCATGGTGCCTACTGATAAATACTTAGTGATTACTTCGTTATTTCCGATTTTTAAAGAAATCAGATTTTTTTAAGAGAATGCAAGGAAGAATCGTGTAAAATAATTCTGATGAATGCAACTCTCAATTCACTCAAAGAAAGATTTCTTTCTTCCCTGATGGCCCTAGAGTAACATTTCAAAATCTGACAAGAGAAAATAACGAGAAAACCTCCATGGAAGACGTTAGAGATGGGTCTGAAACCTCTCCTCTTATTAAAGCCAAGGAAAGAGGGTTGGGAACACACACAGGCAGAGAGTAGCCTGGAGCTTTTCCTTAAATCCAGACGCGTTTTGTCCTTTCACGTCTTACTGAGAGTGTTCTTGTTAAGAATGCATGGTGGAAAAGGGGACCGTAAAGGCTTGTCCCTGGGGTGTGGGGACTCAGCGACTCTCAGGAGAAAACAATTTTGGGAAAGAGATTATTGAAGAGTTAGAGCACAGTGGCCTCTGGATTTAACTGGACACTTCTGAGTATGAGAGCTATAATCTGAATTAAATAAATCTCTACTAAGAAAAACATCCCTAGCAACTAAGCAGGGAATGAATTTGGTTTGGGTTTGACTTTAGGAAATCAAAAGTGTGCTTTATCTCCCTGAGTTCTGTGAGCTGGACTGTGTGAGCCAGGAAGCAATCACCCTGTGTATCCCCATCTGTCCAGGGGAGTGTGTGGTAACAGGAGGGAAGCATTTACGTATTTAGCAGGAAAGATCTCTGGTATTTAGCAATGAAACCCACAGGTATACTCTGACAACAAGGAGATTTCAAGTGTAAGGCGCAGTGTTACTTTGTCAGAATAAACGTACTGCAGGTAACAAACACCACATATCCCAATCCCGTAAGTAGCAGACATCAGTCAACAAGACTTTGTTAGTACCTAACGGAAACTTATAAAATCATAGAGTAACATCATAACCCTTGTTTTTTGTTTTTGTTTTTGTTTTTGTTTTTAACCTCCTTGAGTCTTTAAAGGGGTTGAATACAGTACAAGGTGATAAAACTCAACAATATGAATATTATTATAATGGGCTTGAGAATAGTAAGTAAAACAAGATATGGAGGATAATGATACTTTGTCATTTTCACCTTCATTTTTGTTTGTTTCAGTGCCTGATACGGGATAGTTGCTATGTTACATGTTTTCCATGCATTATATATTAGTTTTCTATATATGAATATATTACCTCTTTCTCTCAGCTTTCAGTGTATCTATTAGTTTATATACACAGGAAACATATTCAAATGCAGTTATACATATTTACTTATGTATAAACATACATATTAGCACCACGTACACACACCCATTAGCTTTGTGTATATTACGAAAACCCAGGTGGGGAGCTAGTAAGGTCAGTGGCAGAAACTCGGCCCAGAAGGGTTAAGTGAGTTACCTGCAGCCTCACAGCTAGGAGGCGGCTGGGCCACAGATCAGCTCTGTCTGTCTCTTAAGGCCGCACTGACGTGCCTCACCTGACAAGGACTACACCCGCTCTGGATGGCAGGGATGCTGTGCTAATTGTGGAGAAACCTTTATGAATGCAATTCTGGGCTGCAGAGAAATTCTGAGTCAATATTGAAACATGTAGATATCCCCAGCCCCCGACACCTTTGAGCCTGAAATGTCATATCTTGTGATAAAGGTGACATGGAATCAGGAAAGCACACAGGGGTGTAGGCGGCGATGTTTTTACTGCAGAACATCCCGGAAGCCTTGACTTTCTCCTCTCAGGGAAGCCATCTAGGAGGTGGCTTTCTCCCACCGGTGCCGTCCACCTGCATCCGAGTTTAATCCCCTCCAGCACTGGAAGCCAGGGTGCTTCCCTGGCCTGCTTCCCTTCCCAGCTGAATTCAGGGAGCCTGTGGGCTGTCCCAGCTCCCACACCTGTCACCAGGGAGAAGGGCAGGCCTGGGAGCTGGGGGTGATGGATTCTTGATGAAAAGTCCCTGAAGAAATCAGTTCCTTTTCGGTGACAAAGTGACATGAGGCAAAGAGGGCTGCATGAGGTGAAAAGCAAATTCCTCCAAGCAGGTGTTTGCATCAGTCCCGGTCTGGGAGAGGCCCATGGCTCTGCGTGGCAGGCTGTCCTCCCCACCCTCGTAGCTGCGCTCTGTGGAGTTGGAGCCTTTAAAATTCAATGTTCTGCTGCTCCCTCTGACCATCTGCTCACTCCATTTCCAGAGCTGAGGCTCGGTGCTTCCTAAACATGCTGTCTTCTCCTCTGCTGTGGACTGTCCACACTTCCCTGATGAGTTAGCCATCTACCCTGCACCCTCCAGGCTGTCTACCCTGCGCCCTCCAGCTTTTCTCTTGGCCACATATCTGGGCATCTCTTCCAAATGGTCATTTGTTTGCAGGTCCCCTCTGTTTGTACTCTGAGGGTGCAGGGAAAGGCTGGCACCCCAAAGTCCAGCCATGCAGCCTAACCTGGGGCCGGTGCCATCCTGGGGGAGACTTCCTCTCCCATTGCCCTCTGCCTTTCCTGGGTAGAATCTGTTGTTACCAGAGGTTGATGGGAGGACGGGCAGAAGTGGGAGTGGCGGGAGGTGGGAGATGGAGCCTGAGCCGGGGGTGGCAGGTGGTGGGAGGAAGGAGCGGGCTCTTGGAGCCAGGTGGTAGCTTGTGGGAGGAGGGCGGAAGGGACAGTGAGACACAGTGAGATGGGGTGGCAGTTGGTGGAGGCGGGGAAGGAGAGCGGAGGAAGTGTGAGGCAAGAGTTTAAAAATGTGTTTGTTTACTTTGGGCTGGAGCAAAGAGGCAAGTTGGGGGTAGGTGCCTTTCATGTTCCCTTTGGGAGCTGGGGGCCTCCAGCTTTGGAGAGGTGGTTCTGCATTTGTGTTTGGTTGGGGCTCCTGGATGTCACCTGGGCACCCCATTGGCTTGGAAGAGGCTGGGAGCACATCTTGCTGCAGGGTGTGTGGGGGTTGGCGGGGAGTGATGGAGACAGTGTGGGGGCCGGGGGCAGTAATGGAGACAGAGGCAGAGGTGTATGGAGCTTGTGGCCCCGGTGATGGTGGTGGCTGCCTGGCTCAGGCCTCTGTGTCTGAGTTGCCAAGCTGGGCTGGTAGTGCAGTGACTCATGTCGTGAACAGCTGCTTTGCCTGTGATTACCTTCTGTAAGAGGAGTGGCAAATGAGGAAGGCCAAAGTCCCTGTGATCCCATGCGAGAGAGGAAGACACTGGAGTGAAATGCTCCATGGAGGCTTTGCCCACGCAGGGGTGCCCCCGAGATGCGGGCAAATGGAACCAAGTGGAGAGGTCCGTGGCTGCCCCAGAGCTGGGCTTTCCATTACCAATAACTTGGAAAGGCAAAATGAGAAAAAATATTATTACTGAGGAAGTCAACCCTAAAACCTGCTGTTGTGGAAAGAATGACACTCTCATTCCATGTTCCGGGAGAAAATGGTCAGCTCTGCTCAGAACCAGGGTCCCCGCCTCCTCCACCTGCCCACTTTCCTGCTCTCCTGTGTCTGTCCGTCCCCAAGGCAGTGGTATTTCCAACTCTCCCCTGCAACACCATCACGATGGAACAATCAGTGCATCTTTCTGAGCCTCAATCAGATCATCAATAAAATAGAGATTCTCATGTCTGAATTGTCTCCGCAGTCAGGTGCCTGACCAGACAGACTCTCCTGGTGGTTTCCAGCAGTGTTTCAGGTTGATCATCCCCGTGTTAGGCAAGTGGAAGGTGGGAGGCCATAGCCTGGAGACCACAGGCCTAGGGAGGCTCTGAGACTGACTAGTAAATCCTGCCATTACTGCAGAAGAATAAATGCCTGGGTCTGTTCGGCCTTCCTCTTTCTTCCTGGTTTCATCTACAGCACTGATTTTCAACCACTCACCTGGGGTGACTTTGCTCCCCCAGGGAAAATTTAGCCATGTCTGAAGTCACCTTGTTGTCATACCTAGAAGGAGGGTGCTACTGGCTTCTAGAGGGTTGAGGTCAAGTTAATCATCCCACAATTCACATCAAGAATTACACAGCTGCCAAATCTCACTGGTGGCCAAGTTGAGAAAGCCCAGTTCATTCCTTCCCAGTGCCAGAGAGAAGCTATGGCCATCAGAGAGGTGAGTTTCTTACCAACCAAGTAAAGGACATTCACCAGAAGGTGAGGGTCAACGTGATCTCCGAGATAGCAGAAAGAAAGGAGATGAATTTGAGATAACAGTGCTAGCCCCATTTCCATTTGCGCAAAGACCAGTAATAACTTACAGGAATGTTACACATGATGATTCTAAAATTTGCACACTTGTTTTGCTGTTTTGCATACCCCTGCATGTTTGTACCAGTTAAATGCTTTAAGCCACATGCTTGTTCTGGAGATGGCAAGGGAGGGAATTGCATTCTTATTTGGAAATGGCTGCTAGGGGGAAGCTCCTGGGCAGTGAGCACAGGAGGCAGCAAATAAAAACCACAGAATCAAGAAACTCCCACCCTGAGGGACGTGGGAGGGAGGAGATGGATGAGCAGGCAGGGTGGGAAGCCCCCTTGCATGGAGACTTGGCTCAGGCCTTCTAGTCCATTTCAGCCCTGTCAGCCTCAGAGGTAGGTAGGATCTCTGATTCCAACTGAACATGCCTGTAATCTCAACCAGGAAGCAATTATCCTTGAGTTTACAAGATGTTTTCCAGTAAGGACAAACGTGTGTCTCACAGTGAAAAAATACCAGCTTTTCAGAGGAGCACAGACAGGGAAGAGCCTACTGGCTTGCTTCTGCTTTCAATCAAACGATGCTTTTCTGCCTAATGGTGGGACTGAAATGATACATTGTACAGGCACTGCACCAATGTGATAAAGAAGCATAATCGAAGCTTCTGCTGCTGCTCCCAGCCAGCCCCTCTTAGTATCCACTGAGTGCCTCGCTCCCCTGGTCCTACAGGTAACCCAGCAATGAATAACATGAGAGAGGCTAAATCCCTCAGTTACAAGTCGAGATGACAGGAGGCAATTTGGCAAGCGTGAGCAGACAGGGGTGGTGAAGGAGTGTGCTTTAGCTCCGGGAGCCACAGGAGAGCATGAGAACCCGCCTCTAGGCTGGCCTTCAGGACCTGTTCCAGAAGCACACGGCAGAAGCTCTTGGTAAGGGAATAACTGCTTCTGTTAGTACCTGTGCTGGTAACTCAAAACATGTACCTGCCTTCAGTCCTGTAGCTCACCTAGCTCAGCTCACCTGCAGGAGGGGCCCACGGCAAAGGAGGGCAAAGGAGGCAGGGGAATGTGCAAGGAGGGGAAGTGGGGAAGCGGGGAATTGTCAGAAGGTGGTCTTGGGGAGACAGACTGGGCAGCCATAGTGATCCCTACCCGCTATGGAAGAGGAAGGCAAATAAGAAGGGAGGTTTTGGAGAGATGAAAGGCAGTAAAAGGAAGTAAGTACCATTCTGCAGGGACAGTAGAAGGCACACTGATGGACAGCTGAGGGGGACGGCATCACTGTGGGGCTTCAAGAAGACCCCAAACCTTCTTTTTAAAGGAAACGTTGCCTCTGGTAGGGACATAGCAATGTTTTCCTGGGTGGTTGTCACTGCAGAGCTCATTAGACAATAATCATAAATAAAACATCACAGCCATGTCTTAAAGTATGTAATGGCAGGAATTGAGTTGTCAAGAGTAATGAGTTTAAGTCAAGTTACTTTTGAGATGATCCTATAACTACCTGTGTGAGTGTGAGCCTGAGATAGGGATCTCAGTATTTAAAGTTCCTAAATTTCACTGGTAGGGAGAAAGTGTGTTTTAAAAAGCACTATATAGTGGGCCTGGAGTAGCTTTTGTCCCAGGGAGAAAGTGCCATTTAGCACCTTAAAGGCCATATATGATAAACAGTTCTGCCCCACGTGAGATGACACAACGTCTTCCTCAGCCCTTAACTCGCAGCCCAGCTACAGGATCTACAGAATCTATAGGATTCTCCCATTGTCAGGAACCCTGGCACCTCCGGATGAATGGGGTCCCATCTAGAATTCTGACACCTGCTTTCCTGGGCTCTTTGTCTTGGTTGCCTGGACCCAGGCTTTGTCTTTGTAGGCAAGTGGTTCTGGAGCCATGGAGCAGTCATCTGCTCTCTGACAAGCAACTCAGGTTTTTCCCAGGCCCATCCTGGCCTGTCTGTCCTCAGGTCCCTGCCTCACCCTTAACCTTCTCAGCTCTGTATCAGGTCGGGGGCGGGGAAGCTCCGTCAGCTGACATCCAGATGGTCTTAGCCAGTGGGGGCTCCACTGGGATCCTGGTGGTCGGCAGGACGGGAGAACCAAGGTGTTTCTCTCCCTCTTCTTGGCCTATAGAGGAGTCTCTGGCAGTGGCCATGCCTCCTGCATGGCTCAAGCTTTCATCAGACAGGTAGGCTGTAGTTCCAATTCTGTCATTCTTTTCTGTCCCTCTGACCTAGAGATAGTGGTGGTCTCCAGCCATTGCTGAGAGTTGATTATCTCCCTGTCCCCCAGTCTGGCTTCTTGGCATCTTTTTTTTTTTTTTTTTTTTTTTTTAAAGATGGAGTTTCACTCTTGTTGCCCAGGCTGGAGTACAATTGCATGATCTCAGCTCACTGCAACCTCCACCTCCCAGGTTCAAGCAATTCTCCTGCCTCAGCTTCCAGAGTAGCTGGGATTACAGGCGTGCGCCAACACGCCCAGCTAATTTTTGTATTTTTAGTAGACACGGGCTTTCACCATGTTGGCCAGGCTGGTCTCGAACTCCTGACCTCAGGTGACCCACCCACCTCGGCCTCCCAAACTGCTGGGATTGCAGGCATGAGCCACTGCACCCGGCCGACTTCTTGGCATTTCTAGCATGCAGTTCAGCCCCTCTGTCCTCTGGTGACTGTATATCCTCCTTCCAAGCAGAGAGTGGAATTGTGCCCCCTCCATCTTGGAAGTTAGGCGAGGTTATTGACTTGCTTTGTCTAATGCAATCAGAGCGGAAGTGACACGTGTCATGTGTCACTTCTGGATGGAATTTTAAGATGCAGTGTCAATATGCCATGTGCTCTTCCCCACCATAGCCACGGATGTGAAAACGCAGGTGGAGATGGAGCCTCTGAGACTGTGGGGGTCCCAGGGTGACCCTAGCATGTCCAGATCATGGCTGACCAGTGCAGACAAGTGGCATAAAGGAGAAATAAATGTGTATGTGCATGTGCATGTATGTTAAGCCACAGAGATGTTTTTTATTGCAACATGACTTAGCCTCATGCTGCTGATATATACACACGCCTGCCCTATTTATATCCTAGAGAGTAGGGGGTTCTTTCCCAAAAGGCACACTGACTGTGGACCAAAAATCAACTCCAAGCAACTAAATGCCTACCATTTTCCAATGCCTACCATTGGAAAACCCTAAACTCAATATATTTGCATTTGAACCAATTGTATCAGCTCATCAATTGACTCCTTCTGCCAACTGCATTTCCAGTCCCGGGGTCTCTTGAAAGCTTCGCCAAGCCTCTTCCCTAAGCTCAAAGTCCCTTCTTGTCCTCCACTACATCCCACTGGTCACCACTTCTTTAATTCATTTCAGATCCGCTCTTCTCTAGGCCCCCAGAGTCTCTCAGCTCATGTGGTGTTCCAGCTCCTGGATTCTTTTGTCCGTATATGCCCAACCTGCAATCCATGCCACGCTGCCTTAGTGGATTCCTTCTAAAATGCTTATCTTCTTTGAAATCTTCAGCACTGCCCCATTACCCACAGGAAATACCCAAGCCACACACAGGCCCTTTTACAATCTGACTCCTCCTGTCTGCCCAGTCATCTGCTATCAATGCTTTGCTCTTCCCCCACCTCCGTCCTCCCCCATGACGTTCTAGCACTTACAGTCCCATTGGCTGCCTGGTGGAACCCTGATCATCCTTTGGGTGCCTTTCTGATGCAGGAGCACACTGGGGTCTGTAAAAGGAAAGCCTCGTGGCCTGCACCTGCAAGCCGCAGCGACTTACAGGCTGCCTCTGCAAGAGCGTGTGCCGCGTGTCGTAGCTGTTACTCTCCTGCCTCCTTTGCCCCCAAATGCTGTGCCTGGTGCAGGCAGGAACCCCATCTTTTTGTCTTTCTGTGCCTTAACACAATGCCAGAGCTATAATAACTACCCCATAAAAAAGGGAATAAATGATTAGAAACCACTCTGCTTTAATTGAGCTAATTTAATGTGTGGTGATTGTAATTGGTTCTCTGTCTTCATTTCATCTGACACAACAGCATTTCAAATCTGTACTAAATTTGAGCTGTTTCTTTAGTCATAGGAGGAATTCCCTCTATATCAAAGCAGACAGCTAAGACCTCTGAACCCCTCACAGAGCAGGTCCTTGACTCTTTGCAGAAAAAGATAGTCTATTTGCCTCTTTTCTGGCTGGATGAAGATTCAGCCCCTGGAGCTACTCAGAATAAAGCTGCTGCTCTGTTATTTATTTGGAAATGATGAGTACCTCTTCTCTGCTCCATGTGGATGTGCTATGGTGGTGATTTCAAGGTGGACCATGCCCAAAGGGATGGCTGGGGTAGAATGGCTCATGAGGACAACCCCTAGGGATGCTCTGGCTGCAAAGGAAAAGTGGGGAGTGGGCATGCTTGAGAGAGGCTGGCAGGATAGAGACAGAAAGCAAGAGGAAGCCAGCTCCTTCCACCAAGATTCAGAGAGAGCCACAGGTAGCTCAGGCGGTCCCCACCTACTGACGCAGCAATGCACGGCAGACACACAACTGATGCGGAGAAGGGGACAGAAATGTGACTCCAGCTTGCCAGCAGAACCCTGAGGTGGGGGGTGGGGTGGTCCTAGGGAAGGGACCCTGCAGTCAGGAGGAGACATCAGGGCCAAGTCTACTGCCTGTTCAACTCTTGCAACTCCAACTCCATGCACAAGACAAGATATCTGATTGCAATTTAAATTATCAATGAAACCATGTGTCAAGACTTCCTGCACTGTATTTGACGCATTCCCAGGACCTCCAAGGTTGGAGGGCAGTGCTGTGTCAGCAGGCAATGACCACAAAGAAAATTACCTTTGGAAATGTATGTAAGAACAGCCTGCAAAGATTTCCATGCAGACCACGATTCAGAGCTCTAGGGCTATTTGCCTGCCTCTGGTCATCTCCAATTTGTCATCATCTGAGAGGCCAGGACAGAGTCTACTAGGTTGTGCCACCTCTGATGATGGCATGGTTTGGGCCTCTGCATGCCTGTTTTTAGACAACATTGGGAGCCTCCACTAGAATTGAGCTTTCAGTTTCATTTCAGTCAGTGGGTGTAGTGGCAAAGTGCTGGTTACCAGTGAGCAAGCTGAGAGTCACCCTAACCCTAACCCCAACTCTAACCCTCCAGTGTGGGCTTTCTAGTTGCCCCATTTGGAATAGGGCTTCTTGTAGTCTAAGTCTGAAAATATCTGTTGTGAAGATGCAAATAGAGATTAACATTTCAAAGGGTAGTGTTAAAAAATTGGCAGTCCACTTTTTGATGCAATCTATCCATCCGACAAAGGGCTAATATCCAGAATCTACAAACAACTTAAACAAATTTACAAGAAAAAAACAACCCCATCAAAAAGTGGGCGAAGGATATGAACAGACACTTCTCAAAGGAAGACATTTATGCAGCCAATAAACATGAAAAAATGCTCATCATCAATGGTCATTAGAGAAATGCAAATCAAAACCACAATGAGATACTATCTCACGCCAGTCAGAATGGTGATCATTAAAAAGTCAGGAAACAACAGATGCTGGAGAGGATGTGGAGAAATGGGAACACTTTTACACTGTTGGTAGGAGTGTAAATTAGTTCAGCCACTGTGGAAGACAGTGTGGTGATTCCTCAAGGATCTAGAACCAGAAATACCATTTGACCCAGCAATCCCATTACTGGGTATATACCCAAAGAATTACAAATCATTCTACTATAAAGACACATGCACATGCATGTTTATTATGGCACTGTTCACAATAGCAAAGACTTGGAACCAACCCAAATGCCCACCAATGATAGACTGGATAAAGAAAATGTGGCACATATACACCATGGATTACTATGCAGCCATAAAAAGGATGAGTTCATGTCCTTTGCAGGGACCTGGATGAGGCTAGAAACCACCATCCTCAGCAAACTAACACAGGAACAGAAAACCAAACACCACATGTTCTCACTCATAAGTGGGAGCTGAACAATGAGAACACATGGACACAGGGAGTGGAACATCACACACGAGGGCCTGTCGGGGGTGGGGGGCTAGGGGACGGATAACATTAGGAGAAATACCTAATGTAGATGATGGGTTGATGGGTGCAGCAAACCACCATGGCATGTGTGTACCTATGTAACAAACCTGCACATTCTGCACATGTATCCCAGAACTTAAAGTATATATATAAAGATTAAAAAAAATTGTCAGCCTTTGGAAGGTTGAAAGTTCACAGGCTGTGAATTGCCACTCTTAGTTTGCTAATTTTTAGACCCCATGGAAACTCTCTCTGTTGAAAGCTCTCCCTACCTCCTCTCCCTCTTTGCCTACCTGTCTTGTCTTTGCTCCTTGTCATTCTGTCTCAGTCCTCCTTAATACCCCCTTCTCTTGGGCTTTCCTCATATACTGTACATATATTTTCTCTATTCTTTGTGTGTGTGTTTGTTGTTTCTCTATCTCTTCTACATTTTCTTCCTTTCTCCTTTTTTTTTTTCTTATCCTTACCGGGCCCGTCCTCATTTCAATAATGTGACATAAAATATTTTTAAAGTATTTTTAATTTATTAAATAAAGTTGCTGTAATTTTTTTCACAGCAAATTACTCACAAAAATAAATCTGGTTTTGATCAAACATTTACAATTTGTTAATCTTAATCAAACATTTAAAATATATCTCTTGCTTACCCTTAAAAAAATGATTGAAGTTGACTTTTTGGAGGTGGCTGATGAATGGCACATAGCAGAAAAAAAATGGCACATAGCACCTCTTCCCTGCTCCAGAAGAAGAAGACATTCCTCTCCCATTATGGTATTTCCTTAGCCATTGATGTGGCTAGCCATTTGCTAGCATGTGGACACGTAGGGTGATGAGAGAAGAATCTCTATCCAGTTCTAGTTAAACATAGAGATGTTCTAGTAACCAGATGGTTTTTGCTTGGCAGTTTAACAAGCCAAGTGTTTATTGGCTTTGGAAACCCATTCACAGCATTGTGTTTTAGGTATTCATGGTTCTGTTTTTTTTTTTTTTTTTCTTCCAGAGTGTGACCATGGTTTATGTTCCTATCAATTTTATTGTGTGGCAATTATATGTTAATTCTTTGCTCAGCCTACTGACAGAATCTCCTTACCTAATTATGCATTTCATTGTAGACTTCTATGTAAAATAACTGTGTAGTATATTTAATTAGTCATGAGTTTAATTTAAATGAAATGTTTGGTATGTTGACCACATGATTAGCATTTTGTAGCATCTATAGAAGTTGCCTTACATCTTATACATTTCATAATGTCCTGTATCTTTGTAAGGACCAATAAACTCAGACATTGGGTATGATTCTAAGGTCTGTTCTCCACTTTTAAATTTCCTTATGCATTGAGAAACATTTATGCAATCTTTTTCATCATGACAGAGCACATTAGAAGAATGGGTGTACCCAGTCATCTACCAAAGGATTTGAAATTCTACTTTGATAGAATTCTCTTATGACAGTTGATTCACAGACCAAAATCATTAGAAATACTGTCCAGCCAAACCTGAAATGTAAAACCAATAAATCAATAGTCAGGTGAAGAGCTCTTATTTAAATGTATCTGGAAACCAATATAAATGGAAAAATTAAAATAGCTTTATCAGAAATATTAATCAGTACAGTACCCTTACAATTCAGTCAGATGAGTTAAAAATAATATTCACTGAACCAGAGTATCAATTTCTAACGGAAGCCTTGGGAAAACTGTTAGCCTCATAACTTATGCACAACACCATCTGATTTAATTCACCCAGACACCTGAGACTCAGTTCATGGACAATGATGCTTAGGTTCTAAGCCACTGATCCTCCTGTCATTTAGAGAACGTGTTGGTGAATTTGGACTTAAAGATTAGAAAGAAATCTGCTCATGTGCTGTGGATTGTGAATTAGTTAGTAAGGCCCACGGATCCACTCCGTATTTGGACAATACAGGCTGGTCCATTTTGTGATGGCACTGGCCACACTCTTTCATTCCAGATCTGAGAAGAGCACATTTCATCACTTTAGGATGCTTTCACTTACAGAGAACCAGTCATATGATTTGGTTCTGTGTCCCCACGCAAATTGAATTGTAACCCCCAATGTTGGAGGTGGGGCCTGGAGAGACATGATTCAATCATGGGGGTGGATTTCCCCTTCAGTGCTGCTCTAGTGATAGTGAGTGAGTGCTCGAGAGATCTGGTTGCTTAAAAGTGTATGGAATCACCCCTCCCTCTCTTCCTCCTGTTCTGGCCATGTGACATGCTTGCTCCCTCTTTGCCTTCCACCATGATTGTAAGTTTCCTGGGGCCTCCCCAGAAGCTGATCGGATGCCAGCACCATGCTTCCTGTACAGCCTCTGGAACTGTGGAGCTAATGAAACCTCTTTCCTTTATCAATTACCCAGTCTCAGGTATTTCTTTATAGCAGTGTAAGAATGGACTAATACAACCAGTTTGGGGTTCTTCAAACCAAGTTATAAATTCTTTTAACATTTTCAGTTTCCAAGACTACAGGTAGAAAAAAAGGACGGAGCAGAGAGCAGGGCAGAAGATGATACAGAAATGAGAGCAGGGGAGAGGGGTGTCAGTGCTGAAGGGATTTTATTCTTTACCCAGTCCTTTCATCACAGTGAAATGTGAAATTAGCATGTGTTCAAGACTTATGTAAAATTACACAGAGGTTTGGGGTCAGGAATGAAAGGAAATCAATGTAAATAACTTTTTAAAGTTATATTTTCTTGGTATGGGTGGATATTGTGGAATAAAGGTTCACTGACTATGCTACAGAGGAACACCTTTATTTAATAGTCTCATGATTTCGGGAGGAGGAAGGTGCACAGTTAAATGTGGGCAATATTAATGGTTAATTTTTGCCGGCCAAATTTAAAAAGGTGTTCATGGAGAAGTGTTTGTAAGCCTCCACTGTAACTTTCCATATGAAATCCATCACCAGGAGAAATTTCCATTTTTCAAAGGAAAAAATATGCCTTGATGGTTTATTTCATACTCATATGGTCTTTAATAATTAGACTTCAATATAGAAAATCGCATTTCTCATTTGAAGAAGGCTTTATTCGAATAAATTCCACTTTCCTTTTTTTATTTTTATTTTTTTTTATTTTGAGACCTGGTCTTGCTCTGTTGTCCAGGCTACAGTGCAGTGGCATGATCTTGGCTCACTGCAACCTCTACCTCCTGGGTTCAAGTGATTCTCC
Source organism: Macaca fascicularis (assembly GCF_037993035.2). Classification (NCBI taxonomy): domain Eukaryota; kingdom Metazoa; phylum Chordata; class Mammalia; order Primates; family Cercopithecidae; genus Macaca; species Macaca fascicularis. The sequence continues at coordinate 9,153,170 of NC_088377.1, read as the reverse complement.
TGCCTCGGCTTCCGAATAGCCATAATAGGGATTACAGGCATGCGCCACCATGCTCAGCTAATTTTTGTATTTTTAGTAGAGACAGGGTTTCACCATATTAGCCAAGCTGATCTTGAACTCCTGACCTCAAGTGATCTGCCTGCCTCGGCCTCCCAAAGTGCTGGGATTACAGGCATGAGCCACCATGCCCAGCCCCCTTTCCTCTTAAAAAATGCTACGGCAACCAAAACAGCATGGTACTGGTACCAGAACAGAGACACAGACCAATAGAACAGAACAGAGCCCTCAGAAATAATACCACACATCTACAGCCATCTGATCTTTGACAAACCTGAGAAAAACAAGAAATGGGGAAAGGATTCCCTATTTAATAAATGGTGCTGGGAAAATTGGCTAGCCATAAGTAGAAAACTGAAACTGGATCCTTTCCTTACTCTTTATACGAAAATTAATTCAAGATGGATTAGAGACTTAAATGTTAGACCTGATACCATAAAAACCATAGAAGAAAACCTAGGTAATACCATTCAGGACACAGGTATGGGCAAGGACTTCATGTCTAAAACACCAAAAGCAATGGCAACAAAAGTCGAAATTGACAAATGAGATCTAATTAAACTAAAGAGCTTCTACACAGCAAAAGAAACTACCATCAGAGTGAACAGGCAACCTACAGAGTGGGAGAAAATTTTTGCAATCTACTCATCTGACAAAGGGCTAATATCCAGAACCTACAAAGAACTCAAACAAATTTACAAGAAAAAACAAACAACCCCATCAAAAAGTGGGCAAAGGATATGAACAGACATTTCTCAAAAGACATTCATGCAGCCAATAGACACATGTAGAAAAGCTCATCATCACTTACCATCAGAGAAATGCAAATCAAAACCACAATGAGATACCATCTCACACCAGTTAGAATGGCAGTCATTAAAAAATCAGGTAATAACAGGTGCTGGAGAGGATGTAGAGAAATAGGAACACTTTTACACTGTTGGTGGGATTGTAAACTAGTTCAACCATTGTGGAAAACAGTATGGCGATTCCTCAAGGATCTAGAACTAGAAATACCATATGACCCAGCCATCCCATTACTGGGTATATACCCAAAGGATGATAAATCATGCTGCTATAAAGACACATGCACAGGTATGTTTACTGCGGCACTATTCACAATAGCAAAGATTTGGAATCAACTCAAATGTCCATCAGTGACAGACTGGATTAAGAAAATGTGGCACATAAACACCATGGAATACTATGCAGCCATAAAAAAGGATGAGTTCGTGTCCTTTGTAGGGACATGGATGCAGCTGGAAACCATCATTCTCAGCAAACTATCGCAAGAACAGAAAACCAAATACCACATATTCTCACTCATAGATGGGAATTGAACAATGAGATCACTTGGACTCAGGAAGGGGAACATCACTGGGGCCTATTGTGGGGAGGGGGGAGGGGAGAGGGATGGCATTGGGAGTTATATCTGATGTAAATGACGAGTTGATGGGTGCTGACGAGTTGATGGGTGCAGCACACCAACATGGCACATGTATACATATGTAACAAACCTGCACGTTGTGCACATGTACCCTAGAACTTAAAGTATAATAATAAAAAAAAAATTGTAACACAAACCTGAACAAGTAATGAAAAAAAAAATGCTTTGTGTATCCTGTTTATTTAGCTTAAGAGCACTATAACGCTACGTTCAAAACCTAAATCATCACAAGCTATTTATACTGCAAGGTCTCCATTTTTTAATAGCTCTGTCTGAAATTTCTGAAGTACACCTGAAGGGTTTAACAATGATTTATCATTCTTTCCTCTCTTTAGATCATCCAGCCCATGGAATAGATGCCCAGAAAAAACTTCAGCTGACTTTGACTAAACCTCCTAAAAGTTGGTTTGAAATTACTGTGGGTCCTAATCCCCAGCGCAGTGTTACAAATAAAATCTATTTTTGTTCTTCAGCTCCATACTGTGGGTAACAGTTTCAGCACAGAATTTGACCTCAAGCAACATGAACTCCGAATAACGCATAAAGTAACATCAACACGAGGCAGTGTGTGTGAAACAGATCTCGGTCCCGTAACAGCGAAAGAGAAGGACAAATCAGATCATCACACGGGATGTTTTCCCATTCAAAACAAAAAATAAATAATAAATTTGAAGCTACTCACTCATGGATTCTGTCAGCTTGGCCATTGTTGCAGTTTCTTCTTTGTGCTTTTCCTGGAGGTGAGAAGAAAAGACAATGATCTATAAAACATGTCTTAGACATGAATTGATCTAATTGCCATTTACAGCTAAAAGTTCCTTCTTTTTCCTAGGTCAGAATTTGGTTTCCGATAATTAAATGAATAAAAACCCCACATTATAGTTCAGTCAGTCACTGAAAAGAGATTTTTAGGGCATTAAAAAGCTTCCCATTGCTCTTGGAAATGAGCGTCTGTCACACTGATCTTGGATATATATAATTGGTGACGCACGACCAGTTTTCAAAACCTCTTTGACACTGGATTTTTGACATCCATATGCCAATTTTTTTTTCCTCTCTGTTTTCCCCTATTGAAGCTTTCTTGGTATTTTTGGAGTTGATATTTTTGTAGTCATTTGGTTTCTTCTTTCCAAAAAACTAAATAGATTTTATACATATTTCTTTGTCTTACTTTTTGGGTTCCTGGAGCCTTTTAAAAGTCGTAAGCTTTGATGGGTTTATAACCTTATCTACTTTGTGCTGAAAACATTTTGTTTTAACCGAGATATAGGTTATAACCCACTGAGTTTGAAAGCCAGAATAATACATACAGAAATTCAATCTGTCCTAATTAAAACATGACCTTGGAGCTATTAAGAATACTGGTCATCTCTACTGAAAAGTTCTCTTTAATTTCTCCACAGTTCTTTGGCTTTCTTTAATTTCTTTGTGTTCCTAACATATGTAGTAACTGAAACATTGTCCACTGTTATTATGCTTTTTTTGCAGCTTTGTTTTTCTGTGAAACTAAAATGTTCATTATTTTAAAACTTCAGAAAAAAACTGAAAATTATAAATCTAATGCCACCCCCAGAGGAAATCATGGTTACATTTTGGTGACTGCTTTCTAGGCCCATTTCTTTACCTGTGCATATTTACAGATATGGGAATATGATCCTATTCTCATAGAGATAAGTATCTGTACTATACACATTTTGTGTTGAAGCAATGTTTTCATTTAATATCATATCACACATCTTTCTATGCCAATAAAGGTAGAATACGTCATCATTTTTTAATGACTGTATAGCTCATCATGGGTTATATCATCATTTCCTTTACCAGATCCCATTTAATTTACTTAGAATTTTTCACTACCTCATAAAACACTGGGATGAGCATCTTGGACCTTATACGGTTGTGCACTTGTTCTGTGCAAGTTATTTTCTGAGGATAAATCCTAAGGTGAGGTATGGCTTGGTCAAAAAGTCTAAATATTAAAAATTCTGACATACAGTGGTCAATTGTCCCCCACAAAGGTTGTACCTGACAGTGTATAAAAGTGTTCAGTTCCTTATTAGCACTTTTGCCCCCTAATCTTTGCTAAATCAACAGGCAGACAACATGATCTTGTTATTTTACACTGTTGTCTTTCTCTGACCTTTTGTTTATGGACAAGTGTAGTGTTCTTCCCCATGTCATCGTTATGAAGTTAACTCATGGTTTCACATTGTTGTGTTCCAGCCCCTCTGCCATCAACATTTTAGTGCTTAGAAGCCCAGGGTGGTATTTGCTTTTCCCCATGGCCCTGATACAATGCTGAGTACAGTCTAGCAGTTTGGCTAACACTCGAATTGATGTGTCATGGCTTGGGTGTTGTAGTACGGATAGCAAGATCATTATTCGTCCTCCCTATGACACTATTCCCAAACTAGAAGGGTATGCTTTGATTCAATGGCAACAAACAACTTCGCACATGGCAAGTATTCTTGATTTCCACAGCCCTGTATTCATGACAACGAAATCAGCACACCACCTCTTACTTAAACTACTAATTGCCCTTGAGAACAGAAGGAGCTACGGAGTTGTAATCTACTAACCTGCTTGCTGTGGCATTTCGCCCATGATATTTAGCCTACCACTTGGGTTATGTCAACATGCAGAGAAACAGCATGGCGTGCGCCAGTAGAGAGGCTAAGTGTCACGTCACGGAGCTGAATAAGACAGGCAGAGAGGAGCCTCTCACACAACGCTGGTTCATGCGAGTGTGCACAGCGGCTGCTCACCAGCCGACCCCAGTGGGTTGTAACAATTCAGGCAGAAAAGCTGTTCTATGGCAGGGACTCAGTGAAGTTGGTTCCAGAGCTTGTTCTGTCTCTGTGTGTCCTGTCATTGACTCTCAGCTCTCCTCGTAGCCCAGTTCTGCTGTGTTGATCTGTCTAGCCGTACTGGCTCTCCTTGTGTCCTGGTCTGTGACTTGACTTCTCCATTTTCTGGCTCTGTGCTCCATCAGGCCTCACTCTGGATCACAGACCTCTTCAGCTTGACCCTCCTCTGATGGCACCAGCGGTAAGAACCCCCCAACCCCAAACCATAGGCGTCCAGATTCCAGGCATTATATTTTTAACAAGCCCTGTTTAGTGTGTCTGTTTTCTTGTGTGTGTGTGTGTATGTGTGTGAGACCACTTCATCTCTTGTGACCTAAGGACCCTGCCACATTCTGGACCCCGGTCTTGCTGGTGGGTGGTCCTTGCAGCTATTTTTGTTCAGATGTGCTGGATATCTTAGTCCTAGAGATGTCAAATACCACCTGGACCAGCAATTTCCTCTTCTCTGTAGTTAAATGGAATCCTCTGACATTAAGTGGGGAGAGGCTCCTAAAATCCTAAATATAGCTCTCCCAGACTGACTCATCTATATCATAACTTATGGTGGAAATCATGACATATGTTTTGGTGTAAGTAGTTTAGTTATTCTATTGGATGTCTCTAAACTCCTTATGTCCTTCCCTCATTATCAGAAAGTTGATGTTTGCAGTTACACAACATGTATATCCAATAAAGCATTTACATTCATTCTCGGTCCCAAGCAAATTCTCCTTATTCTAAAGCCAAGAGTTTCCTTCACAGCAAATTTCCTGGTTGTTGGATTTACATTACTGGGAAGAGATTTAGAATTATAGCATATTAAAATTGGAAGTGATTCTTTTAGAGATTGTCAAGTCCAACCCCATATTGATGCAGTTGATGAAACTGAAGCCCAGGGAAGAGTGTGATGTGCCAGGAAAGGATTTAGAGGGAGCCGATCCCTTTCCCTTATCCACAACCTCTGCTCTCCCAGAAATCTCAAGGCCCATCAAACCTAAGCCCATTTAGCCAAGATCCCTCACACAACAGTCCCAGTGCAGTGTTGAAGTTTCCTAGATTTGCCATTTCTATGTTCTTTCTTTGAGTATTCTCATTCACAACAATGTCCCTAATTTCCATGAATGGCTGGCAATGCCCAGATTTGCATATCCTGCCCTGACCTCTCCATGGAACCCCTGCTCTCCACTTCTTCCTCCTTCCTCACTCCTTGATATATTTTGCTTTTTTTTTTTTTTTTTTTTTTTTGAGATGGAGTCTCGCTCTGTCGCCAGGCTGGAGTGCAGTGGCAGGATCTCAGCTCACTACAACCTCCGCCTCCCAGGTTCAAGTGATTCTCCTGCCTCAGCCTCCCGAGCAGCTGGGATTACAGGTGCACACCACCACACCCAGCTAATTTTTGTGTTTTTAGTAGAGATGAGGTTTCACCAAGTTGGTCAGGCTGGTCTTGATCTCTTGACCTCGTGATCCGCCCACCTCGGCCTCCCAAAGTGCTGGGATTACAGGCGTGAGCCACCATGCCTGGCCTATTTTGCATACTTTAAAGTTGGTCTTCCCTCACTGCACTCTACTTAGGAGACTATTAACATTGCCTCCACCTGATTGGAACCTCACCTACAACCCGGAAGGTTTATCATGAAATAGCTCCGGGGGATCTATCTAAAACACAAACCTGACGTGGCCTCTCCCTGCTTGATCAGTTCTCCTCCAGCAAGTGAGAATGCAGTCCTTGCTTTCAGCCAGGGCCCCTGGACTGATGGCTCTTTCTTCTCCGCTCATACCTTAGGTCCAGCTCCCTGCAACCCACGACTGTCTTCTACCTCCCTGCCTTGGCGAGCACTATTCCCTCTGCCTAGATACTTCAAGTTCCACTTCATTCTTGTCCTCTGCAAATTCATCCTGAAAAACTCCACTGGGCACCACCCAGTCTCTGCTGGCTCCCCTGCTCTTTCTGACCATTTTCCTGAGTTTTATCTTTAGGTGTGTTTGTGCACAAACGCATCCATGTGTCACACTGCATAATTTGTTATGGCATCGAGGGACTCTGGAAGCTTTGGAAAATTCCAAAGCCCCATCTCAATAGCCTCATCTGGAGGTCATGGGTGGGAGGCGGTGTGTGGTAGACCAGAAGCCCTGACCACTAAACCTCCCTAGGAACCTGGACAAGTCATTTTACTTTTTGGGCTACTGTTTCCTGGTGTGCTCATTTCAGAAGTGGTCCGCTGCTTGCTGTGTTCTGCCCCGTCCTCCATCCCTTACCCCTGCGGAAGTCAGCAACAGGAAGAGGATACCTGAACATGCTCGGATAGGCTGTGACTATTGGTGGTATTTTAAAGTGAAAAAAGACAGATATGTTTGCTTCAAGAACTTGCGTTAAAAACGTCTTTCCCTGGGGGAGCCGAGGGTTTTTATATCCAAGGTAATCATCTCATGTTGTTTCAAAATGAAAAGAAAATCAGAAATGCAGGAATCATACTTGTTGGGAGAAAAGCATTTACTTTGGCCTGAAACTTTTTTGTTCTTGTTTATTGTGTCTGTCCCACTTGGATGTTCTTAGAGAGAGTGGCGGGGAGAGGGAGAAAGAGAGCATGTGTATAAGAGTTTGGAAGCCTGAGTCTAGAAGGGTTTTTGTCATGGCTTTACCACTTCTTATCCACTCATTAACTAATCTTGGAAGCTCTAATTTTCTCATCTTTAAAGTGGGGATAGGTGGAATTTGCACTGCCTGGTTCACAGGACTGTTTGAGGAACAAATGAGACGAGGCATATAAATACACTCAAGTGTAATGTCCATGTGTAGGTTTGTAATCATTATTCCATTTGGCTACCGTGTGGGGGCCCAGAGTCAGAACCTGTTCTTGCTCTTTGAGGACAAATATTGACCTTTAAGATTTGTGCCAAAAATAACAAAGCAAATTTCCCTGAAGTTAGCCAGACCCACGGCTGCCAGCCCCTCAGGGGACTACTTATCAAGAGTGTCAACAGCTGGTGACTATGCAACCCACACCTGTATTTCCATAGCCCCGCTCCAGAATATAAGGGCTCCAGAACTTAGACGCACTGCTTGGAAGAGCTATGCTATTTTGCTCTAGGAGGCACTCGACTTAAAGTTGTATTGTTGTACATTTAATAAAAGGCATTCATAGACACATCGAACATTCGGGGGAATCATGATGATATGTTTGAGCAAAACATGTCCACAGGTGCTGAAAAAAGAAAAAAACGTTAAGTGTCTTATTTAAATCCTAACAAACTCCCCGGGTAGAGCATTGACTTTCAGGGGCAATGGGCATTTAATTTTCTGTCTGAACTTTATTCCCTCTGCCACACCTGGGGAAGTAAATAAAGGCTCAGCAATTTGCTTGGGGTGTGTGTGTGTGTCACTTATACTCACACATCTGTTTCAGCTAAAGAGAGCATGGCTTTCTACTGAGACCATGCCAGATATATACTTCTCTTTGACTGTCTAAAATGACAGAGGTGTTTTTAATGAGGGCAATTATAACAGTGTGACTGTAGCTCAGAGCTAAGGCTGAGACAGTGTGTGTGTGTGTGTGTGTGTGTGTGTGTGTGTGTGTGTGTGTGTGAGTGAGAGAGAGAGAGAGAGAGAGAGAGAGACAGAGAAAGAGAGAGGAGGATGGGGGAAGAGGAGATTGATTCATGAATGCAGAGCTTCTAGAAAGGGTAGAAAGGGTTTTTTTCCGCTGCATGGGGCTCCCTCAGACAGAGGACAGGAGCTGGCAGAACCCAGTGAGGTCTGCATTTTCGGCGGTGCTGCCTTGCTTTCTGCTACCCAGAAGTAGGCTTTTAAGGATGAGGGGGAAACTCATCATGGTTGATGTATTTCAAACCGGTTATATTTGCATCTCAGATATTTTTATCTCTCTAAAATGTGTGCTTGTATTCATCAGAAAACTGTGATTTTTTTTTTCCAAAATACAACCATTTAAAGAAACATTTATGCAAAGTAGGAAACGATAAGACCATTTTATGAACTTAGTATCCTCAGCAGGGGCCTCACCTCTGGTTAAACCAGGAGCCTCAAATATCCCACCCTGTTCTTCAGGTTCTCTACAAATGCACCAGCCCTGGCCCCTCCTCATCTTCCCACTCCTCTTCCCTGACACGGTGCGATGGCAGGTCACCTGAGGACTGATTTAAATGGAAAATGCCGCATCCTCAGATAGCCAAGCAAGTGAGTGTTCTCTTAGTACGGCATCATTTATATGGCCTTGAGTTGTTGCCGAAAAATATAGGCCACAGCATTTAAGAGTCAGTAATTAGTTTTTTGCCTAATGAAAAACAAATGGAAAGCAGTAGCCAGTATGCAAGTATGGTTTAGGGCAATATAAATATAAAATACATAAAAACATAACAATATGAAAATATACAAAAATAGTAACTCCTAACGTTTACTTCACATTTATTATAGCCTTTCATTGCATTACTACATTCGACTATCTCCTTAATTCTCACAAGGACCCTGTGAAATAGGTACCGTCTTCTCTACTTTGAGGATGGGGAAGCTAAGGCACAGAGAGGTTCAGCAGATCGCCCCAGATCACACGGCTGGTAAGGAGTAGAGCAGAGCATCAAACCCAAGAAGTCTTCTTTTCGTGCCTGCATCTCTAAGAACTGGTGAGAAGTCCTAGAAATGAAGGACATTAGTGCTGAAGGCAGCAGTGAGAATCCAGGTCTAAGATCCTTCTTCAATCATCCGATGCTGAAAAATCTACCGATGTGCATAAGATGGGCACCCGATAGAAGAGGACATCCAGGTAAAGCCGGCTTTACGCCTGTCTTCAGAGAGCTTCCAGTTTGGTCCAGAAGGCAAGATGTGTAGAGAAATAGCTGCAATACGTGGTATCAAGGGGAAAACACCAGAAGGGTTCTACAGGACATTGATGGAAAGAGGAACAGACGGAGCAAAGAGAAGGGGAGAGACAGAGAGAGAGAGAGAGAGGAGACAAGGGGCGGGGGGAGAAACAGAATAGAGACAGAGAATGAGACTGGAGAAAATGTAGTTCTAACTCACAGAACCAGGGTGTGCTTCATGGAGGAAGCAGCTTCAATGTGTGCAGGAGGGGAAGAAGAGCGATGGGAGAGGGGAGGGCAAGGAAGAATATTCCAGGTGGAGAAATGGCATGAAGAAAGGTGGGGAAGCTTGGTGCGTGAGGAACAACAGGTTACGGGGGACCGAGGCTTGGTGTGAGAGGAAGAGCAGGAGGCTGGCATAGACAATGAGGACATCAGCCCTGGAGGGCCCTGGAGGCCAGGCTGAGCCGCTCAGGAGGGAGGCTGGGGCTGGAGTTGTGGTGAACCACTGGGAGGAGGAAGGTGCCTGTGTGAGCACTGTGGCCACCCTGGTGAGCCAAGGGAAGGTGGTGGGTGATGTGGAGGCAAAACCCAATGAGTGTGCTCTCCTGTGAGCCCAGGGAATAGCAGATTTGAAGAGTAAAGAACTTGCCTAACAGGATGGGGTACCATTTTTTTAGAGTAAAGTTGGTTTTCACCACTGATACACTCAGTTAAAGTTTCTAAAATAATCTGAAACTTTCATGATTTGGGGTAAAAACATCTGCGGGGTGTGCTTGAAGGAGGAGGTGACATTCTCGCTGAGCAGGCCACATAGGATGCTTTAGGTGAGAAGACCCTCTTTGCAATAAGGCTCAGAGCCTTAGCCTCACCAGATATCCTTTCTAAGGTCCCTATGTCCAGGTAACCCTACCTGGCTCCTTAGGCTGCCATCAGTGTGGCCTTGTTCACCAGACCAGGGAAGGTCCTAATACACTGAAGTATGAGGCTATCTCACAAAGATAAATCAGATTCAAAGTTAAGCTTGTACTAACGTTGCCTTAATTCCTTTGGGCTTCAGCGTGAGTTTGTAGATGGCAGGAGAGGGTTTGGAGCATTGCCTGAGTACTTTCTTTAAAGCATGTTGAGCACGTGACCTTCTAAGAGTGATGGGTAGCAGAGATAAGAGAAAATGGCTGGACCACATGGCTGCCAGAGTTTCTCCAAACCCAACTGTGTGTGTGTCCTCCCTTGCTTGAAATACTGTGGGACAAGCTCTCAACTTTCAGCATCAATATCCAGACAATGTTTCACGAATTTTCCCAGGGGAGTTGGTTTCTTGGAATATTGGTGAGTGACTCATTTCTCCTTTCCTAGAGCTCCTAGAAATATTATAAAATATAGGACAAGCATTATCACCAAAGATCTATCAGGAAATTTCCTTTAAAGAAAATACTATGTGAGGCTGCAGGGAGGCACTGAGGATGTCCAGGTAACTGGAGCATACAGAGCCTGTGCCCGTGGTGGACAAGCATCTGCAGTCTTTTCCCTGTCAAGTACCTCTCCTTCCAAGATGTACCTACTCTAGGTTTGGTCCCCAGCTTCCCAGGACTCAACCACAGTGCTGAATCTTGGAAACAGGCAGGAATTTCGTGTTGGTCTCATGACTCTCAATCTATGGCCTCTTTTCTGGTTCAGCATCTTTCTGGGGGCTCTTGTCTCGCCTCCAGGGTGATCTTCCAGACATCCTAAGCCTTGCAGTGGCCAATGCCTCTCCCAACTGGCTTCATCCAAGCCACAGGCATTGCCAAACCATCTCTATTTCCAAGAGGAAAGGGAACAGATGCCATATGAGTTCCTTTCTTTCCCCTTGACTTTTCCAGGTTGCCCACAATCCAAGTTCTAGGCAAACTGAGTCTTCCAACATCCACTCTGCACTCCCAGCTCCCCACATTCCATGGCTTGCCTGGATCCTTCCCTTCCAACAACTGACTCCACCTACCTCTCCAGGCCCATTGCTTAACACTTCTATACTATGCTCCCGCCCGACAAGCCCCTTCAGTTTCTGAACACATTGCATTACTTCATGCCTCAGTTCAGGTTTGACTTCCTGTTTGACATTCTCCCTGGCTACCCCCTTCTGAGTGCCCATCCCCTCTGCACCTTAGCAACTGTGCATACTGTAGGACTTGTCATTCTTGGAGCCATGACTTACAAAGTAACAGAGCAAGTCAGAGGGAATAGTCTTGACAACTCCAGGAGCAACTGAAACACTATAAAGGATGAATTCTTCTGTTTCCAAAAAGGGTAAAACAAAATACCAAACCACAACCAAAGAATGCATAGAATGAACAGAATTTCCCTGAACAGCTGTGAGTTTCCTGACATGAGATGCTGACCAGTCATTTGTTCAGAATTTTCCAGAATTTCTGCCCCAGAAAGTAGTACAATAAAATGACCCATAAGAGCTCTTCTAAAATGGTTTCAGGGATGCAGTGATACTTCAAGGGAAATAAATCCCTGATTCCTTTTGCTTTTCTTCACATACGTTCTTTCTTTCATTCAATCAGAGGTGGGTGGTGGGGTGTCAAGGGTCAGGTGGGCGTGATGATAGGGGCAGGATGGCAGGCCCGAAGGTAAGGCTGGTTACTTACTCTGACATATAAGGGATACTTAGAACAGGGATCCCTAACCCCCAGGCCGTGGACAAGTACTGGTCCGTGGTCTGTTAGGAACTGGGCCGCACAGCACGAAGTGAGCGGCAGGTGAGCACTTCTGCCCGAGCTGCACCTCCTGTCAGATCAGCAGTGACATTAGATTCTCATAGGAGCGCGAACCCTATTTGAACTGCACATGTGAGGGATCCAAGGTGGTGCACTCCTCATGAGAATGTATTGCCTGATGATATGAGGTGGAACAGTTTCACGCTGAAACCATCCCCACCCCCTCCTCCTACCCCTGGTCCGTGGAAAAACTGTCTTCTATGAAACTGGTTCTTCGTGTCAAAAAGATTGGAGACTGCTGATTTAGAAAATCATCACCCGGCCCAGTAGTTTGACCCTGTTTTAAGGAGTCACTCAAGCCCAGTGGTGAGTTTGGTATGGTCACCAGAATGCCTTACGTTTGTCTAATGATGCAATGTTGCATTAGGGAGCCCCATGCCAAGGTACCGTAGCGGACTCTGGTTACCATGGTGCTCAATTCTCCCCTGCTTTTTAACTTATGCCTATAACTTTCATTGAGAGAATGAATCCTGGGGAAGCCTAGGGTTATGCATGTTGCTGTGGGACTATTTGTCTATTTGTCATGCTTCACCTTGAGAACTGGCTGGGTTGCAGTGAAGAGTAAGGGATTCATTCATTCATTCATGGCCCAGCCTGTGTGAAACTGTGAAAACACACAGCCTTTGGGAGGGCCATGATCAAGTTTTGTGACAGGAGATTTAAGCCTAAACTGCCCAATACTGGATAACCCATGTGGAGCCCCCAATCAGACAGGGAACCCAGTGCGGCATGATAAAAGCTCCTTCCCTAGCCAGGCCACTCTGGTCACTATCAGTATCCAGGGAAGTGGTGTGGATGCCTGTCCTCAAAACAGGACACTATCCCTGCTGAACTCTGCCACAGCATTATCAACAGGACAGCAGAGAGTCCTGGTTATTGGAATAACCCCAGGAAGCCAGCTTGTTCCCTACGCATGCAAAAAAGTGTAGGGTGCAGAAAGATGTGCTTCTTCAACCTCTCAGCTGTGTCAATAGTTATAAAAGAAACTAAGTCAGGCAGGGCACAGTGGCTCACGCCTGTAATCCCAGCACTTTGGGAGGCTGAGGTGGGCGGATCATGAGGTCAGGAGGTCGAGACCATCCTGGCTAACACGGTGAAACCCTGTCTCTACTAAAAATACAAAAAATTAGCCGGGTGTGGTGGTGGGCACCTGTAGTCTCAGCTTCTCAGGAGGCTGAGGCAGGAGAATGGCGTGAACCCGGGAGGCGGAGCTTGCAGTGAGCTGAGATCACACCACTGCACTCCAGCCTGGATGACAGAGCCAAACTCTGCCTCAAAAAAAAAAAAAATGTGTCCCAGAGATTCTGGTATGTTGTATCTTTGTTCTCATTGGTTTCAAAGAACATCTTTATTTCTGCCTTCATTTCGTTATGTACCCAGTAGTCATTCAGGAGCAGGTTGTTCAGTTTCCATGTAGTTGAGCGGTTTTGAGTGAGTTTCTTAGTCCTGAGTTCTAGTTTGATTGCACTGTGGTCTGAGAGACAGTTTGTTATAATTTCTGTTCTTGTACATTTGCTGAGGAGTGCTTTACTTCCAATTATGTGGTCAATTTTGGAGTAAGTATGATGTGGTGCTGAGAAGAATGTATACTCTGTTGATTTGGGGTGGAGAGTTCTATAGATGTCTATTAGGTCTGCTTGCTGCAGAGATGAGTTCAATTCCTGGATATCCTTGTTAACTTTCTGTCTCGTTGATCTGTCTAATGTTGACAGTGGAGTGTTGAAGTCTCCCATTATTATTGTATGGGAGTCTAAGTCTCTTTGTAAGTCTCTAAGGACTTGCTTTATGAATCTGGGTGCTCCTGTATTGGGTGCATATATATTTAGGATAGTTAGCTCTTCCTGTTGAATTGATCCCTTTACCATTATGTAATGGCCTTCTTTGTCTCTTTTGATCTTTGATGGTTTAAAGTCTGTTTTATCAGAGACTAGTATTGCAACCCCTGCTTTTTTTTGTTCTCCATTTGCTTGGTAAATCTTCCTCCATCCCTTTATTTTGAGCGTATGTATGTCTCTGCGTGTGAGATGGGTCTCCTGAATACAGCAGACTGATGGGTCTTGACTCTTTATCCAGTTTGCCAGTCTGTGTCTTTTAATTGGAGCATTTAGTCCATTTACATTTAAGGTTAATATTGTTATGTGTGAACTTGATCCTGCCATTATGATATTAACTGGTTATTTTGCTCATTAGTTGATGCAGTTTCTTCCTAGCCTCAATGGTCTTTACATTTTGGCATGTTTTTGCAATGGCTGGTACCGGTTGTTCCTTTCCATGTTTAGTGCTTCTTTCAGGATCTCTTGTAAGGCAGGCCTAGTGGTGACAAAATCTCTAAGCATTTGCTTATCTGTAAAGGATTTTATTTCTCCTTCACTTATGAAACTTAGTTTGGCTGGATATGAAATTCTGGGTTTAAAATTCTTTTCTTTAAGAATGTTGAATATTGGCCCCCACTCTCTTCTGGCTTGTAGAGTTTCTGCTGAGAGATCTGCAGTGTGTAGAGGGAAATTTATAGCACTAAATGTCCACAAGAGAAAGCAGGAAAGATGTAAAATTGACACTCTAACATCGCAATTAAAAGAACTAGAGAAGCAAGAGCAAACACATTCGAAAGCTAGCAGAAGGCAAGAAATAACTAAGATCAGAGCAGAACTGAAGGAGATAGAGACACAAAAAACCCTCCAAAAAATCAATGAATCCAGGAGTTGGTTTTTTGAAAAGATCAACAAAATTGACAGACCACTAGCCAGACTAATAAAGAAGAAAAGAGAGAAGAATCAAATCGACGCAATTAAAAATGATCAAGGGGATATCACCACCGACCCCACAGAAATACAAACTACCATCAGAGAATACTATAAACACCTCTACGCAAATAAACTGGAAAATCTAGAAGAAATGGATAATTTCCTGGACACTTACACTCTTCCAAGACTAAACCAGGAAGAAGTTGAATCCCTGAATAGACCAATAACAGGCTCTGAAATTGAGGCAACAATTAATAGCCTACCAACCAAAAAAAGTCCAGGACCAGATGGATTCACAGCTGAATTCTACCAGAGGTACAAAGAGGAGTTGGTACCATTCCTTCTGAAACTATTCCAATCAATAGAAAAAGAGGGAATCCTCCCTAACTCATTTTATGAGGCCAACATCATCCTGATACCAAAGCCTGGCAGAGACACAACAAAAAAAGAGAATTTTAGACCAATATCCCTGATGAACATCGATGCAAAAATCCTCAATAAAATACTGGCAAACCGGATTCAGCAACACATCAAAAAGCTTATCCACCATGATCAAGTGGGCTTCATCCCTGGGATGCAAGGCTGGTTCAACATTCGCAAATCAATAAACATAATCCAGCATATAAACAGAACCAAAGACAAGAACCACATGATTATCTCAATAGATGCAGAAAAGGCTTTTGACAAAATTCAACAGCCCTTCATGCTAAAAACGCTCAATAAATTCGGTATTGATGGAACATACCTCAAATTAATAAGAGCTATTTATGACAAACCCACAGCCAATATCATACTGAATGGGCAAAAACTGGAAAAATTCCCTTTGAAAACTGGCACAAGACAGGGATGCCCTCTCTCACCACTCCTATTCAACATAGTGTTGGAAGTTCTGGCTAGGGCAATCAGGCAAGAGAAAGAAATCAAGGGTATTCAGTTAGGAAAAGAAGAAGTCAAATTGTCCCTCTTTGCAGATGACATGATTGTATATTTAGAAAACCCCATTGTCTCAGCCCAAAATCTCCTTAAGCTGATAAGCAACTTCAGCAAAGTCTCAGGATACAAAATTAATGTGCAAAAATCACAAGCATTCTTATACACCAGTAACAGACAAACAGAGAGCCAAATCAGGAATGAACTTCCATTCACAATTGCTTCAAAGAGAATCAAATACCTAGGAATCCAACTTACAAGGGATGTAAAGGACCTCTTCAAGGAGAACTACAAACCACTCCTCAGTGAAATCAAAGAGGACACAAACAAATGGAAGAACATACCATGCTCATGGATAGGAAGAATCAATATTGTGAAAATGGCCATACTGCCCAAGGTAATTTATAGATTCAATGCCATCCCCATCAAGCTACCAATGAGTTTCTTCACAGAATTGGAAAAAACTGCTTTAAAGTTCATATGGAACCAAAAAAGAGCCCGCATCTCCAAGACAATCCTAAGTCAAAAGAACAAAGCTGGAGGCATCACGCTACCTGACTTCAAACTATACTACAAGGCTACAGTAACCAAAACAGCATGGTACTGGTACCAAAACAGAGATATAGACCAATGGAACAGAACAGAGTCCTCAGAAATAATACCACACATCTACAGCCATTTGATCTTTGACAAACCTGAGAGAAACAAGAAATGGGGAAAGGATTCCCTATTTAATAAATGGTGCTGGGAAAATTGGCTAACCATAAGTAGAAAGCTGAAACTGGATCCTTTCCTTACTCCTTATACGAAAATTAATTCAAGATGGATTAGAGACTTAAATGTTAGACCTAATACCATAAAAATCCTAGAGGAAAACCTAGGTAGTACCATTCAGGACATAGGCATGGGCAAAGATTTCATGTCTAAAACACCAAAAGCAACAGCAGCAAAAGCCAAAATTGACAAATGGGATCTCATTAAACTAAAGAGCTTCTGCACAGCAAAAGACACTACCATCAGAGTGAACAGGCAACCTACAGAATGGGAGAAAATTTTTGCAATCTACTCATCTGACAAAGGGCTAATATCCAGAACCTACAAAGAACTCAAACAAATTTACAAGAAAAAAACAAACAACCCCATCAAAAAGTGGGCAAAGGACATGAACAGACATTTCTCAAAAGAAGACATTCATACAGCCAACAGACACATGAAAAAATGCTCATCATCACTGGCCATCAGAGAAATGCAAATCAAAACCACAATGAGATACCATCTCACACCAGTTAGAATGGCGATCATTAAAAAGTCAGGAAACAACAGGTGCTGGAGAGGATGTGGAGAAATAGGAACACTTTTACACTGTTGGTGGGATTGTAAACTAGTTCAACCATTATGGAAAACAGTATGGCGATTCCTCAAGGATCTAGAACTAGATGTACCATATGACCCAGCCATCCCATTACTGGGTATATACCCAAAGGATTATAAATTATGCTGCTATAAAGACACATGCACACGTATGTTTATTGCAGCACTATTCACAATAGCAAAGACTTGGAATCAACCCAAATGTCCATCAGTGACAGATTGGATTAAGAAAATGTGGCACATATACACCATGGAATACTATGCAGCCATAAAAAAGGATGAATTTGAGTCCTTTGTAGGGACTTGGATGCAGCTGGAATCCATCATTCTTAGCAAACTATCACAAGAACAGAAAACCAAACACCGCATGTTCTCACTCATAGGTGGGAACTGAACAATGAGATCACTCGGACTCAGGAAGGGGAACATCACACACAGGGGCCTATCATGGGGAGGGGGGAGGGGGGAGGGATTGCATTGGGAGTTATACCTGATGTAAATGACGAGTTGATGGGTGCAGCACAGCAACATGGCACAAGTATACATATGTAACAAACCTGCACGTTATGCACATGTACCCTACAACTTAAAGTATAACAATAATAAATAAATTAAAAAAAAAAAAAAAAAAAAAAAAAAAAGAAAAGAAAAGAAAAAGAAAAAGAAAAAAAAAAGAAAGAAACTAAGTCAGGAGAATATTCTTAAAATGTTCCTTTGAGAAATTCAATTTTATAACCAAATGTGACATTTACTGGGGCTGGAGACTGAGGAAAATTTACAGATAGAAACTGTATTATTTTCTTGTGCTTCTTGTCATGTGTTTTCAGCTTGAACTTCTATTTGGATACAGGAGGGAAGGGAGAGAAGGTGACCCCTTTGTAGGTATCTAGTAATTGATTCTCAGCAACAGAGATCTCTGAGAAGGAAAATGAGGAACACTATTCTAATCTCTGTTGTTCTTTTATCTCTTCTTTCTTTTTCTCTATTTACAGTTAATTTCTTCATTTCAGCTTTGGCAAAGATATAGATTGATTTTTTTTTCCTATTCCTCTCATTCAGTACGACCAAAAAGTCCTGGACAATGTATATGGCAAACTTAAGTTGACTCTGAAAGGTGAATAGAGGAAGCCATACCAGCTAGGGACCTTGGGATCTGAGGAATAACATGGGAGTGAGTTCTCTGAGTTTTTTTGTTTGTTTGTTTTGTATTGTTTGTCCCTGACTGGATACTGGAGATGCCAGCAAATTGGAAATGTCAATAGATGCAGACAAAAATGCCCCAAGTTTGAATTCTGTAGCCAAAGACCTAGGAAAGAGGTAGTCTAAGACAACAGAAGACTTTTGGACAATAACCTCTGTAGCCAAACATTACAGAAAAAACAGCAATTCCACTTGGAAAGCAAAGGCTGGGTGGGGAGCTTAGGCTTCCACTCTTGTTAGGCTGTAATGCTGTACCCAAACCTGTTGCCAGGATAGTGTCAGGGAAGACGGAGTGGAGATTCAGAATTTTCCTTCTTGCTGAAGGATAATGAGACTCCCTAGAGAACACATGGGGAGCCTGGTCCTCCATACGGTTCTGGTAATAATGAGGTATGTCTCCCCAGACCCACAGGGGAGGTATTAGAAGAGAGCCAGTATAGAGTCAGGATATTCACTGCCATCCAGCTGTAACAAGATCACTCTTGCAAAGTGTTGGTGGAGACCACCACATGGGAAGTAGTAATAAGGTGCCCCCTCCTACCCCAGCCAGGATGGTGTTGCTGGAGGCCCAGTAGGGATTCTGAACCTTCATTCCCATTCAGCAGTAAAAAGGATGACACCCTACTAGTGAGCAATGAGGTGGGTCCCTCCTTAACTCACCAGAGTGATGTCAGAGGAGGCCTGCTATCATACAAGATTTAAATAAGATCCAGAATCTTATAATAACACCAAAGATGTTTAGGTTTCTGTAAAAGATTACCTGTCATACCAACAGAAAGAACTAAAACTGCATGACTAAAGACAAATATCAACACTGATATGACCCAGATTTAATAATTATATGAGGAATATAATGCAGCCATCATAAAAATGCTTTAACAAGCAGTTACAAACATAACTGAAACAAATGAAGAAAAGTCCTAACAAAGAAATAGTAAGCCTCAGCAAAAAATCAGCACTTATGGAGAAGAACTGGAAAAAAATTCAGAACTAAAGATTGTAATAACTGAAATAAAAAACTCAGTTGATGGACTGAACAGCAGGGTGGGTAAGACAGAGCAAAGAAACGGTGAACTTGTTGATAGAACAATATAATCTGGACACTAGAGAGAAAATAGACTTAAAAAAAATTACAGAGCCTTGGGAACATGTGGGGCTGTAACAAAGAGCCAACATTTATGACACAGAGTATCAGGAGAAGAAAAAGAAGACGAGATGGAAGAAAGTATTCAAGGGAATAATGGCTGCAATTTTTTCAAAAACATTTTTAAAAAACTACAGATCCAAGAAGCCAAATGAAATCCATGCAAGAAGAACCCAAGGTAATTCATTCAGAGACACATGATAAACTTCTGAAAACTAAAGAAAAAGAAAAACATTATGAAAGCAGCCAGAGAGAAGTAATGCATTATCAATAGGGAAAGGTAATTCAAACGACAGTGGTTTTCTACTTAGAAACTGTGAAGGCCAAAACAAAACAGTATAACATTTTTCAACTACTGAAAAAAAATTTTTTTTTCAGCTCAGAATTGTATACCAGCAAAAATATCTTTCACGAATTAAATGAAAATCAAGGCACTCAGGCATTTTCAGATGAAATAAAACAGAGAATTTGTGAAGAAAATGTGAAGAATTTATTTTATTTACCCTAAAAGAAAGGAAGTTCTTTCAACAAAAAGGAAATAATAAAGGAAGCAATTTTGACACCTCTTAGAGGTAGAAAGGATATGGAAAGAGAAAATATATAGGCAAACACAGTAGACTTTTGTTAAGTTTTCTAAATTATACTTGATGGTTGAAGCACATATTACAGCATGGTCTAATGTGATTCTTAATATATGTAGAGGAAATACTTAAGAAAACTATATTTTAAATAGGGTAAGGGAAATGAATGTAAAGGGAGCTAAGATTTCTATGTTTCCTTTGAATTGGTTAATATTAACAGCAGTAGTTAAGAGATACATATATATATGTATGCATATATAAATTACATTGTGTATAAATACATAAACACACAATGTAATTCCTAGAACAGTCGCTGAAAAAGCTAAACAAAGAGATATATTCAAAACACTATAGATAAATCAAAGTTGAATTTTAGAAAATGTTGAAGTGGCCCACAGGATTTCAGGAAAAAACCCCAGAGAATCACAAAACAAAAAACAAATAGAAAACAAAAAATTAAATGGCTAACCTAAGCCTTAACATGCTAATAATTATATTAAACATAAATGGTCCAAATACACCAATTAAAAAACAGAGATTAGCAGAGTGTATAAAAAGCAACTCCAACTATATACCATTAAAAAAACTCACTTCAAATATAATGATATGGGTAGATTGAAAGTAAAAAGATGGAAAGAGATGTACCATACAAGCATTAATTTAAAAAAAGTGTGGCAATATTATTACACAAAGTAGACTGCAGAGCAAAGAAAACATGACAGATGGAGAGAAAAATTACGTAATAATAAAGATTCAATCATGGAGAATATTATGTTAAGTGAAGTAAGCCAGGCACAGAAAGAAAAATATATGTTCTCACTCACATGTCAGAGCTAAAAAATTGATCTAATGGAGTAATGAGTAACCAGAAGCCTGGAAGGATCAGGAGGGGGATGAGCATAAGTTGGTTAGTATGTACAAAAATACAGTTAGATAGAAACAATAAGCTCTGTTGTTTGATAGCACAGTAGAATAACCATAGTTAATGTGATGTATTGTATATTTCAAAATAGCTAGAAGAAGACTTGAAATGTTCCCAACACAAATGAATAATACATGTTTGAGGTGATGGATATCCCAAATACCCTGACTTGATCATTCCACATTTTATGTATGTATCAAAACATCACATGTGATGTTCATAAATATAAACAACTATTAAGTAAATAAAATTTATTAAGTAATAAAATAAAGGTTTAATCAACCAAGAATACATAGCAATCCTAAATGTGTATGCAACAAACAACAGAGTTGCAAAATATGTGAAGAAAAAACTGATACAACTGAAAGGGGAAATAAATCCACAAATATAGTTGAAGATGCCAACACCCTTCTCTTAACAATTGTTAGGACAACTACAGAGAAAATCAGTAAGGATACAGCAAAAATCAACCAACAGGATCAAATCAATGTTTATAGAATTTGCCATACAACAACAGCAGAAAACACGTTCTTTTCAAATGCCCACAGCGTATGTACTAAGACAGACCCCAACAAAAGAATTGAAATCATACCGAGTATGCGCTCTGATCACAATGGAATCAGACTTTTAAAAAATCAATTTTTTTTGTTTCTTTTCTTCTTTTTCTCTTTTTCACTTGTGCCACCCCCACGCCTGCTTTCTACCAGTACAGTATGTCATTACTCTGAATGCTGCAGTCAGGGTGCAGTTCTTGGGAAGTTTTTGGAGTGGGATGTGGCTTTCATGGCTCAGAGTTTTAAAGGAAAGGGAGGAATGGACTTTCCATTCTCTTTAACTTCTTTATTGGAACACTCTCTCTGTTCTTGGAGAATTAGCATAACCCTCACATTGCTCTATTGTGACTATTCTTGGAACCTTTCTATAGAATACTAGAGGAAAGAGGAAGATAGTTAGATTCTGAGTCTGTGTCATGGAAGATGGGTTTGCATCTTGTGTGCAGTTTAAACAGTTTTGTGACAAAAAGGATTAAGCAGAGCAGAAAAATAGCTTTCCTTATGAAACCAAAAATCCAACAGTAAACTTCCAATTCAGAAGGCAGAAGTCAAGAATGACTGCATCTGCTGGGGACCCTCTCTCCCCTGGGGACCAGTCATTGCAGAATCATGTCCTTTGTTTATATCATCCTTTTAGCACTGCTGAGCCAAGAAACTCAGTTCTGCTCAACCATGATGAATATTTTTCAAAACCACATATTCACAATAATGAGATTCTCATTGACAAGTCTGTGGTTCCTAATTTTTTAAAATATCTATCTGTAAGGAATTAAAAACAATCCTCTCCACTTTTAGCTATAAGGTGGGCTATTGGCCAAGCACGGCCAGGGGCCTCTGTCCCTGACAGGCAGCAGCTGTTCAGGCTCCCTGTCCCAGAGCACAGCAGAAGGCAGGGGAGAGGGGGTGGAAGCAGGATTCAGAGTGTTCAAGGCAAGAATTCTTTCCCAAGGCTTCATCCTCCCTGGGACTGGGTGCTAGGGCAGATGGTGCTTGCATTTTCCATCACTCAGAAAGCCATGGCCAGAGACAGGAGGGTGGGGAGGGGGAGGGAAGAGGTCCAAACATCATTTCTGGAAGCTCTTCAGATTCCCTGCATTTTAAAATCTCATAATTCTTCTCTCTGAATACCACAGAGCCAGTGCCATACAATGTTGTGGCATTTGCTGGGCCACATTCCCTAGTGAGATGGGAGAAGAATTACTGTGCCTAAGGCAGCGACCAGCTTAAACATTTTCATTTCCTTCTTGTGGCTTAGCTCTTCCACCAGGAAATCCTGATAGCATCTTCCTTGCCCTCTCCCCACTCCTCACTGTTCATTTCTCAACTCTGTGATTTTGTGCTTCTGGCCTTAGTCAGAGCCAGCCTCTCTATTCCTGGTTCTCTATGAGAACATGCCTAGGTTCCTGCCTAGATGAGCAAGTCAGGACTGTGGACTAGGTGAACTTCAAGTCAGTGTGGAAAATGCCCTTGTTCTCAGGAGATATACACTCAAATACTTAGGGCAACCTATCCTGATGTCTATAACTCTTAAATGAAGAGAGAGAGAACACAAATAAATAAGGCAAATGGGACAAATGTTTACAACTGGGGACAATCCAGGTAATGGGTATATCATGTGTATTATATTATTCTTGTGACTTTTCTACAGGTTTGTCATTTTTCAAAATTGAAAAAAAGATAAAAAATCAGTATGGTGAGTGTAAACTGCTTCTCCTAAGCCCCAGGTCAGAACAATGGCCTCTGACCTGGGGAAGTTGTATGGTTTGGGTATTGACCTGGCTGGATGTACCAGTTACTTGGTTTCATTCCAGTGTGTGATGATCTTGCATGGTTCACCAGGCCATGCTCTGGTAGGAGTAGCATTGAGTTGTATCCTTAATATTTCAAATGCATTGCCTATGGCTCTTCTGAGCCTTGAGGTGCCAATACTCCAATGAAGACCCACTGAATCAAAATCTCTGTGGAAAAAAGTAAAGAATATGCATTTCTTTAAACCATTCCTATGGATATATCTAATTTTAAGGTGTTAAGACAAAGACTTCTGTCTCCTTTGGAAAACAGCAAAGATACAAAGAAACCATATGAAATCTTCACTTTTGATGCAACTAGGAAATGCCCACAACCTCAGAACATGTATGTAGAGGGAGAGCTTTTGTTACATGCAGCAGAAATTGGGCCAGGATAAAGGTGGTGAGTGAGAAACAATGCCTAGCACCAGAAATCTATGGCAGAGCTGGCTGCCCACAGCCTTCACCATCCTGGGGGCACAGTCAAAGCATTACCAATGTTTAGAGCAACAAGATGAAGATGTGGTACTGGGTATGAAAGCCTTCCTGGGCAGTGTGTGATACTACAGAGGGACTGGAGGAAGCAGAAGGAAAGAAGAAAATGCTCAGTTCTGCCATTTTGCAAAGGGAATCATTTTGTGTGGCTGAGTGGAAAAGAAACTGTGGACAGTGAGCAGCACTGTGGTTGCCAATCTTTGCTGGCTGTGTGATGTAAGGACTAAACCTCTGACAAAACTCGGAATTAGACAGAGCTTTACTCCAGCCCAAGAGACTTCTTGCTCTGTGCTGTGCTTCCTGGGCCCTTCTCAACACTTCCTTTCACAAATCACTGACCCAGAAAGAAATCCCCTCTTTCATGAGGAGCCAGCAGTGGATCTATCAAAAATATTACAGGAAAAAAAGACAAGCTGGAAGCTGAACAATGACCTAGAAAAGTAAGGTGACTAGTAAATGGTAAAGCAAATATAGAAATAGTACAGGGAATACAGCAAGCGAATATTGAAATAGAGGCCATATTTATTTGGAAAAAAGAGAAAGACACTGATGAAAATATGATCAGGGACATCGAGTGCAATTTGAGAAGATCGATCAAAATAAAAAGAAAATAAATATCAAACTGAAAATGATAGACATGGAAGACAGAAAAAGATAATTCAACATGTACATAGTTTGTATCTTAGGAGAAGAAAACAGAATTAGCAGAAAAACATTTAGATATATCATTAAGAAAATTCAGATTAAGCTCAATTCTTACTATTGATAGAGCATGCTAGGTCCTAGAGGGGAAAAGGGGAGTCATGGGCACTGATATATATCCTGATATAGTTACTGCACTTCAGAGAAAAAAGAAATAATTTTACAGGCATCAAAGCATAAAGGGCACATAGAAAAGAGGAAAAACAGACTATCTTTAGCCTTCTCTCTAGAAACATTCAACAAGACAATGGGATAAGATCTAAAGTCTTTAGGAAAATAAAGTGAGATACTACAGTTTTATACTCAGCTATACTGGTGTTCAAGCAAAGAAATGCCTGAGAGATCTCTTAAAGATGAAGCACTCAGGAATGAAATTCTCCATGGTTTTTTTTTTAAGATATCATAAAGGTAAACTTCAGCTGCCTAAAAGAAGAATGGAGAAACCGTGATGAAATATTGTAGGGAGTGATTAATCCATTTACACACACATCTAAGGATAAAACAATCATGAAAATAGTGATGACAGAAAAGAATAAAAAAGTGAAAACCATGACAGTGTTAAAATAATAATGTAACTGACAAAATCCAGGTAGAAGAGAAGATTGAAGGCAGTGAAAGAGACCTATGTTTCTTACCTTAAAAAACGAGAGGAATCCAATATTTTTAAAGCTGAAAAATCAAGTAAGGGAGCTATAGAAATATTACTTAAGGGAATAAAGGTCAGCACTCGATGAACTAGGAATAACAGCGTAACCAATTAAAACCAGGCAGGGAAGGGGAAGGAGGAAAGAAACTAGATGAAAATAGAAAATCAAAGAATCTCAATTTAAACATACTTTATGGTAGGGAGACAAAAGTTTCTGTCTAAAGAACAGAGATGTAAGTACAGCACATATGATAGAAGAACAAAATGAAATTCTCATTCTACCAAATTTATAAAATTGCAAATTTCAACAAAGCAAAGCAAACAAAGAACACAAAATAAAATATGATAAAGAACAATAAACATATTTTTAAGGTCTGGAGGCTTCATGGAGAACAACTTCAATAAATAAAAGACCAAAATACAGCAATAGGTAATTACTATGGAAAAATTCCCAAGATACATTGTTAAGTAAAAAAGCTATTTAAGAGAATATATGGTAGTGTTCCACTTATGCTTAAGAAAGCATATATATATATATATTTAAAATTTTATAAGACGTACAACTAAGGTCACATAAACATACATATGTGTGAGCATATGAACAGGATGTCTCTGGAAGGATACACAAGAAACTCGTAACAGTGGTTTCTCTGGGATAGGAAACTGAACTGGAGTCTAGGAAGGGTTTCTCACTGTCCACAATTTGATACTCTTTATTTTAACTATGGGCTTATATTACTTTTTCAAAATATATAAAATACTTAAAAAGCTCCACAGATGGTTCTAGCCAGCACTGGGTGTTGAGCAGCCCCGGGTTTTCATTTCAGGGCTTTTGACTACCTAATGGCAGTTGTATTGTGTCTCAGTGGTAGGGATACAGTGATGATTGCTCTCTCTGTCTCATGTGCGGTTTTGGCAGACCAGCAAAGAGTTTTATTGATTTCCTTGCGTCTGAAATTTCCTGATTTCAGAAGAAGGTTACAGTCAACTAAAAAAACATAAAAATAAAAACAAAAGCCCAGTGATGAAGTTATAAAGTACTGGGGCTTTGGGTCTTCTAAGTGATCACTGATACTTTTGTCTTCATGCTAGCGTGCCTGCATTTCAGCTCCTCTGAATTAATAGAACAGCTTCTTAGCGTATCTCCTGGATTCTGGCTTCTTGGCCTTTCAGTTCTCCCTCTTTCCCACTTTTACCCTGCTGGTCCCTTGCATCATGACTCCTTGTGGGCACTCCATGAGACACCCCGTGCCCTGGAGGCCCAGTGTAAGATGGCCCCAAGACACATGCTGCAGGTGGGCAGGTTGCCGGGTGCAATGCCTATTTCCATCTTTGCTCCTGTTCCTCCCCAGGCAGGAGTAAACCCAAACCCACCTGCTGCTCAGCCCGGCACTGATTCCTTTCTCTCCTGAATCCTACTTTACACCCAGGCAATAGCTCATAATTTAGTTCTTAATTGTTCTCCAATTACCTCATCTGTGATAATTTTTCTCCAACTTGAGTTTGAGCTCCTTCAGGGGGAAGACCATGGGGCTCTGTGTTCTAAGCTGATCCCACATCTTATGGTCTCCCACCATCCTCACAGCTGTTAGCTTAGCTCAAGCCACCCTCCTTTCTCGCCTGGTCTACTCCAGGCAGGTCTCCCTGCTTTTCCTCTTCCTGTGGTCTGTTCCCTACAGGGCAGCCAGAGCCATCACTGACTTTGAAGAAGAAATAAGCTCACGTATCTGCCTGGCTTAAAACTCTTTCCAGCACACTTGTGATAAGATCTAAGCTTCAGGTGGCACGGAGTTCCTGCAGGATCTGTCCCTAGGATCCCTCCACCCTCATCTCCCAGCCTTCTCCCCATCACTCACACTGCAGTCTTTGACTTTCTTGCCCAGTCCTTCCCCAGGGCCACTGCACTTGCCAGAAAAGTCTTCCCACTACCCCTCTGGAGTGGCTCTCTGTGTCATATCATCCAGGTCCTGGTTATAATGTCACCTCTTCTGAGGCCTTCCCTGACACCGTATCTAGCATAGTTCCCATCTTCACCCCCTCATCACTTCCCAATGTCTTCCCTGCTTAATTTATCTTTGTAACTTTCATTTTCATTGTGGATGTGGGTAGACAGTATAATCTGGGGTTAGACTGTCAGAGTTTAAATCTCAACTGCACTACTTGAGCTGCGTGACACTGGGAAAGTCCTTAACCTCCTTGTGCCTCATTTTCCTCATCCATACAATGGGGATAATATTATATTTAGTTTATGAAACTACAGTGAAAATAAAAGGAGACATTAATGATATGAAAACCACTTAGAAGGCTGACAGGCAGGAGGTGAGGACTACATCCATCTTCGTTGTCTTTATAAAACAGGTCTTTATTTACTCATTATTGCCCGACTCCCTACCCTAGACTGTCAACTCTGGTGTATTAGTCAGCTCAGCCTACTGTAACAAAGTACCACAAAGTGGGTGGCCTAAACAATAGGCATTTATTTTCTCAAAGTTCTGGAGGCTGGAAGTCCAAGGCCAAGGTTTCAGTGTGGCTGGTTCCTTGGAGCCCTCTGTCCTTGGCTTGGGGATGGCGTCTTCTCCCTGTGTCCTCACAGGGTGGTCCCTCTATGTGTGCCTGTGTTCTCACCTTCTCTTCTTAAAAGACCACCAGTCAGCTTGGATTAGAGCCCACCCTAGTGACCTCGTTTTACCTCAGTCACCTCTTTAAAGGCTGTATCCCCAAATACAGTCCCATTCTGAGGTACTGGGGGTTCAGACTTCAACATACAAATTTTGAGGGCATGCAATTCAGCCCCTAACATCTGGAGAAGCAGGGTTGCGACCTGGTTAACCCTGTATCTCAGCAGGCAGAAATGCATTTTCCAGTACACTTCAGTGTCTCAGTAATGACCCCTTGGAAACCTGACAGCATTTCCCACAGAGCCAGTCCCTCTGCCCCACAGCCATAAGACATGGAGTGACTACTGGGCGCCGAGCTGAGAAGGTACTTGAGGAACATCCTTGAGAAGCACCAAACTGGGGAACACTCCGGACCTTGGATTGTGTTCACTAAAATTTAAATGACTCCTTCATAGCCCAGTGGCAAGTAGGGGACCATTAGCCTCACTGAGGTGTTGATGCCGGGCCCCTGGGCAAGCTGGTGACTGGATAGGAGAGGAGGGTGTGGGTACCCTGAGCTTCCAGTAGTGGGGTTTTAGGTCATCACAGTCAAGTGGGTGGCTCAAGCCCCCCTGCAGAACACACCTCCATTCTAACCAAACAAGCCCATGTCTGTCTCATTCCTCGGCCTGCTCCTCAAGCCCCAAGTAAGGCTTGGAAGACAGCCCTTCTTGGAACCAGTTTCCAATCTTACATAAGGTGTCAGAATCGCCAGCGGTTGGAATTCTTCCATGAGAGCTGTGGAAAAGGGCTGTGTTTTGCTTACAATCAGGTGAACCTCACTCTATCCAACAGTTGAATCCCCCAAACATTGTGTGTGAATTTTAAGTCCAAGTCTACCTTAAATAGGCAGGGCTGGAGGGCGTCACTATTTCTAGTATATATCCAGTGTGCCTTTTTTGGCAAGCAGAGAAGTCTTCTATTTTAACTTTTCTGTTTTGTAAATGTCACCTTTATCCACACGGGCATGCACACATGTATACACATTGTGGCATTCAAGTCTGTGAGGACCAAGTATCTAGCTGCGCTTTAATTCTAAAAGGGGAAGGCTTTGTTAAGTAGCTCAAACTGCAGGGGAAATTATGATCTGAGTTTAAGCTAATATATCATGAAAAAGCCTAGACGCAGCATCTGTCAACTTGGGTGATCTTGCTTCTCTCTGGGCAGCCACCTGGTAAATTCGTATTTTGCAACAGCAGCTGCAGAGACTGTGTTTACCCCGTGTAGACTGTCGGAGAAATATGAAGAAACTGGGGGTTCTTCCTCTTCTATCTGTGCTAGTGGTAGGCTGACTTAGTTGAACACATTCTGGCAGTTTTGTAAAAGAGTACAATGCCTTAGAATTTTGAGCTGCTAAGTCGGTCCCCTCAATAGCCAGGGGAGAGGCAGGGCAGACATTTTGACTGATGTGTGACATCATTTGTTGCCAGGATGAAAGAGCAGGATTGGCTCCAAGATGAAGGGGTCAGTCCTACACGAGAGTAGCCACAGTTGAGAGGTGTTTTACAAAAGGTAGGACAGAGACTTTAAAAAGGCTAGGAAGATTCAGACAAGGTGAATAGAGACAGCCAACAGCAGAGCCGTGCTCATGAAGAGTATAGACACTCGACATACACAGCAGAGAACTACTGGTGAATATCAATGTAGTAAAACTGAGGAATGAAGCAAAACGTGTTTTATGTCTTTTCTTTAACATTTTGCTTTATTTTGTATTATTTGATTCATTAATAGTTTAGGCACAGTAATTCCTGATTTATTAGTATACCTGCTTAAATGAGTAAAACATGGAGTAATAAAATTTTAGGTTCTTAGTTTTTGAAATTCACAGATTGTTATGCCTGACTACTTACTGTGCCTCCACAGTAACCAAGACAGTAGCCTCCAATGGCTGGACGCGAATTTGAGTCTTTGCCCATATGTTATACCCTCAGCTTGTTCATATTGATGGGTATTGCACAGGTACCAACTTTGATTTATTGCAAATCTGATTTAGAGTGGGTGCAGAGAGACTTGAAAGGGCTGTGTCTATTTATTACTGAATTTTTGAGAGTTTATTCTTCAGGAAGTACATCTGGTGCCAGACATTTATATTTTTAATGATTTGGATGAATTTTGCTTTATTCACAGTGTGGGGCTGACATCTAAAATCGGTTTTTGTGCATCAGGAAATAAGGTTATTAAAATATTATTAGAATAGGTTTTCACAGGCACTTTGCTATATGTGACAAAATGCATAATTAGCTGGGATTAAGAGCTAATAGGTTTATAACATAAATGCCCCACTTCTAAAATAATGTTTAGCTGATACTTATGTGCACTGCTGTAACTCGTGTAAGAAAAAAAACTGTTCTATGGTTTCTAAAAGTCTTACTGCCTTATATTGTCTCTTTAAGCAATTTTAAAATATAAAGGTTTTTTTTTTTTTTTTTTTTTTTTTGGTGGAGAGAGAGAAGGTAAGCTTCTGCTATATTGGCAGTTTGGAGGCTGAGTTTAAACTGCTTGAAATGATGAGACCTCAGGAAAGACCATATGAAAATATCAGCTTTTCAGGCCAATGAGTCATCCGGCATCACAAGCCGTGTTGTGGGGCTGGAGGCCGGTTTCAGTCTCTGCATCATCCAATAGCTGATGCTTGACAGAGACACAGGAAAGGAATACGCAATTCTCCAATTCTCTCTTTTTTTTTAGGTAGAGTCTGACCTTGTCACCCAGTCTAGAGTGCAATGGTGTGATCTTGGCTCACTGAAATCTCTGCCTCCCATGTTCAAGTGATCCTCCCGCCTCAGCCTCCCAAGTAGCTAGGACAAGTGTGCACCACCATGCCTGGCTAATTTTTGTATTTTTAGTAGAGAGGAGGTTTTACCATGTTGGCCAGGGTGGTCTTGAACTCCTGACCTCAGGTGAGTCACCAGCTTCAGCCTCCCAAAGAGCTGGGATTACCAGGTGAGCCACCATGGCTGGCCAGGAATATCCAGTTCTTTAATCGTGTTTCTTTTTTAAAACATTGGCATTCAGATTAAATATCTGTATGCCATTGTTTAACACACTGCAAAAACAAGTCAGGTGAGAGATGAAACCTAGACAGAACTAGAAAACAAGTTACCCAGACTTGTAAGCTGTGTGTGTGATTAGGTAGCTTCAAATACAAAGCTTTGAAGATGTGCAGGGGTTTCAGAGGTAGAGGGACTCAGGTCCTCTGGTAGGGCCACGTGATTGCATTGTCTTATTGGACTGTCACAGGAGCTGTCTTTTCAAAGGCACTTGCTCCTAGCAAACTTACGCTTCTCCAAAGAGTCCTCTAAAAATAAGGAGAGGACACTTTGTTTTACTTTTACTGAAGTGAAAACACCAAGGCATGCTTTTGGGGTCTCTAGCACTTGCGTGGGTCCATCAGTTCCCATTCTCCCCCAAATAAACAACAGAAAAGCTAAGCAGAAAAACATTCTCTTTCTCTGTCTGTCTCTGTCTCTCTCTTTTTATTTTATTATTATTTTTTTTTAGAGACAGGGTCTTGTTGTGTTGCCCAGGCTGGTCTTGAACCTGGGGGCTCAAGTGATCCTCTCGCCTTGGCCTCCCAGAGTGCTGGGATTTCAGGCACGAATCACTGTGCCTGGACTAGGAAAAGATGTTCTCTATGCCCATGAGGCTTCAAGAGAAGCTAGTTTCCGTATCTTTACTCTTTAGAGCTAGATCCCAAGTACCTCTTGGATAGAGCCCTAATCCTAACCCCAAACAGAATTTGTGCACAGAAGCTCCGTGTAGGAGTGTTGGAAAAGCTGAAGGCCCTATTGATAGGTGATTCAGATATGCTGGGAATAATGTAAAGTGTGTGTCTGGTGCAAAGAGCTGTATTTTTAACATGATGCTGAAGTCACTAAGAAATACTCTACTTCACTTGATACGAAAAACAGAAGTTACCATTGTACAGAAAAAAAAAAAGTGGAGGAGGCCTTGTGCAAACATTTTCAGATAACCGTGTACATCTTTTTTTTTTTTTTTTTTTTGCCAGTCATGTTCCATCATATCCGCCCCCAGCTCTCAGCTGTCTGCATGGGCAGGGGAGGAAAGGAAAGGCACTGGCTGGAGGGGGAGGCAGGGGCCTGACCCTCCCGAGCTTGAACTGTCTCGTTCTGTACAATACGGATCCAGCTCCTCTTTGAGAAGCCAGTGGTAGAACAAGCAATTTTTTTGAGCTCCTTATAGCTTATCTCATTAATCATTTTATGAATGGAGGAGCCAGCTTAGAAAGAATGTGTCCATGTCATACCCCTGTTAAGGGCTGAGGCACTATGTACTCTTGCTGATGCTGTCATAAATGATAACTCAGGCACTTGCCCACTGTCTGGTTTTTATGGGGTGGCTTGTAATTTGGTGACTGGGGACTTCAACATCCAACTCTCAGTCTCAGACAGATCATCTAGAGAGAAGATCAACAAAGAAGCATTGGATTTAAACTGCACTCGAGACCAAATGGTCCTAACAGACATTGACAGAACATCTCACCCAACCGTTGCAGAACACACATTTATGTGCTCATCAGCACATGAAACTCTCAGCAGTAGAGATCGTATGTTAGACCACAAAACAAATTTCAACAAATAAAAAAAAATACATCGTATCAGGAAACTTCTTAGACTACTAACTTAGGTGTTGCTGTGAAGATATTTTGTGGATGTGATCATAACTGGTTAACTTTAAATTAAGGGGAGGTTATCCTCAATAATCTGAGTGGGTCTGACTCAATTAGGCAAAGTTCTTTAAACGCTGGCTTGAAGCTTCCCTGAGAAAAGAGGAAATTCTGTCTGTGGACAGCAGCTTCAGTTCCTGCCTGAGAGCTCCAGCCTGCTCTCCTTGGTGGCCTGCCCTTCAGGCTTTAAGACCCCCACAATTACGTAACACAATGCCTTGTAATAAGCCTGTTAATGTATATCACTTACTCATTCTGCTTCTCTATTGAACCGTGACTGGTATACCAGGAGAGACATCACAATTAACAAGTGGATCTCCTGAGCTGGGAGAATATCTTTGGGTTTCTACAGATGGATAGAAGAAGGAAATGGGTCCTTGGGTGGGGACAGGCCGTTGGTTCTTCACTGAACCAGGAGCCCAATCTTTCACTTACTTTTGTGCAGCTTTTGCTAAAGGAACAGACCTGGCCCTAGCTAGACAGTGAGGCCAAGGTTGCATTCAAATGAAATGACCAGCTGGACACTGGTCCCTGCCTACTGGCAACTGGGGAGAATGAGCAAGAGAAGTGTGGATCAGAAACTAACTACAGAGAATGTCAAAAGGGTCCATTGGCAATTCCTGCAAAACAGCACTGCAGCCAGATTCACCTGCCACCAGGCCATGGTCAAGAGGACCATGTCCCTTGAGATCTGGGGGCCACAGGATGAACTAGAGATGGCCAATGGCTGCTGGAAAGAGAAAGGAGGATGGGAATGACGAATAAGCAATGAAGATTACTGGATGTCTTCAATACAAAACTATGCATTACTTAGAACATATCCTTCTAGGTTTTCTGATTCTAGCTATTCATTGCCATTCAGCTATTTTTACAATCTCTAAATTGTAGAGAACCGATGGCAGTGCAGTTATAATTGGCAATGCAAAAATAATTATTGTGTATAGACCGGCAAATGAATTCTGTTAGGTGGATGCTCAAATAATCTCCCTTCTCATAGAAAATGCGATCTCGACATTCCTTGACTCCATAGAAATGTGCCATTCTTTGACTTCTTCTTTGAATCTTTTGTAACATTTGTATGATTTCCTTATTAATAAGTGTAATAAAATATTTTCCATATGTTAATTGTATATTTGCCTGAGAGTCATGATTTCACACTATTTAAAAATCATCCTTTAATAACACCTGAGATGTCTTGGGTCCTACAGGGAAGAACATCAGAGGCAGCATCGCACTCAGAGTCAGGGACAAAAATCTGTCCAGTGAGGAAAGCTGACGGGTCACTGGCCCCCAGAAAGCCCCATGCAGCCAAGCTTGCAGCAGGGACAATATGAATAAAAACAAACTGTTTTATTTTTATTTTTTAAAATTAGGGCAAAATATAGATCCTTTATCGTGCCTTTTGAGAGTAATATCAAGAGATGTTTTTATAGTTTTTTGAAGAAGAGTTAAATCCATCTCTGTCTCATCTTTATATAAACACTTGTTTATGTATTTGTATTTTATATCCTACCTGCTTCCAAAAACCACATTTGAAATGGGCCAAATGGTAATAAAAGCAACAATAATAGATTGTGTAGCAGACCAGACCTTACCTTGCAAAGAGCAATGTCAGTTGTAGAACCACACAGCAGATGGTGAAAAACCATATGATAAAAAATAACAGAAGGCTACATGGTAAATATATTACCACAACAATCAGGCAGCGAAGAGACTGATGAACAGAAAGAGA
The DNA here is from genome assembly GCF_037993035.2 of Macaca fascicularis. Classification (NCBI taxonomy): domain Eukaryota; kingdom Metazoa; phylum Chordata; class Mammalia; order Primates; family Cercopithecidae; genus Macaca; species Macaca fascicularis. The sequence continues at coordinate 9,119,094 of NC_088377.1, read as the reverse complement.
AAAGCCAGGGGGCGGAAGGATCATCCAAGGTCATGAGCTCTGAGATATTCATGGCATCTTGCACTGTGGGTTTATATGTCAACAGTCTCTGAAGAGCCAAGTGTGGTTGCACTTTCATTAGGACTTGGCCTTTATCTAGCAGGTGGCTGGGGACAGAAAGGTACAGGGCTGGGCAGCAGAAATTGCTAGTTCTTGTGCGGATGGAAACACTGGTGCAAGAACGGGGACCATCTTTTCCCTAAGACCTCACAGCCAGTTGGGAGAATGAAGTTGAAGCCTAGCTCTCCAGCTGCTCCTGGCATCCTTTGTACCTGACCATGTTGCCTCCAGCACTATGGGGATAGTGGGGATGGCTATGTCAGGGGTCACGGAGCACTTTGCAAACAATGCAATAAATACAGTGGAGAGTAGCACATTCTCCTATTAATATACATGACTACAGCTAGGGAGATTATTATGACAAGGTTTAGGTCAAGTTGTATGAGATCTGTGATTACAGAGATTTGTATTGTCTGGAATATAATTTGAAAAAATTCTCCAGAAGGCCTTTTTAAGGAAAGCATCACAGAATTAAATTGAATGTGTGTGTATCCTATAAAACACGGTGTGCCTTCAACAAGTAAATTATACATCTTATCAAGAAAAGCATTTGGAAAACTAAGATGAAATGTGAATTCTCTTACCATGTAGGGGCTGTTGTTCAGAGAAGGATCCAGATTAAAGCTGAGTTCCAGACAAGGGAGGAGAAACATCTCTCTGGGATATGTGGGAAAAATATAAATCGAACTTGAAAGGTCCTGAGGAAGTAACGGTCCATGCATGTTTACACAAAGGGAAGATATAAGTGTTAGTCGGAAAATCAGAGGACTAACCTCAGAGCCCTGGAAATGTACCAGTCAGGGGACAATCCTTGTGTAAATTCTTGCACCTCAAGACCTGTGCAATATTCTAAGCAGAATTACAAAGGGCTCCCACAAAGGGCAGGCACGGATGGGGTTGAGTAGGGAGGGGAGGACAGAACAGAGGCACTGGCAATCATCAAATAAAATGAAAATGTTCTTCAGACTCCACAGTACACAAAATTCTTGGAAGCTATTTATGTGGATGACAGTTTTACAACATGGCTCTCAAGCTGTGTGTTTGGTGTTTCGCTCACAGTTTAGAAGAGGGAAAAATGCAGTAGAGAATGGTGATGGAGCACCCGTTGCCTATTGGGCAAGAAATTCACAATGGCCCTGGGATGGAGAACCAGGCTTTGTGGATCCCTGAGCTGTGCTCTAGGCAGTGAATTCTTTAGGGTTGCTCGAAGCAGGCTGTGAGTGGATCGCCTGGGTGGTTTGGAGTCAATCATTAATCACACACTCTGGGGACGTGGAGGTGACAGGAGCTCTGCCCACCATGAAGCACCATTGATGGAAAAGGGGCTGCTCTCCCATTTCCATGGCCTCCATGGCCTCCATGGCACAGCCCTCAGATGGGTGACCCCTCTTCTAACCTTAATACAGTACTAACAATTATTGAACACCTACTGTATGCCAAGCATTTCTTTCTGAGTAATAAGTCATAGAAATAACCCAAGAGGTGTTTTTACAGATTTGAGTGGAGAAATTCATCAGGTAAGTTAGTTAATGTTTTAAAGGTACAACCATTTTCCTAAGTTGTCAGTTCCAATAATTCTTGGATCTGGTTAAGCTGGATTCTGATAGGAACATTTGCCTCGGGCTTTTACATGTTTGTGTAATTTGGGTTTAGCTTACCTGCTCATTTCAAACCCTGTCAGGAGCTGGAACAATTTCTACCTGTGATGTGGGTGGCTGATGACATGGAGTGATTTGAAGGAAGTAGACAGGTTCTAGCTACCCCTTAGTAGCCTCTCTCACCCTTCAAGCTACATGGTGTCTTTATCCTTGAATGATTTCATTCCACTGTGTCATTCACACATCTGAATTAGGTAGCAAAGTCCTATTTAGGCTCCTTTAAGAGGTCAGCCTGCAAAGCCTACTCATCCCCTACCACTGGCCTATTGGTTGACCAGTTGGCTGTGATCCCTTTAGCAGATGCTAAGTAGTAAAGTCTGGGCTTTAGGACTTGGCAGCTTAAAGGAAGGACTCATTGTCTTCCAAGGGTAGACCCAAGGGGTGGGGTGCTATAGATAGTAGGAAGTGGAAAGCAAAGGGCCAGCTCAGGTAGAGGGTAAGCCAAGACAAGGCATTTAGTGCAGAGAATGGCACAGGTCCCTGGGAGGATGTAGGGAAGGAGAAAGGAGACCACACTTCTCTGAGTGGGCATCTTGCATAGAAACGTATTTCCTGGAAGAGGGAGACAGGAGCTGTAGCCAGATGATACATTTTCCCTTTTCTGATGCTCATATATGTTGCAACGACCACAAAGGCATGCAAATCCATGGAGGATTTCCCACCCACCCCGCCCACCCTCCACCAACCCAGCCTGCTGAAAACAGATAGGCACATGGCATTGTATCTCTGGTGAGATAAATTAAAGATCTGAAAGCAATATGCCAGCAATAGCCACCATTAAACAGAAATCTCAGGAGTGGAACAGACCTTTTAAGCATCTGTTTTCTCTGAAGCCCAGTATTTCTCTCTGGCTCAGGCCCAGCTACCTAACTGGCAAGGACCCAAACCCATCCCAGAATTGCCTCTTGGGATCCAAAATAGCCAGTCCATCAGGATGCAACATTCTCTCTCTGCCTAGCTTTCAGCACTGTTAGAATAATTCTGAGATATTTCAGACAGTGCATTAAAAATATTTAGAACAATTCAATTTTTTTTTTTTTGGTTTCCAAAAGCAGCTCTTAGGAAGGCACTTAAAACAAACTGTAAATCACTTGAAAGTGAATTTGTACACAGTACAATGTATGCCCAAATGGTCTGGTTCCTTTATTAGCAGACATTTGTATTTGATGATGTCTATAAAGTTTTGAGTGACTTTTCAAGGGGGTCATCTCGCTAACATCAAAGGGTGATCTGATGATGCCATCATCCATCACGGCTCATTCTCTTCCTACACCTTCTGCACCCGGGGGGGTCTGCTTTTGAACTGTAGCTTGGCCTGACTACTCTTGTGAGCCTTGTGGTGTGATCTGGGAACTTCTTTGGGCATCTCACAGACTCAAACACCAATCCCAAGTCTTGGAAGATGCACCATTATCTCTATCTCCCCAAATGTTTTTTGGCCACAATCATGCATTTTCTTACTTTCCTGATTCTTCTCTCCCATTCATTACCTTCTTTTTTCCTATTTTCATTCCCTCCTCTTGATGTTGAGGGTTCCACTGACTGCCACTGACACGAGAGCTTAGTATGGATGGAGGGGACAGTTTCAAGTGGATGAGAACTATCATGGCAAATGACAGGATAGTTGGACTTGGGCACACCTTGCATCCTGTACTGGGGGTAGGGGGAGCCATGGCCGTGAAGATAGCTTGCATGACATCATAGCCACAACTGTCATTGAACGTGTATTGTGTCCATTCCTCTGATCCTGGTGTTCTGCTCTGCCTTGCACTGTAATCACAGACTAATGCCAGAGCTCAAACCAAAACCCGGACTTAGTGTTCCAGGTGGGTGGAAATTGAAGCAAGAAATGCAAGGCTGATATAGACCCTGTACACCTCCCACTCAAGGGCAGAGGCTAGCTCTACCCTTGACTGGAGGGCAGAAATCTGGGCACAATCACACCCTGGGCTCTGAGACTTTTTCCTGAATAACAGTAAGATTTTTACTCTGGTGTATTATTCCTACATGACTCATGGCTCTCTCTTCAAATCTGGAAGAAGTTGCCTGAAGAACAGTGTGCTCTTGCAGACAGATGAGTAAACCGGCAGACAGATGGGTGGACTTCTAGATAAACAGTGATGTAGAGAGGTGAGGCTGCAGCGTGCAATGTGCCCAGAGTCACAGAGGTTTGGTACTGTGGTTTATTTCCCATTCACAAAGTATAACCACCTGATTTTTTCCTTCTATTTTTTAAGGAAAACCTTTTTAAACACCTGTTAAGAAACAAAGTGATTCTCGGACATTAGGCAGCTGTTAAAATGTTTTGATGGGTTTAGAATAAATAAGTCAGAAACATACGGATTTGATTTTTCATCAGTTAAATGTGCGTATTTTTAAATGAGAAGAAAATTTCCCATGAAAATACAGTTTCGTTTTTTTGAGGGGGATTGTGGGAGAAGGTTGTTATTAAACAAACAAATGTAAGCACACAAATCAAAGTGAAGAGGTACGGGGCACGGATGTCCCAAGAGCTACTCTGATCCATCAACACAGGGTAAGGCAGAAAAACAAGGCTGTCCTCAGGGAGCTTACCTGGTTAATTTATTAACTAACATGTGAAATGACATCTGAAGGAGTCATCAAGAATGAGTATATCTGTCTGGATGGAGAGCATACCCCAGACCCAGAAGTCTAATCAAGGCTGCCTGATGTTCAGGAAGCCATAACTAATAACATGCCTAGAAAGAATATGGAGGCAAACCTAAGCAAATCAGCTGCCTGGAGTCTGGACCTTATAAAGTCAAAGGGCAAGGCTTTCTCTGTGTTACCAGCATTAGTTAGGGAATGGGGCACCTTGGCCAGCAACAGGAAGTTTTCAGTGCACCCAGGAGGTGCAGCCTACAGAAGGAATAGGTGACTGATGATCATGGCTTGAAAACACTCATTTGCTTCACCTAACTGCACTCTCAAGGCTCTTTGCCCAAACTTCTGATTTGCTCCCTCAATCAATTTTTCTCCCAATGGTGATGTTTCCTGAGTTGGCTTTGTGGTTTATATATCAGTCTCCTGTGAGTTTAGTTCATTTGAATCTGCGCCCCCAAGACCAATAGTCTATAGGCCTGATATGGTTTGACTGTGGCCCCACCCAAATATCATCTTGAATTATAATCCCCATAATCCTCACGTGTCATGGGAGGGACCTGATGGGAGGTAATTGAATCATGGGGTCAGTTTACCCAATGCTGTTCTCATGATAGTAAGTTCTTATAAGATCTGCCAGTTTTATAAGCATCTGGCATTTCCCCTGCTGTCACTCATTCTCTCTCTTGCTGAATTGTGAAGAGGTGCCTTCCATCATGATTATAAGTTTCCTGAGGCCTCCCAAGCCATGTGGAACTGTGAGTCAATTATACCTCATTTCTTTATAAATAACCCAGTCTCAGTATTTCTTCACAGCAACATTGAGAACAGACTAATAACGTCAAGGTCCCTGACAAAACCTAGCTGTTTCTCCTGCTGGGCTGAAGGTGAGACTCTGGAACAAGTGATGACTCTAATCATTATTTGCCAGGCCCACCCAGGACAACATCACCAGCCCAGCCACGCATGCACTGCAGTCATTTCTTATTAATGTCATAACACTGAGAGTGCCAATGATGGCTGTCATTGAGTCCAGCTTACCACGTGCCAAGCACGTTACATGAATCTGTGCAGTAAATCCTCACAGTGACTCTATGGGCAGATACCATTATTGGTGTTAGTTTACAAAGGAGAAAACTGAGACTAAACCAGGTTAATAACTTTTCCAAAGATCTCATCACTGGTGGTCAATGGGGATAACTGGATTGAGGTCTTGAAGACTAGTGCAGAGTCAGTTTACCCAACTGTCCATTGACCTGATGTTTTACACCAGCTCTCTAAACACACTAACCACAACTAGCTGAGCATTGCTAGCGGTGTGTATACTCGTCTAGACTCAGTGTCTTTTCATTGACCCTAATCTATAAGTGTTTCTGCACTCAAAAGCCTTTTTTAGAACCCACTACATAGGACTAGAAATAGAAATATGAGCAAATTATTGACTTTCTCACTCTCCCTGTTCTCTCTTCTTAAACCTCCAGCATCTTCTCCCCATCCTCACTCTTAGCTGAAGACCCAGCTTCTGCTTTCACCAAGAAATCTGACACCAAAAAACTACCAGATCATCCACAAACTACCAGATCGCATCTATCCATGCTTCCACTTGCATCTTTTATCCCTCCCTTTTGCCCTCTGATGGACACCATTGCTCAGCATTTCTCTCATTCCTCAGCATTTTTCTACTCCTTCCTATCAGCTGTTACCACTCCACCCTGCAAAGAAAACTGTGTCTTATCTCCACTCCCTCATCAACTTCTGTCTCCATTTTTCTGCTCGCTTTCACAGCAGAACTCCTTAGTAAACTCGGTCATACTTGATTTTCCTATTTCCTCTGCCTCCATCTCTCTTAAACTCATCCTAATCAGTGGTTTACCCTCTCTCTTCCCTGCTCCCTGGAAGCTGCTCCTGTCCAGGCCCTCAGTAGCACCCAGCCCAGTGGATGTCATCGCTGGGGGAGGAGGCCTGTCTTGCTGGCCCATCAGCCACAGGCCACACCTGATCATCCCTCCTCCTTGAAATGTCCCTTTCATTTGGTTTCTTACCAGCTCCTCTTTTCCCCTTTCTTTGCCGGTTTCTTTCTATTTGGGATGCCCCAGGGCTCACTAGGACTTGTTGTCTTCTCTATCCTCATTCTCATTTTCAATACCCAGTGGCCAGATTTATTATCTCCAGCCCTTGAACTCCAGACTCGTCTATCAGACTGACGACTTGACTTCTCCATTTGGATGTCTAATAAATATCTCAAAATTCACCTGACCAAAACTGAACTTTGATACTAGTCTGGATTTAATGTCATTTAATTTATCCCAAATTATAAGTATTTATGCATTCAAAAGTCTTTACGATGAACCCACTCTGTAGGGTCTAAGAACAGAAAGATGAACAAATTATTCACTGTCTCACTCAGCCACACCCACGCCTACACTCAGCCGTCCTCAGGGCTCTCTGATGAACACTGGGAGGAATGATGGGAGCGTGACAACGCCTTCTTCCATTTGCATAGGCCTCAACCTCAGAATCACCATGTCTGTCCCCTTTCTGTGACAGTTCACATTCAATCTCTTAGAAAGCTCTTTAAACACATTCACAATCCAAGCACAGCTCCACCTCCACCACTGTCGCCCTCCTGACCCGAGCCACCATCTCTGCAATGACCTGACTGGCCTCTCTGTGTCCACTGTTGTGCCCTGCAAAACTATTCTCAATACAGCAAGCCATGGTAGTCCTTTCAAAACATAAGTCAGATTCTGGCAGTTCTGCTCCAAACCTCTTTCTCTCAACAAAGCCAGAGTCACGCTATGCCCAGCAGTCTCTTTCCAATGATCGTCGAGGTCTGGAGAGCAGGGCTGTCTCATGGGGGACACATGCTCCTCCCCTGCCCTCAGCCATAAGCGATTCTAGAAATGAACGTGCAAGGCTGGTGGAGCTCTCTCTGGAACACGGTTACCCCCTTCCAGAGTGAATTATAATTCTCCCCAACGAACAGGCATTAATTTTGTAAAACAAAAACAAAAACAAAAACAAAAACTTATTTTAAAAAAGAATTGAAAAGCAGAAGCCTTCCAAGGACTTGAACTGCAGTTGGCCTATTCCCTCTCTTCCCAGCACAGTGCTTAGTGGGGAGCCTCCACCTTTCCTATGAATTCAAAATGCCAAGCTCGCCCATCCTGCTTCCTCCTCCCCTTTCTGCCCAGTGCTTTTTGTCCCCAAGCTAACCTGGAGAACCGGAGGTGGGGCCAGAGTGAGCAGCCAGAGCTCTAATCTTCCCGGGGGCCAGGTCACAGGAGGCTCCCAGCTTCTGCCCTAGGGTTCCTTGGGGTTTAATTGCTGGTGGTTTTATGCTTCTGAAGCTGCTGCAGGATGTGCAGCTGCTAAGCTTACTGTTTCGATTTTCCCTTATTGCTGGCCTCACACTTCAATACTTATGTGAAACTTAAAAGTAATTTTCTCTTTGAACCAGGCTCAAAAGGTAGAAGTAAAACCATGGCCTTTTCCACAGCAGCCATCTCAGGGCCAGTGCCTATCAGTGTCCACAAACGCGGCCTCCAGAAAATGCAACTCTTGTGCTAGCCTGCAGGTGTTTCCATGCAAGGAACAACTCCGGTGGACCTCTCAGCCCCTCACTTATTATTTTAGTACTAAATAATTCAGGGCTCTAATCGTGTTGGAGGGTGGCTTGTAAAGTTAAAAATTTGTAAAGATATGCAAGTTTTGACTTTGTGTTGAGCTTTGAAATAATGAAGAGCCAATGGGAACCCTTGATAGTATTAGTCAACATCTAATGGGCTTAGAACCAGCTATATAATTTGTGAGGCCTAGTGTAAAACAGAAACGCAGGGCCCTTTGTGCAAAAACTGTTACGAATTTCAAGACACTGATGGTAGAGCATTAAATCAAGCATGGGGCCTTCTGAATATGGGGTCCTGTGCAACTGCCTTGGTGGCAGGCCCGTGTCTGGGCACAGGCTGTGCCAGGCTCTAAGGTACACACTGGACATGGCTGTCTCATTTCATGCTCACCAGACCCTTTGGGACAGACACCTATAATATTCCCATTTTATAGATAAGCTAACTGAGGGTTTCAGAGGTTAAGTAACTTGCCAAAAGTCACCCAATTAACAAAAAGCAGAGCCAGGATTCAAATCCAGGTAGTCTGACCCCTAGAGAAGCCATCCTCAAAGAGCTATATTTTTAATATTTTTACTATCCATGCTTTCCTGTTACAAATAACATTCATTTTTGCATCATCATAAGCATTACTTATCCCAGGACATTTGAAAAAATAAGAAAAAGCACAAAGAAGAAAATTAAAATCACCCAAAATAATGATATCAGTGCATATATGTTCTGTCCTTTTTTCAAAGCATATTTTATATACAAAACAAATTTACATTATATAGGTAAATATGAAAGATATATATAAATTAAACACCTCATTTATAGCTTTGCATTTCTTTGGGTTGAGAGTTGAACAAACAGGCTCACTATGAAACATACGTGGGTGGATCGATGTAGACACAGGCTGGAAAACCCAGCAGCAAGTGGACAAGTTGACCAAGGTCAAGTTCAGAGGGGCTTTGGGGAAAATTTAATCCATGAAATAATATACTTTGGAGTAGAAGAAACATTAGACCTGAGGAAAGCTTGCTTCAATCACCTGAAAAATCATGGACTGCCAGTGCTCAAAGAGTGAAGAGTCCCATGTAAATATCTGCAGCTTCACTATTTAGTTTTTCTTGTGGGGTCCAAGGCAGAATAAACTTAACATTTTTATTAATATGAGTCATTTTCCAAAGTGCTCTGCCCTTGAGTTGATGTCAAAAGGTTTCACAACAAGTTTTTTGCACCTGGGTGCCATTGAAATACTATTTGCACGTGCTATAGTGAACCCAGAATGGTCGGATTAAATTTAAAAAGGCAAACCCGATGGGGGCACCCAAGATGGCCAAATAGAAACAGCTCCAGCCTCCAGCTCCCAGCATGAGCAACACAGAAGACGGGTGATTTCTGTATTTTCAACTGAGGTGCAGACCGACACCTCACGCCTCACACAGCTGGGTACACCCCTGAGACAAAGCTTCCAGAGCAAGAATCAGACAGCAACAGTGGCTGTTCAGCAATATTCTATCTTCTGCAGCCTCCGCTGCTGACACCCAGGCAAACAGGGTCTGGAGTGGACCTCAAGCAAACTCCAACAGACCTATAGCTGAGGGTCCTGACTGTCAGAAGGAGAACTAACAAACAGAAAGGACACCCACACCAAAACCCCATTAGTATGTCACCATCATCAAAGATCAAAGGCAGATAAAACCACAAAGATGGGGAAAAAGCAGTGCAGAAAAGCTGGAAATTCAAAAAATCAGAGCACATCTCCCCCTCCAAAGAAATGCAGCTCATTGCCAGCAATGGAAAAAAGCTGAACGGAGAATGACTTTGACGAGTTAAGAGAAGAAGGCTTCAGTCAATCAAACTTCTCAGAGCTAAAGGAGGAACTACATAACCAGCACAAAGAAACTAAAAACCTTGAAAAAAGAATGGATGAATAGATAACTAGAATAATCAATGCAGAGAAGACTTTCAAAGAACTGATAGAGATGAAAACCATGACACGAGAACTACATGACAAATGCACAAGCTTCAGTTACCAACTCAATCAACTGGAAGAAGAGTATCAGTGATTGAAGATCAAATGAATGAAATGAAGTGAGAAGAGAAGTGTAGAGAAAAAAGAGTAAAAAGAAATAAACAAAGCCTCCAAGAAATATGAGATTATGTGAAAAGACCAAATCTACGTCTGATTGGTGTGCCTGAAAGTGACAGGGAAAATGGAACCAAGTTGGAAAACACTGCAGGATATCATCCAGGAGAACTTCCCCAACCTAGTAAGGCAGGCCAACATTCAAATTCCGGAAATACAGAGAACACCACAAAGATACTCCTCGAGAAGAGCAACTCCAAGACACATAATTGTCAGATTCACCAAAGTTGAAATGAAGGAAAAAATGTTAAGGGCAGCCAGAGAGAAAGGTCGGTCACCCACAAACGGAAGCCCATCAGACTAACAGCAGATCTCTCGGCAGAAACTCTCCAAGCCAGAAGAGAGTGGGGGCCAATATTCAACATTCTTAAAGAAAAGAATTTTCAACCCAGAATTTCATATCCAGCCAAACTAAGTTTCATAAGTGAAGGAGAAATAAAATCCTTTACAGACAAGCAAACGCTTAGAGATTTTGTCACCACCAGGCCTGCCCTACAAGAGATCCTGAAGGAAGCACTAAACATGGAAAGGAACAACCGGTAACCAGCCATTGCAAAAACATGCCAAAATGTAAAGTCCATCGATGCTAGGAAGAAACTGCATCAATTAACGAGCAAAATAACCAGCTAATATCATAATGACAGGATCAAGTTCACACATAACAATATTAACCTTAAATGTAAATGGACTAAATGGTCCAGTTAAAAGACACAGACTGGCAAATTGGATAAAGAGTCAAGACCCATCAGTTTGCTGTATTCAGGAGACCCATCTCACATACAGAGACACACATGGGCTCAGAATAAAGGGATGGAGGAAGATCTACCAAGCAAATGGAAAACAAAAAAAAAAGCAGGGGTTGCAATCCTAGTCTCTGATAAAACAAATTTTAAACCATCAAAGATCAAAAGAGACAAAGAAGGCCATTACATAATGGTAAAGGGATCAATTCATCAGGAAGAGCTAACTATCCTAAATATATATGCACCCAACACAGGAGCACCAGATTCATAAAGCAAGTCCTTAGAGACTTACAAAGAGACTTAGACTCCCATACAATAATAATGGGAGACTTTAACACCCCACTGTCAACATTAGACAGATCAATGAGACAGAAAGTTAACAAGGATATCCAGGAATTGAACTCGACTCTGCACCAAGCGGACCTAATAAACATCTACAGAACTCTCCACCCCAAATCAACAGAATATACGTTCTTCTCAGCACCACATCGCACTTATTCCAAAATTGACCACATGGTTGGAAGTAAAGCACTTCTCAGCAAATGTAAAAGAACAGAAATTATAACAAACTGTCTCTCAGACCACAGTGCAAGCAAACTAGAACTCAGGACTAAGAAACTCAATCAAAACCGCTCACTACATGGAAACTGAACAACCTGCTCCTGAATGACTACTGGGTACATAACGAAATGAAGGCAGAAATAAAGATGTTCTTTGAAACCAGTGAGAACAAAGATACAACATACCAGAATCTCTGGGACACATTTAAAGCAGTGTAGAGGGAAATTTATAGCACTAAATGCCCACAAGAGAAAGCTGGAAAGATGTAAAATTGACACCCTAACATCACAATTAAGAGAACTAGAGAAGCAAGAGCAAACACATTCAAAAGCTAGCAGAAGGCAAGAAATTACTAAGATCAGAGCAGAACTGAAGGAGATAGAGACACAAAAATCCCTTCAAAAAATCAATGGATCCAGGAGCTGGTTTTTTGAAAAGATCAACAAAATTGATAGACTGCTAGCAAGACTAATAAAGAAGAAAAGAGAGAAGAATCAAATAGACGCAATAAAAAATGATAAAGGGGATATTACCACTGACCCTACAGAAATACAAACTACCATCAGAGAATACTATAAACACCTCTATGCAGATAAACTAGAAAACCTAGAAGAAATGGATAATTTCCTAGACACTTACACTCTCCCAAGACTAAACCTGGAAGAAATTGAACCCCTGAATAGACCAATAGCAGGCTCTGAAATGGAGGCAATAATAGCCTACCAACAAAAAAAAGTCCAGGACCAGATGGATTCACAGCCGAATTCTACCAGAGGTACAAAGAGGCACAGGTACCATTCCTTCTGAAACTATTCCAATCAATAAAAAAGGGGAATCCTCCCTAACTCATTTTATGAGGCCAACATCATCCTGATACCAAAGCCTGGCAGAGACACAACAAAAAAAGAGAATTTTAGACCAATATCCCTGATGAACATCGATGCAAAAGTCCTCAATAAAATACTGGCAAACCGAATCCAGCAGCACATCAAAAAGCTTATCCACCATGATCAAGTGGGCTTCATCCCTGGGATGCAAGGTTGGTTCAACATACGAAAATCAATAAACATAATCCAGCATATAAACAGAACCAAAGACAAAAACCACATGATTATTTCAATAGATGCAGAAAAGGCCTTTGACAAAATTCAACAGCGCTTCATACTAAAAACTCTCAATAAATTCGGTATAGATGGAATGTATCTCAAAATAATAAGAGCTATTTATGACAAACCCACAGCCAATATCATACTGAATGGGCAAAAACTGGAAGCATTCCCTTTGAAAACTGGCACAAGACAGGGATGCCCTCTCTCACCACTCCTATTCAACATAGTGTTGGAAGTTCTGGCTAGGGCAATCAGGCAAGAGAAAGAAATCAAGGATATTCAGTTAGGAAAAGAAGAAGTCAAATTGTCCCTCTTTGCAGATGACATGATTGTATATTTAGAAAAGCCCATCATCTCAGCCCCAAATCTCCTTAAGCTGGTAAGAAACTTCAGCAAAGTCTCAGGATACAAAATTAATGTGCAAAAATCATAAGCATTCTTACACACCAATCAGTAACAGACAAACAGAGAGCCAAATCATGAATGAACTCCCATTCACAATAGCTACAAAGAGAATAAAATACCTAGGAATCCAACTTACAAGGAATGTAAAAGACCTCTTCAAGGAGAACTACAAACCACTGCTCAGTGAAATAAAAGAGGACACAAACAAATGGAAGAACATACCATGGTCATGGATAGGAAGAATCAATATCGTGAAAATGGCCATACTGCCCAAGGTAATTTATAGATTCAATGCCATCCCCATTAAGCTACCCATGACTTTCTTCACAGAATTGGAGAAAACTGCTTTAAAGTTCATATGGAACCAAAAAAGACCCTGCATTGCCAATACAATCCTAAGCCAAAAGAACAAAGTTGGAGGCATCATGCTACCTGACTTCAAACTATACTACAAGGCTACAGTAACTAAAACAGCATGGTACTGGTACCAAAACAGAGATATAGACTAATGGAACAGAACAGAGCCCTCAGAAATAATACCACACATCTACAGCCATCTGATCTTTGACAAATCTGACAAAAACAAGAAATGGGGAAAGGATTCCCTATTTAATAAATGGTGCTGGGAAAATTGGCTAGCCATAAGTGGAAAGCTGAAACTGGATCCTTTTCTTACTCCTTATATGAAAATTAATTCAAGATGAATTAGAGACTTAAATGTTAGACCTAATACCATAAAAACCCTAAAGAAAACCTAGGTAATACCATTCGAGACATAGGCATGGGCAAGGACTTCATGTCTAAAACACCAAAAGCAACGGCAACAAAAGCCAAAATTGACAAATGGGATCTAATTAAACTAAAGAGCTTCTGCACAGCAAAAGAAACTACCATCAGAGTAAACAGGCAACCTACAGAATGGGAGAAAAGTTTTGCAATCTACTCATTTGACAAAGGGCTAATATCCAGAACTTACAAAGAACTCAAACAAATTTACAAGAAAAAAACAAACAACCCCATCAAAAAGTGGGCAAAGGATATGAACAGACACTTCTCAAAAGAAGACATTCGTACAGCCAACAGACACATGAAAAAATGCTCATCATCACTTACCATCAGAGAAATGCAAATCAAAACCACAATGAGATACCATCTCACACCAGTTAGAATGGCAATCATTAAAAAATCAGGAAACAACAGGTGCTGGAGAGGATATGGAGAAATAGGAACACTTTTACACTGTTGGTGGGATTGTAAACTAGTTCAACCATTGTGGAAAACAGTGTGGCAATTCCTCAAGGATCTAGAACTAGAAATACCATTTGACCCAGCCATCCCATTACTGTGTATATACCCAAAGGATCATAGATCATGCTGCTATAAAGACACATGCACAGGTATGTTTACTGCGGCACTATTCACAATAGCAAAGACTTGGAATCAACCCAAATGTCCATCAGTGACAGACTGGATTAAGAAAATGCAGCACATACACACCATGGAATACTATGCAGCCATAAAAAAGGATGAGTTCGTGTCCTTTGTAGGGACATGGATGCAACCGGAAACCATCATTCTCAGCAAACTATCACAAGAACAGAAAACCAAACACCGCATGTTTTCACTCATAGGTGGGAATTAAACAATGAGATCACTTGGACACAGGAAGGGGAGCTTCACACACCAGGTCCTATTGTGGGGAGGGGGTGGGGGGAGGGATAGCATTAGGAGATATACCTAATGTAAATGACGAGTTAATGGGTGCAGCACACCAACATGACACATGTATACATATGTAACAAACCTGCATGTTGTGCACATGTACCCTAGAACTTAAAGTATAATAATAATAATAATAATAATAATAAAATAAATAAAAAAGGCAAACCCACCAAAGCCTGATTGGGGAAACAGTAAACTCTGATTTAACCATGGTGATGAAATAAAAATCCACCCTCTCTTTTTCCCCAGGTCTCTCCTGATAACTCTGAAACTCTAAAACAGCAGTACCATTCTTTCCAGCCAAAGGTATTATCTGCAATTTCTACCCTGAAATACACTGGTCAACAGTTGGTAGGAAAACTGACTGCAAGAGAACATTCCTGTAGCTGTTATCTAATGATGTTAAAACAGCTCTCTGCAGGATGTGCAGAGGGAAAGAATCACTGATCTGTGAGATGCTTCTGCCCTCAAACATAAAAACTTGACTATCAGGTATAAAATCCAGATGAACAAGTTGCTTTCCAAATAAAAGGAAAAGAGCTGGAATATTTTGTGAATGCGTCAAACCTAATGTGGAGTAAATGATATTAAATCTTGGCTAGGCTAACAGGCCACTGAGATTTAGACCTACAGGCTAAGTTGGCTCTTCTTTATGGAAGGCAGAACAGAAATACTGCTGCTCATCATGTTTTTCCCCACCGGCAGTCTGATCGGCCACGGGTGGCCTCTGAGGTCACTTGCCCCTCTCACTTCTTCCTCTCCAGAGGCTGATTTCCTGGGACTATGGATTTGAACACTCCGCTGTTTTAGTTGGAACTTAACAGAATACCAGGTTTCAGAACAAAAGTGGGTGTATATTGTCTGTCTCTTTTTCTGGCGCATGTCGGAAGTTCACACACTTAATTTGTTTGACATTTTGCAAGATAAAGCACAAGTTTGAGAAGAGAAAATTCAAGAGAAAGAAAAGGGATCATGAGGCTTTTCTTAAAGAGACTGTATGTCAAAGAAATGACTTAACTCTGAGAATACACTCCATAGGAGTGGATGACTAAATGGTTTCATTTAGAGACAGCTCTTTTTGTGAGTTTCTGTCCTCTGTCAATCTGCATGGTGGAAACAATAAGCATTGAGCTTTGCACAACCAACGTTTGAGGGAGAAAAACACAGTAAAATGCTAGTTTCAAAATAAGTAACCTTCAAGGATAATTGAAT
This sequence comes from Macaca fascicularis, assembly GCF_037993035.2. Taxonomy (NCBI): domain Eukaryota; kingdom Metazoa; phylum Chordata; class Mammalia; order Primates; family Cercopithecidae; genus Macaca; species Macaca fascicularis. Next base: position 9,103,206 of record NC_088377.1, on the reverse strand, counting down.
TATTCCTGAGCATGGAGATATAATGTCATATTGCATTGTGACTATTGCTGCATTTGTGGGATTTTTCTCAAAGAATTACCTTCTTTAGAGAGGAACAGAGATAATGTTTCTTTTTTTAAAGTAAATATCCTCATATTCAACTTCTTTCTCTAAACTGTGACTTGAAATTCCAAGCAAATAGCTTTGCAGAATTGCAATGATTTGCTTAGCAGTGTTCTGAGTTAGGCAAGTAGTGAAACCAGCTCAGCACAGCAACTGCTTTCTAGACATCCCTGTGGTGGGCCAGCCTGCCCTTCCAGCAGGCTTGCAAGTCAACCAGCCTCCTGTTACCAAGTCCAGCCCAGCCCCATGGCAAGAAACCAGGCTTGACATGAAAGGTGCAAGAGCTTAGCATCAGGCCCTTACCAGCACCAAAAACCAGGAAACTTATGTGCTCCAAGCGCGTGCTTCTTTTTGCCCAGTTGAAATGTGATCGAGGTACCAAATGTGTCTAACATACTATGTCTACCACTGAATCACAAAGGGAAAAATACAGGTGGGGTGGGTGGGGAAAGAAGGGCAGGGAGGGAAAGGTAGAGTGGTATGTGGGAGGGGGACAGGGGCACATGAGGACCAGCACTCACCCCCACTGGAAGGCTGTCTGCCTTGTCACATGCTCAGTCTGAAAATGGTGATCCTGTGGGATGTTCCTGATAGACCAACACCACAGAGTTTCACAATGGTTTGTGCATATGCCTGAATCCAGTACTAGACTGTGACCTTCTCGAGGGCAGGGACCGTGTATTGATCATCATTCATGCTCGCATATGGCTCTTCAGGAAGGTTTGTAAAGGAGATGATTGAGAAAGACCACAGGAATAGATCCTCAACAGCAAGTCAATGCAACAGACGGCTATCCTGCTATGATCTGGCTAGGTGCCAAGTACAGTAGTGAGCTGAGTACTGAGTAATGGGAGTGGTCATGCACGAGACATAGTCCCTTCCCCCAAATTGCTCAGTGTCTAGATAGGGCCATGGCAGGTTTATGACTAACTCCATAGAAAATTCTATGGGTCAGGATGTTAGCTGAAGTTGACTCTGAGGACAGGGAAAGGTGGCTTGAAATATCTCCAGAGTAAAGTTGGGTTGCATTACTGGACCCCCAGCAGCACGTATGCTCCCAGTGGATTCCTAGTGATGCTCCAGCACTAAACTTGTAATGATGAGGCTTCTCTGCACTGGAAAAAGGCAGCTCAGTGGGCAGAGTGGTAAAGGGGTTGGCTATGACATATATTGGCTACTCCCAGCTCCACCCCTGTGTGAGTGATGTCCAGGACTACACTAAGTTCACTGTGCCTCAGTTCACCTGAGATTATATCCAGTTACAGATGAAGGTCTATTTGCCCAAAATAACATTGCTGTCTTCCCTGGCTGAAGACTGGGTCCTGTTTATTTCTAGGGCTACAGACAAAATAAAATTATGGAGCTTGCCGGGTATCAGAAGAAAACACAATGTCTGCCTTGAAATGAAAAGTGTGTGTGTGAGACACACACATGCATTTTGGATTGGGAGGAGAGATGGTTCCAGGTTGGATAAAAATATTTTTCAAAAAGAATTGTGGATTGGAAGGTGGCCTGTTATTTTCTGTAGGGCCCAAAATGGAAGCAAAAAACTCCTTTGACTCATCTATAGGTTTTCATAGAAATTCACACCTAATTTCTTATTTCAAATGGACAAAATATTGGCTGGGCATCGTGGCTCACAGCTGTAATCCCAGCACTTTGGGAAGCTGAGGCAGGCGGATCACTTGAGGTTAGGAAGTCAAGACCAGCCTGGCCAACGTGGTGAAATGCGGCTCTAAATAAATAAATAAATAAATAAATAAATAAATAAATAAATAAAATAAAAAATTAGCCAAGCATGGTGGCTAATTACAGGTGGCAAGCACCTATAATCCCAGTTACTCAGGAGACTGAGGCAGGAGAATTGCTTGAACCTGGGAGGCAGAAGTTGCAGCGTTAAGAGAATGCACCTGGGTGACAGAGCAAGACCCCGTCTCAAAAAAGAACAAAATGTGCATTGTCCAGGAAAAAAGGAGTCACATCAGCTTTTGTCAAGCACATTGTACGCCACCTCTCACCTCTGCAGAGAAACACTGGAAGTTAGTCCTGGTCTGGGGGAAACTCAGACTCTCACGTCTACAAAGGGCATGGGCCATGCCAAGGCTGTGGGCCAGACTCACTATCTTCTTCCCATTCAAGCGAAGGAGGGAAGTGGGGAATACTCCTCTGTAACATCCCCAAACAAAGAAGTCCTGGTTGATAAAATGGCAGGGATGGGGGCGCCTCAGGAAATGGGGAGTCCCAAGAGTGAGGGAGGAAGAAGGAAGGAAGTGCACAGTCAAGCAAGGGTTAATCAGACGGCTTTGTATTTTCTGTTACGTCCTTCAAAGGTTAATAGATGGGCCATAACAAAGGAGTTCCTCAGCAATCCAGTTAGGAAATTTTGGGATCAACAAAATAAGTGTTTTTACCCAGGGCTTTCCAGGCGTGAAGTACTTCCCAAGCTGGCTTGACATCAGAGTCCTTTCAGTGGAAGATCTATTGACAACTCATGGATCTCATCCTCCCAGGAAAACAGATGAGAACCCCGCTCTAGGTTTTCAGAAGGCAAACTTCAAAAGAATTCAGAGAACATATGGATAAGAGCCCATGGATAGAGATGGCTCAGGAGGGATGGGAGGATCTGAAAATTAAAATCTGACAAGAGAAGCTTAAAGGGCACAGAAGAGGCAGACGAGCAAGGCAACTCAAGTCAACACTGCCCGTGACAACTTGAGCTGATGCAGACATGGAGAGTCTGGAGGCAGGCAGGCAACTTTCCCTCTGTGCTTTTTTTTCAGGGGTTCACTAAATATTTATTGAGCCCATTTTCTATATCAGGGGCTGAGCCTAGCACAAGCTGGGATGCACCCAAAGGAAGGCAGCCAAGAGTGGAAAGGTCTGGGATTCTGATGTGGAGAAAGGTTGTAGAAAGTAAATATATTTAGTCTGTGTCTTAGTCATCTCGGGCTACCATAACAAAATACAATTGACTGGGTGACTGAAACAACAGACATTTATTTCTCACAGCTCTGGACGCTGGGAACTCTAAGCTGAAGTGTTGGCAGGGGTCAGCTCCTGGTAAGGGCTCCTTTCATGGACTATAGGTGGGCAGATCTCTTGCTATTTCTTCACTTGGCCTTTCCTCTCTGCATGGAGAGAGACAGGGAGAGAGAGAGAGAGAGAGAGAGAGAGAGAGAGAGAGAGAGAGAAAGAGGGAGAGAGACAGGGAGAGAGAGAGAGAGCTTTTCCTCTGCTTCTTTTGTTGTTGTTGTCATTGTTGATTTGAGACAACATCCTGCTCATGCTGGAGTTCAGTGGCACGATCACAGTATAATCTCCAACTCCTGGGCACAAGGGAGCCTCCCATGTTGACCTTCCAAAGTGCTGGGATTACAAGTGTGAGTCTTCACCTCTGGCTCTTCCTCTTTTTCTAAGACCACCTATACTATTGCCCTCATGATGGGCCCCACCTTCATTGCCTTATCTAACCCTAAATACCTCCTAAAGCTCTTGTCTCCAAATTCCACCACACTGGGGGTTAGGGCTTCATCATATAAACTTTGTGGGGACGTGAACATTCAGTCTACAGCAGACAAGACTGTAGACAAGAGGACAGCTGGGTCCTGACAGTTGCCTTCAGGTGGACAGTGAATAGGGCAGGGCTAAGACAAACAGGAAGAAATCTGTGACTGGTGACTTGGGGGTGTCACAGCTAAAGCTGCTTAAACATTATAAGGCTTCTGTGTTAGGTAGCAAGTGCCCTGTCTTTGGAATTATCCAAGCAGGGGCTGATACACCTTAAGTTTGTTACAGGTGGGACTCCTATGTAGGTGAGAATTCAGTCAGAAGCTTCCAGACCCTCCAAGTCTACAATTTTATGTGGGTTCACTCCATAAGCATTTTCTTCCTTTTTAATCCTCTACCGTGTGCCCAGGATGGTTTTTCTGTCCTGTTTCCAAAGCAGTGTGAGCAGGAGGAGGTTGTAGCCTTGGGTGGACAGATAAGCGTGCTGGGTATACAATCAATATGTGTGCTCAGAATCCACACAACAGGCTTGGGTTTCTTGTAACAGAAGTGCTGGGGAGATGGGGGTGCTCTATTAAAGTTTAGTTAAATAAACCATATCCACAGAGGGTGATGAAAACTACAGCACATGGGCAGGTGGCATCGGGAAACCACTGCATGGCTGGGCACGGATTTATTGCACTCTTCAATGCTCCTTTGTGTGCCACTTACATGCAGCAAATACCAGCCCCTTGCCCCCAGCCTTTCCTCTTGCAGAATCACCCATTAATGGAAGCAGGCAGACAGGTGTAACTGCGTTTCTTCACTTTGGCCAAATTCCTCATGGTTTATAGAAAACAGCAAGAGGTAAGGCTTGTGAAAATGGACAAGCTCCAGCTGTGGTGGGAGGCAGGCAGGGACACAGCGGGCCGGTCACCACGAGCACTTTTAGTGCATTTGCCATGGCCAGCATCCTATTGCTACTAAATCGACTTAAGCTTGACCAAAATAAAAACAGACTCTGCCTTACAGGCACTTTAGAGTTGCAAACATTCATGCATGGAATGTTTCACAGGACACAAAGAAAAGGCAGCAATATTATTCCATAGTCATAGGGCCTGTGTGTTCATGGGTGTGTTGTGTGCAAACAAGTGAGCATGCACATTTGTGTATGTATGTGCACTTATGAGTGATAGTGCATGTGTGTGTATGCATGTGTGTATGCTCATGTGCCTGTGTGTTTGTATGCATATGTGGGTATGTGCATGTGTATTCACACGCTTTTACGCCGGTGCAGGTCTTCACTCTAGACAGTAGAAATAAGAGACCTGAAGCCTACCTCCCAGCTCTGTTTCCAAGTAGTTGGGTAACCTGGGAGTTGCTTCACCTCCTTACGCCTTTGGCACTTTTTGCCAAATATGCAGGCTTGCCCCAGAATCTAGGGGTTGATAAACTCTTTTCTAGAAAGGGCCAGCTATTAAGTATTTTACTCTTTGCAAGTCCCATGTAGTCTCTGTAATAGTCTTATTTTCTCCCCAACCTTTTAGAAATGTAAAAGCTACTCTTAGCTCAAAGCCTTACAAAAACAGGTGATCATGTGGCCCTGGAATAGAGCCTGCAGACCCCCACAGATGACCTCTTTTAGCCCCAGCAGGACTGAGTCCCTGGTTGAGTGAATGAGTTGTCACTAGCATGCATGCTTCACTTTACTGGGAAACTTGTCATCTGATGGTCTTGCTTGACCAAGCACTCAGTGCCAGGTGGAACATGGCTCTGCTTCCAGGGGCCAGGAGGCGGGCACTGTCTTGGCCTCTCTGCCTCGGGAAAGGCTTATGTAAATGCATTTGAAGTTAGCCTGCTCCCAAAGTCCCAGGCTTCAGAAACAGACTGGCATGGGTCTGAATCCTCATTCTGTCACTTTCTGATTGTCCAGCGCTGGGAAAGTCATGTCACTACTCTGGAACTTGGACAACTGTGCTCAAAATTTTTCAGATTCCTTTCAGATTTGAAATTGTCAGATTGACTCTTAGTGATGCTTGACAGCTAGGCATTTTGAATCCCTTTGTAGGTATAAACCTTTCATGTGTGCAGGGGCTAAGAAATAAGTGAGCCCCTGTTGGCTCTCCAGGCTGGTGACCCCAGAGGACTGGTGTTCAAGGAAGCTGCCTGTTTGCCAGAAGCTGAGCTGCAATCCAGAGGCGTGAATGCTCCTCCACTCACTTGTTCTTCATCATGGGATGCGTCTATGGTAAGTCTATGTGTCTCCTGAAAAGTGTTCCAGAAGGTCGGCATCTGTTTAAAAAGTCTAAAGCAACGAAGTCACCTTGCTACTTTGCTCGTGTAGAAATCTTTCTACTGGGGGAACCACACGTCAGGATTCTTGATTCTCTAGTGTGTCTGGGTCAGATACGCTAGGTGTATCGTCAGCACTCTATGGACGCATTTCCCCACCTCACATCCATCTCACTTAAGAATGCATCAAGTAGTGCAGCAATGGCAGTGCCTTCTGCGGCTTAGGGGGAGGCACAGGTGTTCACCTTGTTCCTCTCAAGTTCACGGTCATGCTTGCTGGGCTGGCGGGCTATCGTAACTGAGCCCCCATCTACATCACTCCTCCTCCCCAGCTTCTCTCTGCGTCTCCAACTTCCTGCCACCTCTCTGTTTCCATCACAGCCTTCCAGGGAGCATCATCTCTCTGCCCTCATCTGCAGTCTTTTAAAAACTGCTACTCCATTGTCTGCCCTGTTGCCAGGTTAACCTACCCCAGAAGCCACATTGCCTGCTGCTACCCCAAGTTGCCCTTTACTCATAAAACTTTCATGCCTGCACAAAGCCCCAAAGTAAAAGTCAAATTTACAAAAACTCAGAGTTCCACACTCTATCTGCCCCCAACCTACCCTTCTATCTTTATCTCAGAATATCTTTATAAGTAGAGTCACCTGGCTCCCATCCCCAGGGACCTAGAACCACTGGGTCAGGAATGGGGGCCAGGCACTGGGCTGAGAGCTGTGACCTGCAGGAACCCACTGCTTAAACCAAGCTAGGCTCCTCATGGGTCCTAAATAATGTGTGTCTCACTTCTAGAGTCAGAATAAAATAATGGAGGTCATTAATTATAAATGACTGCCTGCCCTCCTGCTTCTCAACCTTCTGCTGCAGTTTTCTGCCTCCTTTGCTTTCACTGCTGGTCTACAGCTTCTTATTCTCAGAGAAATCTTCCTTTTATCTCAGCACTTACAGCTGTTATTTCTCTGCCATGCTTTCTGAGCACTGTAGATGGTTCCCTGTGTTGGGATCCATCTGTCCAGCCAGTCCTATCTCATTCTGTCCATCCTATCCCTAGACTGACTGCACCCCGAGTGTTTGGTGAAGACACAGGTTAGAATTAATTCTGAACTGAAAACCATTTCCTAGGAAAGGCCACTTCATCACATAGCAGGGCTCAGGGGGTCTTCTTGGGGGCTGTACAGTGGTGGGGAGCAGAGGAAAAGGTCTGAAATAGCCACCTTTGTCAGTATTGCCCCAAAGCTTAGAAGACATGGACATAGGCGCTTGTGTCTTATGGTAGGCAGAATTCAGAGGTGGCCCCCAAGATCCTTGCTGCTTGGGGGACACACATCTTCTCCCAATTATCCAATCAAATGCTACATAGAGGCTTCTGAGAAGAGATACAATTAAGATTCCCAATGCGTTGACTTTAAGAGAGGGAGATGATCCTGTGGGGGCTTTGAAACATGAGAGGGATTCAAAGCATGCAAGCCCATATGGAGAGGCCATGTGGTGAGGCAGTGAGACAGCCCAGGACGGGAACACAGCCTCCACTTGACAGCCACAAGAATGGGAACCTCAGTCCTACAGCCTCAAGGAATTGAATTCTGCCAACAGCCACGTGAGTTTGCAAGAGGATCCAGGAATGAACGCAGCCCTGCTGACACCCTGATTTCAGCCCCAGGAAAAGCCCAGCCAAGCCTTCACTTCTGTCGTCCAGAAGCCGTGAGATAATCAATGGGTGGTACTGCAAGCTGCTAAGTTTGCAGTCACTTGTTATGCAGCAGTAGATGACTACTGCATGCCTTCTGCCTTCCAAACTTGCCTTTCTCGAGGTTATTTTCCTTTATGATTAATACATGACATCACCAGGCTCATGAATTGCACCAAGGAGTCCTGGGAAGGCTGTTATCTCTTGGTGGATAAAATGACATGATTTGCTTACTATGGATCCAACAGACATTCTCCCTGAGCAGAGTGGGCTGGAAAGAATGAAGATCCTCCACGTCTCAAGACTCTTTTTGCTACCTGCTGCCAAAATTCCTAGCCTGTTAACCACAGCTCTCCAAAAAATTGGGGGTGGGGGAAAGGTTATATTTTTTAAAAACCCAACTCTAGATCTTTTGTTATCAGAGCTTCAAGTTAACCTAACTGCACCAGAGGCCTGGGTCATTTTTAATGCTGGACTAGAGCATGCAGCTGCTCACCCTTACCGAGCCACCGTTGGTTTCTCAGTGTTACCTGGAGACAGTCAGACACCTGGGCACCACCTGCAGGTCCTTGCTGTGCCATGGACCAGTAGCTTTTCCCCGAAAGTAGAAGAGAGAGTTAATTTGGGTTTGGGGATGGATCATCCTGGGTCTTTTCAAGCTCCTTAAGGAATCTCATGTAATTAGAGCTAACCTGTCCCAATTTCAAATCAAAAGGTAACATGATTAATATCCTCTAAAAATAGAGTTAGCTAAAGGCACTTTTAATAAGGCATCATGCATATAGGCTACTTTTAAGTATGACCTATGATTAAGTCTCTGGATTTGCCCACTGAAGGAAGCTGAAATTGAGAACCTCTCTTAATAGATGAAGAGCTGCCTGCTGCCTCTCCATTTTCACTTTGCAACTCTTCAGCCTACTTCAAAGCCTAGTTGTCACTCTGGCTTCAGGGCCATTTCTAGAACCTCTGGCTTCCACTTTCTGAGGGCTGGAATCGTGACTTTCAGGTATCTTTTCCCCAGCCCCTAGCAATTTGCTGACACACAGAAAGCCCTCGGGGAATGTTGATTTAATTAGTTAAAATTCAACTTTTTTCCCCTCTGCCTGATCCAACCTTGTTTTTTTTTTCTTTTCTAAATTTCACTCACCCTCTGTTCCGGTTGACAGACAGTAGTGGGGGCCATCCACCCCCACTGTCAGGAAGAAAGCCCATCCTTCCATCTCCTACCCTCACCACTGCCTGAAGGCTCCCGAGCCTGCTTGGGAAGCTCAGCTGTGGTCTCCTGGTGACCAAGGAGTTTCCTGCATCCTGTTATCTCCTGCTGAGAACTATGGTCAAGTCACCCTTGTGTGGGAGGCTCCCAAAACGAAATAACTCTTAGGCCAACCTTGTAAAGAACCATGGTAGGGCTGTTCTGTTTTATAGCCATACCTTACCCCAGGGTTAGCACAGGGTCCTGTATTTACTAACCCTCCCCCAGCCCCATCCCCATGCTCGGTTATGAATCCCAGGTTGGCTTTGCTGCAAAACCAAGCCCCTCCCAAGTTGGGTTATAGTTTTCAGAGGTTGCTATCACGCATCCACTCCTCAAATCTTTTTTAAGTGCCCATTATAGGCCAGTTACTCTTCCAGGTACTGGAACTCAGCAGTGAACAAGACAAAGTCCCTGCCTTCATGGAGCTTGCATTTTGGTGGGAGATAAAAGTCAGAAATAACCGCTGTGTATTCTAGCTGTAACCTAAATCTCAGGAAATGTTACATGCTATAAATTCAAGATGTGTAAGAAGATAATGAGTGATGTGTGGTGGCGATTTTAGGGTGGTCTGAGATCCCCTCTCTGATGAGATGGCCTTTGAGAAGAAACAGGATGGATGTGAAGGGGCAAATTTTACAAAGTTCTAGGGGAAAAAGGTGATCTGGAGAGGGATCTGTAAGTGCAAAGATCGGCCGGGCACGGTGGCTCACGCCTGTAATCCCAGCACTTTGGGAGGCCGAGGCGGGCGGATCACAAGGTCAGGAGATCGAGACCATGGTGAAACCCCGTCTCTACTAAAAATAGAACAAATTAGCTGGGTGCAGTGGCGGGCGCCTGTAGTCCCAGCTACTCGGGAGGCTGAGGCAGGAGAATGGCGTGAACCCGGGAGGCGGAGCTTGCAGTGAGCCGAGATTGCGCCACTGCACTCCAGCCTGGGCGACAGAGCGAGACTCCGTCTCAAAAAAAAAAAAAAAAAAAAAAAAAGTGCAAAGATCCTGAGGTTAGAACAAACTTCACTTCCAGCCCTTCACCATGAAAAATGCCTCACTGATTTGAATATATCTTCTCTTTTTCCTGTCCTGTAGAATGTGGAAGGAAAGTCAGGGGAGCTGAGTCAAGGCAAAGGAAGACAAGATCAGAGGAAGCCTTCACCTGCTTTTTGGGCAGGTGGCCTCTGAAGCTGCGTGGGCCTGAGGCAGTCGCCGGGCTGTCCGGACCAAGGTTTCACCTTGTTGCTGCTATAGCTGGAGCTGTGTAGGGAAGGTGGGATGAGATGGCATGGGGCTCCTGGTCACTCTGAGACAGGCTGTTCCCAATTGTCTCCATGACAGGCCCATGAAAACCAAAGCTGGCTATTCTGGGCTTAGTTGGGTTGACGGGGATTGGAGGTGGTGTGTGTAACATTGACAGCCTCACTACATGTTGCGTGTGATTTTGGGGGTACTGGTAACCCTTTCTGATTCCCTCAGACACTTTCTGTCTTCTCCTGCTGCTTCCACATCATTCTCAGTAATTCCCTTTTCCCCTTCAGCCTCTCCACCATTCAAGCCACAGGCTGAAGCTAATTGGCCCAGGAACAAAAAGAACACTGCACGAACAGATAGTAACATTCTCAGCTTTGACACCCCAGATAGTCTTGGAAGTCTGGGTTTTAGAATACAAGGGCCAGATGGATTTTTTTTTTTTTAAGTTCTCCAAAGGTTAACTTTGGAATCAGGCACTAAGCCTTGGAAGATTCAGAGCATCAAGATTTGGAAAGAAGATATGATGTTGTAACAGCAGTTTTCTCAACAAATAGAGGATAAGAATCCTACCACGGGGATGGGAGGAAGGTGGATAAAATTTGGCAAGGAGAAAAGGATGTATGGGGCCCATGCCCAGCCATCTCCGTGAAGTTGGAGACCCGGTGGCGCAGGAGATACGAACCCACAGGTGACTTTGGGGACCACAACGCAGAAGAGATCTGTACCTCATTTGTTCATATGTGGCCCAGAGAACTCGTAAACCTGTTAGTGAGCCCCACTCCTCGTACTGAAAGTTGGAGTGACAGGTGGGGTGTGCACCAGCAGAAATGTGTGGTTTGGACAAGCAGCCAGGCCATGCTGTGGCCTAAGCAGCAGACAGAGCCAGGAGACTGAGGCCATCAAGTTGATCTCAGTGAAGTTCATAGCAGTTGAGACCTCAGCCCAGAGGCCTGCTTCCTCTCTCCACCTGACACCATAAGGTTATGTTAGCCTTCCCCAGACCCACTCACTGTCCGCAAGAAGGAAGGTAGGAGGTGCTGAGGATGGGGCATTGTGAAACCTTGACCTGTGTGAGCGGTGGCTTCAAAGTCAGATGTGAACCACACGTGACTGAGGGAACCTTAAACTGGCAAGTTGTTCTGCTACTTCCTAGACACGGGGGCTTGTGAGCTAAGCGGAGTTCAGGTCTAAAGAAATGAGGTTCTACCTCTGGATGTTTTGAGTTTTGTGTTTATGAGATTGCTATGTGCAATCCCTCACATATTGTCTCAACAGGCAGAAGAGCCTATCATTTTATAAGAAATGAGCATCAATGTTTGACAGACAAGGAGCCCCCCAGAACCCCTGTGCTGCATTCCTTGGTGCAGGCTTTAACAGAAGGAGGTGACGGCAGAAGAACAGGGTAAGAGGGGAGGGCTGGGCTGGGGAAAGGGGTGGGTGTGGTTCACCATTTTGCCCAGGGCCCGCTGACCCTGAGAAGAAGGTTTTGGGTGGTGTTCCTAGGGGGCTGCCATGACAAAGTACCACAACCTGGCCTGGGAGGCTTAAACAACAGACATTCATTCTTTCAGTTCTGGAGGCCAGAAGCCCCAAATCAAGGTGTCTGCAGGGCCATACTCCCTCTGAAGGCTCCAGGGAAGAATCCATTTCATGCCTTTGTCTAAGCTTCTCATTGGCCGGCAACCCTCGGCATTCCTTGATGTGTCTACAGACCCATCACTCCAATCTCTGCCACCATCTTCACATGGTCCTCCTCTCTCATGGCCATCCCATTGTCTCCTCTTTTAAGGACACCAATCATACTGGATTAACATTCACCCTAAGGAGCTCATCTTAACTTGGTTACATCTGCACAAACCCTATTTCCAGGTAAAACCACATGCATAGGTACCAGGCATTAGGACTTGAGTGTATCTTTTTGAGGGACACAATTCAACTCTGAGCTAGCCTGCACAAATTCATTTTTGTTTCTTTTTTTATGTTCTTCCTATTTCTGGATGCTGAGTTTAGATAAATCAGCCTGAAAAATGTATATAGTTCCATATTAGTCCTCTCATGCTGCTAATACAGACATACCTGGGACTGGGTAATTTATAAAGGAGGGAGCTTTAATTGACTCACAGTTCAGCATGGCTGAGGAGGCCTCAAAAAACTTACAATTATAGCAGAAGGGGAAGCAAACACATCCTTCTTCACATGGCGAGAGGCGAGAGAAGTGCCGAGCAAAGGGGGGAAAAGCCCCTTATAAAACCATCAGATTTCGTGAGAACTCACTCACTATCATGAGAACAGCATGAAAGTAACTGCCCCCATGATTCAACTACTTCCCACCAGGTCCTTCCCACTAGTGGGGATTACGGGGTCTACAATTCGAGATGAGATTTGGGTGGGGATACAGCCAAATCATATCAACTTCTCAGAAGTATTTTACAGTCAATTCACATTTCTAAGTCAAAGAGCTTGAGACCTATTTTAACCTCTGACACACAAGACTTCTGCTTTCATGGCCTCCTGTTGCCCTGGAAGACATTCCCGCAAGAAGCCTGACCTGCCTTCAGCTGCGTGTCTGTACAGCAAACCCACTCAAGGTTTGACTCAAACCTTCTGTGTGGGAAACACACGCTGAGATTTCTGACTTCTGAGAGTTGAAAAGAACCATGCAAGTGTAAATCACGTACAAAGGAATAAAACGTGGCAGCTCTGTGTGTCAAAAGGTTTTCCCCTGCAAGTCCCACAGACATGGGGAGTGTACCACATCGGTACAATTCAGGAGAACACTGCCTCTGACTCTGCCCACCTCCTCCACATCCAACCAAGCTGCCAACAAACAAAACAAACCCCAGTGAAGCTGTAGCCTACTGCAGGTTTCCAAAAAGCTTTACAGAATCGAATCTGGCAAGATGGCACATGGAGGCAACCTTATTAAAAATCTTTCCTGTAAAATACTGTGCACTGAAAGTCTAGTAATAAATTCTGGAAATTTCTCCCTAAAGTTACACTCAAGGGATTCTGAGGGTTTACTCTGATCTCCTGAATCTAACTGTACGATGCTCACCTACCTATCTCAGAAAGGCGAATGACAGAAGGACTGGGAAGCAGGGATGGCGCAGGGGAGGGGCTTTCCTCCTTCTTGCTTTCATAAGATACTTTCACGGGTGGGCCTCTCAGCAGTGTGCTGGATGGACAAAAGGTGAGCAGGCTTTGCAAAGGCACATTAGGGGAAATCACACACAGACACAGGCACATACAGATACACATAAACACACACACACATAGACACAGAGACAGATATGAACACAGACATGCATAGACACACACAGGCACACACGGACAGACACAGGCATGAACACTCTGCACTGTACACAATATCATTTTAGGCGTAGTGAGAATAATTTTATATATAGATCAAAATTTTGCCTCCTATCTATGAATGGTTCTGACTAGTAGAAAACCAAGGATGATTAAGCACTGCTTAGAAATGTGTCCCTAAAATCTACAAAGTTAAGAAAATCCCTTAATATGTATTTTAATTTGTGTAATGGGGGATTTATGAATTGAGTACTTGTAGGCTGTGTGGGTAAGAGCATTTCCAGGGTTTCTTAGACCCAGTTGAACCTAGGAACACCCTTGGGGGCCCAGGTTGCAAGTATTTAAACTCTCAGATAACAAGCCTGCTCAGTGACCTCCTCATATATACATTTTAGAGGCTTAAATATCCAAGTGTCAAAGTCGATCATTTGAGATAAGGGCCTCAGCTCTGCATTTCAACCTTTCTTCTTGCAGCTGCTGTTCCTGGTGGAGGTAGCAAGGACATTGATGCTGATGCTGGCAGCATTCGCAGTGGTGCTGGGCTGCGTGTGGGTTGATGGTCATAGGTGTGGGATGGGGAAGGGGTGTGGGATGGTGGGGGTGGAGACACACATCACATGACTCTCAAATGATTCTTGGCAATAAGACAATTAAAGATTTTCATGTTGGGAGTTTAAACACTGAAGAATTTACAGGTATCTTTTTAAAGCATTCTTGTGATTCTTCTTTAAACCAATGTTTCTCAACCCTGGCTGCCTACTACAACGATGTGGGGAGCTTTTGAACCATACTAGTGCAGAGACTGTTCCCCATTGTAATTCTGATTTAATCAGTCTGGGGTTTTAGAGTGAGGAGCTCTTCAGGAGATGCAAATGTGCAGACAGGGCATTGAATCACTGCAGGTCAAACGGGGCATCCCAATACCACAGTAAGAGTGAGAGGGAGCCCTGGGTGCAGCCATCTTCTTTGCAGAACAGCACTGATGTGGTCCTGGCTGATCGTAAAATCACCCACTTCAGTTTTCAACAGTTATTACAAAATATTTCAAACATGCAGGAAATTATATGGAATTTCTATGCTCTGACCTCCAGGTTTAATGACTATTAGTATTTGGCTGTATTTCTTTTTTATTAGTTTAGAAAATATAGCTGTAAAAAAACCTGGTGGCTCTGAGTTGGGAAATTTGGGATATCTTTGGGTAAAATGTATGGAAGAGACAGGCTGCTCACTTAGGTCCCTGCTGGGTCATTTGCACTTTAGTATAAATGAGGGAACAGGGTGAAGGCAATGGGAGAGACTGAAGGTTGGGCAAAAATAGAGACGCAAGTTGGGAAAAGGGGTGCACAATGGGCATAGGGCTTAGGATGTCTATGGCAATCCCAGGTTGTCCACTGTTGACCCTGGCAATGAGGTAACAATCTTTTCACTGAGGAGTTTTTAAGAAGAAATCACTATTCGGGAGAGTGAGGAATCCCAGTTTTAGCATTCTTTGCCCCCATATGGTTTCTTTCATAGTTTTACATTACATTCCTGGGTATCCCTTTGAATGTTCCCCTATTTTTTTTTTTTTTTTTTTTTTTTTGCACCATGGAATCTCACTCTGTCGCCCAGGCTGGAGTACGGTGGTGTGATCTCAGCTCACTGCAACCTCTGCCGCCCAGGTTCAAGCAATTCTCCTGCCTCAGCCTCCCAAGTAGCTGGGATTACAGGCACCTGCCACCACACCCAGCTAATTTTTGTATTTTTAGTAGAGACAGAGTTTCACTATCTTGGCCAGGCTGGTCTTGAACTCCTGACCTCATGATCCACCTGCCTCAGCCTCCCAAAGTGCTGGGATTACAGGCGTGAGCCACCGTGCCTGGCCTGTTCCCCCTATTTTTTGGGGAAATGTTGACTTCTTTGGTCCATACCTTCTTGCAACAGCATTCTGCTCCAGTACTCTCTGTATAAATGGCAGCCTGTGCCCTCTCTCACCTACGGCTGGAGAAGTCCTTTTTTTTTTTTTTTTCCTCTGCCTTTCCTTATTTGGAGTTGATGCTTTTTGACATTTCTGTCCAACAAATACTACCTTGGGTTCTGGATTATATTCCTACGGAAGCAGCTGACATTTATTTGATCCTTCCATTTGAAAATATTTATTTTAAAAAGATTGAGAAAGGTAGAATTGACTTCTAAAATACTTCAATAAATAACCACTTTCAAGTTGCCGTGATTCACTTTGGCAGAGAGATGCTATAGACAGATAACCCAGAGCAATGTCAAAAATAGACACAAACAAACCCTGCTCAATTCTGGTATCTTCCTTTCTCTTTCTTTTCACTGATTCTATTCAACATCCTGCCTTCTGCAATCTTAACACAATCTGTTAAATTATGGTATAATCAAAACCCTGTCACCCTCCATCACTTTTAACTTCAGGAAGCCTTATAATTCTTGCTTAACCATTCAACAAAACAAACATATCAGGGGATAGTCTAGCAAGCTTAGTTCTAGAAGCTTATTTATCCTTCTTTGATGTCTGTCTAAACTCATACAAAGGAACACAAGTCACTTGGCAGATATGTGGAAGTTAGGTACAGCCTTGCAACATCAGAATCACCAGGGAGCTTGCTGGAAAATGCAGAATCCCAGGCCCTACCCCAGATCTACTGAACCAGGATCTGCATTTTAACAAGAGCCCCAGATAAATGCTGTGCACATTGAGGTTTGAGAAACACTAACTTACAGCATAAAAATCAACACTTGGCCGGGCGCGGTGGCTCACGCCTGTAATCCCAGCACTTTGGGAGGCCGAGGCAGGTGAATCATGAGGTGAGGAGATTAAGACCAGCCTGGCCAAGATGGTGAAACCCCATCTCTACTAAAAATACCAAAAAATTAGCTGGGCGTGGTGGCAGGTGCCTGTAATTCCAGCTACTCAGGAGGCTGAGGCAGAGAACTACTTGAACCTGGGAGGCGGAGGTTGCAGTGAGCCGAGATCGTGCTACTGCACTCCAGCCTGGGCAACAGAGTGAGATTGTCTCCAAAAAAAAAAAAAAAAAAAAAATCAACACTTGTACCACCCAGCTCCCTCATGCAGCATTAACTTACCTGCCTAGAAAATGTGGCTTACTACTTTCGAGACTGCTTTTAGGCTCCCTCTAGGTAAGGTAGTTTTAGGGAAAAAAACCACCAATATATAAGCATTTTCTCCGGATTTCTTTTGTTAATGTGAGAGTGATAATTACAGTCTCACCAGTTTTTTTCTTTTTTAAAGAATTTAGAGATTTTCACTTTATTTTAAAAGTATGTTCATGGTGTCATATTTTCTATTTTTCTCTTCTTCAGAGATGGGATCTTGCTATGTTGCCCAGATTGGTCTCAAATTCCTAGGTTCAAGTGATCCTCTGGCTTCGGCCTCCTGAGTAGCTGAGATTACAGATGCAAGCCATCATGCCTGGCTCCATATTTTCTATTTTCTAACTAAAATTACATATGCTAAGCAAGGGAGGGAAATACATAGAACTTCCAAGCTATAGCAAGTTCAGCTTCTTTCTAAAACTCAAATAATAGCCCCGGGATTTAGAGATGAGCAAGAGAAGGGCTTTTCTTAAGGATTCAGGAGGCAACACGGCTTTGTCCTTAAAGACTTTCATGATCATACCTTATCTTGCCAAACTTTAGCTGCCTAGAAATGTGAAGGGCTTAGAATCAGCCAGGGCTGAGTGGGGCGCAGCCAGCTTCAATATGACCCCATGAGTAGTACTTTTGGGGGGTGTCTGCTCCTAGAAGTATTACCAGACTTTTGAATAGAATCAGCTTTATTTCTGGCTCAAGATGACATCCTTGCTTTAGTAAATCCTCCTCTCCATGATCCAGCATCTCTCTCCTTGACCCATCCCCATTCCTAGCTACCCTCACTGACGCCATAGAGGTCATTCTTTGGAAGCAACTGAAATAAAAGATGTATAGCCCTTTCCGCCTCTGTCTCTCCCACCTGGTGAAAGAGGCAGACCTTCCCATTAACCTGCTCTCAGGGTGAAGTATATCGTCTTGATTACTTCAGTAAAGAGGAACATTGGAAGGAAGGTACCGGAATCAGGAATGCTGTGTGATGAAGACAAAGGGCTTCAGAGCCCTCTCCCTCCCTCTCCTGCCCTGACAGTGGTGCCCTGTTCCCATTCCCCATTTTTAAAAGTTGGAAATTTGAGGCAAAGCCTTATTGTAAAATGTTGCAGTTTCTCAGGTATTCCCAGGGTGAAATCTCACCCCTAAAATCAGAAACTTTCTCACAAGTCTGATAAATGCCAGCAGGCTCATTGTATTAGGCCGTTCTGGCACTGCCATAAAGAAATGCCCGAGACTGGGCAATTTATAAAGAACAGAGTTTCAATTGACTCACAGTTCTGCAGGCTGCACAGGAAGAATGAGGCTGGCATTTGTGGCTTCTGGGGAGGCCTCAGGAAACTTACAATCACGTCGGAAGGAAGAGGTAGGAAGCAGGCACGTCACATGACATGGCAGGAGGAGGAGAGAGAGGGGGAGGTGCCACACACTTTTAAACAACCAGATCTCGTAAGAACTCACTGTATCGCGAGGCCAGTGCATGGATGGTGCTAAACAATTTATGAGAAATTCATCTCCATGATCCTATCACCTCCCTCCAGGCCCCAACTCCATTCTTAGGATTACAACTCAACACGAGATCGGGGCAGGCACAGAGACCTAACCTATATCACCCATGCTAACTGCTGAGGCTTCTGAAGCCCTTCGTAGGGTGCCAGAAGCCACCTGTCTGGTCATCGCACACACACCTGTTTCCACCTGAGATGACAAGGCTGATGTGGGGCTGATTGCTTCTCACCAGCCTGGCATGGGGTTCAGCTGTGTCTTTGTCAGGTGGTGCCCGGAACATTCTGGGCATGGAACATGCATTTTCTTGTGGGCAGTGAAGGTGCAGAGGCCACTTTTCTTTTTTTTTTTTTTTTTTTTTTTTTTGAGACGGAGTCTCGCGCTGTTGCCCAGGCTGGAGTGCAGTGGCCGGATCTCAGCTCACTGCAAGCTCCGCCTCCCGGGTTTGCGCCATTCTCCTGCCTCAGCCTCCCGAGTAACTGGGATTACAGGCGCCCGCCAACTCACCCGGCTAGTTTTTTGTATTTTTTTAGTAGAGACGGGGTTTCACCGTGTTTGCCAGGATGGTCTCGATCTCCTGACCTCGTGATCCACCCGCCTCGGCCTCCCAAAGTGCTGGGATTACAGGCTTGAGCCACCGCGCCCGGCCTTAGAGGCCACTTTTCTTGGGTCTCCAGGTGAACCTTGAGACTGTGTTACCACTAGGAGGGCAGAGCTGTCACCCCCGATTCCTGGGGGAGACTCAAGGGTGGCACATGGGCTTGGGGATGAACAAACTCACGGAAGCCTTGTAGGAACACTCAGGGTTTCTCTCTGGCAGGAGCCAGTGTCTGCCAGAGGAAGAGACAAGCTGACAGCCTTTGGGAGAGAAGACAGCTGGGCCCCAGAGGCAGCGGAGGACCCCACGCTGACAGACACAGCTCCACCAAAACCAGAGGCAAGCTGACAGTGCCTGGAGCGCACAGTTTGCTTTGGAAAAGGCACCTGAGCTTCAAAAAGGAGAAGAAGAAACAAGTGCCCGCAGTCGGGCTGCTGGGGAAGGCCAGAAGCCAGGGTTCCTGCCAGAGTTGGGAGGGCAGTTGGTAGCTGGTTCGTGTGGGAGCCTGAGCTTTGCCTGTAGGAACAAACACTGTGGCTGCTCTTGCTAAGGGATGTAAACAGCATCTCAATGCTGGGCTGATAGTTTTTGGGTATAACTGAGTTCTTTCCATTCTACAAGGCCACTTTGGCTTCTAAGAAGGCAGCTCTAAAAAGAAGTCCCCTCTCCAATTACCTTACAGAACCCCCACTGGTGTGTGGACCCCTTCCCCTTGCTTGTGTGGGAGTCCCACCCAAGGTGCAGCCCAGCAGGGAGACAGAGCAATGTGGTTCAGTCCCGGCTGGAAGGGGTGTGCACAGTGACCCCCGATGAGAGTCAAATCCATCCAGGTAGAGCAATGGCAATGAGCAGAGGGAGCCTCAGCCCAGTGCTTCCTGTGGTGGGAGGAACAACCCACCACAGAACACTTTCTTTCTAGAAGCAAAGTTGTCTGTTCCACTGCCTTGTCTAAAATCTTGCTTTAGCTGCTGATTGGCTCTGAGAGGCCATCTATGGTCCTGATCCTGGTGCTCTCCGTGCCCTGTGGCCTGTCCCCATTCCCCCAAAGCAGACCTTTCTTCACTCTCTCTCCCTGGGATTGTACTCCATTGTCACACTGCCCTCTGGTCCCTCACTTTTCTAAGCCTCTGTGCCCAGGGCTACCTCGGATTTCCTGCATCCATTAGGGAAGTCTCTGCCTTTGAAGTCCTGGCTCAACCAGAGGTCTGTGCAGACTGGACAATCGCATGCGTCCATCTCAGGGACAGACTCATCATCACAGCCATTGTATTCTGCACCACCCGTTAGCATAAAAAGTCTTTTGCATCTGTTTTCCCAAAGTTGCCACAGCACTTAAGATCCAGTGGGATCCAATCCCTATTTGTTACGGGAGTAAAAATTAAGTGAGGTGGGAAAGCACTCCTGAGTTGGAGCTCATGAGAAAGGAGAAGGGGAGATTCCTAATAAATGATGGTTATTCAAGTGAACCTTGGACATTGGACTGTGTGTGCCCACTACTGTGGGTTCTTCATGTTGGCTGCCCTTTAAAACCATGTGGGAGGCTCAAGGAAGTACCCGTGTGGGGAGGGGAAGGTGGAGCGTGATGGGGGCCACCATGCACAGTGTGTCTGAGCAGCTTTGGTTGCTGACGCTAGCCTGGCATCTGTGGAATTTGATTTTTACATTTGAGTGGCTATGAAATGGGCCCTAGTACCCTTACCGGTCATGGAAAGTTCTATTCCAGGTAGGCCACTGCAGAGTATCTGTCAAGAGTTGTTCCCATTGGATTTCATTTCTTTTAAATTTCAAAAATGCCAGTATTGGGAGGCCAAGGTGGTGAATCACAAGGTCAGGAGACCAAGACCAGCCTGGCTAACATGGTGACACCCCGTCTTTACTAAAAATACAAAATTAGCCAGGCATGGTGGCACATGCCTGTAGTCCTAGCTATCCAGGAGGATGAGGAAGGGGAATAGCTAGAATCCAGGAGGTGGAGGTTGCAGTGAGCCAAGATTGTAGCACTGGACTCTAGCCTGGCCGACAGCGCAAAGACTCCGTCTCAAAAAAAAAAAAAAAAAAAAGCAGTAATGTGTTACTGTTCCGTTATTGCCCTAGAAAGGCTGTAGGAGGTGGATGGAGTTGCAGACCAGGTTCCATAGATGTCATGCATCCTGGGCAATAAGAGGTCTTCCCTCTCAGCCTCAGTATTTCCATCTGCAGGTAATAGCAAAGCCTTGGATACAGAGGTATTGGAAGAACTGAATTGTTACAACATGTGTGAAATTGTACTTCTTTAAAAGGGAGGCATAGCCAGGAAAGAACATTTCCTTTTCCATTAGTTTAGGAGTAATTTACAGTTGTTTATGATGATGACCATCTCTTTATTTCTTTGTCGCAGCTTTGAATACAGACAAAAGTTTTAAATATCCTGCTTTAACAAGAAAATATTATTCAATGTTTTAAAATAAGAAAGGTTAAAAAGAACTCACATAGTAAAAATGCAAATATTTCCCTCCTTCTCTTAAGAAGTAAAGGCTTTCAACCCTTTAACAAGTATACTCTTCTCAAGTTTTCAGGGGACAAAATAGCTAAGAAAGGGAGAGATGGCTTTGTCTGTTGAGATATGTGATGTTGAGTTTTTCCCGGGTAACAGTGAGAGGAAGAGATTTTTATCTTTTGTGTATAATCTCAGTAGAAATCATGACATTGCTTTAAATGATATTCTTGCACATGTGAAACTAATAATAGTTTGTGAGCCAAGAGGGAAAAACCAGTTTTGCCCTGAAATACGGCCAAGTTGGACTAGAAAAGCGATTGTTAAGGAAACTGTCCTTAGCTGGATTGTTCTCTTCTCGTTCTCTCTCACTCCCCCTCACTCTGCTTCTTTCTCGCTCTCTTTCTCCAGCTCTTTTCTCTCACCCTCAAGTCTAAAAATTATAACAGTATTTCAAGAAGCTAATACACTACCACAGTTTTGCTGACACTCTTAAAAATCTCTTGTAAAGAACACACCTTTGGCCCTCACAGCCAGTGAATGTTAATTGAAGAGTGGACCTTGGTAGTGTCTGGGAGAATGCTGAAAAAGACCAGAGGTGGGAAGAGTTCAAGGCCAGATGTCCAAAATGCAGGGCCAGAGTCTCCTAACTCTGACCACAAATCCTGGCTACCTGGTACAACCTAACCTTGTGAACTTGGCTTCCAGTTCCCTACCTACAAAACGGGAAAAAACAGTAAGTTCTCTTCCTTCCTGGGTGCTTGTGAGAACCAACTGGCTTCATGACTGAGACATTATTACTGAAAGCTTGTAGCATATGAGTTCCACCATGCAAAGGTGTTTGCTTGGTGTCTGATGTTAATTCCTCCTTTACAATTTGCCCAGTTCATGTGGCTGAGTGGCTCAGGTGGGCACAGGTTCTGACAGCTAAGAATGACCTGTCCAGCTTCTTTGAATGTTTTCATGTCCAATCAGATTGCTTCTGTGGTCAACAGATGAGGGATTACAGGTTGTTCTTTCATTGGGAAATGTTAGAATGTAAATAGGCACAGCCTTTTTGAAGGGGCAATTTAGTGAAATGTAACAAGAGCTTTCAAAAAAGTCCCTACCCTTTTACCCAGCAATTACATGTATAATGCTTTATATTAAAAAGGCATTCTGATATAGTGTGTACAAAGACACAGTGTGTGGGAGATGCTTATACAGCACTGTTTACAAAAACGAAAATTAAAGGATGTTAAAAATCCACAGTAAGTATGTTTTAGAGTCACTTACAATGCAGGCACCACAACGATAGTCTATATTTAGTTGACCATATTGAGTACCTACTATGTGCAGGACATCAGCTAGGGAAACATCAGTGAAGAAAACAAACAAAAGCTCTACCCCTAGGAGCTTGCTTTCTATTGCAGGAGACAGAAAATAAACAAAGCCAACATGTAATTTGCATGGCATGTTAGAAGGTAACGCATACTATGGTGGAAGTTTAATCAGGAAGGAGGAGGTGGCAGCAGAGGTGAAGGATGGGTGCCAGCACAGACTTAAAGGAGGTGGGAATGAAGGCGCTCGCTGAGAAGGGGCAATTCTGGGTGGATTTGGTGGGAGAAAGGCAAATCTGGGGAAAGAACATCCAAGTCAATAGAAGGAGTGAGTTAGGAGGCCTGGACATATGGAGCAAGTATCCATCATGTTAGAGGAACAGCATGAGGCCATCAGCAAGGTGCGTGAAGAGCAGGGAGTGAGACACACAGTAAGAGACAATGAGCCCAAAGAAATCCACAAGTCACTCCTCATTCCTGACTTGGAGAGAAGTTGATAATGAACTATCAAATAACAGTATCAGTCAACAATATATGATGATCCAATTTTAGTTATAAAACATAAGTAAACCCTCCTATTTACAGTATGTGCTCTTTTCTCCCCCACTTCTGTCTCCCCCTTCCTTCTCTCCTTCCTTTGTTCAAAACTTTAGCTTATCTGAATTTTCACATTTTCACATTTTTCTACATTGAACATACTTGTGCAACAAACAAACGGCAAAGGCTCAGGTAAAATAAATTGACAGTATTTTATTGTCTTTGGTCAAGCTGTTTGAGCACAGAATTCACTGACGTTAAAATGTGTTTACTTTTCTGAATTAGCAATAAACACCGTTTGCTTTGCAGAAATGTTAAAACAGTGGAAGAGCTCAAATTGGGAAGTTACTTTAAAGGTGAGTGTTGTCTTAGAGAAAGAGTAGGTTGGTTTCCACAAGTTAGGCCACACCCAAAATACACGTTCTCTGCATTTCTACTGGTGAAAGTTCCCCAGGGTGGATCTGAAAAGTGCCATGTGTATGGAAACCACATGGAAATAGAGGGATAAAGGTGGAGAGCTCCTCCCACCCCCACACATGTATCTACAGACATGTTCAAACTCATCTGTAATCATAAGAGCATTGACCTTGACTTCACTGTAAAATTTTGAAGATTGAAAATGCTTCAGGACTGGAGTGTTCCAGTTTAATTTGAATTATTTGGATAATTGACTCAACCAGGAACAAACAGAATTTCAAGTTAGGATTTCAAATCCAGTTGTTAAAAATCTTTCTAAAAAGCGAGCTCCCTTCTCTATGTTGGTGAGTGTGCTGTGCTGGACACAGTTCAGTCTTTCATGATATAGGTGCCCTGGGATGTAACTGGGTCATTATTCTATTCTTAAAGTTATTTATTTCTTCTTTAAAGCCCTACAAGAGTAGTGTAAGTAGCATATCTGCCTTCTGAAGTAACACATATGCTTGGCATTAAAAAATTATAAAATCATTAAATTGTTTATTACAGTTTTTCATATCCTCTTAGAAGCAAGGGACAGGAAAACCAGCTTACTAATTTATTGTGTTTTTTTTTTCTTAATTATCCCAATTTTGTAGCTAGAAAACCTGATATAGAGAGAAGTAAAATAACTCATCTAATAGAGTTCAGTGTCTGTCAAACTCATCCTATAGAACCACATGACTCCAGGTGAATTCCAATCTCTCAGGCTCCTAGAAAGGAAATATGGTTATATCCAAGGGCATGAGGACTCAGGTTTTGAAGATCTTTAAAGCAACCCAGAAGAACAATGCCAATACAGAAAGACCAGAAATCAGTGACCTGGACTGTGCTCCAATTTTTATATGGCTTAGAGAAGTGAATGTTACTTCCCTTGTCCCATCTGAAACACAAATTTATTCCTTCTCCATCATTTAAATATCACATCTGAGTGACATCTAGAATGGATGTTTTTGCCAGTACAAGTTACTAAGAAAAGAAGAAAGCTCTTTCCCATGTGACATCTCCCCTCTGACCTACATAACAGTATTTTGGTGTTTTATTTCTTGTACAGTGGTTCCTCACTGCATTCATAGAAACGGCTACAATGTGCCTACATGGAATAATAGATTCTGTATTATTTTTCCAAAGACAACTATTTTTAATAGTTTTAATAGTTTCTAGTAGTTCTCAGTACACTTTAAGGATTATAGAAATATTATTCAAATATCACATATTGAATGGCCCTTCCATGAAACTCCTTGAAGAGACACATAGGGGATGCAATAATGTATAGTCTGACCCTTGTTGGCAAAGGAGTTTGCATCTGGCAGAGAGGAAAAGTGTACAGGAAGGCACCAGCCCACAGGGTGGCTGCAAAAGAAACCCCACAGACAGTGCCCGTGGTGAGAAGATAAAAGCTCAAGCCTGAGAACATGACTTTGCATTTTGGTGGCATTTTCAAATATCCTTTCAATTGACATCTCAAATTCAATGACCTGGACATCTAACTCAAGAAGTCACCTAGTTTATTGTTTTGATTTCTCTGACATGACAGCATATAAATTACCCTTCCTTCCTTTTAAAACAATTCCAGGGTGTCAGAACCTCTGTTTTTAGCAAGTCCCTCTTGCACATATCTTAAGCCCATTTTTTTTTTTCCTTTCTCTTTATTAGAAACAATTGTCTGCAATTCCTTTTCAGGTGCTAAGAGCTTCAACGTCCTACTCAGTGTTTTTTCTTTCTTTGCCAACTCAGTGAGATCCCTCTTGTCTTTTCTCATGATATGATTTGGCTGTATCCCCACTCAAATCTCACCTTGAATTGTAATAATCCCCATGTGTCAAGGGTGGGGCCAGGTGGAGATAACTGAACCATGGGGGTAGTTTCCCCCATACTGTTCTCATGGTAGTGAATAAGTCTCATGAGATCTGATGGTTTTGTAAAGGGGAGTTCCCCCACACAAGCTCTCTTGCCTGTCACCATGTAAGATGTGCCTTTGCTCTTCTTTCATCTTCCACCACGATTGTGAGGCCTCCCCAGCCATGTGGAACTGTGAGTCCACTAAACCTCTTTCCTTTATAAATCACCCAGTCTCAGGTATGTCTTTATTAGCAGCATAAGAATGGACTAATTCATCATGCAATTGACCATTGTATGGAATCTTGGGGTGCCTTAAGGGGACAGAGTGATTGGATCTGTTTTGTGGTTGGAATATGAAGCATAAATGACTCAGTCAGATTACCAACGTCTGAAACGACATGGGAAGAAGCCAGGACAGACACACAGGGCTCCTCACTCTGTTTATCACTCTCCATGTGTAAGTCCTGCCTTATTTTAGCAATATCAACAGTTCATCTGGAAATTTAAAAAAAAGAAGCAACTTGAGTCCAGATTCTTTACCTGAAGAAAGAAATGAACTACAACAATACTTGCACATTGCAAGGACTCAGGTAGTCAAATGAGGTTATGATTTTTCTCCAGGACACCCAGGGTCTGTCTTTAGTGCTAACAGCCTCCTGACACCTACTTTGTAATAAAAGGACAATTTACTTTGTATTGGTTGAGAGTACCAAAAAAAATCCAGTATTGTTGAATAACTGATCATTTTAAGAAAACCTTATTAATGCAATGAAAATATTGGGGGTGTATTTGAAAATGGCTGGTGGGTTTTAATTAAATTCTCCCATCCCACAACAGTTTTTTGGGTTGCTGAAACCACAATGTCATCCCTTCTATCAGCTGCTCTAAAGTCCAGGTTTCACACTCTTTGTGGGTGGGCTATTGTGAATGACTTCGGTATTGTTTGGGTGATTTATAACCCAGGGATTTTCAGGTGAAATATACCTCCTGATGCAGGATCCCATGTTCTAGCTATTATCCCAGTGGCCAAGATAACCACTTTGTACTTCCCATGAGAGCTGAATCTCACAAAAGACTCAGCCTTGCTAACTTAAAATAAACTCCACTTATGCACATGACAGGAATAGAGAAGACTATCTCAGTGGTGCCAGCCAAATCAACAATTTCCCTGAAAAATAAAGTTCATTACAGCAAGGTATTTTTGTTCTTTTTTTTTTTTTTTTTGGTATGATTTTGTGGTCTTGAAAAAATTATCTTCACTTACTTGGAAGTTCTAGACTGACCCACACTTATCACTATACTGAAGTAGTGGGCTGTGCCATAAAGATTATTTGCAGACTCAGGTGGGTTCCACGTAAACCCCATTTTATATTTTTACCATAGACTCCTTGTTTTCATGGGGTCTCCATTCATGCTGCTTGGGAGCCAGGCTAAATTCCCAGTGACTTCTATCAAAGCATAAGTGAGTTTTACTTCATGGGCAGAGAGAAGGTTTGTAGTTTGACAGATATGACTGAATGACTAGGAGATGAACATCAAGTAACATTGTTTTTGCACATGAGAAAAAGAGGAGTCTTGTCTACTCTCTGCTCCAGATCACAAAATAAAATGGTCCCATCATATTCAGGATTAACACATTTCCCATTCACAGCAAATCCCCAAAAACATGCTCTTAAACTCTGCCAGCCAAAACCTTGCACGTGAAAGTGACAATACACCACAGCCCTATCTGGCTGCTGCAGCGGCTCACCTAGCTCTCTGCCCAGCACCGCTATTTATTCACTGGAACAACCTCAACACTCTGCGCCTGGACTGCAGCCACGTGCGCTCCCTCTGGCCCATGCAGCGTGGTGTGAGAGCTTTCTTTGGGCAGAATCCATCATCAGCCTGCTCTCTCGGCTCATGAGTGATTATCTGCTCTCAGCACTACTGATGGCACTAAAGCGGGTCCATTTTTCTATTACTTGTTTACTGCTTTGCACATGCTTAGGGTTTCTTGCCTTCTCATCAGTGTCCTAGCTGTGTGTCCTAATCCCAGTATTTAACCCTGTCTTGCTCATGACGGCCAGATTTAAATCCCTGTATTTCCTCCCACTTGCCCCCAATCAAAGCAGTCGCTTCTCCAAGAGCTATGAGCTCACGTACCATGCCAATGTGCGGCGCTCTGATTTCCATGGTGTGGTAGACCATACCCCTGCCTGATCAATCCTCATTGCCAACATGCCCCATATATGGGTAATGGCAAAACCACAACTACTTTTGCACCAACCTATAGGTGGGTTCCTCATTGGAAAGCCCTCCTTTCTCCTGGGAAAACCTTACTAAGCAACAAAACACTACTCTTCTTCCAAGACTCCTTCACATTTCCCCACATCCCTGGATGTTTTCTGCAGATACCAGCCCTTATTAATGTTCTCCTCCCTCACTTAAAGTCTAGTACCATTCTCTCGTGTAATGCTATGCTTCTTTGTGTACATTATTGTTTCATCAATACTCTCATTTTCTAAGTTTAAGGCCTCTGGGAAGTGAAATCAGGACTTTTTTTTTTCCTATGTCCCCTTGTCTTCTTTAGATAGTAGGTACTTAGCAGAGATTTGTTGACTGACTAACCCAAGAAGCTAAGACAATTCTGGACATAGCTATGAAAGGCCAGTTTCTGGCAATATGAAGGTGGTCAGGAGATGTTTTGAATGAAAGTAAATGTTATATAATTATTCCTCACTTGACTGCATGAAGGTCTGCTGTGATAAGCCCTCTATTCAATTTTCTTAATATGGGTTTTCTCAAGAGTACAACATTCTTATTCACTGATAGTGTCTTTTATTTAAAGGATAATAAATGAGACTACTAATTTTGAAAAGAACAAAGAAACTTCAGGATGGATTAACTATAATTCCAAAATACTAAGCAGTTTATTTAAATAACCTGCATAACAGAGAATCCAGTCCTTGCTTTGTGCTCATAATCTTTGCAACTTAGTGTGATCATGCATATTTTTTCTGATGGACCAAAAGCTTTTTGTTTTTGCTTTTCCCCTGCGCCTAGACATTGAGTCCAGGTTAAATCTGCCTTGGCAGTGGGCATTCTGGCATTCCATCTCTAGTTGCGACTCTGCATGGCTCTTGCATGAGCATGCACTCAGAGGTCTTTATTGTGGGAAGAAGGTTGTGAGAAGGGGCATTGTGTCTGGGTTCCTCCTTAAAGCAGATCTGAGGGACACCTAAGCCACCCTTTACAGTGCGTCAGAATCCCTGGAGGGGATGGGCAGATGATTGGCCCTGTCCTCAGGGTTCCTGATCCAGTAGATTGGGGGTAGGTTTGAGAATTTGCATTTGTAGCCAGCTTCCTGGTGATACTGCTGCTGGTTCAAGGACATACTTTGGGAACCACTGACCTCAGCTGATTTTCATCAGCTCTGATGCCTCCTTTTGCCCACAGAGACACCACCTGTGGTCAGTCAAGGTGACATGTGAAGTGTGGGCTTGGGCCCAACACTCCTTGAGTGCTGATAAAAAAAAAAAAAAAAAAAGGGCCACCGCCTAATTTGGCCTTTCTTCCAATGAAAGAATCCCTCTTATGACAACACATAATGTCATAGGTTCTTTATTTGCCCTCCTCTTTCTGCCCTCTCTTTATATGCTTTACTGCTGTGGGCCTAGACACCCCAGAAGGGCTAATGAAAATTCAAGAGCGTGAATATGTTTAGGGTATTCAGTGGGGAGACCTTGGGAGACAGCTGAAGAGGAAGGAATCTACCCCTTCTTTGCCATTATTGAAACTGGATTTCTTGAGAGTAGGAATTACATGTTAGTAGCACTATATTTTACATGTTAGAGACGTCTAAGAATCTGAAGTGTGCTCTGCCTAACTCGTCATAGAGTCTTGTAAGACTGTAAGGTGATGCAAAAGCCTCCAAAGAGAGATTTCGTTCCCTGTCTTTTGACTGAAGGTAGCTTGTTGACAACATAAAGCAAGGGTAAAGCTTTTCCGTGAGCAGTGGGTCCTGTACCCTGCCTCTTCTCGGTCATGTGATCACTGCATTCCAGACCCACTCTCATAGACCACAAGGTTCGTGTAGGGACTGAGATGTCATTTTTGGTTAAATGTGATTCATTTCTTTTTTTTTTTTTTTTTTTTTTTGAGATGGAGTCTCGCTCTGTCGCCCAGGCTGGAGTGCAGTGGCCGGATCTCAGCTCACTGCAAGCTCCGCCTCCCGGGTTTACGCCATTCTCCTGCCTCAGCCTCCCGAGTAGCTGGACTACAGGCGCCCGCCACCTCGCCCAGCTAGTTTTTGTATATTTTTTAGTAGAGACGGGGTTTCACCATGTTAGCCAGGATGGTCTCGATCTCCTGACCTCGTGATCCACCCGTCTCGGCCTCCCAAAGTGCTGGGATTACAGGCTTGAGCCACCGCGCCCGGCCGATTCATTTCTTTTATAGAGAAATGATGGCTCCCTAAGTCAAAGCAATGGCCCCATAGAGTGGTGAGGTCCAGTCTGATTTGCTGACTGATGCTGAAGGGCACTGTTTCTCTCACAGCCATTAGAAGTGCTCCGTGTTGGCAGAGACTTTGAAATACGTGAACTCCAACCCCAGTTCCTAGCTTTCTCAGCTTCTTTATGTTCTAGTGACAAAGAATTCAGAACTGTGAAAACGCAGAGAAGACAGATCATATTCCCTCTGTCCCGCTCTGACTACTGAAAATGATTTCTTATGTTGAACCAAAATATGTCACTTTGTAGCTTCTACTGCTGGGCCCCACTTTTATCCCTGAGAACCCGGCAGAACAATTATAATCTTTCCTTCATCTTCAAACAGTAAGATGCCTGAAAACAACTATCATGGCTCCTCCTCCACATATTCTCCAGGGAAAACACCCCTAATTCTTTCATCTACTCGAATATTACACAGTTTGGACTCACCTACTGTCCTGCCTATTCCCTTCTGCACATAGATTGTTGGATTACATCCCTTTTAAATTGAAATGATTGAATGTGGCAGTGAAATAAATCCTCTCCTCAAAAACATTCTCTTCATTAAACAGAAGTTCCACTAGGAGACATTATTTACTTTGGAATGGCAAGATATTTGAAGAAGTCAAGAGTTTTCTAATCCGGTATTACTGCCCCATGGAAGGATTAACATGCATTACTGGTATTTACTATTTCAGTTTCCTAATGTTTTCCCCTGCATGAGTGTAGGTGGCTGTGATATCTGAGTTAGGGAAATGGAAAAGATGTAAGAGAACTAGAAGCATTATGGATCACCACCCTGTTTCTTCTGGTTCTTCCTCTCATAGTCTTCTCATACATTTCTCCCTGACATTTCTCTTTTCCAGGTTGTAAGTTTGGCATTAAAGCCGTTCTTTTGCTTCTAGTGAAAAGGTATGGAAGTTAGTTTCCAACTCTTCTCCTTGAGGGAAGCAGAGGTTCTCAAACACTACTTACAAATTACATGGTCTATTTTCAGGAGAACAATGACTATTAGTAGATTAATTCAACCTAAACTTACAGCATGTGTCTAACCTATAGACATTTATGTGATTTAAAACAAAATGCAAATTGCTAGTCAACAGCAAGTGCCAGATATTAGAAGACAGCATCTAATTCTTCAGCATTCTTAGACACAGTGTGGGTGTAATTGTCAGCATTAGAACATTGCTTTTGAGCATGGGTTGTGAAGTTGGCTTTTCTCCTTTGTGTCTACTTTAACAGATCAGCTAACAGAAATCAAACAATATATATTTGCATCTCTTTTGTTAAGAACCATCTACACCTACTCCAAAAGTCAAAATATCCCAATTAATTTGTTTTAAAAAATACACCACTAAAGAATGATTCAAGGACACCAGGAAATATTATCTCTACCAGGAATCTTTTCACCACGGGGACAAATCATTTCCTCTGCCTTACTATATTCCTGATTTACATTAGCTGTATTTCTTTGTTGCCAGACATTTATATTGGGCATGCATACCAAAGACTCCAGTGTGTTCACCCTACCAGTTTCCCCTCCTCCTGGATATAGAGCTGAACTACAATTTGCAGCTACTCTTGCAGTTAGGGTATGACCATAGAATATGAATAGGAGTGATATACATTACTTCCAGGCCCGGATCATTAAAATCTTCCACATAATCATCTACTCTCCCTCTTTCCTTGTCTGCTAGTTGGATATCACCACTCAGGAGATATTAGAAGCCACGTGCTAAAGACGACAAAGTGTCCACAGCCTGGGTCCTTGTATGGCATCAACCAATTAGATTTATGTGAATGACAGAACTCTTCTATTTTGCTAAATTAGTGAGATTTAAAAATTTTCTGTTTCAAGAGCTTTCTAATTAATATAGTATACACAGACTCATCAAGAACTGAAGTTATTGCCACATTGCAATAAATGAATAACAACATCTGCTATTTATAAAGTGCCTACTTTGTGCTGGACATTGTACTAAGAACTTTTTTTTGGAGATGGAGTCTGGAGTGCAGTGGTGTGGATCTCAGCTCACTGCAACATCTGCCTCCCAGGTTCAAGCAATTCTTGTGCCTCAGCCTCCTGAGTAGCTGGGACTATAGGCATGTGCCACCACACCTGGCTGATTTTTGTATTTTTAGTAGAGATGGGGTTTTGTCACATTGGCCAGGCTGGTCTCAAGTTATCTCCTGGCCTCAAGTGATTCACCCACCTTGGCCTCCCAAAGTGCTGGGATTATGGGCATAAGCCACTGCTCCTGGTGTGTGCTAAGAACTTTATTTACATTATCACGTCAATCCTTATAACATTTCTATTGTTATGAAATGTCACTCTTATTGTTACTATTCTCTTATTGTTATTATTTTATGATAACATAAAATATTATGTTACTCTTATTGTTTACTATTACTCTTTTTTTTTTTTTTTTTTGAGACGGAGTCTTGCTCTGTCGCCCAGGCTGGAGTGCAATGGCCGGATCTCAGCTCACTGCAAGCTCCGCCTCCCGGGTTCACACCATTCTCCTGCCTCAGCCTCGTGAGTAGCTGGGACTACAGGCACCCGCCACCATGCCCGGTTAGTTTTTTGTATTTTTTAGTAGAGACAGGGTTTCACCGTGTTAGCCAGGATGGTCTCGATCTCCTGACCTCGTGATCCACCTGTCTCGGCCTCCCAAAGTGCTGGGATTACAGGCTTGAGCCACCGTGCCCGGCCTACTGTTACTCTTATTGTTATTATTTTATGATAGGGAAACCAAGGCATAAAGTTGATTAAGGTCACACAGTTAGCATAGTGGATTACATAATTGCCTCCAATTGTTCTCTTCCCTCCCTGAAAGATTAGGTACCTCCACCTGTTGCTGCACGGCTTTCAGTGCTTCACTGTGGGAGAAATATACATCTCCTTCCCACTGATCATTGGCACTGGTGTGACATGTGAATTGTCTGACCAATGGAATGTGAGTGGATAACTTGTGCCATATGTGAGCAGGAATGTTAAGGGCCATTGCTTAACTTGGGATTCTCCTTTTTCTTTGATACTGGGATGGAGCGTTCCAGACCAGATCGGTTCTTGATCTTGAATTCCAGAATGAAGACGACACAGGGGGCAGAGCCACAGCTGATCAGCAGAGGCACAGAGCTCCAGGGAATAATACCCGTTTGTTTTGTAAGCCACTGAGATGCTGGGGTTGCTGTTACTGCACCAAACTTAGCAAATACTGACAGATACACCTAGACCTTGATGCAGATTCAGTTAGCGAGAAACATCAGAGCCTGTGGTCTTAATCACGGAGCAATACGGCCTACCAAGCATGTTGTCAAACTTGCACAAGTTCTTGCTAGATGATACAAGAGGAATTTAGAGCATCACTAAAAAAATCAATGGATAAGAAAAAAGTAGATGTCTGTAAGTTTAAAGAGGAAACTGCCACAGTATTTAAACTTAATTTATAGATATGTCTCTCACATTGCATATACTACCTTCAGATTTAGTCCACCAGAACAGTTGTTGGCAAGGACATAGATCTTTTTAGCTACCGATGCACTTTCTGGTTCCTTTTATAAGGATTTCATGTCGGAAACCACATCTCTGTGACTGGGAATAAGATCAGTGATGCATGTTAGCCAAAATCTATTCACTAAAAGAATCACCAGTACTGTATGATTCCTGGTCCTAAGCACAGCCATACAGAAAAAAATGAGAAACATGAGACTCAAGGAAAGAATGGGTTTAATCTGACTTGGATACATTTGTATAGACATAAATTAAAAAGTCACTTGGTTAAAATTTAGGATTAATTTTACACATTGTAATTGGGAAAATTGATCGATGGCCTTACTGCATTCCAGATAAAATACAGATCTGAATGACGATTCGAACATTGCACGCTGCACAAAATCATTCTCTGAGGTTTGTGTAAACAATAATTCAATTTGGTAACAAATAAATAAATGAATATTTCCAATTGATTAGCAGGTGTGGTTAGATCAAAGCTACAGTTTAGAGAGGATACAGACTATTCTTTTAATGATGAGACTGCTCTTTGAGAAAAATAAATTCACTATTATTTAAAGTTATTAAAATGATAGCAAGTATATGTATATTCTAGTCCTTTGCCAGAGGAAATTCAGAATACCATTAGAGCATTAACTGCAATTGTGATTATCTCTTCTTTTTACTGGAGCCTAATTATTTCTAGAAATAATTATTTAAAATGCATTTTAAAATGTATTTTTATCCTAAACAGCTACATTTTATTTTTCTATCTCTCCAAACACTTTTACTACAATTAAAAAGAAAACTCTAATTCAACAAAAGTGTTTTGATGATTTTTCAACTTAACTGCCAATTTCCCCCTTACTGGTATTACCAAATTTAATAATTTTGTAAAACTCCAGAATGAAGCAATTGTCTTTTGGTACTTAAATGTCAATTATTGAAGATAAAGTGAAGAAACAATAAATGCCATCTCAATAAGCTATACATCCAAGTTAACTGAATCTAAACATCTTAATTCCACCAAACTTAAAGTTCTAATACAATGAACTTAGAAAAACCAACCTTACTTTGAAAAGTATTATCACTTTAAAGCTGGTAGCAATAAGGAACTGCCTTTTCCCCTCACTTTCTTCCTTCCCTCTACTCTGCCTATCTCTGGTCCATTTCCATTTCCATATTACCTACATATCATTTGATAAAGGAAGAGCTGGTGAAAAAGAGAAGAGCTTCACCTTATCTGCCTGCCTTTCCATAAAGAAGGTTTACCTTATTTTCATTAAGGTTTACATGGTCAACACTAAACCTTTGAGGACAGCACATTTTCTACCTGCGAAAATCCGTGAATGGGGTTAAGACTCCATAAGGGTATTTTATTTTTAATCTCCAGTGAATTTTTTTCTATCACTTCTTAAATAACTATTGTAATTTTTCCCCCTATAAAGTAGAGGTAGACTGAGATGATAGGGAGAAATACGAGACTGAATTAAAAGTCCTTCTATGTTCTCAAGGGAAACAGTTCATGTAAGTCCTCTGTATTAAATAAAGACCTGTGTCACACAAAGGAAAACACTACATACCAATGTTTAGACAATACCTAGATGAGGTAACTACTGTTTAGGCAATACCTAGATGAGGTATCAAAATGACTTTTTTAAAATAGCAAAATGCAACCAAGTAAATGGGGGCAAATTTTCACAATTTGCTCTCCTTAACAAATCTTATTTGAAATGAGTAAACCAATTATTTTTGAGTATGCTATTGACTGCAAAGGGCATAGTGACACTTTGTTCATCAATAGGAAGAAAGCAAGTCATAGTTCGGTGCATAAGAACTGAATATGTGAGCATGGAATCTACCAGAAGTAAAGATTATTGACTGAGTAATTTCATATACCTAGATTATTGACACCACCCCCCTTTTTTAATTTATAAGAGAAATTGAACTTTAGAACTCAGAAATACTTTGTTTATCTAACAGTCTATATTCTTGTGTAGCTTCATCCTCATAATGAATGTCTACTTCCCTTCTGCTGATAATATCAGACGGAACAAATCCCAGGGAACAGCTGCTTTGTTTAATACTCCATGCATCACTTCTTCTGTCTACTTTAGGTAGCAACCCTTTCATCAACTAAATTACGGATAAACTTGCCAATACCTATCAGGAACTGAAATGTAAGAAATAGTGTAATAACTCATCCTTTTGCTTAGGTTTGAAATAGATTGCTCTGTCTTCACTAGCAATCATTTGAAAAGACTGGAAGGTATAAACACACGGCTTTAACCACATCCTGAGTGCTCAGCATGCAATATCTTTAGAAACAACATGTCACACTTGGAAAGCCCAGCAAGGAAAGCCAGGATCATATCTTGTTTACCATTAAAAATAACAAACCAGAACCAGCTCAAGACCTCATACACGAGTGCATCCACAAAACAGGAAAGCAGCCAGGGATACTGGTGAAGAATTATCAACATTTCCAACCAGTTGCCAAACCTTGCCTGGACTCTGCAATTCAAATTGTACCTTGTAACACCTGGATGGCAATCTTACAGGCATTCCATATAAAATATGACTGTCACCTTCCTGTATTATTTTTCCTCTTCATATCAGTACAGTGGTGTGGTGGGGGACCTACTACAAAGGATGAGAGCAGGACAAAGACCAGCTTCCGGTAAAGTGAGAGCAGAGGGCTTGATGGACTTACCTGTTTTCCCTGTATAAATGTTGAAATGGAACTGGAATGGTAATAAATCCTCCCCTCCTGCAGTTTCTTCCTTGTTTGTATTAAGAGAAGTGACTCCTTTCGGTTTCTTGGTTTCTTATGCCTGCAACCTAGGAAATGTAGCCACCTTGCTCACACACAGGCTTGAAGATGTGATCACTGGCTCTCATCTTGCTAACACACTCTCTCTCCTTTTTGGGAGCTCACCAGTGTCATTTTGATTTCTTCCAGGTCTAGAATGAGAGGAAACTATTTCTCCACCCTCTTGAGTCCTAGGACCCTTAGAAAGAACTTGGTTGGGCCGGACACGGTGGCTCACGCCTGTAATCCCAGCACTCTGGGAGGCTGAGGCAGGCGGATCACAAGGTCAGGAGTTCGAGACCAGCCTGACCAACATGGTGAAACCCCATCTCTACTAAAAATACAAAAGTTAGCTGGGCGTGGTGGTGCGCACCTGTAATCCCAGCTACTCAGGAGGCTGAGGCAGGAGAATTGCTTGAAACCAGGAGGCGGAGTTTGCAGTTAGCCAAGATAGAGCCACCGCACTCTAGCCTGGGTGACAGAGCGAGACTCCATCTCAAAAAAAAAAAAAAAAAGAAAGCACGAACGAACAAGCGAACTTGGTTGGCTGGCCTCTCGCTGACCAGGGTGCTTCCACAGCTCCCTTCTGCCATCTATGCCCAACAAAAAGTTAAAGAGAGAAGCATGAGAGGGCAAGGGATGCATGCTTTTGAAAGCCAAAGGGACTCAGCTGAAACTAGCAACCCTCATCAGGGACAGATCACAGTGTGTGTGTGAGTGTGTGTGTCTGTCTGTCTGTCTGTCTGTCTGTCTGTGTCTGTGTCTGTCTGTGAGCGCGCACGTCCTTTTTCTCCCCCTGAGGACGGAATCCTGTCTCCACTCTCAGTTCAGCTCAGGTCTTTCCCTGTCCCAGTGTTCTTGATTCTGAATAGTTTCCCCGATGCACCGCCATGCATAAAATGGATGATTTGCAAGCTTCTTTGCCTCACGTAATTCCGTGGGTAATTTGATATCCAGCTTCTGCACGAGCCAAAGACTCGTTTCTTTATAGAAAGTGATTGACCTCCAGCGACCAAGAAGTGGGTACCGTTCGCTGGGGGCTGCAGACCGGTGAGGCTGCACCCGCGGCTCCTGGGCTCTGGCCTTGGTGCTGAATCCGGAACCCGCTCGGGAACCACCACCTCGGCGGCCCCCGGGCAACTTACGGGAGGTTTGAGGGACACCGACCAGCTCTGGGCGCCCTCTCGAGCGTCGCCGTCAGGGAGT
Source organism: Macaca fascicularis (assembly GCF_037993035.2). Taxonomy (NCBI): domain Eukaryota; kingdom Metazoa; phylum Chordata; class Mammalia; order Primates; family Cercopithecidae; genus Macaca; species Macaca fascicularis. The sequence goes on along the minus strand of NC_088377.1, from coordinate 9,066,015 downwards.
TGGGCACAACTGATGCCCTGGGACCCGCCACAGGGCACGCGGCTGGCTTATTCCCTTGCCTGGAGCCGGGAAAGTTTTGTCCAATTTTTTTCCCCTGTAACTGGAGCTGCGGTCTTCCCTCCCACCTGGGTCGCCATGGAGACTCGAGCTCTTTCTCTTTCTCCAGGCAAAATGGGCGAAGCTCAGTTAGCTCAGCCCTGACTGTAGCAAGCCCTTTTTTCTCCCTAAGCAGTTCCTGGACATCACCCTTCTCCGTTTTTTTTCAGCAAAAGAAAGGCAGGCAGGGAACAGGGCTAGCAGGATGTGGCATTGCCCCCGGTACCGTGGGGCTCCCTGGGACCAACAGACTTTGGATAACAGCAGTTGGGAAACACTCTAAACATATAATACATCTCCAACTCCCAAACACTGGAGTTGTGGTGTTTTGTTTTTTTCTTTTTCTTTTTTTTTTTTTTTGGAGGCGGAATTCTTTGGAAAATTCTGGTATTTTGTTTTTCCACTAACCTCACCCTATCTCTGTGGCTGTTTCTATTAAGATATATTTTTCCCCTGAGAATCTCTCCATATTGCACCTAGTACAACAGATGTACCTGTGGATCCACTGGGCTTTTATTGGGTTTTGGGAATACTGATGTTATTTCACTTAAAAACTAATCCAAGCTTAATGTCTTGATGAAAATGAAAATATATCCACAGGGAAGCAAATATCCACAGCCACCCAGTCCCCTATATGCCACACACATCTCATTTTATCTAAAGCGTCTTTTCTTCCCTTCCAATTACAAAATAATTCAGTTTACTCCTAGGGAGATCTTCCTATTCACTGTTTTGAGTCATCATATCACATCTTCGGTTTTACGGATAGAGAACAGTTAGGAGTTACAGTATTCTGTTTCCCATTCTCCGCATGTTTGTCCCCAACCCTCACTTTTCCTCCCTCTCGTGTTGTCTCCTCTCCATGCAAAGCAGAACAAGAAGACTGCCTTCCACAAAGACAATGGGCTTTTCCCAACTGTAAATGACTACACCACAAGCCGCCCCTGCCAGTTAATCAGTGCATTTCGTCTTTGCCAGCGGATGTTGAAATGATGTCTGCAATAACTGACTGGGTTTCTGCGAGCCCAAGGATGCAGACCCCTCCTCCCCCCGCCCCCCGTGCGAGTTTCAGTCGCTAATGAAAACCGTATGAAACAGATTCCCCTTCTGTTATGTAACCGGCTTCTCCCTCGCCTTTCCGCTGACTTGGGTACAATGTTTCTCATGAGAGTGGAGATGCCTGGGGCGACGGCGGAGCTGGGGAAGGGGACGCGGGGAAAAGGGGACCCGAGAGCACGGAACGCCTCGCCCAGGTGGACGCCAGCTCCTCGCCTGCGATCAGCTCAGCGCACCGCTTACCTGGCTGCGGACGGGGTGGCTTCACTCAATCATGATCTCCTCTCTCGAAACGGAGCAAGACTGAACAATTCACTACACGACGGATGGCGAGGGAAGGAAATGCAAAAAAGAAAAGGAAAAGAAAAAAACTGGAATCAGGTGGTCAAATTTCACATCAGCCCCGAGAGGCTGTTAGGAGACTCCATTCTTGCTCGCAGCTGCTCCTGCTCCAGGTCCGGCTTCCCGGCGCCCGCGGGTCTCCACCCCTCCGCCCGCCCAGCCTCTCCAGCCAGGTGCAGCCGTCTCCGGACTGGCTCCCTCCGGCCGAGCGCGGAGAGCAGGGCTGGGCACCGGGGCCAAAGGAGGGGCGGAGGGGCACGCGTTTGGGCAGGGACGGGGGAGGGAGACTGGGTGGAATGAAGCGGGGAAAGATAAGAGTGGCAGAAGTAAAAAAAAATCCCCGGTTAGGAGAAAAGTGATGGACCACGCAGAGAGACGTCATGAAATCCGCAGATTCAATGAATGCTACTCAATTCCAGCCGACTGGCTCAACCCCGCTGGCAGCGCACGAAGCGACGCGGCTCCAAGATAAAAGCGAGCGCAGCGCCGCGTGCTGGGTAAAAGGCCGCACAGCGCCGGCGCGGTCCGGGAGGAAGGGGCGGGGGCGGGCAGGACAGAGCCACAGACCCAGAGACGCCCAGCCCGCGGCCCACACCCGCTAGCGTCTCAGCGCGCCGAGGACCGGGCTTGGTGGGGGTGGGCTAGGCACAAACCAACAAGCATCCCCCGCCTCTCCAACATGACACTGGAAACGTGGGTGCTCCATGCTGGGGGAATCTTTTGGGTTTCGGCTCCCGACCCCCCAGTCCCCACCTTTCTCCCCGTGCCACTAAGTAAGTTATTGCCGGAGACACGCCTGGAAAGCAGGAAAGAGCCGAAGCTCGGGGAGCAGTTTTGTCTGCTGGTTGTAGGGGCTTGGCTTTTAGGGTTTTGTGAGATAAGGAAAAAGAGGCTCTGGGCACTGCCTCCCACCAGGATGAAATCCGTGAGAGGCAGCCCCGGCGCGGGAGCCGGAGCCTGCACGGCCCGGAGGGGGCGCAGCGAGCAGCCGGGACGGAGAGGAGGGGCCGTATCCCTGGGCTTTGCTTGTACCTGGTGGCGCCCCAGCCTGCTGCCCCATCCAGTCCCTTCTGTCCTGTCCGCCGCAACTGGGACCTGGTCCCGGCTGCGGCATCATCACCCCACCTTTATATGGTGTCTCTGGGGTCACTGGAGACAAAGAATAGCCTCTTCCAAGAATGACCCGGGCTGCCTTCAAAGTTGAATTTGTCAGGATAAGCCCCTTAGACAAAGGTCTACTCCACTCTTTGAATCTAACTCGCTTTGTGCTGTTATTCCAGGGGCCCTTCATAGTGCTGCCCTCTTGCACCCTCTTTTTTTCTTACGGTCATTAAGAACAATGGTTCTACATTTCCAAAGCTTTCCCACAAACTGCTTCTACCTATGAACAGACCTCTCTTTTATGCTATCTTTTTCCTAGAGATGAATGGATTGACAAATTGTAAGAGCAGCAAATACCATTGGCTAGTAATTTTATAATGGCCCTTTCAATAACTGGCTATTCTTGTGCTGCTTTATGAAGTGGCTTTCCTTCCACAAGGCACAGAATCTCTACCTCAAAGAACGTGACCTTATTTTAGAGAGAACGCTTATGGAAATCTCTTATTTCCAAAATTATTTTATTCTACATGCATACATTTTAATTACCTAGCAATTCAGGTCCCCCCAAAAATGTTGCCTGCCCTCTAAAAATGACTGTAATATGGAGAGGTGTTTGTGTCAATTTGCATCCAAAGTCATGTACAAGTCAACCTTACACACAGCCTGTGAGCTTGTATTTGCTGTTGATTTTCCCTAAGAGGTTTAATCTGACTTGCTATTACTTCTGAGTCATACATCCCATATACAGAAGATATGAGTATGTGTAATATGTGTAGTATGTGTAATACGTGCTCCACAGTGCCTGCTGGATCTAGTGATAGTGTTAGAAATAAAGAACAACAGAACCAAACAATCCCTGAGAGACCAGGAATACAAATGCAAGATGCAGGATTTCGGTGGACACAGCCTTAGAACATTAAAAGAACAACCCATATTGACTATAGTTGTGTAAAGGGCATTCTGTTTAATCTGTGAACCTGCTATAGGTATGCCTGCTAATTTTGATGATATATACTTTTGCCAGTAGAATGATTTCACAAAGTATCTTTCTTACAAGATACTAGACTAAATAAGAAAGTCAAGAATTGGAAGTACCTATTTGTCCCCTTCAAATACTTTGAAAACTCCCCTAACGTGAAACCGCTGCCAGGGTGTTGTGGGCAACAGCACTTTGTGAATGGAATAAGAGCGTGTGTTGAATGAGATGGATCCCATTAGCATGGCCTGGGATTTGATTAACGCCGGAGACAAGAGCAATTGGCTTAACTGAATTCATTCATTTATTCCCTAGAGTTCAGATAAAGTGATCTGCACGGGTGTAACTAAGTCTACAGCCACATCTGAAAATCAGGCGAGTTGTGCTTCAGAGCTGCAAATTGCGGCTCCTCTGAGCTCCTGAGAGTGCAGTCTCTCAAACTACATTGTGTTTAGCTTGTCTGAAATCTCACTTATATATCTATTTTATGATTTCAGGTGAAGGCAAAGCCTGGGGGAGATCTTTCAGTACCCCAAAGCTCACATAGTGACTTTTATAATTGATTGATTGTGTCATACAGATGAGACTGGTTTGTCTCCCGTATATAAAGCTGTAATGGAGGATTATTAGCTAGTAAAATTAACAAACTGAATTATCTTGACAGGTGTCATTTGTTTGGGTAATCTTGTTTGTCTCCATCATTGATTGCAGCAATTTATAAACCATTCTATCTTCTTGGCCCATGTGTAGATCTGGCCTTGCCTTGGACAGCTGAAACCAGAACTAAGATGGTTGGGGGTTTTTGGTCCCCACCCTTGGGCCAGTACTTGTTTTAGATTTAAGACCGTAGCTGTTGTGGGTCTGTTAAGGGACCGAGTTCTTCCATTTCACTCCCCTGCCTGCTTTCTCCACAAAAACCCCCACCACAGATAAACAACACATTTAAAATGCAGAGATGGGAATATAAATTTAAAAAAATTTATTTTGTCTATAAAAGGACATCTTAAAGAGTATCAAGAGATAAGTGTTAAAATTATTCTGTTTTACATTTCTACTTCCAATGTACTGAATGTGATATAGGAGTTAAGAAGCAATTACTTAGGCAGATAGTAAGGGTATGGGAGTCCTTGGTAAGGCTTTTCTTTTTAATGAAAAGCAGCCCCAGCTAATTTTCTAACAGAGCAGCCTGCAAGCTGGGAGCTTGCACAGGTGAATGCCGGCAGGAACTAAGCACTAAAGATATTCAAGATGGCGGTCCCATCTTCCCTTCTCTGCTAGCCACCTGTACTGTAAAGGAGCCGACAAGATGGTGCCAATCAACTGGAAAGTCCATTTGCATAAGAAGATTAGGGTGGGCCAACTAGCCTTCCCGGCACACTATGTAGACGTCATACCTAATTGAACAAATCTATGAGCCTTCTGTAAATCAGACACCACCTTCTCCAGCCTGCCTATAAAATCTGCTGCGGTCCTCTACCTTCTCCGTTTTCCACATATCTCTTGCTCATAAGGAGCTGCTCTCCCCTCCTCTCTCCTTTCTTCTGTTAAACTTTCTGCTCCTTAACCCACCCACATGTGTCTGTGTTCTGAATTCTTTCTCAGGGCGTGACAATGAACCCCAGGGTATATACCACAGACAGCAGTAGCCGCTTCAAATAGATTTCATTCATGGCTCTTGTTTAGGGAATATCTGTAAGCAGCTGTCGGTATTTCCTTGTTTGATTATAAATTTGGAGATGTATTAAGAAATACATCTTAATTCTTAATAAATATTTATAGGTGTAAAAAGTTAAGAGTTTTTGCTAAGGAGGGGGTTTCAGAGGGGTTTTAGCTCTGAGGTATTTTGGGGCTAGTCTTTAGAACTTTAGGATAATTTAGAACAATTACTGAGTTATGCCCTTTTCCCTTTATACACTTTTCCTTATTTTTGTTAGAGAGGTAGATAGTCAGACGTGAGCAGGGCAGAAGAGGGCCTTTCCCACCAGGCATGTCAGGAGGCCATCAGGTGATGGTCAGGCAGTTGTCAAACTGTCCGTCTACAATAATAATTGGTCACAGCTGGCACCAGGAGAGGCGTTCTCCCAATAGACAGAAACACCTGAAACTGGTGATCAGCAGCTTCCTGATGACATCTCAGGAGTTAGGTGAGTGGGCTCAAGCATGTGGACTAAGGCAAAATGGCATAGTTTAAGTGGTACCTAATCTTCTTCTAGGAGCACTTGGCTGGTAAGGCAAGAACGCCTCAAGTGAGCATGCATACAACTCCAGTAAACATTGAACATGTGACCCCTCCCAAGTGCTGGCAGGCCACAGCACATGCAAACAGTGCACCCCAAGAGAAGAATCAGGGTGGAAGACACACAACACCCTGGAAGTATGCCAACGCATAAAACCCCAAGTCAAAGGTCAAACGCTGCACTCGATCTCACAAGTAGCCCACTTGGCACTCTTCCAAGTGTACTTCCTTTTGTTCCTGCTCTAAAACTTTTTAATACACTTTCACTCCTGCTCTAAAACTTGCCTCAGTTTCTCACTCTGCCTTATGCCCCTCAGTCGAATTCTTTCTTCTGAGAAGGCAAGAATTGAGGATCTTGCAGACCCACACAGATTTGCCGATGCTAACACTTTAAAACGACATTCACCATTTCTACTAATCTTAAGTCATAAATACTTATGAATGTCTTGAAATCATGTATTTTTATTTTAATTTCATGGCTTGATAAATAAGTGCAGTCAGAAGACTATTTGATAGATTCTTTCTTATATGATGTTTTATTAGTTCATTGTTTAGCAGGTATATACTTTTAAATCAAAGTCTTCTCCCCAAAAATGTGTTAAAATGCAATTTAGAAAATTATAATAGCTTTGAACATAATATTTCAAAAGACCATGGGAGGTGACAATTAGAAAAATTGCATAAATGAAACCTAGTTAATCTTCCTTTACCTCTTACTGGAATTAATTCTAATTAACATGACATCTACACAACAAAAACATTGAAGGCCAAAATAAGTGAATTAAATTGGTACGTTGCTCTTTCTCATTCATTTGCTAAAATGCCTAGATTCTTTATTTTCTACTGAAATTTTTAAGGAAAGAGGATATGAGGTAGAGAGAATGAGATAAAGTTCCTTCTTTTGTGTGCTATTGGAACTCTCTGTGAGTCACCTCCTATATCTACCCTGGACAACAAGCAATTATTAATCTACTGGATCTTGTCTGCTATCAGCAGAAGTGAAGCTCCTGCCCCGCATTCCCAAGCTTCTGTAGTTCTCTTGGTAGGATGTTATCTACCTGCTCTCTTAGAAATACAGTTCAGAGTCCAGTTCCAAATTCCCGGTCAGCCTTGGTGATCTTAAGCCAGATGCAAATACTTAGGCAGTCTCAGTCCCCAGCACCCATGCCAAGTGATGGGTTAAGGCAGGAATTTTCTGCTTTATCATTTTATCTGAAAAATGGTGTTGTAGAAATTCTTTGGGAAGCAGACTCTGAGAGGAAGTTTTGTGTGCTTAATGGTTATTAGGGACGTTTCTAAAGGATGTCATGTTTGTGGGGTCAACACCTATGGAAGGGATAGAAATGAAGTAGGACTAGGCACAGGACCCTTGCCTTGGCTGATCTCACTGGGAGCTCTGAGCTAAAATGGCCCATTAGAGTTGTCCTGATTTGGTTCTCAAATTGCTTCCACTAGCTCAGTCACTGGATGTCCATCAGTTGGGCAAGGGCATGACTTTGGGCCAGGTAGCTCTTTGCACCTGACAGCAAAATGCAGTCTACAACAGCCTTCTAGCAGCCTTCACACTGCAGCTGAGGGGCCCCAGAAAGCAGCCTGCCCTGGGTTTTATACCTCAGAGCAAGAAGTTTGCTGAGCTAAAGCATTGAAAGATACTCTATGTGTAGGGGGAGCAGGAGAAAGTCTCAACTAAAAAATAGTCACAGCTTAAGGATTAGATGAAGGACATGGCTGTAAGATCTCTGAAGATTTAAGATGGTACCTGGTTACTTCCTCAGCTAGAAAAACGCACTTTAAAGAATCTTCAGGGAATTGTCCTCCAGAAGTTCTAGGTGTGGCACAAAGTAGAGTGATCTGTTTTGAAAGAAATGATGGTTTTAGATTGGGACACAAGGTGAACTGCAAACATTCTATAAATAGCTCACAATGTCTTTAAAGGGATTTATCAACTTGGACTGAAAGAGACAGGATCAAATCAAAATTCAAAGAGGCTTTTGTTCCCTGACTTTCTGTGGCAGGAAACAGGCAGGAAAAACTGCTCACATCCAACTGCAAGACACTGCTTATGGGAAGGAAAAAGCTCTCACAGAGCAAGGCTGGGATCTTTAAGAGGAAGGAGCCAAGAACCACAGCAATTGTTAGGGAGCAGAATTAAGCCTTAATCATGGAACACTTCAGGATCCTTGGAGGTACATGACAAGATCTTTCTGGGTGTATTTCAGAATTGCTATGGGCCAGTGACTACTGTATGCCTATCATTACTTTCTTTTTTAAGTGGGACCATTGACTGCAATTACCCTGTTCTTGTCTCAACATTGTGTGTTGGATATGTGGGGGCAGATAATTTGACTTTTTAGTTCACATATCTCTAGATTAAGAGTTATTGATACACACCAATAATCCCAGCAATTTAGGAGGCCGAGGCAGGAGGATTACTTGAGGCTAGGAGTTTGAGACCAGCCTGGACAGCATAGCAAAACTTTGCCTCTACAACAAATTTAACAAAAAATTAGCCAGGCATGGTGGTGCACACCTGTGGTCCCAGCTACTCAGGAGGATGAAGCAGGAATATTGCCTGAGCCCAGAAGTTTGAGGTTGAGTTTGCAGTGAGCCATTATGGCATCACTGCTCTCCAGCCTGGGTGACAGTGAGACCCTGTCTCAAGAAAGAAAAAGAAAGAAAAGAAGAAAAAGAAAAGAAAAGAAAAGGAAAGAAAGAAAGAAAGAAAAAGAAAAGAAAGAAAGAGTTACTGATATCGAAAAGTCTTGTCTAAACCTGAATAAAGATAAAGAGATTGTAAGTCTGATGACATGATTGGGTGAAACTCTAGAGGCCTTTGGAGGGGGTGAGTGTATTTTGTATGTGGGAAGCATATGAATCATTGGGTTAGGGGAGGACTAAAAGATTGGTGAGGTCGTAGATGTGGTTGATAGAAAAGAGACGAAGAGAAGTATCAACTATTATAGTAGTTTTGGCCACTTGCTTAAGCAGATTTCTCATACTTTCCAGGTCTAATTGGACCCATCTTATATGGACACACAGTGCATTGTTACACCAATGGCTCAGTGAATCCCACCATACCCTTGTGAGCCCAGGCAAAATCAGCAGAAGAGTGTAGCAACGGACAGTTGATAGAGTGTAGAATGCCATTTCCATTTTATAATGGAACGCTGCTATGAACATCCCATTTTTAATGGTTCTGTGGGTCAGATAACATCCAACTAATGAAGAACAGTTTGAGTTACATGGTCACTCAGGGATCCACGGTGATCATTCTATCTTTACCAGATCTTGAAATCAAGCAAGAAGTTGCTTTTCAAATAGAAAATTAATATTAGCATAAGAGAACTTGGCTTTACTCCCAAAGCCTAAGGGTCTGCTCTGTGATTCTCCCATGGGGACTTGCCCAAGTCTCCTTACACTTACTTCCCTGCTTGGCATAAATAGCCACACTACAGGGCTCTTCCTCAAGGAAGCTGACCTCCCCCTCCATAAGAACTCCGTGTCTGAAACTGACTTAGCTCTGAGAACTGGACAAAGACTGTGAATCCCAGGAAGGCAACTTGAGTTAGGACTAGACCCACTTGCCAGATTAGTTTTTCTGATTTTGCAGGCAGAGCAATAACCTTAGGCGGAAGCATTTATTTTATTTTTGGAGGTCTCATAACCAGTCAGATCCCTGCAGATCAGAACATTGATCACGACTCTATTCTTGAGGCATACCATGGAATGGAAGTTCAGCTTATGGCTTCCAAAGCATTTGCCATTTCAATGTAGATTTTTAATTTATTTGTTTTATTTTGGATGTTTTATTATTGGTGGATTCTGGGAACCCTAGATAACCTGATTTTCTCAGTAGAAGCAGGAGGAATCCTGGAAGAACTGATGCTTAATTATAAAATGACAAACTCAATAGACAGAGAGTTACCAATACCAAGAGACACTAGGTAAGGAATTTTATTATAGTAATATTGAAAATGCCGAAGGGTTTGGGGGATGCCAGATTCATGCAACTACAAAAGCAGCTAGATCTTTGCTCTAATAGGGCAGTCTTCAAAAGTGTGCATTGTAATTTATTTATTTATGTTGGCTTTGTTAGCCTTTATACCTGAGAATGGAGAGAAATAGGATGCACCCCCTGCTTCTTTATTTGACTACAGCTCTTAACTCACAGTGAGACGTCAAAAGACATTTAAACCATAATTATTAACTAATAAATTCAGATAAATGAATGTAATGTAATTATTGAAGTAATTTTGAAGCACCCATATTTGAAGAAAAATTAGAAAGATAAACAATCCCACTGTTTTAGGTAACTATTTCTAAGCCAAATAAAATGTGATTGATATAAATTGCTAGAGGGTGAAGTGCAAGCAGATTCATGTTCACATCATTAAATGACTCTTGCTCATCCACTTGCTTGCAAAGACCCAGAAGCAAGGACTAAGTTAAATGTGTGGTTTTCTTGGATGACACCACCATTGCAGACCTCAGACTCCAGACCCTTCCTGTTACTAAGATACAAATGTCAACCACCCAACACTGAGAGGAAGCATAAAATCATCTTTTTCCATTTTTATTTCTCTTCTGAGTTAAATCATTTTCCTTTAGACACTGACTTCACAGCTGGGGTTGTTTGATTTGATTTGAAACAGTGTTAGCCATAAATCAGGGGATTTTCAGAAGGGGAGAATTCAGGCTTATTTTTTTTTTATCTTGAAATGAAACAAATAATATACTGTTCCTTTACCTTGAGTTATAAATTCTTTCAGAACAGCAAAAGACTTAGAGCTATTAGCTGGTTTGTTGGAATATTTGTAGTGCTTTAGAATGAAAAAAATACTTATTAGGATGTGTTTTTAAGCAGCTCTGTTAACCAGAGAGTTTTAAAAAACAACACAGTTTAAAAACACATGCACAGATGTGTAAGAAACCCCCCCACCTCTCGCAAGCAGCTGAGTGCAATCTAGCAAGTAATATTTTCAGGTGGAATTTAGGTGCTGTTATGATGTCACATTTTTAACTGGAATAAAGGGTCACACCTTTTTCTTTTCTAAGATTATGACTATGGAGAGCAAAGACCCTTGGATAAAAAGTTAGTGAAACCATTATTAGAATGATCTTTTCATAGAGTCTCTTGGGCACACAAGGGAACATCTGCATACCGTAGACATGGAGCCAATCCTAACGCTGCAAAGCCCCGTATGGATACCACTTAATGACTTCAGAGAAGGAAGGATTTCACATTGCTAGAATTTCCTTCTTCACTCTGCAGTTAATGTTATCCTTGAGAATCAGTGTTTGCCTTGGAGAAAAGTGTGTGTGTGCATGAGAGTCTGTGTGTGTGTGTTTGTGCATGAGAGTCTGTGTGTGTGCACATGAGAGTGTGTGTGTGTGCATAAGTCTGTGTGTGTGCGCATGAGAGTGTGTGTGTGTGCATGAGTCTGTGTGTGTGCATGTGTGTGTGCATGAGAGTCTCTGTGTGTGTGCATGTATGTGTGCATGAGAGTCTGTGTGTGTGTGCGTGAGAGTGTGTGTGTGTGCATGAGAGTGTGTGTGTGCATGAGAGTCTGTGTGTGTGTGTGCATGAGTGTGTGTGCGCATGAGAGTGTGTGTGTGTGCATGTGTGTGTGCATGAGAGTGTGTGTGTGCACATGTGTGTGTGCATGAGAGTCTCTGTGTGTGTGCATGTGTGTGTGCATGAGAGTCTGTGTGTGTGTGTGCATGTGGTATTGCCCTCACAGATGGATGTCAATGATAGAAGTGGGTATGCCTGCTGGGCGTAGTGGCTCACGCCTGTAGTCCCAGCACTTTGGGAGGCCGAGGCAGGTAGATCATGAGGTCAGGAGTTCGAGACCAGGCTGGCCAATATGGTGAAACCCCGTCTCTACTTGAAAAAAATCAAAAATTAGCTGGGTGTGGTGGCGCGTGCCTGTAGTCCCAGCTATTCAGGAGGGTGAGACAGGAGAATAGCTTGAACCCAGGAGGTGGAGGTTGCAGTGAATCGAGATGGCGCCACTGCACTCCAGCCTGGGCAACAGAGTAAATCTCTGTCTCAAAAAAAAAAAAAAAAAAAAAAAAAAAAAGTGAGTATGCCTGCAACTTAAGTTGGAACAACCCTAACCTCCCTCAAATAGATACCACCCTGATGTTTATCCTGAGGATGCCTGAGTTTCCTCCGTTAAACCATCTATGAAAGCTGGAGGTTTGAGGACCAGTACCAGCATCTGGCCAGTACTGAACCCTAGGCTGAATGACTCAGGTTCAGTAAATGCATCATGATGGTGGAGGAACTGATGAGCTGGGGTGTTTTGTGTGTTAGGTGATTCTCTCTGGGTAGGGATAATGTTCTTCAAGAGGTAGGAGAGTCACAAGGGGAAGGCTGTACGAGAATTTTTGGAAGGAGGTATTTTTCTACCGAGGCCTGCCCATGAAGAAGTGGTTGTGAGCAAACCTTAGGTCTTTCTCTGTGTATCCTGAGAAATGTCTGGCTTGGAATCTGGCTTCGCTCGCCCCCTCCTGTGTAGGATTTTCCTTTGTAAATTGTTCCAGCCTTGCTGGAGAGATTAATGTATGCCAGTATAGATGTCTGAGTTTTCCACAGATGTTCTAACCTTTCTGACATCTGTGGAGGAGGAAGGAGCAGTTTCCTATTGCACACCACCCTCTTGGTCCCTGAATCCTATGATGACTGGCACCCCAGGCATAGTGGCCTTGGAAAGTGGACTTGTGGGGCTGAGAAACAGCTTCCAGGTGGACAGTGCAGAAGGACTTCAGACACATCCTTCTGCTTTCCGGCCCTCTGTAGAAAAAGTTTGCCTACTCTTGACCTAAATATGCATAGACATATGTCATGCTTCTGAATTGAGATATTGCATATTTTAATGTATCAATTGTCCTCATGTTGATCCATACATTCAATGCAAGTCCAAGCAAAATTTCAGCACAATTTTTATAGAAGCTGACTGGCTGATAAGTCAAAATAACTAGAACACTCAAAACAACATGGATACAGAAGAAAAAAGATAAAGTATGTACATATGCAACCTGATTTTAAGATTTATTATAAAACTACAGTAATGAAGACAATGTGGTCTTATATAAAAGAGGCACATGTATCAGTGAAAAAAAATACAGAATCCTAAAATAGACCACATATTTATGGCCAATTGATTTTTGAGAAAGATATAAAGGCAAGTCAATGAAGAAAGCATAGACTTGTCAACAAATGGTCCTGGAATAACTGAACATCCATTTGTTAAAAAACTGAGCATTGACCCTTACCTTCTCCCATACACAGAAATTAGCTCAAAATAGATTACAAACTTAAATGTAAAATCTAAAACTATAAAACTTGTAGAATAATACATAAAAGACAATCATTGTGACTTTGGCATAGGTAAAAAAATTTTAAATATGATTCTAAACAGCATGCTTTGTAAAAGAAAATGTTGATAAATTTGAATTAATAGAAAATTTTTGTTATTTAAAAGACCTTGTTAAGATGAAAAGACAAGCCATAGACAGGGAAAAGTTCTTTTAAAAATGTATATGATAAAAACCTGCATTCAGAATATATATGATTGTTTTCTTATTATTACATTTTGAGAGTTTCTTACATATTGGACGTGTTAACTAGCTTAATGTTAACCTTGTGCTAGTGATATGATGTATCATTCCACAATGTATGTATATTTCCAAACATTACATTGTACACCATAAATATATATGATTATTTCTCAATTAAAAATGAACATTTTGTAATGTGCAAAAGTTTAAGTAGATACTATATAAAAGAAGATATGTGGATGATAAACTCACATGAAAAGGTGCTCATATCACTAGAAATTAGATAAAATCCGATTCAAAATAAAATGAGGTAGAACTACATACCTTTGCAAATGGAAAAAAAAAAAAAAACACCTGACAAAACCAAGTGCTTAAGGAAACAGGGAAATTGGAATGATCACATATTTCTGTAGGAATGCAAAAGATGCAATCATTTTGGAAACCAGGTTGGCCATTTTTTAGTTAAACACATGCTTGCAATAAGATCCAGCAATCCCACTACTATTGTTTACTCAAAGGAAATGAAAACTTATGTTCACACAAGAATCTGTATGTGGAGTTTTAGAACAATTCTATTCATAAGAGCCAAAAATGGAAACCAACCCAAATGTCCATCAATAGGGGAATGGGCAAACTGTTTTCATCTATATGATGTGTAATAGTAATAAAATGAAACAACCTGTGATAATCCAACAACGTGGATGATTTTCAAGTCCATTTTGCCAAGTGAAATAAGCAATACACAAATGGCTATGTAGTGGACAACTCCATTTATATGACATTCTAAAAAAAAGGTGAAACCATAGAAACAAGAAATAGATCAATGATTGCCAGGGCCTGGGAATGGGAAGAGAGATTTATTGCAAAGAGGTATTGAAGAATTTGGGAGTAATAAAGTGTTTTATATATTGATTTTGGAAATGGTTACAGGAGTATTTCTGTCAATAAAAACTCAGAACTGTGAAGCTAAGAAGGATAATATTGAATGTATGTAAATTATACCTCAGAAAATTTGACTTAAAATAAATGAGGACAAAATGAAGACATCTCCAGATAAAGAAAAGGCATTGAAATAAAATATTGGTAACACGCTTGTGCTACATTGCTACAAGAAGTCCTTCAAGCAGAAGGTAAATGACATCAGACAATAAATCAGATCTATGAGAAGGAATCGATAGAACTAGAAATGGTAATAGAGTGTGGGTGTGTGTGTGTGTGTGTCCATGCATGTGTGTATTTATTTTGCTCTCTTAATTTATTTGTAAGACATATGACTGTATTTTGAGGTTCATATTGTACATATGTGTAATACACATGACCATATAATGTGGGAAGAATGATTGAACTTGTCACAAAATTTCTATGTTTTACTTGGAGTAAGTAAATATTAACTTGAATAATATTGTATTATGTTAAAGATGTATATTTTCATCAGGAATCAACCACCAAAAAGATAAAGAAGGCAAATAAATGTAACTAATAGTTGGAAAAGTTAAAATTGTATACTAAGAAATATTTAACACAATTAAAGTAGGAAAAGAAGAATAGGACAAAAACGGAAGAGAAAAAACAAATGGTAGGCCTAAGTTAGCAAACTATCACAAGAACAGAAAACCAAACACCGCATATTCTCACTCATAGGTGGGAACTGAACAATGAGATCACTTGGACTCGGGAAGGGGAACATCACACACCGGGGCCTATCATGGGGAGGGGGGAGGGGGGAGGGGGGATTGCATTGGGAGTTATACCTGATGTAAATGATGAGTTGATGGGTGCTGACGAGTTGATGGGTGCAGCACAGCAACATGGCACAAGTATACATATGTAACAAACCTGCACGTTATGCACATGTACCCTAGAACTTAAAGTATAATAATAAAAACAAAATCATGTCAATAATCATATTAAATATGAATGTGCCAAACATTCTAATCAAAAGGCAGACATTGTCAGACTGAATGAAAAATCAAGGTCTAACTATGTGCCGCTTATAAAAGATGGACTTTAATTTCAAAGGCACAAATTGGTTGAAAGTAAAAGGAAAGAAAAATGTATACTGTACAAATATAAACAGACAAGGGCTTGAGTGGTTGTATTAAAATCAGATGAAGTAGACTTTAATATAAAGAACATTACTAAAGACAAAGAAAGGTATTTTATTATGATGAAAGGCAAATAGAGTAGGGAGAGGAAACAACCATAAATGCATCTGACAATGAGCTACCGGATATATGAAGCAAAAATTGAAATATAATTGAAAAGAGAAATAGACAAGTCAACATTTACAGTTGGAGATTTCAACATTCTTCTGTCAGTAATTGATAGAACATGTAAATAAACAACTAGTAGGATACTGGTCTCTCGAGCAACATTATCAACCAACTGGATCAAATATAGTGATAACTATGGAATGCTTCACCAAACAACAGCAGAACACATTGTTTTCATGCACTTGGAACATTCTTTAAGGTAGACCAGGTACTAAAGCATAATATATGTCTTAAAAACTTAAAAATACTGAAATTACACAGCATATATTCTCTGATTTCAATGTCAGTTAGGAATCAAGAAGAGGAGAGAGACGTGGGAAATCCCAAATATGTGGAAATGATAAAATGAATGAACATATAAGTATAACTAAATTTCTTTTCTTTTCCTTTTTGTTTTAGAGACTGGATATCACTCTGTTGCCCAGACTGGAGTGCAGTGGTGCAATCATAGCTCACTGCAGCCTTGAACTCCTGGCCTTGAGTGATCCCCCACCTCAGCTTTCCCTCCCAAGTAACTGAGACTACAGCTGTGCACCACTGCACCGGGCTAAAAATGCAGTTAAGTAAACTTGAACTGCAGTTAAGTAAACCTTAGAGAAAGAAATGTATCTTTAGAAAAGAAGAAAGATACAAAATAAGTAATCAGCTTCTAAGAAGCTAGAAAGAAAGATAAATTAAATTCAAGTAGAAAAAATAAAAAAGTAAAATCAGAATGGAAATCAGTGAAATGTGAAATGGATGAACAATAGAGGAAACCAATAATGCCAAAGTTAGCTTTTAAAAGAGACTAATAAGATAGAATAACTTTTAGCTCATTGATCAAGAAAAAAGAGAAAACATGATCAATATCTGGATGACTGAGATCACTATAGACCCTACAAACATTAAAATAATGGTAACAGAATATTACAAAAAACTTTATACCAAGAAATTTGCCCATTTATGTGAAATAGATAAATTCCTTAGGAAATAGAAACTATTGAGATTGACTCAAGGAAAAAAAAAACCCACGAAATCTGAATATCTCTGTACAAAGCAAGCTCATTTAAATAGAAATTTAAAATATCTTTGCAAAATATATTAAGGTGGATTTGGTGGTGAGTTTTACCAAGCATTAGGGAAAAAATAATACAAATTATCCTTTCAGAAAAGGGAGGGAGAAGGTATAATTTTCAATTCATTTTATGAGGACAGTATTGCTTTGCTACAAAAGCCAGACAAAGACTTCATAAGAAAACTAGAGATTAATATCCTTTATGAACACAGATGCAAAAGTTTTAAACAAAATTTTAGCCAATTGAATCCAGCAATATGTAAAAATGATAATACACCATGATCAACTGGGTTTTATCTCAGGAATGCAAGGTTGGTTTAACATCCAAATGTCATTAGTATAGTACACCATATGTGGAAGGCAGAATAATGGCCCTTCAAAGACATTCATGTCCTAAATCCCCAGAACCTGCGAACATGTTACCATATGTGGCAAAAGGAACTTTGCAAATGTGATTGGTGTGAAGCACCTTGACATGAGGAGATTATCTTGGATTATCTAGATGGGCCCAGTGGAATCATAAGGGTCTCCATAAGGGGCACATAAAGGCAGAGGGAGATATAACTACAGAAGAGAAAGGAAGAGTGATTCAATGCGAGGAGGACCTGGCACATAATATGGTTTGGCTCTGTGTTCCCACCCAAATGTCTTCATGAACTATAATCCCCACATGTTGATGGAGGGACTTGGTGGGAGGTGATTTGATCATGGGGGCAGTTTCCCCCATGCTGTTCTCATAATAGTGAGGGAGTTTTCATAGGACCTGATGGTTTAAAAGTGGCAGTTCCCCTTGCTCTCTCTCTCTTTCTCCTGCCACCATGTAAGATGTGCCTTGCTTCCCCTTTTTGCCTTTTGCCAAGATCGTAAGTTTCCTGAGGGCTCCCAGCCATGTGGAACTGTGAGTCAATTAAACCTCCTTTCTTTATGAATTACCCAGTATCAGCTATTTCTTTAAATCATTGTAAAAACTAGCTAGTACAGAAAATGGGTACTGAGAGTGGGGTACTACTGTAAAGATAATTGAAAATGTGGAATCAGCTTTGGAACTGGGTAACAGGCAGAAGTTGGAACAGTTTGGAAGGCTCAGAAGAAGACAGGAAGATGTGGGAAAGTTTGGAACTTCCTAGAGACTTGTCTGGCGAGTTTTTTTTTCAACTTTTATTTTCAGGATGTGCAGCTTTGTTACATAGGTAACTGTGTGCCATGATGGTTTACAGCACAGATCATCCCATCACCCAGGTTATTGAGCTCAGCATCCATTAGCTATTTTTCCTGATGCTCTCCCTCCTCCCAGCCTCCTTCATAGGTGCCCAAATGCTGATAATGGTATGAACAGTGAAGCCCAGGCTGAGGTGGTCTCAGATGGAGATGAAGAACTTATTGGGAACTGGAGCAAAGGTCACTCTTGCTATGCTTTAGCAAAGAGATTGGTGTAATTTTCCCCTGCCCTAGAGGTATGTGGAACTTTGAACTTCAGAGAGATGATTTAGGGTATCTGGCAGAAGAAATTTTTAAGCAGCAAAGTGTTCAAGAAATGACTTGGCCTTTTCTGAAAACATACACTCATAAGCATTCACGAAGAGATGATCTGAAATTTTACTTCTAGCTACTTTTCTGAAAGAAATTAAAACATATATCTACACAAAGACTTGTACATGAATGTTAATTGCATCATTATTCATAATACTCTCCAAAAGGAACCAACCAACCTCAGTGTTCATCAACTGCTAAATAAATAAGTGGCATAGCCACACAATGGGATGCTACATAGCATGATCAACTGATACATACAACAACACTGAAGAATCTCAAGAACAGCATGCTAAATAAAAGAGCCAGACATAGAAGACTTGATACTGTGTGATTCCACTCATGTGATATTCCAGAAAAGCCAAGCTAAAGTGTTAGAAAGCAGATCGATGGTTACCAGGGTCTGGAGGTAAGAACAAAAATTGACTGTAAAAGGACACAGGGAACATTCTAGGGCAATAAAAATGCTTTAAACCTTAACTGTGATGCTATTTGCATACCTGTGTACATTTACCAAATCTCATCCACCTGTACATTTAAAATGGGTGAATTTTATTGTTTGTAAATTATAACTCAATAGAGTTGTTAAAAATACAAACATCCCTAATAAAGTAAAATAAAATAAATGAAAATAAAACAAAACAAAAAATAGTCCAGCACCATGATGATCTTTTCATGTGTCAATCTGGCTATGTTATAGTTTCCAGTTATTCAAACACCAACCCAGGAGTTACTACGAAGGCATTTTACAGATGTGATTAAAATTCATAAACAGTTGACTTTAAGTAGGGAAGGATATCCTAGATAACCTGGACTGACTCAATCAAAGGGCCTCAAAAGCAGAGCTGCGTCTCCCTTGAAGAAGAAATTCCATCCGTAGACGGCAGCTTCAGCCGTGCAGAGCGTTCCAGCCTGCCCTCCCTAATGACCTGCCTTATGAATTTCAGACTTGCCTCATCAGCCCCACAATTACGTAAGCCAATTTCTTGCAAAAATTTCACATGTACTATTATTTTGTCCCATGAAACTGATCAGAGTTGTAATTTTGCTTTGATTTTTGATTATGTATTTACCTTAATTGGCAAAGATATTGTCTTTTTCGTTCATCACGTGCATTCATTCTTCTTCATTCATTCATCAAGGATATTGTCTTCTTCAATCATAGCTATGTATATGCTGCCTGACCTATAGTACACACTCCATAAATATTTGTTGAATGAATGAAGTATTATTTTATGAGTATGTTTATATTTGTCAGACCATCTCCAAAATGCTGGTTTATGAAATGTTGTCAACATTTATATCATTAAGCAGGAGCTGGGAAACTTTTTCTTAAAGGGACATATAGTAAATATATTCAGCTTTATTAGCCAACAGTTTACGTCATTGGCCCACAACAGTTGACTCAACTCTGTTGATGTAGGGCAAAAATAATCATAGTTAATATGTAAATCAATGAGTGTGTCTGTGTTCTAACAAAACTTTATGAAAACAGGTGGGGCCAGCGCAGTGGTTCACGCCTATAATCCTAGCACTTTGTAAGGCTGAGGTGGGTAGATCGCTTGAGTCTAAAATGTGAGACCAATTTGAGTTGAGTAACATGGAGAAACCCCATCTCTACAGAAATTACAAAAAATAGTCCAGCATGGTGGTTCATGCCTATAGTCCCAGGTACTCGGGAGGCTGAGGTGGGAGGATGCTTGCTTCCAGGAGGTGGAGGCTGCAGTGAGCTGAGATCGTGCCTCTGCATTCCAGCCTGGGTGACAGAGCAAGACCCTGACCCTGTCTCAAAAAAAAAAAAAAAAAAAAAAAACAGAGAGAGAGAGGAAAAAAAAAAGAAAACAAGTGACTAATATATGTGTTATGCCTTGCCCATCCTTGCATAAAGTCCTGCTTATCTATGGTAGTCATGGAGTATTGTGTTTAAGAAGTATCTGGTTACTATGTAATTCACTAGGGACCAAGGTGTTAGAGTACAATAAGAGACCTTCTCATCATAGTTGTAATGAATGTGATAAATATAATTTATCTGATGGTTCATAAGGTGCTCTAGCTTCACCTCATCCCCATGTAAAAAAAATCTCATTGCAAAATACAGTGAAGATGTATGGAGGCATTGACCTAAAACAGCACCAGATGCATGGAAGTCTCTGAAAACTTACTATATTTAATAAGTGTCTAAAATGTTATTATTTGCAAGGTTTTGGCCTTTGTCTCCTACATATATAGGCTTTGAGCCAGTGTTCTATCACTCAGTTGTGAGAGTATGACTTATTGGCCTCAGGACTCAGTTGTGAGGTTAAGAGATGACTGAGTGAGCAGCATTTTTATTACAGAATTCCGGGAGATGACTGTTGTTATATTCCCTATATTCCAATTTATCTGGAGGTGATATTCTTTACATGCATACCAACTTTCTAGAACCTACCACTAAATGTGAAAATAAAAGTTCTTTAAATATGAGGAATAATTTTCCCAAGGTCTTTGGGGTTAAAACCATGCACTTTATTGCTTATTTCTTACTGATTTTTTTCTTTACATACAACCCTAACAAACTTGATTATTAACACTTCCAGCCGTGGCAAGTGAGAATAAGTGAAGTCTTCGGGAAAATACCCAATAATAGCAGAAATACTGCTGATTAAAAAAAACAAAAAACACCAAAAAAAACCCCACTGTATTTATTTCCTGCACTTATTAAATAACTATGATTCATCAAGAACATTTTAAATTATTTTCATTGTTCTCTTTTTAGAAAGACAGAAACCATGCTGTGCATTTTAGGATAATTTCCATTAAAATAGTTTATTTAAATTAATTTTCATGCTAGATAAGAAAGTTTGATTAGCTGGAGATCACTCATACGTAACAGCAGCTGATAATGTCTAATGACCAAGGTATTAATCTGGGACATGTACCTCTTTCCCCTTCTTCTTTGTAAACATTTATTCATGCTGCTCAATTTCTTTGCATGATAGATATCTGCCTTTAGAGCCGAGTTTCTGGGAAGTATTTTTTACAGTAGCAGGTGTTTTGAGGTCTTCTGCAGAAAACTCCCTCAGACAGTATGCGGATTTTGAAAACAAAGGGTTGATGGAAAATGCTAGTCATTGTTCCTGCTTATAAAATTCCAACCAGAGTAGGGCTTTTGTTCAGGAAAACAGAAGGGGAATAATAAATGCCAAGCGGAATGATCAGATGCGATTAGAAACTATCTGCCAAGGTAATGTGTGAGGGACGATTTGTCACTAGTCCCAAGTACTCTGTTTTAGCTGCAGGCTGAGTTGTCAGTTTGTTGAGAAAGGCAGCAAACCACACCTGTCCTGCTGCAGAATCACAACTTCCAAGGACGCCCCTGGAAGGCTCAGAACCTTGGCCTTGGACTGGATTCCCCTGTAGTTTACTGGGAGTGGACACTGAGCAGTGAAGGCAGGAAAGATGAATATGCTTTTGGATGAGGCTGGCTGCGTTTCCGCTGAGAACAAGATCACATAAATGTCTAGGAGGGCAGCAGGATAAATAAACATCCAGGCCATGAAACCAGCCTGGTGGATTTTAGGTTGAATTCCGCAACTAGGCTATGTGTGGGTGAAGTGGGAAGTGAGTGTTCACCTGGCAGATCCCTCTCCAGTCTTGTACAAAATTCCCACGTCATGTTAGGAGTCGATGCCTGTTCTTCCCACTTTACTATCACTGCTGGGCACAGCATCTGGTTCCAAGCATATCTTTACTTTTCCTAAAAATAGATTTTATTTTGAGACTAGGTAACACCTCCCTGCACTTGTATAAATGATTCCAATATCACAAAACTAAAGAGTAAAGCAGGCCAGGTGCGGTGGCTCACGGCCTGTAATCCCAGCACTTTGGGACGCCGAAGGGGGCGGATCACAAGGTCAAGAGACTGAGACCATCCTGGCCAACGTGGTGAAACCCCGCGTCCACTAAAAATACAAAAATTAGCTGGGCGTGGTGTCACACACCTGTAGTACCAGCTACTCGGGAGGCTGAGGTAGGAGAATGGCTTGAATCCAGGAGGTGGAGGTTGCAGTGAGCTGAGGTCGTGCCACTGCACTCCGGCCTGGAGACAGAGCAAGACTCTGTTTCAAAAAAAAAAAAAAGAGTAAGACAACGACCTCAGCAAATCAGATATATGATATGCCATGGTTATTTAGTTGGTCATCAAATATTGACCACTTCTGTAAAGAAAATGTGGTAAATATACACTGTGGAATACTACTCAGCCATAAAAAATAACAAAATAATGTCTTTTGCAGCAACTTAGATGGAGCTGGAGACCATTATGCTAAGTGAAGTAACTCGGGAGTGGAAAAACAATATTGTATTTTTTCACTTACAAGTAGGTGCTAAGCTATGAGAACACAAAGACATAAGAGTGACGTAATGAACTTTGGAAACTCAGCAAGCGGAAGATTAGGAGGGGATGAGGAATAAAAAACTACATATTGGGTGCAGTGTTCACTGCTTGGGTAGTAGGTGCACTAAAATCTCAGCAATAACCACCAAAGAACTTATTCATATAACCGAAAAGCACCAGCACCCCAAAAACTTTTGAAATTAAGAAAATATTGACCACTTCCTTACACAGGTGGCTATAAACGTAGCTCTTACAATCAAATCCAAGCTACGCTACTATAGTTGGGTGAACTCTGGCAAATACATTCATATCTATGAATCCAACAAACTCATTTATAAAATGTGGTTCATAATAGCACGTACTGCTTAGAGTTGCTATGTGAGATTAAATGAGACAATTTTTTAGCGTGTTCAAGAATTTATCTCAATGTGTGTCACAGAATAAACACCCAATACCTGGTAGGCGCTACTTCTGTGACACTCTTCCTTCCCCATGCTTCTTCATGGCACTGGCATCGTGGGGTTGTCTGCTCTCACCATGTCTGCTGCAACAGCCTCTTGATGGCCACCCTGGAACCAGCCTGTCCCCATTCATACCCTGCTTGTAAGTTGCTGCCAAGATATTTTTTAATAGCTATATTGAGGTGTAATTGACCTACCACAGACTACTCATGTTTAAAGTGTACAGTTTTATGTTTTGGCATAGCTACATACCTGTGAGCCAGTACCACAACCGTGTAGTGAATGTACACATCACCCTTGGAAAGTTTCTACATGCACCTTT
Source organism: Macaca fascicularis (assembly GCF_037993035.2). Classification (NCBI taxonomy): domain Eukaryota; kingdom Metazoa; phylum Chordata; class Mammalia; order Primates; family Cercopithecidae; genus Macaca; species Macaca fascicularis. The sequence goes on along the minus strand of NC_088377.1, from coordinate 9,042,627 downwards.
GCAGCTGTTCTCTCTTGCCCTTCTCCCTACCCTCCCTTAACCAGGCAGCCACTGACTCTGGCATGCTACTTTAGATTAGTTTGCATTTTCTAGAGTTTTATATAAATGAAACATTTAGTATAGACTTTTTTTTTTTGCCTGACTTGTTTCACTCTGTATAAATATTGTGAGATTTATTCATCCTGTTTTGTGTATCAATAGTACATTCTTTTCTTCTTCCTGAGTATTATTCTATTGCATGGATATATCAAATTTATTTATCCATTTCTCTATTGATAAACATTTCAGTTGTTCCTGGTTTTGGATAATATAAATCAAGTTGCTATGAACAGTTGTGTACAAGCCTTTTTAGGGACACATGCTAAATTTTTTCTTGGGTAGATACCTTGGAGTAAGTAGAATGTCTGGATCATATAGTAGGTATATGTTTAATTATTTAACAAACTGCCTTACTTTTTTCCAAAGTGCTTTTTTTTTTTTTTTTTTTTAACAATTTTATTCCCACCAGCAGTGTAGAAGAGTTCTAACTGCTCCATATCCTTGCCAATACTTAGTATGGTCAGTCTTTTTAATTAATCAAATGGGTATGTATCACACTGTGATTTTAATTTGCTTCCCTAATGACTAGTGATGTTGAGTATTTTTTACATGTGTTTATTTGTCATCTGCGTACCTTTTTTATGAACTGTCCAAATATTTTACCCATTTTTAAAAGTGTGTTTTCTATTTTTTTAATTTTGAAAGTTAAAAATATATATATTCTGGATACAAGGCCTTTATCACATATATATGCTTTACAAGTATTTTCTCTGAATCTATGGTTTATTTTTTGTTGTTAACTGTAGACTACTTTTTAGAGAAGCTTTAGGTTTATGAAAAAATTGAGTTCGAAAGTACTGAATTCTCATATACTCTCCCTTTTTTCGTTTCCCGTTATTAACATATTGTATTAGTGTGGCACATTTGTTATAATTGTTGAACCAATATTGATACATTATTTTTAACTAAAGTCCATAGTTTACATTTGTAACTCTTGGTGTTGTATATTCTATCTGTTTGGATAAATGTGTAATGACATGGGTCCACCATTATAATATCATACAGAGTCATTTCACTGCTCTAAAAATCTGCCGTCTACTTATTCATCCCTCCCTCCCCTAAACCCCTGGTAACCACTATCTACTGTCTGCCTTTATTGTTTACTCTCTGCTTTTTCCAGAATGTCATATAGCTGCAATCATACAGTATGTAGCCTTTTCAAATTGGCTTCTTTCACTTAGCAATATGCAATTTAGTTTCCTGCATTTCCTTTTATTAATGAACAGTATTTCCTTGCATAAATGTACCACAGTTGGTTTAGCTGTTTACCTATGAAAAGACATTTGGTTGCTTCCAAGTTTGGGCAACTATGAATGAAGTTGCTGTAAATACTCATGTGCAGGGTTTTGTGTAGATGTAAGTTTTCAACTTGTTTGGATAAATACCAAGGAGTAAGCTTGCTGGATTGTATGGTAAGACTATGTTTAGCTTTGTAAGAAGCCATCAAATAAAAAAGTAGTCATACTATTTTGATTCTCATGTGGCTTGTCTTTTCATTCTCTTAAGTCTCTTGAAGAGCAGAAATTGTGGATTGGATGAAGTCCAATTTAACAACTTGTTGTTTTATTTGTGCTTTTGTTGTCTTATCTAAAAATTCTTTCCTTTATCCAAAGTCACAAAAATTTGTCCTCATGGGTTTTTTTTCCCCTAGAATTTTGAAGTTTAGGTTATGCATGTAGGTCTGAGATCCATTTTGAGTTAATTTTTTGTCCATAGTGAAATGCATGATTTGTAGTTTATTTTTGTTTTTGAATGTGGATAACCAATTAATTGTTCCAGCACCATTGGTGAAGACTGTCCTTCCTTCAAGGAAATACCTTTGTATTTTTTTTTTTTTTTTTGGTCAAAAATCAGTTGTCCATTCTTGTTTGGGTCTGATTCCAAACTCTCTGTGCTGCTCCATTCCTTCATGTATCTATCTACATGCTAATACCACACTGCTGTGGTTATTATGGTTTTATAATATTTCTTGAAATCACATAGTGTTAACCCTCCAACTTTATTCTTCATACTCAAAGTTGCTTTGATTATTCTAGGTTCTTTGCATTTCCAAATTAATTTCAGGATTGTTTTCTCAATTATTGCAAAACAATCTCTCTGGGATTTTGATTGAAATTGTTTTGACTTTACAGATGAATTTGGGGAATATTTACTTTTTGAAAATATTGAGGGCCAGGCGCGGTGGCTCACACCTGTAATCCCAGCACAGGTGGATCACGAGGTCAGGAGTTTGAGACCAGCCTGGTCAACATGGTGAAACCCTGACTCTACCAAAAGTACAAAATTATCCGGGCATGGTGGTGCACACCTGTAGTACCAGCTACTCGGGAGGCTGAGGCAGAGGAATCGCTTGAACCCGGGAGGTGGAAGTTGCAGTGAGCCGAAATCGTGCCACTGCATTCCAGCCTGGATGACAGAGTGAGACTCTGTTTAAAAAAGAAAAGAAAAGAAAAGAAAATATTGAGTCTTATGACCCATAAAAGACGTTTAACTCTCCCTTTATTTGTGTCTTCTTCAATTTCTGTCAGGATTTCTTTTTTAGTTTTCAGTTTAGAAGTTATTCACATCGTTTGTCATATTCATCCCTGCATATCTCTTAGCCTGTTTTCTGTTGTTATAACTGCGTACCTGAGACTGGGTAATTAAGAAAAGAAATTGATTTCTTGCAGTCCAAGAGGCTGGAAAGTCCAAGATGGAGGGTCTGCATCTGGTGAGGGCCTTCTTGTTGTGTCATAACATGATGGAAAGCATCACAGGGCAACAGGACACATGAGAGAGAGTGAAACTGACTTTTATAACAGATGCATTCTAGTGATAACTATGTCACTCCTGTGATAACCCATTCATCCATTAATTCATAAATAGATTAGTCCATTCTTGAGGGCAAAGTTCTCATGACCCAATCACCTCTTGAAGGCTCAACCTCTTAATACTATTACATTGGGGATTAAGTTTCAACATGAGTTTCGGAGGAGACAAACATTAAAACCAAAGTAATATTAGCCAGGTGCAGTGGCTCACGCCTGTGATCCCAGCACTTTGGGATGCCAAGGCAGGCAGATCACCTGAGGTCAGGAGTTTGAGAACAGCTTGGCCAACATGGTGAAATCCCATTTCTACTAAAATTTCAAAAATTAGCTGGGTGTGGCGGGGCATGCCTATAATCCCAGCTACAGGAGAATTGCTTGAACCCGGGAGGTTGCAGTGAGCTGAGATTGCACCACTGCACTCCAGCCTGGGCAACAGAGTGACAGAGGGTTGAGACTCCATCTCAAACAAGCAAAAAAGAAAAAAAAAAAAGAAAGAAAGAAAAGAAAAAAAGGAAAACACAAAAAACAAAAACAAAGCAGTGTCTTATTGTTCATTGCTAGTGTATATCAATACAATTGATTTTTGTGTATTTTTCCTATATCTGAAAGCTTGAAAATTCACTTATTAGTTCTAGTAGCAGTTTTGCTGTCATGTGTGAATAAAGAGAATAAAGACAGTTCTACTTCTTTCTTTCCAACGTTGATGCCTCTGATTTCTTTTTGCCTCATTGCACTGGCCAGAACCTCTAGTACAATGTTGAATCAAACGGTGAGAGCAGACATCCTCATCTTGTTCCCGATCTTTGGGATAAAGCATCTAATCTGTCACCGTTAAGTATGACATTAACTGTGGGATTTTTTGTATATGCTTTTTATCAAGTTGAGGAAGTTCTCTTCTGTTCTTAGTTTGCTGAGCATTTTTATTAGGAATGGATGTTGGAGTCTGTTACATGCATTTCTGTGTCTGTTGGGATAATCATATGTTTTTTCTTCTTTTTTAGTTTGTTAATATAGTGAATTACATTGTTTTCTCAATATGAAAACAATCCTGCATTCTTGGACAAATCCTACTTTGTCACAGTATATTATCATTTTTATACGTTATTGAATTCGATTTGCTATCTAAAATTTTTTTTTGCATGTTTGTTCATGAGGGATATTGGTCAATAGTTTTCTTTTCTTGTGATGTGACTTTAGTATCAGTGGGATGCTGGCCTGAAACAATGAGATGAGAACTGTTTTCTACTCCTCAATTTTCTGAAAATGTTTATACAGAACTGGCATTTTTTTCTTCCTTAGATGTTTAATAGAATTCACTAGTGAAGCCATCTGGGCCTGGAGTTTTCTTTGTAGGGAGGTTTAAAATATAAATTTAATTTCTTTTTGATATAGGGCTATTCAGGGGCATTGCTAGCCTTTAAGTCATTTCCTGAAGCTCCCCTCCATCACTCCCCTGAGCCTGGGGGTAGTAGACAATTCAATTCTTCCACAATAGAAAGCTCATATTCCTGCAATGTGCACATTTTCACCTCATTCTCCCCAGTTCTCTTTGACCTCAATCCCCAGCTACTTTATTTGGATGCCTTTTCTAAGATGTGATAATGCAAACTTTCAGCCGTTCATGCCCTTTCCTCGTAATCCATAGTCTTGTTTGTATTTGGTCTCCATCACCTTTTCCTGGGTCCCTGGGGTTCTTTGACAGATCTCATGCAAACTCTGGTATTTTCCAAAGTCAGAAAAGCTAGGGAGAAAATGAGAACATCCTTGTGCTGGAGTCCAATATTCCAGGGAATTAGGAATCTTGATTAGTCCAAAAAGGTAAAAAGGAAATGGCAGCTGATATTGGTGTCTGGTCTACTTAATATACGGGAGGGAAGCTGGCCTTGAAGAATGACCAAAGGGGCTTCTCCCTGATACCCTGTCTCCCTTGCCATCTTCAGTGGCAGGCTTTCCTTTCCCAGGACTCTTCCTACCGATCAATATGACAAGCCTTGGACAGTCAGCAAGCGATAGGAATACTAAGATTTTTTGTCTTGTAATGTAGTGTCTCTCACACTTAATCACCATCAGAATTGCTTGGACGGCTTGTTAAAACACAAGTTATTGGGCCCAGCTCTTGGACTTTTTGATTTATTAGGTCCAGGGTGAGGCCTTATGAGGGAAGAAAGAGGAGGCTGCAGAAATGTCACAATCCTGAGATCATAGACTGTCACAAGCTAGAACTATCTATGGAACAATGTCTCAAATAGGTGAACGTGTGTAGGCTTCATGTCCGGTAACTATGGTTACCATGGGCACAGGGAGAGAAGCTTCACACTAAAGAGTGAGCAGTAAATAAGGGTGGAAGAGTCTCCTCCTGTTGTCTCCAGGGAGTCTGGGCAGGGGGCTGCTGGGACACAATGCAGGGATTGTGTCTCAAGACTGTAAATGAAAGACACAATTCTGAGCGTGCAGGCTTGGTGTTCCTTTGTTACTGTGGGCCTCTTGTGTGGCTAACCAGTTGATCATTGTCCAGAAATGGAATGGCTCATAGGTGCACACTGCCTTCTCTGATCTCCCGGTGGTCCCTGCTGCAGGAGAGAAGACCTCAGGACTAGGAGAAAGCTAGGCCCCTTCTCTTAGCATGAGGACCTTAAAGAACTGGTGTGGGTTGTTAGCAGTTGTGGCAGCCTGCTGTCTTGGTTATGACATCTGGCCCTTCCTGAAATGGAGAAGGTTGAGCCCATGCCCAGGAGTTAGGATGCACAGGTGTGGAAGCTCCCAGAACTCCTTGCCTGGGAGGGAAGGCAGGTGCACAGAGCCTTGGCTTAGCCCCCGAGTCTCTCTGTGTCTGGCAGCTCTCACTGAGGACCACACACAGGCCCCAGATGCTCCACCTGGGCCTTGATCCCGTGCTCAGCTCCACCTCCCTTTACAGCAGACGCCACCTGCTCCTGCTTTTATGATCTAGCTACCAATTTCCCATTTCCCTTCTGCCTGCAAGCTGTGGAAAATCTCTCAAAGAAGATACTAGACCTTTTGTTCTAGGAAAGAATTTATATATGCTTAAAATAAAATTCCTTTTACTCTGACAGTAAAAGTCAACCTGGGCCACTGTCCCAGATTATCTTGAGTCCTTTTAGTTTTTAAATTTTTTTCCCAGTTCATTCAGGAAGCACTTAATGAGTGTCTCCTGGATACCGGGCACTGTGACGCGGAATCAACAAGAAAGGTCCGTGACTTCAGGAAGCTGAGATAGCTCACAATCTAGTCAGAGAGTTGGAGATAAATGACGATTTTAATATAATATGAAAGAACTAGGGTACGTGTGTGTTCAGGGTGGTCTAGGAGCATAGAGGAAAATCTAATGCAATCAGAAAAGGCTTCTTGGGGGAGGTGGCCCCTGGGATTAGCCTGGAGGTATGAATAGTATTAACTAGTTCACAATGGGGACAAGACATTTCAGGGAAAGGGAAAAGTATGAACAAAGGCAAGAAATAGCAGTGTGTATATGTCTGTGCATATGGTGTTTGTGTTTGTGCATTCATGGGTTGTTTATGTGTTTGTGACTGCATGCATATTTATGTGTGTGTACATGTGCATATGTGGATGTGTTATTGCATGTGTTCATGTGTGCAAATGTGTATTTGTGTGTGCATGTCTGTATGTGTGGGTGTGTGGATGTGATTTGGTTTGGATGTGTGTCCCCTCCAAATCTCGTGTTGAAATGTGATCCTCAGTGTTGGAGGTGGAGCCTAGTGGGAGGTATTGGATCATGAGGGAGGATTGCTTATGAATGGCTTAGTGCAGGGGCTGGAGACTGGTACCGGTCTGTAGCCTGTTAGGAACCCGCCACGCAGCAGGAGGTGAGTGGTGGGTGAGTGAGCATTACTGCCTGAGTTCTGCCTCCTGTAAGATCAGCAGTGGCATTAGATTCTACAGAAGCATGAACCCTATTGTAAGGTTCACAAGTGCACATGTGAGGGATCTAGGTTGCAGATTTCTTATGAGAATCTAATGCCTGATGATCTGAGTTGTAACAGTTTCATCACAAAACTATCCCCCCACCACTGTGGTCTGTGAAAAAAAATTGTCTTCCATGAAACCAGTCCCTGGTGCCATAAAGGTTGGGGACCGCTGGCTTAGTCATCCTCTAGGTAATGAGTGAGTGCTCACTCAGTTAGTTCACGCAAGAACTGTTTTTTAAAACTCCTCTCTCTCTTGCTTCCTGTCTTTCAGGTGATACTCTGGCTCCCTCTTTGCCTTCCGCCATGATTGTTGGCTTCCTGAGATCTCACCAGAAGCCCAGCAGATGCTGGTACCATGCTTCCTATATGGCCTGCAGAACCATGAGCCGAATAAACCTCTTTTCTTTACAAATTACCCAGCCTCAGGTATTCCTTTATAGCAATGCAAATGGACTAATACAGGATGTATGTGTGCATGTATGCATATGTGTTTCTATGTGTGTATATGTGGGTGTGTGCATGTGTGTTTGTGTATTTGTGTGTGTGTGTGTTTTTGTGTATTTGTGTGTGCGTGCATGTTTGTGTGTATGTATCTGTATATGTATATGTGTACATGCATGTATGTGTGCATCTGTGTGGGTGTGTGTGAGGGCATGCATGCCTTCACAGTGAGATTGGCAAAGGAGGGGTGGAAACAAGGAATATGAGCAGTTTTGTATTTCTGAATCTGGTGGGAACAGATCATGGAGATCCTTGAGCACCACATTAAGAAAGCTGGCTCCGGGTTATTTTTCTAGCAATCCACTGAATAATATTTAGGGAGGGTGGTACCTGATAGAAAAGGTCAGGCTGTAAGGCTGGTTAAGTCTTTGGAAGACATCTCAGATAGAGCTCCCCAGAGGCAGTGCGTGGGCAGGGTTCGGAAGCACAGAGGCAGCGCCTGGGCAGGGTTCTGAAGCACGTGGTTTTTAGAGGGCTGCTCTCAGGAGATGGAAGCACAGTGGAGCAGGGGACGATGCCGGGCAGGGCTGCAGTATCAGCTGCAGCCTGCTGCAGCCTGATCCTACTAAGAGATCTGAAGGGAGACCCCACCACAGAGCTGGTTCTGCCTATAGGAAAGGGTGTGGCATTCTGAACTTGGAATCAGTGTCACTGGCTGCAGGCTGAGGGAGGGGGATGGTGAGGGGGTGCATTGATGGCCAAGGCCAATGCTCCAGAGACAGGTCAGCTGTGAGCACTTGTCAGGCAGTGCCTGGGGGGAGGGTGCACTGCCTGGGCAAAGGGGCACCAACAACATCTAAGACAGTGCAGAGTACTTTTGTAAGTTCCCTGAGAAGCTCTAGCCTTTTGGGTTGCTTTAATTTAATGGTGGTTGCTTTAATTGAAAAAAAAATTATTTGTTCAGCATCTTCTGGGAACTAATACCCTTGATGACTATGTTATTATTATTATTATGTTTTTTTGCGGAATACTTTCTTTGCAGCTTCCACATTTGATTGCTAAATTTTTAGATTACTGTTTTGCAGTTAGTTTTATGCAAAATAATTACTTCTGTAGCATTCCAGATAGAAAAGAGACCTTCTTTTCACCAAAGCCTTAAAAGATATTTTCAAGTTGAATAAGATGGGCTTTGAATTGATGAAACCTCTACCTGAGAAGCCAACAATATACAGATGTAGACTCTTCCACATGGGACTTTGATGCATAGCTTTCCTGTCCATAACTCATAAGGAGTGAGGATGGGGAGGGGGAGCCAATCATGAAACCAGCATTTGGCTATTGTTAAAGAGAAATTATTCTGAGACTTATTAAAATGGTAAGGAACACTTTATCAAGACTATTGTAACTGGGGGAGACAGACTGAACTCAAATGCAAATACAGCAAGATTTAAGCCAAGAGCAGAGTGAGGGGGGTTGGCACCTGAAAAATTTCAAAGAGGAGATATCCAGGTAGGGGAGGGGATTCTTGCTAAATTGGCCCAATGGGATTCTTGCTAAAGGCACCCAGGGACCCAGACTTTAAGGGTGGCAGATCTTCCCTAAACTCGTCTAGCAAAATTCTTTGCTAAAACTGGGCTTGCAAGGACAGACAAGGAAGGCCAAGGCTGAAGACTAGTGGAGAAGATGGCTCCAAGGAGCCTGTCTAAGGTCTGGCCAAGGAGGGAGTCTTTATCACCATTGTACCCCACTGCAGACATCCCAAGAATCAGTCTCTGAACCTTGAAGCTTGGAAAGCAATGGGGCTAAAAATGAGTCATCACAAAGTTAGCTTTGCCTGGAGACCCTGGAAGTTTAATACAAGGCAGACAAAACCAAAATGAAGAGCAGCCCTGTAATCTTGAGGAAAAGCAAGACTCAGTCTTCAAGAATAGCAGAGATGCCATTATCATCTCCAGCATGATTCAAAACAGTGAGGCAGCAGGGAAGATGAAGAATGCAAGAGGCTGAAATTCCATGACATGACTGTTCAGGTGCTTAGGACTTTAATTTTAAAATTTCCCAGTTTTAACCCTGCGTTATGTTCTACTTTTAGGTGTTTAGTGAAGCAGCATTTACTTGTTAAGCGGAGCATGGGAGGGTTGATGGCAAAGGGGCGGCCTTGTCTTGCTGTGGGGGAGGAAACATGTTCCAAAGACCATGCAGCTCTGTTGAAAAATGCCAGGAAAGGCTCAACTTGAAACACCAAGAAAAATAATGTGTTTTAAATAATAGCCACCTCTTCCTCAAATCTATTTTTAAAAAAACAACAACACTGAAAACTCTATCTTTAATCTTCAATTCTCTGGAGAAATTATCCTCTCAGGTTGCATTAGCAAAGTAGCTTATACTGCACTTTGGCCATCAGAGTTAAGAGTCTGTGATGGGGTTGATTTGTTGCTGTCTGTCACCTCTCAGGCTAACAGGCATCATCAGCTCGGTTGTAGACACAAGGCTAGGCCTGGCCAAAAAATGCGGAATTTAATCACTGATGTTTCACAGTGATGCCTGTTACTCAGTGAAAGAAGGCAGTCTGAAAAGGCTACACGCTGTGTGATTTCAACTGCCTGCCACTCTGGAAAAGGCAAAACTTTGGAGACACTAAAGAGATCAGTAGTTTCCAGGGGTTGGGATAGAGAAAGGGATAGATAGGCAGAGCACAGAGGATTTCTGCAGCAGTGAAAATTCTCTAGGTGATACCGTAATGGTGGATCTATGTCATTATCCGTTTGTTCAAACCCACAGAATGTGCTGTGTGGGATAGTGATGGATCAGGTTGGGTTTTGTGTGATGGAGGCATGGAGAGCAGCAGACGCTCAGCAGTGACAACTCCTGGCTGTTGCAGTCTGTGACGCATGCCGACTTTACTATTTTTTAATGGCAAAAGAACGTGCTTTGGTTTTGTTTTAGGAGGAGAGGGATTGAAGGAACCGAGGGTGGCTGTGGGGGAGATTCAGAAACTCAAGGCTAGATGGGACTTGGCTGAATTTTGGAGTTCAAGAGGTTAACGGGACTGAGTTTAAGTAAATCTGTCCTCTCCACATTGCTTGAAATATGGTGGGGTGTGTGTGTTTGCGTGTGTGTGTGTGTGTGTTTGTGAATGTTAAAAAAATAATCAATGTAAAGTTTATCCATCATAACAAATGCACCCCTCTGGTGGGGGATGTTGGTAGTGGGGGAGGCTGTGCATGGGAGGGAGTGGAGGATATATGGGGAATCTCTGCATGTTTTGCTCAATTTGCCATGAACTTGAAACTGCTCTAAAAATTAAAGATCTATTTAAAAAATGTATGCAGTGCATTGTGTTAGTGGCACATGGGTTGGAAAGAGGGAATACTGGCCTTGGATTTAAGCCCATAGGAGATGTGCTTCCTTCCCATCCCCCATATTCTCACATATAGACTTAATTACTAGGCCTTTCTTTCTACTTGTACAATCGATTCTCATTATCCCAGTAGTTAAGTTGTATAACATTGCCAAAATAAGAAAACTGAATTAGTCAGTACTGAACTTTTGCTCCCAGGAGAAATCTAGGATTAGGTTCCTGTGAGCCTCTGGTCACAATATCTTTGTCAGCCAATCAATACATAACCTTGTTTTATGTGTGTTTCTGTTTAAAGACAACTTATTTATTACATATTGTTGATTAATTAACATGGAACTCACAGCCAATAGAACTATAACACATGCCTGAACTAAACTCATCTTAACACATGTATTTTCTCCACAAGTCACATCACAATCTTCTTGCACTTAGGAACCCCACACAACGCTTCAGCGCTGTGCTTGGGGCCATGTTAAAAAATGAAATCACTGACAAAAAGCACAAAAATGTGAAAAACATGGCATCAAACAGAGTGTGAAAAGAACACTTGTTTACGGTAGGAGAGCTGACAGAAGAAAACAGAACAATGCTTCACTGCAGCTCAGCTGGGAACATACGCTACGCCTGCTCAAATTTTGTTACCACCGAGAACATGCCCATAAATGACCACTAAAGCTCCCCGAGTGTTGATTTTGGAGTTTCAAATATATTTTATGAAGTAGACGACCTTGCAAATACTGAATGTGAGAATCATGAGGCTGGATCATATATGCTTTTGGTCCGGCCAAGGGCCCCATTGGTCCACCATTGCCATATCATGTTTTGACTGCTCCAGGGACCTTGCTGTGACTCTAGTTTGGAAGATCTGGAACATTTTGGGAGCTTGAGAATGAGAAGAGAACATAGTGTGGGGTTTATTTGGAGATGAGAGTGTTTTGTCTCCAGGTCACAGATTCACATCTCTTGGTGGACCACAGGAAGTAAACCAGCCCATAGCCTGCAAAGGTCGAGGCAGGCTTGCAGCTTGTGTTGGCACAAGTCCCTGCTCACTTCCCTCTTCAGTCATCACAAGCATCCAACTCAGAGGTATACCTCGTGTGCTTCTCTGAGCGTTCCTGCACCCTTATCCCTCCCTGACCCCCCTCTGCCCACCAATACTTTCCATTTCTTGAAGCCTGCTTCTGTATTGACCACTGGGGAAACTTCTTATATACTAGAGACCTCTGTCTTGCCTTGGCATGTGATCATGATTTACTTTATTCAGGTTCTGCTTATCCAGGGTGGCCAGGAAAGTTAATCTGTAATCCCAGCATTCCATCCCATCCTGCCTTTTGGAAAGATGTAAAATAAATGCACCAAAAATGAATGGAGGCTTTGAATAATATCATACCTTGACATGATACATTTCAATAAGCAGTTTTTTCATATATGTCCCATGCAATATATGAGGTGTACTTATGTTGAAAATGCTTCATTATTTACCTGAAATTTGAATTTAATTGGCTGTCCTGTGTTTTTGACTGCTAAATCCGGTGACCCTATCTCCTCAGAGCCTGCAGCGCACTGCCCAGTGCTGGAAGTGATGTGAGAATCAGGGAACTATTCTGCCAGTGAGCAGCTGTGAGGTCTTGGGAAAGTCACCACCCCTCTGGGCCTCAGCCCCCTCATCTGTGAAATGGACATGATTTCTAGTATTTGCAGCTATGACCTTTTCTGGAGAATCAGAGTTTGGGTCCCCATTTTAGGTTTCATATTCTCTTTCCCTAATTGGTAAGCTGGCAATTTATTTATAAGCTCCCCAAGAGAGCTTAAAGTGAATTCATGTATTTATTTATAAGTAAAACTTTTCTGTTGCTGAGGGAAAACCCACCCATCTGGGCCAAAATAACATGCTGCCTTGGCAGGAATATAAACCTGCTGGGAATCGTTGGAGCACTTTCTCCCTCACCTGCCCAACGGGCTCTGCTGCGCAGACGAAGAGCTTGTTCTCTGAGAAAACAAGGCAGCTGAGGGCAGGTCCGGGCTTTAAATCAGCCCTCTGAGGGGATAGGCTGCATTGCTGGGCCCCACGTCCACACCAGGTTGTGTTCCTGTGCACTGCAGAATGGCTTGTATGAGGTCATGGGGAACCAGGATGGCAACAACAAAAAATGGGTTCTCTGCCTCCAGGACAGGCAAGGCAAGACCAGGTGACAGCAGCCTCGTCTGCATTCTGGAGTTGGCAACCTCAGAGATGAGCCTGTGCTCTCCATGGGGTGGGCCGGTTGGGCCCTGGCAAAGACGTGGTCTGCACCTCTGTGTTTTAACAGAGCACCCACACCGGGGGGGCCGGGGGAGAGTGGAGCTTCAGAGTGGGAGAAGGTAAATGCTGTGACATGTTTGTTTCAGCAACGCCCCTTGGATAGCATTGCCCACCTGGTCTTATTCTCATCAGAGACCCATCTCTTCTGGGAAGATTTCTCAGCAGCTGTGGTCACCCAGAGCAGGTATTTCTCCGCAGGTGGAAAATCCACTTGGGGTTGGGGCTGGGCACTGCATCTGCCAAACCGTGGGCTCCAGGCTCCAGGCTCTGTTTGTGTTGGCCTTGAGCTGAGTTCCAATTGGGATTTGGAGACCACAGAATCTCCGCTGAGCGATGATTAGCAAATGCTCTCTGAGATCCCAAGTCTCTGGCTTGTCTTAGGCAGTGAACAGGTGGGATGGGAGTGTAAGCATGGCTCAGTGGTCCCCAGAAGTTTTATTTTGATGGAATACAGGTATCCATTGTTTTTTTATGTTGTTCTGTCTAAGAAATCTTTGACTTACTCTAAGACACAAAGATTTGAATTATGCAGGCAGCTCTGAGCTGTATTTTCAGTTAATTTTTGTGCATGGTACAAGGTACAAATTGTAGCTTTTGTTTTTACCTGTAGATTTCCAATTATTCCAGCACCATTTGGTGAAAAGATTATCCCTTCTTTCCTGAATTGCATTTGCACCTTCATCAAAAATCAGTTGTCTATTTCTGTGCAGACCTAAGTCTAGACTCTCTATTCTGCTTTTTTTTTAGATGGCTAAACACACAACAATACCACACTGTTTTTCTTACTGTAGTTTTATACTAATTCCTAAAATCACATAGCATGAACCTTTCAACTAAAGCAGAGAATTGAAGCCCTCAGGGCTAAACATCATCTGGCCCAGTACCCCATGGTCTTTAGAATGAAAAGCTGAAACTAGTTTTACATTTAAAGAAACAGAAACGTAAGAGAGGAAAGGCGCTGGCCCATGGAGCTAGTACATAATGAGGAAGCCAGCTCTCCTTCCTCACAAAGCCTTAGTAAAGCCCTTTCAATAATCAAATGATGATAAAAACAAAAGCTGCCATTTTTTTTTTTTGGCAGTTAAGGTGCTAGGCATTTTACACATAGTATTTCATGTAACCCTGCATGCGTTTCGGTGATGTAGCACTAGTATATGTGTTGCAGATGAGGAAATGGAGACACAGAGAGCTGAAGGGATGCAGGCAAAGGTATACAGCTACTGGGTGGCTGGGCTGAGACACAAATCCAGGTGGCTCAGGGCAAAGCCTGTGCTTCCTCTAAACCAGCAGTTTTCCAAGCGAGATCCCTGGACCCACAACATCAGCATCACCTGGAAGCTTGTGAGAAATCAAATTCTTACCCCCAGGTGATTCCGATGCAGACAAATACCTGAGAACTACGGATGGAACCGATCCATGCACTGCCTCTGCTAGCAGAGCAGCAGCTCTATGTTTAAATCCCAATGGACAAATAAACAATTGCAGGGACTCACGTTTGTGGAGGATGCGTGTGGATCTATGGTTCTCTCTTACGGCCACACTCCATGGCAATGACTTCAGAGGAGGGAGGAGTGGATGGCGAGGCCAGTATCACGTCTGCAGGCAGGTGAAGTGCACAAGCTGCAGGTGGGGAGGGGTGGTCAGAGCCCTGGGCAACTGATTTTACCTCTCTGCATCTTCTCTTTCCTCTACTGTAGAATAGGAATAAGAACAATGCTTACCTTCCAAAGGGACTGTAAGGATGGGTGAAACAAGTCAGGAAAAGGACTTAGCACAGGGTCTAGCCATAAAAATAAAGACTGCATCGAAGTTATTATGTAAGTCCATTTAGACACTTATTTCAAGAACTGACCACATAGAAGCCCCTGTGTTGGTTTTTTACTGACTCCCAGGCAGAGACCAATGGCCTGGCCATACACTCAGGAGAGAGGGCAGTGAAAACCCGGCCTATTAAAAGAATGCTCCCATGCAGCACAGCGCTATGGAAATTTGAGGGATGTATTCAGGGAGAACAAGTCAATGCCCATCAAAAGAACTCCCTTCCAGGTTCAGAAGGTGGCTGGAATCGACGAGAAGAGATCCCTGTGTGCTCCCTTGAGGTGGCCGCCTGTGTCCCTGAAATGAATGGATATGGGGACACTCAATGCAGCAGTGCAAAGACGGGCTGAATCTAGACATGTTGGTTTGGCACCCTCTCAGGAGTATAATGCCAGGAAGAACTACTTTGCTTGTCAACAAGGGAGACAGAGACTGCCACTGGCTATGGAGCAGATTCAGTACTGGGAGGGCCCTGAGCACAGCTGGCGAGTGGGACTGATGCTGGCTGTCCTGGGGGACTACAAATGGGTCTTGCCTGGAATAGACATGGACTCGGACTGGGCTTTGTTTACCTGGGGGAAAATGAAAACGCTCAGAGTGTCAAAAAAATCTGAACAGAAGATATTGCATGGATTTAGAAGGCCAACCATCATTTCTTCAGACCAGGCAATATACTGAACAGCCCCTAATGTCCAACAAAGGGCAGAGATATCGTCCTTAGAGTAACCGTTTGATAAAGGGATAGAAGGGGCAGTTGAAACACTGGTTGTCTAAAGCAACGGTCCCCAGCCTTTTTGGCACTGGGGACCAGTTTCCTGGAAGACAGTTTTATCATGCAGGGAGGGAGGATGGTTTCAGAATGATTCAAGCACATTCCATTGATTGTGCATCTTTTATTTCTATTATTATTGCATTATAATATGTAATAAAGTAATTACACAACTCACCATAATGTAGAATCAGTGGGAGCCCTGAGTTTGTTTTCCTGAAACTAGATGGCCCATCTGGGGTTGATGAGGGACAGTGACAGATCATCAGGCATAGACTCTCCTAAGGAGCACACAACCTAGCTCTCTTGCATGAGCAGTTCACAATAGGTTCCTGCTCCTACGAGAATCTAATGCTTCTGCTGATCTGATAGGAGGCAGAGCTCAGATGGTCATGTGAGCGATGGGGAGCAGTTGTAAATACAGATAAAGCTTCACACACTCAACCCACCACTCACCTCCTGCTCTACAGCCCAGTTCCTAACAGGCCAAGGACCAGTACCAAGTCTAAAACACGGGGAGATAAAACATGAAGGCTGCCTTGCACACCTTCACTAGTCTGTGCTCACACTGAACATGTGTGGGACTAAAGGAGTGTCCCTCCTAGATTTTTGTCTGTTTTCCTGGTTGGTCTGGGGAAGAGAGGCTGGGGAGGATGCTGGGATGACCTTGCAATTCTTGCCATGGGAGGAATACACTGGTAAAACAACTATGTAATTTTTTTTCTTTCTTTCCCAAATCACCTCAGAAAAATGTCTTGTTTTTTTGTTTTTTGTTTTGTTTTGTTTTGTTGTTGTTTTCTCTCCCTTACCTGATGCAGTGGTCCTAGAACCAGAGCTGCAACTGCAAGTTCTGGAAGCAGGAATGATTGCTAAGCAAGAAACCATCATTGTGTTTTTAAACTTTGTCAGAATTCCTAACAATTCTGGGAGTGGACTGTGTCTTTACCCCATCTGGCAAAACCGGGGTTAGGACTAAATACAATGAACATACACGTGCATGTATCTTTATAATAGAATGATTTCTGTTCCTTTGGGTATATACCCAGTAATGGGATTGCTGGGTCAAATGGTATTTCTGCCTCTAGGTCTTTGGGGAATCGCCACACCGTCTTCCACAATGGCTGATGAAGGAACGGAAGACTAACGCCGCATGTTCTCGCTTACAAGTGGGAGCTGAATGATGAGAACACATGGACGCATGCGCGGGGAACCACACACGCTGGGGGCTGTTACGGGTGCGGTGGGGGAAGGGAGAGCATCAGAAACAACGGCTAGTGGATGCTGGGCTTAATACCTAGGTGATGGGATGATCTGTGCAGCAAACCATCATGGCACACGTTTACCTATGTAACAAACCTGTACATCCTGCACATGTACCCTGAACTTAAAACTTGAAGAGAAAAAAAAGAATAAATACAAATATATTCCCTGGTGGTAGAAGTGGCTCACTAGTTTGGAACCGGTGTAACCCAGTCCAGAATGAATGGGAACAGACTGAGGCAGAGGCACTCACTAGGCTGATAGTGCTACCAGCGATCTGGACCAGCACAGTGGCTGAAGTTAATGTCCCTTTCAAAGGTGGAAAAGTTTCGTAAAAGTAAATGACAAATGGAAAAAAAAGAAAGAATAATAGCTGAGGGTAAGAAATGAATAAATATGTTATAGATTGAGGGAAATCCAATAGTACATTAACAACCCTTTTAAAGAATCTCAGAGCAAGAGATGACATCATTGGCCAGTTCAGTTATTCCAGGTGCCTGAAAGGGCGAAGCCGTGCATTTACTGAGACCCCTCCTGCTTTTGGGAACTGACAAGTTTCCTGAAGCACCCACGGAGGGCATGGAGGCTCCATGTCCCTTCCCCCATACCTTGTCCTACACATCTGGATCCTTTGCAATATCCTTTATAATCAACTAGTATGTTGAAAAAAAAATACCACTGACCACAGGCTGCTGGCCTCCCATGGAGTACCTGGTGTAGGCTTGGGTATCTCTACCTGGTAGAACTGCCAGATGAAATACAGAGACCTAGCTACATTTGAATTTTAGAAAAATAATTCTTTTTTGTATGTCTCATGCAATATGTGGGACAAACACTAAATTTTTTGTTGTTGATATCTGAAACTTAAATGTAACTGAACTCCCTTTTTATTTGGTAAATCTGGCAACTCTACTGCCTGGACAGCAGAGGCCCTTTGAGCAGGAGGAATTGGCTCCTGGTAGTAGAGGAAGGACTCTGGTCCCCAGTGTAAACCTGTCTGTTTGCTTTCAGGATGCGGGTTCAGAAACCTTTAATGCTGCCTATAAAGATTCAGCATGGCCAGGGACTTGCAGAAGGACTCTCACCTGGTTCCACGTCGATACATTTCAGCCACATGTAATCAAACAGAGAGAAATGGAAAAGAACAGGGCGGTTAAGGGACCTGTTAAAAGTGACTACAATTTGGCCCACTCCACTTGAAAAACAAAAGCAGAGAAACAAGCTGCTTTGTTCCAGGATACAAACGAAAAAAGCCGAAAAACCAAAACACCACCAAAAAACAAAGCCACAGACACATTTCACCAGAAGTGTATTTATTTACCTCTCTGAAATGTCTTTCTTAATATATGGCTGGATGTTCTGTTTTATAAATCTGTAATTACAAGTAACTGGTGTTGCAATGATTATAAATTTGCAGTATATTTATTTGGGAATTAAATGGCATTAATTGGAGGGTGGAACAGTGACTACGACTTAATTAACCTGATACTATGGGCTCTGGTTAAAAATCCACCACTATCAGGTAAGTGTGTGTTCCAGGAACAGTGGAGCTTCCACATTTAAAGGCTGTAAATTATTGATGGCAGTAGTCAGTGCTTCTGACAAGCAGTAAACTGGGAGACTGAGTGCTGGAAAGTTGGAACACATTTGATCCATGTAGGTGGAAATGTGCAGGGTAAAAATAGAGTTGTGGCAAATGCTTTTCCAGATCCATCAGACCGCCAGGGAGCGAGATCTTTTGCCAGCTCTCTCCACCTCTGCTGGTATCCACTCTCCATCTCTTCCCTTCAGACCTCTACCCTGTGTCCACAGTCTGGTCATCAGTTCTCTTCTGTGGTCAAAAGGAGGCTGGATGGGAAGAAAGAAACCAGGCTGGAGAATGAAATGGGCATCTGAGCAGAAGGTGGAATTGAAAATTCACAAAGAGAAGCTTGCACTTCATCCTCATCTGTTCTCTTCCCTCCCTATTCAACTGGGGATTGTGTTTTTAATGCTGATTTCTTTCCTCCTCACTGGAATTGTCTTATGTAATCCTAGCTAGTGGAGTAGCTGAACTTAATTTGATGGAATAAAAAGAAATGTGCCTTTGTTTTCTTAAAAAGAATGAATGTTTGCCATTTCATATTCATGAAAACAATAAACCAGGCTTTACTGGGGAGAGAACTAGAGGGGGGAGCAGCAGATGCCCGGAAAAAAAAGGGCATAATATTTATAACACTGTGAATGAAGCATTAAAAAATGGGCAAATTAAAGCAATCCCTCAGCAGATGGGGCATATGTATTGCTAGAAACTCATGTGCACATGTTCCAGCCTCATCTATGGAACTGCACTGAATGTCAAGCTACTTGGTGATAGGGGAATTTGATTTAAAGCGTATGTTTTTAAAGGAATTGTCGTATGTGCCCATGTGTGAGTAAAACACAAGTGAGGAAACCCTGAAGCTTCTCACTTCTGGAAGCCTTTTAATCAGAAAATGCTCTCCTATGCCTGCCACATAGGGAGTATCATAGGACAGGATGCTATGACATTCTATTTTAAAATGTAATGTGGGTTACCCAGCAATTTCACTCCTAGGTATTTACCCAGATCAATGAAGCACAAGTCCAGCAAAAGACTTCTTTGAGAATTTAATAATTGCCAATCCTTACCCCCTCTTAAAAAAATAAAATCAACTCAAACAGACATCAATTGTAGAATGGATAAACAAATTGTATATGTTGGAATATTACTCAGCAACAAAAAGAAACAAACTGTTGATACAATGGAAGACATGATCGAATCTTTAAAACGTTAAGCTGTGGCTGGATGTGGTGGCTCCCAGCACTTTGGGAGGATGAGGCGGGTGGATCACCTGAGGTCAGGAGTTCGAGACCAGCCTGACCAACATGGCGAAACCCTATCTCTACTAAAAACACAAAATTCGCTGGGCGTGGTGGCACATGCCTATAATCCCAGTTACTTGGGAGGCTGAGGCAGGAGAATTGCTTGAACCTGGGAGGCAGACGTTGCACTGAGCTGAGATCACACCATTGCAGCCCAGCCTGGGCAACAAGAGCAAAACTCTGTCTGAAAAACAAAACAGAACAAATAATAATAAAAAAAAAAACCCCATTACGCTGAGCAAGTGAAGCCAGATATGTCAAATAAAAACAAATCTGGACTCACTGCAGACACTTTATATAAAAGGATTATTGCAGTGGGGGTGGGGAGGGTATTGCCATGGAGAAAACATTGTATCTATAATGTGGACACTTATCTCAAAGGTTAGGCAAGCAGCATTTTTCTCTTACAGAGAGGAGTGAACAAGGCTAGGAAGAACTGAGTGAGGGGAAGTAGGGTGAAAACGTTTTACCTGAAGCTAGTTTCTTCTCTGGAGGAGTTGTCTGCAGGCTTTGGCTGAGGGTAACCAAATCTTAATCTTTGTCTAACAGGTATTTTGTTCCATTTCATCAGTGGCAACAAGGAGATCAGTCAATCATTTATGAGGCAAAGAATGGGAAGGCGGAGGGTCTGGGTCTGGTCTTGTCCTAAGTAACACAGAACATCATGAACTGTAGCTAAGTCTTGTAGGAAATGGTGTTTTCCAGAGCATGAAAGGGTGGGGGAATTCTTTTAACCGTTGCTGTTTTTTTCAGGAGCCCAGGTTCAGCTAAAATTCAACCTTGTCACATTACAAAGTACATTGCCATATGATTATATGAAATATTAAAAAAAAAAAAGATGAAACTAAGATATCGTGAAAGAAAGCAGATGATGACTGCCCGAGGCCATCCAAGGAATGGGGACTGACTGCAAAAGGGCACAGGGAAACTACTGGGGGTGGCCGGAATGTTCAAAATCTTGATTGTGGATGTCTTAGTCCATTCAGGTGGTTATAACAGAATACTGTACATCGAGTGGTTTGTACACAACAGAAACTTACCTCCCACAGCTCTGGAGACTGGGACACCCAAGATCAAGATGCTGTCAAAGTCAGTGTCTGGTGAGGGCCTGATTCCAGGTTCATAGACTGCACCTATTCACTGTGATCTCACCTGGTGAGAGGGACAAGAGAGCTTCCTGGAGTCTCTTCTTATAAGGGCACTAATCCCACTCAGGAGGGCTCCACCCTCATGACCTAAGAACCTCCCACCTCCTAATATTATCACCTTGGGGGTTAGGATTTCAACATATACATTTAAAGGGAACACAAATATTCAAACCATAGCATTGGTGATGGTTGCACTGTATATACATGTCCCACAATTTATGGAACCACACATTTAAAATGGGTGTATTTTATTGTATGTGAAATATACCTCAAATGAATATATTTTAGCAAATGTCAAGTGGGTAGATCATACTAGCCATGAGCTCAGGCATAGAAGCTGGGCAGGTGTGAACTTGACAAGCACAAATCCATCACTTATGAACTGTGAGAGAGATATTAGGCAATTGCTTATCCTCACTAAACATCACTTTCTCCATTAGTGCCAACCTCTAAGACTGATTAGAGCTTTAAAGGCATGCACCTAGTAAGAACCCAATAATCTTAGCTATTATTGCTGCTACAATCATTACTGTGTGTTTCTCTTCTCATGCGTCTCTTGGGCAATGTGATACAGTGGAGAGAAAACAAGATTTCAAGGCAGAATATTTGGGCTTCAGGTTCCTTCGGCTCATTGTCTTCAGCAGGAAAATATAATCATCACAGCTCAGCTGTGTTACAGTGTAGTTATGAAAATCAAATGTGAAAGTGGATGTGGAAGTATTGATAAACTAAAGCAACCTCACAAGTGGAAACAAACTAATACATGGGATTAAGCATAAGTTCCTTTCCTTTTTTTTTTTTTTTTTTAACTTATTCCCGTGTATTTTCTGATGTATTTTTCACAAGGAATATGGATTCTTCTTAGAATCAGGGAAAAAGTAATTTTCGTTTCAGTAAAAGATGCTGTAGGCCTGGAGTAAGTACTTAGATATTTACTTGAAAAATAGGTCCATAAGTAGAGGTGAAGATATAATTTATCTTCCATGGAGATCACTTTTGAAAGTGAAAGAGTATGCTATCGCTAATTACACCAAGGAAAGTGGCATACACTGAAATGATCTGGGGAAAACTGAGATAATTGGTCATCTCTATATAAGGGACATGTAAGCTGATATTCATTCACAGATGCCTCTTAAAAATAAATAAGGTACCACTTGAGGAAAGAGGGGAGTGGGAGGATGAAGAAGTTGGTGAATGGGTACAAAAATATAGCTAGATAGAAGGAATAAGTTCTAGTATTTGATAGAAAAGTAGGGAAATTATAGTTAACAGTAATTTATTACATATTTCAAAATAGGTGAAGAGGAGAATTGAAATGTTCCCAACACAAAGAAATGATAAATGTTTCAGGCGCTGACTATCCCAATTACCCTGATTTGGTCCATACACATTGTATACGTGTAACAAACTATGACATGTAGTCCCAAAATATGTGTAACTATGATGCTATCAATAAAAAATGAGATATCTGACATCACTGGATCTGAAAATTAAGAAAACGTGGTCTTGCCTTTGGACCTGAGAGCTCAGGTCAGTAACACCTGCTTACTGAAGGTGGAGACTTTCCAAAGGCTGGGAGCATAGTCCCCTGACTGTCCCCCTGGAGAAACTCATACCTCCTAGGGGACTCCCTTCCTATGAATAGATGAGGCTTGGGGTCCTCCTTCCATAGAAGAAGGAGGTTCTTCTGTGGAAGTAAAGAAATCAAAAAGTGTGGATAATTCCATGTGTTTCTTTAGCTGTTAAAGAAATTCAAGTATTCTACTTTAGACTGTTGACTAAAGGTTATTGTTTAAAAAACCTTAAAGCTGTTTTGCATTTTGATCATCATATTAAAGACTAGTTGAACAAAGATCATCAATGGATGCCAAATCTATGGAAGAAACTTGCATGTTCTAAAAATGTCTCCCGACCAGGCACGGTGGCTCACACCTGTAATCCCAGCACTCTGGGAGGCCGAGGTGGGCGGATCACGAGGTCAGGAGTTCAAGACCAGCCTGACCAGCCTGGTGAAACCCCGCCTCTACTAAAAAAATAAATACAAAAATTAGCCAGGCATGGTGGCGCTAATCCCAGCTACTCCAGAGGCTGAGGCAGGAGAATTGCTTGTACCCAGGAAGTGGAGGTTGCAGTGAGTCAAGATTGTGCCACTGCACTTCAGGCTGGGCAACAGAATGAGACTCCATCTCAAAAAAAAAAACCTCTCCCTATTGATCACTAAGTAAAAACAAGGGTAAAAATTGTCAGTGCACAGTGGAGGTTCTACACAATTCTTTGCCCCAGAGACCAAAATGAACATCCTCATTGAACTGCCGTGGACACTGTGGCCTCTGATGTGATGCCCTGAGAAGGACAAATCTTCCCCATGTAGATCTCCAGTCAGGGAGGTAGTACCCGAATCCAAGCACAAGGAAACATCAGAGACCACTTTGAGCCACTCTTTAGAAAATGAATGGCCTATAGTCTCCAAAAATGTCAATGTCATACTACAGAGAGGCTGAGGAAATATTCCAGATTAAAAAGCCTGGGGACATAATAAATACATGCTATTCATGATCTTAAACTGGATCTTAAACTGGAGGCTAAACTTCTACAGAGGGCATTTTTTGACAATTGACAAATTGGAATACAGTCTGTATTTAGACAACAGATTTGATCAATGTTAAATTTCTTGAATTGCTACCTATGGTTTTCTTTTTTATTTTTGCTTTATTTTATTTTATTTATTGATTTATTTTTTAGTTTTCCTTTTTTTATTATACTTTAAGTTCCGGGGAACACGTGCAGAATGTGCAGTTTTGTATAGGTATACATGTGCCATGGTGGTTTGCTGCACCCATCAATCCATCACCTACATTAGATATTTCTCCTAATGCTATCCCTCCCCTAGCCTCCCACCCCCAGATAGGCCCCAGTGTGTGATGTTCCCCTCCCTGTGTCCATGTGTTCTCATTGTTCAACTCCCACTTATGAATGAGAACGTGCAGTGTTTGGTTTTCTGTTCTTGTGTTAGTTTGCTGAGGTTGATGGTTCACAAAAAAGCAATGGGAAAAGGATTCCCTATTTAATAAATGGTGTTGGGAAAACTGGCTAGCCAAATGCAGAAAACTGAAACTGGATCCCTTCCTCACACCTTATACAAAAATTAACTCAAGATGGATTAAAGACTTAAATGTAAGACCTAAAACGATAAAAATCCTAGAAGAAAACTAGGCCAGGCATGGTGGCTCATGCCTGGAATCCTAGCACTTTGGGAGGCCGAGGCAGGCAGATCATGAGGTCAGGAGATCGAGACCATCCTGGCTAACACGGTGAAACCCCGTCTCTACTAAAAGTACAAAAAATTAGCCAGGCATGGTGGCGGGCGCCTGTAGTCCCAGCTACTTGGGAGGCTGACGCAGGAGAATGGCATGAACCCAGGAGGTGGAGCTTGCAGTGAGCTGAGATCGCGCCACCACACTCCAGCCTGGGTGACAGACTCCATTTCAAAGAAAAAAAAAAAAAAAAACTCCGTTTCAAAAAAAAAAAATTCTCTTTAAAAAAAATTTAAAGAGAATATCCTTGTTCTTAGTAAATATGCCTTGAAGTATTAAAAAGTAAAGAGGCATGATGTATGAAATTTACTCTCAAAAGTTTCAGAGAAAACAAATTATGTGTGTGTGCATGTGTGTGTATACACAGTCATTTACCAACAGACTTTGAGGGAGAGAGAATATGAAAAATAAATGTGGCCAAATATTAAATATTGATAAATCTGAGTAAAATCTACATGGGAGTAGTTTGTATTATTTTTGCAACATTTTTTTTGTAAGTTCAAAATTACTGTGAAGTCAAAAGATTTTAAAAATTGAGGAAAGAGGCTACTAAGTAGTGATAAGTGAATGATGACCGGAAGCTTAGAGACCTCAGACTCTGATTAAATCCCTAGATGAGGCCGGGAACGGTGGCCCATGCCTGTAATCCTAGCACTTTGGAAGGCTGAGGCAGGTGGATCACCTGAGGTCTGAAGTTTGAGACCAGCCTGGCCAACATGGCGAAACCCTGCCTCTACTAAAAAATACACAGATTAGCCTGGCATGGTGGTGTGTGTCTGTATTCCCAGCTACTCAGGAGGCTGAGGCAAGAGAATTGCTTGAATCTGGGAAGTGGAGGTTGCAGTGAGCCAAGATCATACCATTGCACCCCAGCCTGAGTGACAGAATGAAACTCCATCAAAAAAAAAAAAAAAAAGCCCCAGATGACAATGGTGTTGCTATGGGGATAAGCTGGGTCCAGAGATGCTCACATGTGGTTTAGGGGGACAAAGGAAACATGAGGATATCCGTTTCGCTTTGGGTGTTGTGATTTGGACTATGGAGGCTCCAATGGGGCAGGTGGCATGAGAAAGTATTGGTAAAATCTGACTGTTCTTGAAATCGAGCTCTTTGGAAGATTGTGATAACCAAGTGAGAGGTCATTGCTCCACCAAATTTGAGTGCTTACAGTTGATCACATGAAATTAAAATGCCCAATTATGATTACTAAGGAAGGGATCCTATATTGCTGGAATTATTTCCCCAAAGTCAAGCGCCAATGCCAGGGTCAGATGAGCACTGAACACCAGAAGACTTCCTACCCAAAGCATTTGCTGAGCTACTAGGCATCCAGTTGGTCAAGAGGACAATAAGCTAAACGGATAGTAGCAATCAAGCCTCTATCCTCTTACTATGACAGTGTGAGCAAGAGGCAGAAAAAGAGGTGACAACCCCGCAGTGTTCCATTTCCCCCAGAGAGCGGTGCCAGGTGAAGGTCAGCATGGACCTGGGCAATAGGAAACTGCAGAGGAGTCCCAGTCTAAGGACTGCTGCCGCTTTATGGACACAGAGGCTGGGGAGAGAAGGGGGACAAGGACGTTCTTTAGCCACAGACCCTGATAAGGAGGTCTTGGTAGAGGACCCTGGACTAGGAGTGCATATATGTGCATGAGTTGGGCTGGCCAGGCAGGGCCCAAGTCCCTGACTGCACCTCCCTCCGGGGACTGTAATACACTTGCTGTGCACCAAGACTGCTGTGGGGAGGGCAATTTCCCTGGAGAGGCCTGCAAGACAAAGCCTTGTCACTGCCTGTGGTTGGACCTGAAACATCGCACGTGGGATTTGGGCCTGGAGCTGGACTTCTTACAATTTTCGAGTAAGAAAACCTGGGCTGAGTTGGAGATTGCCCTCCTTCAGGTGCAGTGAGCTGAGCTTTCTTCCGGTGGGCACCCGCTTGGGATCTGGGACTGCCGTTGGAATGCTCCCAGCCATATTTTCCCAGTCGCTGAAAGCAGGCTGCCCTTGCTGCCCGGGTCGGGTGGGGTGGGGGTTGCCTGCAGGTGCCTTGTTAGCACGTCAGCAGGCTGCTGGCTGCGCGCACCTCCTGGCTTTATTTTCCTCCTCTGCCGCTTTCAGCAGGGCATAGCTGGTCGTGACCCTTCAGGAAACCTGGCGTGGGTGTGCACTTCCTGAGCTGTTTAGCACCACTGCTCAGAACCCCTGGAGTTGAGACCACCACCTGCTCTTGTGCGTTAGAGCGCTCAGAGAGAGGGTTCCAAGGCCCAGTGCGGGTGGAAGGTGAAGATCCCAGCTTGGTAAAGCAGAGCTGCACACCCCGAGCATTTTCAGGATATATTTTTAATTCACTCCATCACCTGTCAGCCAGTGAAGGGAAGGCGGAGCCCAGCAGAGGGCAGAGGGAGAAACGTGATTTTAGAAATCATAAGGGTGGTGGGCAAGATCCACAAAAGGGCACAGGCCAGTTGTTGCTTTCGAGAGGAGGAAGGATGTCCTTGGGTGACTATTAAAATGCATTACACAATTAAAATATGGGGGCACAGATGGCCTATGTTAAAATTAGATTATCAATACTGCTTAGCAGCCTTGGAACCTCAGGCAAGGCACTGAAGCAGTTAGGGTTTCCTCTTCTGCAATTGAGTGATTTTAACTGTATCTCTCATAGGATTGTTGAGAGGATTAAAAGAGATGATGCTTATAAAAACATGAGACTGCTTGGACCTATTCTGAATGCTTAATGAGCTCTAGCTGTGAAAATATGTGTCTACATACATATTTAATAAGCACACGCACGCGCGTGCACACACACACACGCACACAGAGGAATGCTGTACTCTGTCATGTGGTGACCAACGGAACAAACCCTCCCTTCCCCATTCCCCCACTGCCCACTGCAGCTGAACTGGGCCCGGGGTCTTGACTCTTCACAGGCTTCCCCTCTCACTGGCTTCTCTTCTTGCCGCTTTTCTTTTCTCTTTGTCTTCTTTGTAGGTTTCTCAAATGTCCCTTTTTCTCTTTGGTTCTTTTCTCACGTTGACCTCTTGCCTCCTTGGTGTCTACATTTATTCACTGAAGAGTCTAACAGAAGTTAAGAAAAAAACTAGTTTGTAACCTGAAAGCTCCTCTCTACTGCTAGAAACACCTGCCCTTGTTCAAATACAGCAAAGAGACGGATCACATGGAAGACAGGAGTTGGAAAAGGGTTTTCTAGTTCACTTTTTGCTGGTGACTCGAGATCCTCACATCAATTCATTGATGAAAAGAGAAGGAAGCATTAGCAGAAAGGCATGAGGGGTGCTGCTCTCCACCCGAGAGGATTCAGGCATGTTCCACAGCCCTCATTGGGATGCACAGGCCTTGGCGCTGCCTTGTCCATACCCCAGGTGTGGGAGGCTGAAGTGACTTCCTTTCGCTCAGTTCCAGCAAGGTCAGCTCTAAGGCATTTTCTCCAGTCTCTCTTGCTGCACTGGGGAATTCTGAGCCCAGAGAAATGTTTCCACTTCCGGTAAATTTATGGAGAACTTGGTCCCATATGATAAGAAATGGAGCCTATTATAAGTTGATACTAACAAAAATGGGAGATTTTGTTGTTTTGTAGGAAATGTTTGCAAGTCTAATGTCAGAATGTTCTGTGAGTGTTGCAATGTAGTGGAATAATGCACCCACATGCTTCTTGTATTTTTTTCCCTCATGACAAGTATGACATAAGATGCACTTAAATAAATCTGTGGATTTATTTGGAGAAAACATCCCACATGCTTATTTATATAAACCATAAATAGGAAGACAGAAAGCAGAAAGAAAGGAGACATGAAAGAAACCCTTATGACCCTTTGAATTCCAGTAACTCACTTCATGCATAAAAGGGAACTTATTTTTATTATTTTCTTCTATTCTTCTTCTTTCATTATTCTGAAACATTGATGACAAAGAGGCCAATTTGACGGAATTTACTATAGTATAGAAATTAAAAATCTCCTAAATGTCTTTCTTCTCTATTTCCTCAGTCACCACCATGGTTAAAGAGCTAATTTTGGAGTTGACGGAATATGACATTTAGTTCAAAATGGTACTTTGGGCATCCACAATTCTTGTTGTTGCTGTAGAAAACCAAGTGCAACACCCATTATTCACAGCACTATGCAAGGAAACCAATTATTCTGCAGAGTATAAACCCATGCTCAATGTCTTCATAGGAATGTCATTTCGCATCTAGTGATTTTCCAATGCAGCCATGTTAACGTCAAAGGCTTATGTTTGGGAATGTGTTTGAGGCATCGCAGCTATCATTTTCTTGAAAGTGCTGGTATTTTTTTCCATCGCCTTACTTAAAGCATGTTCCAGAGCCCTGCTCATAATTTTTGACTTCCTGAGTGTCTTCTCTGAAACTGACCCGTTCTTCACACATTTACTGTGCACATGGTAGCTGATCAATTGGGACTTTACTGAATGGCCGGGATGGGAAAGTCCAGCACCCCATGTGCTAGGGTGACTTTCCAGACACTAAATATCTGCTCAGGAGCCAATCAGCTGTAGCCAGAAGTTGGGAGGGCATCCTGCATCTCTCAGCCCTCCCCACCAAGTCCTGTTGTCCTTAATATGGATGACACCTGCGTGTACTGGGGACATGGGACTGGGTGGGACAAGGAGGGCAGGTTTGAACTCAAGTCTAAATAGCTGGTCTGGAAGGAAGTATGACAACTCTGTGTTAACCTTTTTACATTTATATTTATTACTCAAAAACCTTATGAGTAAGTTTTTGCTATTACAATAAGAAGACTTCAGACAAACCCAAGATGGAGAACCAGGTAATACAGAGGGCTGGAAGAACCGGGCAAGAGACTGGGGCAGCCCACAGGAGGGATGATGCTACTTTCAACTCTGCATCCTCTGGGATCGCGAGCAAAAGGGTCGGAGAACCGCTAGGGAGAAGGTGTGAGTGATGAGGCCCTGGCGGTGAGCTCCAATTCCAGGGCTGGGGTGGTCCATTGTAGGCGGCTCCTGGGATGGGCTAGGGGCTGCTTCCAACAGAGCCCTTGACCGATGCAAGTGTAGGTGGTAAAATCAGCAGCCAATTGGCTCACCCAAGGAGCAGCTACAATTCCAAGGTTGTGCACACACCCTCAGGGGGTGGTGGGCATAGAACTTCCCAGGCCTTCTCTGCACCTCTAACAGTTATGCTATCAATACTATTTGAAAAGGATGACCCAACTCCTTTCTGATCAAGATACAATATTTCTAAATATTGGGTTTGTGTGTTTTTTAATTTCTGCACTGTCTAGGGAAGGGATGATGTGCTTGCAGCATGGCATCCCCATTCTTCCAGTCAACCGAATGGCATCAGTAAGTGGTGATGTCACTCTAACTGACCCTCAGAGTCCTTCTCAGCATAAAGCTGGGCAGCCCCTTCCTGTTGGTTGTAATAAAATCCACTTGCCACTTGCTGGCCTAGAGAATGTAATAATATGATTTCAATAGCTAGATGCCGACCTTTCCAAAACGTTGGCTTACAACAGCTTCTTGGATTACAGTATTTTAACAGTAACTTGTCAGTAGATATTTTATCACTGATGTGGGCATAGTTTGTTGCAGCCTACTATACTACTATTACTGCTGGTATTTTTTCTCAGAACACCCTTTGTTTCCATAGCAGTTCTCATTTTCCACGTGACAAAGGCCATGGAGCTGGCCGTGTGTGTACAACACAGGTCAGAGAGCTCCCGTTTTGCTTTGGTGAGTGTAGATGGGATGGTCCACTTCACCCTGAGGCCTTTCTCCAGTGTTACGCTGTGAGACCCAGTGGGTCCTCTTGCCTTCAACGCCTTTGTCCTTGCACTCAAGCAGAAAAGAGTTAAAATAAAATTATAATGCCTATTATTAACCAGCATTCCTGTTTTAGTCATTCTGCTAATCGCTTCACATCCATCCTCCCATTTCTTCTTCACAGTAACCTTGCCAGATAGGTAGTAGTAACATCTTCACTTAACAGGTGGAGAAACTGAGGCTTAGAGAGGTTAAACAACATTCCCAGAGTTACACAATAGAGAGCAGAGGCAGGGTTGGAATCTACATCCATCTGATTTCAATATCCATAATTGTACCACGTTCTTAGACCCAGGGTGTTTGAGAAGCCCATCTTGTGCTATGAGAGGAGAACAAGTAATGCCATAGTTCATGTGACCAATCCATTAGGGAACCTGCTATCCATGAGTCTTCCTAGGATCCGCAGAAGCAAGGTGGCCCAAGGATGATCCAGGGCATTACCTATTGGCTGGGCTAGAACTCCTACAAACAGACCCAACCAGAACTAGAGGGTGGTGGGTTTTGTGTGATAGAGGCGTGGAGTGCAGCAGACACTCAGCATTGGAAACTTCTGGCTCCTGCCCTGTGTGATGCATGCTTACTTTGCTACTTTTTTTAATGACAAAGGAACATGCTTTGGTTTGTTTTAGGAGGAGAGGGATTGAAGGAACCAAGGGTAGCTGTGCAGGAAATTAAGAAACTTGAGGCTAGATGGAGCCTCGGCTGGGTTTTGGAGTTCAAGAGGTTAACAGGACTGAGTTTAGGTAAATTTGTCCTCTCCATTTTGCTTGAAATGTTGTGGTGTGTGTGTGTGTGTGCACGTGTGTGTGTGTGAATGTTAGAAAAATCAGTGTAAAGTTACCAGTGTTAATGTTCATAATAAAAGTTAATATCTGTGAGGCTTTAATGGTCCAGGCTCGCTTTTATTATTAACATCAATTTAACACTCTCAGAGAAGTTATTAGACTCTAACCTCCCCTGTCATTGCTCTCAAAATAGGAATAAATGCCATTTTCCTCTGGTTGTTAATTCAGCTTTTAGAAACAGAACATCGGCAAGAGCCTGCCTATAAACAATCCCAAATACTATGTGATCACTGCCTCAGCTAGAAAAAAATAAATATTAATGAGACCATGTCCTGGCCAGTGGTACAAATGCCATGGGCTTCGGGCAGAATTACTATGAATGATCTGAATCATAAGCTTGTGTTGGAAACAAATAATTTTACTCCAAACCTCATCATACAGATTGCGAGGAGCATTCTTCATTTTCTTTTGCACGTGTTGACAGCCTGATTAAGAGCTTTGGGCACTTGCCATAGTTCCCCATTTGAGAGTGATCTGTGCTTCTCCTGGGGTGTTTCCTTGGTCTGGCAGCGTGGGGTTGCTGTGTCCCTGGGACTGGCAGAACTCTCAGGGCAAAGCAACTTTTAAACCATCCGGATTTTGCTATCACCCCTGAGCTTTGGAAAAGTCTTTCAATGTAAGCTGGACTGGGAACCTCTTTCATCCTCACCCCCTCATCACCCCATGGTACCCGGGAGTAGTTTGGTGACCTCAGACTACTATACTAGGTGCTTGTCAAAAATTAGGAGTGGCATGCTTCTCTTGAGCTATGCCCGATTACTTTTAAGCCTAATCTGTTTAAAACACTGGTAGAATTTCTAGGATACCAAGATTCTTGGCAACCTTGGGAATGTTTTCCTGCTGCCTCTCACTCCTCTACTCCAAATGGGATTACTCGAGCAGATGTGGCAATGTTAATTTCAGGCCCCTACTTGAGTGCTTTACTTTTCCGGTGTGAAAGGATGTGAGTAGCTTTCCTATACTTTGGAGTGGTAGATGTAGATGGTTTTGTCCTATACTTTGGAGTGCTAGATATAGATGCTTTTGCCCAATAGTGGGTGTTGCTTCAAATGGGAAGTGTCCTGATTCTGGTTTTTACTTCCTTGGGGGTAAGGTGTTAAACTTGATCTCATAGTTCCATTTCATCCCTTGAGAATGTTTCACTGCAGAGCCTTCTCTGTCCTACAAGATGCTCTGTAGCATTAAAGAAAAACCTCAGCACCTTTGCACTAAGCATCACTGATGTGTTACATGCTTTTTGGGTATCAGAGCATGTAAATTACCTTCCAGGGAAAGGACTCATATCTCAGGGTCACTTAAGTACAACAGTGACAATTTGCTGATTACAGCAGTTTCCCCAAAGAAAAAGGAAAGTCATCACTATTTGTGTAGCAAAGATTAGAAAGCTTGAGAACAATAAAGGGAATTTGGCCAAGGATCTCCTGGCATGCCATGTCAGCTTATGTATTAGTCAGGGTCCTCCGGGAAGCATGTGTTGAGATGGGATTAAACTTGCATGCATTTTGTTAGGAGAAACTACCACGTGAGGGAAGATGAAGAGGGAATCAGGGAAGGCCAGGAGGGCCATTAAGCCTTGATGCAAATCTGACTCCATGTCAAGAGAGAAGGAGGGAAGGCTGAGAGAAAGCACCTTGGACTGCCTGCTGCAGTTTCTGGCGGGTCTGCAGGGTGTTGGGGACCCTTGTGTCTGCCTTAGTGATGTAAAACAGTCATTGGTTGGGAGCAGCCCTGGGAAGCAAGTCCTCCTGCAAATGCAGCGATGACGGATTTCAAAGCACCACATCTTGAGCCCTTAGTGGGTGGTGCTCTCTGTAGTTGGAGTCTGCGAGATGTGTTCCAGAGGCTGCCACAGTGCACTTTTCTTAAACCGGAGAATGTTCCTCCATTAAATAAGTGCTTTGTGCCAGACAATGGCTACATTCTGGTATCACGGAGGGCGGCCAGAGGGAGAGGGAGATGAGAGGAGACCCTGTGCTCTGCAATGCAGAGGCGTCTCCCTGAGCAGCCTCCCTCTGCGGACGGGCATTTCACAGGCTTCTCCACGAGGAAGCAGCAGGGTGGTGGTGCCCAGGTCCACAGGCCACAAAGCCCATTGGTATTGTCAGGTCCTGTGCTTCACTGCATATAGGTCAAGACCACAGATGGTGGCAGCTACCTGAAGCTGCCATCACTCAGGACATGGCAGGTCCTTTCCCCTCCAAAGCGTCATTCTCATCTTCCTTTGACAAGGCACGCGCACGTGTTCTCTCTCCCATTCCCCTGCCAAGCTTGCAACAGGCAGGGGTGGACTCTCACACCTCTGCATAGTGAAAGTGAGGATTTCCATTTGTCATTCTGATTTTGTCCAGTGGCCTTTCTAGTGTCCTTTGGTCCTTCCTCTGCTTAGTGAGGGGTCCTCCTGCTTCTTGAGAGATGGTAGCTGATGTGGGTGCCTGAGTCAGGCTGCTAACGTTGGCTGCATGATTTATTTGGGGTAAGTTATCTAAGCTCTCTGTGCCTCAATCTCTCATTTGTAAGAAAGATAACAATGCCTGTTGCTAACACTTACGACTGTTTTGAGGATTAAATGTGATAACACAAGCAAGCTTTTAGCATAGTGCTCAATAAATATCAGTTATTGTTAGACTGAACCCCACAGAATTGCCATTTTTCTAAATCAAGAAATTTAAATTTTGGCAGTTTCATGCGGTTTTACCAAAAACTATGGGTGGGCAAAACTTTTTGGTTTGGAAACTTCCTTACCCTCTGTTGAGTACTTGGTAGAGCAGCTGGGGTGAGCTGCTTTTGCCTTCCTGGCAGGACCTGGCACGTCACCCTCCGAAACTGGAAGAGAAGGCAGGTAGCTATTAGGTGGGAACAAAGACATTGATTCCATCACACCTGTGTTCACATCTTCTTCATACCAATCAGTGTTCACAAGGGTGACCTTGGCCTGAAGACAGCCCCCTTGAGTGTGTGTTCAGCCCATGAGAGGAGAAGGCCCTCTCCCTATTCACAGACCAAAATAAGCCACATTAGTATGGCTACTTCGATGTCAGAAATAACCATTGATCCATGTATTAGTCTGGGTTCTCCAGAGAAAAAGAATCAATAGGATATATATACACACACACACAGACACACACACACATATATAACACACACACACACATATAAAGAGACACATACACAAACAAATGTATACACACACACACACACACAAACACACATAGAGAGACAGAAGCCGAGAAAGAAAGAAATTTATAGAGACATTGACTCACGTGATTGCAGAGGCTGAGACATTTTGTAATCTGCCCTCTGCAAGCCAGAGGCCCAGGAAGGCCAGTGATGTAAGTTCCAATCCAAGCCCAAAGGCCTGAGAACCAGAGAGCCAATGCTGTGATTCTCACCGATCAGGCCCAAAAACTAGAAAGGTCAATGGTGCAAGGCCTAGTCTGGGTCTGAGGGCAGGGTACTTATGTCCTAGCTCAAGCAGTTAGACAGAGCAAGAGAGAGAGAGAGAATCCCCCTTTCCTCTGCTTTTTTGTGCTATCCAGGCTTGCAGCAGATGAGATAATGCTGACCCACATTGAAGAGGGCCATCTGCTTCACTCAGTTCATGAATTCAAATGCTAATTTCTTCCAGAGACACCCTCACAGACACACCTAGAAATAATGTTTGGCCAGATATCTGGGCAACTCGTGACCCAGTCAAATTGACACATAACTAACCATCACAGTCCAGGTAGACTTACCTAAGGTGAGTCTGATTTAGTTAAGAGCCTATCTTTGTGCCTTCTGGGAGACCATGGGAACCCTTCAACGCCAGCCATGGAGAGAGGTGCTCCTTCTGCTACCAGGCTTAGGTAGGTGCAGAGCAGGTCCTACAAAGTGAGGGAGGAGTGGTTCTGAAATGGTGGCCTGAGATCCCCATTCTCACCTCTGCTGAGTTGCCTCATGTCACAGGTACTCCTTGAGGTCAAGACATTTACTACCCGCAGCCGCAGTTAAACCAACAATATGCAGTGATTCATGTTTTTATGTAGGGGACAGTTTAGTGTTATGGGGAAGAGCACTGGATTTGGAGTGTGGAATTAAGTTATTCCTGGCTGGGTGGCTGTGTGTAAGCATTTTCTCTCCCTGGAACCTCCTCCATAGCATGAGGGTTTTGCAGCGAAGTTCGGATGGCAAGGACACCTTCTCCCCCAAACTATCACTGACCAATGAACATCAACTCCTTGGAGACTGGAAGGGCCTGGACAGCACCATCCTGTCCAGAAAAGCCAGTGGTGTAAGTACCAGTCCAAGCTCAAAGGCCTAAGAACCAGGGAGCCGATGCTGTAATTCCCAGCATAGGAGGCTTAGAACTAGAAAGGTCAGTGGTGCAAGTCCTGGTCTGAGTCTGAGGGCAGGAGACGTATGTCCTAGCTCAAGCAGTTAGGCAGAGAAAGAGAGAATCCCCCTTTCCTCCACTTTTTTGTGCCGTTCATGCCTGCAGCAGGTGGGATGAGAAGTACACCTTTTCTCCCAAACCATCTCTGACCAATGAGCATAAGTTCTGATATGCTTTGGCTGTGTCCCCACCAAAATCTCATCTTGAATTGTAGCTCCCATAATTCCCACGTGTGATGGGAGGAACCTGATGGGAGGGAATTAAATCCTGGGTCCTGGTCTTTCCATGCGGTTCTCATGAGAGCGAATAAGTCTCATGGGAAAAGATGGTTTTATGAGAAATGACAGTTTTATAGAGGGGAGTTTCCCTGCACATTCCGTCTTGCCTGCCGCCATGTAAGACATGCTTTTGCTCTTCCTTCATCTTCCACCATGGTTGTGAGTCGTCCCCAGCCATGTGGAACTGTGAGTCCATTAAACGTCTTTCCTTTATAAATTACCCAGTCTCAGGTATTATTAGCAGCATGAGAACAGATCAATATAAACTCCTTGGAGACTGGGAGGGCCTGGACAGCACCATCCTAGTGCACAGCTTCTACCCAGGACACTAACAAATCATAAGAGGAGGGGGAAAAAAGGCCCTTGGGACAGAGCATTAAAAAAAAGAGTCCTATTTTCTGTCATTGCCAAAGGAGAAGGGGCTCTATCTGCAGCAGGAGTTAGAGCCTTCCCCCTCTCATTCCCTTCACCATTCTGTCCTCTTGAGCCATGAAGCAAAGCCACCTGTAGCCAACATTGAAGCCTCTGCTCCATCTACACTTTCATATATTGTCCCCTCTCTTTCTCATTCCACTTCTCTCCCTCACTCCTGTTGCCTCCTTCATGTTACTTACTCCTGATTTTCTTTCAACGTTCCTGACCATTTCTAGTCACTTTCTTTTGGCTTCTTTATCTCTAATTACTCCTGTACTTCCCAGGCTGAATTTTACAGAGGGGACAATTACACACTTGCAGAAATACTGTCATCAGTGGCCTCCCATTCATGTACAGAGCGCATGGCCATTATTACTACCCCATGAGGTTCAGCTGCTAGTTAACAGTTATGTAAAAAGATTAAAGAGATGCACTAGAATAATGTCAGCTGAGTTCACCTTTCCTTTCACTTTTCATTGTGTCATGGAATTGGAAGTAACTTTGAAGTTTATCTGGTACAATTCTTGTCATTAGGTTAAAACTTAAGGAGTCTGGTGGCTGGACATGGTGGCAGGTACCTATCATCCTGCACTTTGGTAAGCTGAGGTGGGAGGATCATTTAATGTTAGGGGTTTGAGACCAGCCTGGGCAACATAGTGAGACCTTGACTCTACAGGAAAAAAAAAGAGAGTCTAGTGACTTGTCAAAGGTCCATCTGCTTATCTAGTGGTTGAGATAGGATTATTTAACCTAAGGTTAAACTCTCAGCTAATTTTTTTTCTATTTTAATTCCAAAACCAATATCCAATATTAAATCACATCATGGACATCTCAAAACAAACTTTCCCTGAGTTTTCAGGGTTGATTTCTTTGGGCAACATAAATTACACGTGGAGCAGGCAGTCAAGTTTGTGAATTAATTTTGCAGTCATGGTAAGAATCCCTCAACTTAAGTTTTGAGCTTTTGAAAACTCTGGAAATTGATTTCAAGTTTTATTGTCTTTGTTTCCAAAACGATGAATTAGAAGCACACTGCCCTTTCCCACCTACTCTATAATCCCTAAAAGGTTGAGAACAGATGGGACGCGATGGAAGAGGGATGCCACAAGCCAACAGATGGCTGCGTATACACTTCCATAGATGTTAGCACCATACAGGACCTTCCTTATCTGGGATGGAAGAAGTCAGGGGCAGGCAGAGTCCAGGGGAAACCTAAAGGGTGGTTTGCTGGGGAATGACCATGGTGGTCATCAGCCAGATTCACTCCATCATGTCTCCCCTTCCTGAGACATCTGATCTCTAACAATGTTAGAGAGAGACAACAGACTCAATAAATGGAAAATCATCTGCTTGAGGAAATGGAATTAATAGAGCAATCAGGATGTATAATTAATACATCAAAGAAGTAAGTTTTAAAAAATAAACTAGACATCTTAAGAATGACTGCTAGACTGAGCCAGCAATATTTTTAATAAGTGCTGTCTGATACCGAGAAAATAAAACCAGATGCTTTTAGCTTAAGGAAAATAAAACAAAATGAAGGAAAGCAAAGCAAAATAGTTGATTTTTTGGGGTGGGAGGGGATTTTACCATCCCAT
Source organism: Macaca fascicularis (assembly GCF_037993035.2). Classification (NCBI taxonomy): domain Eukaryota; kingdom Metazoa; phylum Chordata; class Mammalia; order Primates; family Cercopithecidae; genus Macaca; species Macaca fascicularis. Next base: position 9,005,148 of record NC_088377.1, on the reverse strand, counting down.
TCATTTATTCATTCAACTCATATGTTGAGCACACTATTGTAGGTGCTGGAATACAGCAAAGAAATAAGACAAATGTGGTCTCTGTTGTCATGGAGCTTTGACTTGGAGAATGAAGGGAAACAGTAAAACAGTTAATCAATGAAGCAACAAGTGAAATATTGATAGTGGCATATGTAGAGACTGAAGTAGAGAGATGCAATAGAGAAGAACTATGATGGCTACTCTAAATTAGTCAGGAAATGTAAGTGATATCTGAAGATCAAGAAGAAACCATGTGAAGGTGAGAAAAGAAGAGGAGCCATAAAGCTGAGGCTTGGAACCTATGGGAGAAGGGAGGAAGGTTACAACATTAGGCTGGAAAGACTGATCGGGGTGAGATCATGAGGAGCCTTGTGAAATGAGAGAGCTCATTGTGCCATCCTCGGTAAGTTGTCATTACACCACTGTGTTTTGACACACATCAGTGTGAAACTACTGTTGTGAAAAAGCCTAACCTGGGTGGAAATAAAACTCATCCTAGGCCACAGACGATTTGAAGGAATTAATTTGCAGGATTGGTTAAGGGAAGGACACTACTGGATGAGAACAGAAGGCCCTCTTAATTTATTTAAAGAACACATGGCAGCTTAAGGTAAAAGCAAAATATATGACCATAGTAGCAAAATCTGAAACTGCTACTTATTGATAAATACTACTAAGAAAATGCAAAGGCACACTGCAGACTCTGAGAAAGTATTAGCAACACGTATACTTGACAAAGGCTTTGTATCCAGAGCACATAAAGAACTCCTACAAATCAATATGGAAAAAGCCACAACCCAACAAAAAATGGAGCAAAATTCTCAACAGAAACTCCACAAAAGAAGACACAGGAATAGCCAATAAGAACATGAAAAGATGCTCAACAACATTAGTCACTAGGAAAATGCAAATCAAAACCACAAGATGCAATTTCACACCCTCTAGAATTAGCTAAAATTAAAAAGATTGATAACATCAAATGTTTGTGAGGATGTAGAGCAACTGCAACTCTCATACACAGCTGATGGTAGCCTAAAATGACACAACAACTTTGGAAACTGTTTGACAGCTTTTCATAAAGTTAACTATATACCTCCTCCTCCTCCTTCTTCTTCTTCTTCTTTTTTGAGACAGAGTTTCCCTCTGTCACTCAGGCTGGATTACAGTGGCACGGTCATGGGTCACAGCAGCCTCGACCTCCCCAAGCTCAGGTGATCCTCCCATGTCAGCCTCCCAAGTAGCTGGGACTAAAAGCATGCACCACCAAACCTGGCTAATTTTTGTATATTTTGTAGAGACGGGGTTTCGTCACATTGCCCAGACTGGTCTTGAACTCCTGGGCTCAAGCAATCCTCCTGCTGTGGCCTCACAAAGTGCTGGGATTACAGACATGAGCCACTGCACCTGGTCTATGTGCCTTTTTAATGACCTACCTATTCTATTCCAAGGTATAGCCCAAGACAAATGAAAATATTTATCCACAAAATGTCTTGCATAAGAGTATTTATAGGAGGTTATTCATGCCAGTCAAAAACTGAAAATAATCCATGTGACAATTGAAGGGAAAATGAATAAAAAATAATTACTAAAGGGAAAATTGTGGTATACACACAAAAGTATTTGTCACTGATACAGGTAACAGCATAAGATAATCCATAAAACATTGTGTTGCGTATAAAGAAGCTAGTCACAAAGAATATGCACAGTATAATTTAATTGATGTGACATAAAAGAACAGGCAACACTAACTTATGCTGGTAGAAATCAGAACAGTGGTTGCTCTTGGGAGTGGGGACTCAGTAGAGGTTTCTGAGTGACGGAAAAGCTTTCCACCTTGATGATCTTAATCATGGTAGGAGTTGTGTGGGTGTATACACCCTTCAAAATTCACCAAACTATATATGTAAGATATGTGTCTTTTACTGTTTGTTAATTTCACTCCAATTGGAAAAGATGGGAAGGTAGAGTAGGAAAGAGATTAGAGACAATGAGAATAGTTTGCTCCTTCAGGGAGTTTTACTTGGAGGAGAAAAGGGAAAAGGAATGGTAGAATGGTGACTGGAGGGGAAGAAAGGTCCAGAGTTTTGTTTGTTTGCCTGTTTCTTACGACGGGAGAGGTAACAGCATAGATATTTGCTGATGAGAAAGATTAGCAAGAGAGAGAAAAAATAAATGGTTCAGGAGAAAGTGGGCAGATGTATAGGAGAGAGGTCCTTGACTAGGGAGGAGGGAAGGGATCAGGAATGCAAGTAGGGCGCTGGACTTTGCTAGGCATTGGGAAGGGTTCCTCTGGAATAACAGAGATGACATTCTAAATGGGCACTGATGCAGGATTACTATCCAATCATTTAAAATGAGGTCAGTTTGCAACACTGAATTTTCCTCCCATCTTATGAAGGTAGTGTAGGTGGGCAATGAATGTAGACTTGGGTTTTAATAGTGTTTCGGTTTTGCCAAGTTAGCAATAGTAAGTTAGAAGGGGAGAGGAAAATTGATGAAGTTATTATCTTGATTGACCATAAACTGCAAGTTGGCTCAAGACGTTGGTAAGGACAAAACGATGGTAAGGCATAGGAAAAAGTAGAATTAGCGTGGTTGATCCTGTTGGTGCTGAAGAAGTTGGAACTGAGTTAGTGCAAGAAAGATGATGGGAAAAGTGAGGTAGTGCTGGGAAAGTGAAATGCCTGAAATCAAACAAAATAAAATGACTGAGGATGACAAGGTCTAGGAAGGAAGAGGTTGAGGGGGAGTGAAAGTAAGATCTTTGCAAGAGAAGAGGTCAGGGAATGGAGAAGACAGAATACTGGAAGATTTATCTCATAGATATTGAAACCTCGAATTGTTGATATCCTCAGTAGCGTTGATGAGCATGTCAGTAAACTAGGAGCTACGTCTCCAAGGAACGAGTGGCAGTGAATGGGAGTCGGTCAAGGATGATGACCAGCAGGGCAGGAAAGTGGTGTAGTCTGATGACATGAAACTCAATGCTGGGTGTTTTGATGGAGGCAAAGAAAGTCTGCTCTGGAGGGAGGGAGGAAACCCTGTGTCAAATGCTGCAGAGAGATCACACTTACCTCCAGGCTAGGGCTGCAGACGAGAAGACACTACCAGCAAAGCTGCAAGAAGAGTACACAGAAGAAAATGAATGATCTACATGTATTGATGTAGAAAGGCGTTAGAGACATACTGTTAAATGGGGAAAAAGCAAGTTACAAAATGGTTCCGTCTGCATGAATTGTTTGGTCATTTACAAATGAGCGGAAAATTAAAGGTAAGTCTCCACACTACAACTGCAGTCATCTCTGCATGGCAGCCTTGTGGGGATCTTTTATGTCCGATTTTCCTACATTTTGCAATACCTAACAGGACAGAGTGAGTGCCCATTACAGATCAGAGTGACTGGATTCTATTCTCACACCTGCCATCTGAATGGTCATGGCCAAATTCTGAGCTTCCCTAAATCTCAGTTGTGTCATCTGTAAATTAGGAATGAGCAATATCTACTTACGTTAATTGTGAGGGTGATGTAAGAAAACACGTGAAATATCACAATATGACACTTAGAAGGTAAAAGATAAAAGAACAGTTGTTATCCTTACTATTGTATTTTATATAGATTGCTTTTCTATTTAGAAAACACACACACACACACACACACACACACACACACAGGGATTTTTTCTTTAAAGGAACTTAGAAGACAGGCCCAGAGAAATGATCACCCCCAGTTCCACACACAAATGACTAGAATTAATAAAAGAACAAATGGGATGGGTGATGGTGGTAGAGAGCCGATGGATTCCTCTGGATAGTAATTGATTTGAATCTAAAACCGATGAACAGATTCTTCACAGGGAGCCGGCGATCCAGCTGTTTTTCAAGATGATGTTTTATTTTGACTCTCACACACTTCTCATGTATCTTGTCCGCAGAAAGTTAACTCTTGTGCTGTGGGAGGTAGGGACCCTGAGCTCCTCCACCTGCTGATCTCCTGCCTGCGAAAGAACCAGGTGTGTGGCAGGACTCTCAACTATGCAGAGGAGATGGGTGCTGAAGTGAGGACCAAAATGTGGAAACTCTTATCCTTAGATTCCACCTGGTTGCAAGAGGGGCCAAAGAAAGGCATCTTGGCGGCTAAGCGGGAGTCAAGGTGAAATCATCAGTGGATCAGGCTAAGCTATACTGATATTTAGACCCAAGTTCCTTAAATAGCAACAAGATGCTTGCTTTTCAACCCCACCTTTTGACTTCCTAAAATAAGAAAAGAATTCCTTTCAATTTTCCATTTCAAACCACACTGAGTAATGGCATCTTTGAGAGCTTGGGCCTAGAGAAAATTCTATTTATGGGATAAATTAGGAACATTAGAGAACTCTCACCTCTGGGATACCGAATCAAAATTTCAATTGTCTGCTCAAGCTTAAAGCCCCAGACCTAGGCAAATCTCCCCTCCCACCCCCGTCTTTGCCATTTCCCCCTTGTGGGAAGTCTGGTCTGTGGTCATTGTTGTTGTCTTTGAATCATGCAAATTAGGAGAACATGTGTGAAGCCCTTTTATAATTTAGATTCCATGCATGTAGCTCACTGGCCATCAGGAAGGGTATCTCAATTCAGATAGTCGCTTGGGAGGGGGGCTGGATGGAAAAGAGAAATTCCTGATATATGAAAATGGTTTCAAATAGTAGTTTCCCTTAAAATTCTCTTTCTCTACTTGTATGTCTGTTGTCTACGATGGAGCAGACACGTAATCCCCAATCACTCCCATAACTCACCCTCCTGGGGCTGTGGCATGTGCAGCGGTGTGTTGTTTATACAGCCTGTGTGTTTGTGCTGTGGTGTCCCACATGGAGGACTCCTCCTGAATACAAAGGCTGTGAGTAATTATCCTGGTGCAGGGTATAGTACACCTGGCACGTGGATTTTGAATAAAAGTCTCTCATCACTCTTTCTGATTTACACTTAGAAGCCATTTTTCTTAAGCCCTTTATGATGCTAAATGCATTTCCTTATCCCTCTTTAGCCCAAATACCTTTGGGCCAACACATAATGTCCCTTTCATCTACTCTTGGAAGAAAGGAGCTATGAATTAGAAGGAAGTGTGATTTCCTTCCCTGGTTAAACTACCAACATAGGTCACACTTATATGCTTGCTTGCCTCTGATTCTTAAAAACATCAAACTCATGCCTCACTGGGCTAATAAAAGTTTATTTTTCTTTACTTGTGTGCCTCTTGGTGTATTTTTCTCTAGTGAGGTTTAGATCTGCACCTTGTATTCATTGAAAATATTATAGAAGAAATACTATTAAATAAAGTAACTTTTAGTTTTAGATGATGTTATTAATATGAGAACAATTTTAGACTAATATCAGCTAACAGTTTGTAAAGTTTGAGCTTCTTTCTCTTTGTCCCTCCTTCCTCTCCCTCTCTTCCCACCTCCTTGCCTGCCTGCCTGCCTTCCTTCCTTCCTTCCTTCCTTCCTTCCTTCCTTCCTTCCTTCCTTCCCTCTTTCCTTCTATTCCCTCTCCTTCCTTCCTTCCTTCCTCCTTACCTTCCTGTAAATTTCTTTTTTAGAAAGAGTTAGAAATATATTTTACACAAAATATCAGACAACTTCAGGATCTTCTTTTGGTATTATTTATCATTTTAGATAGGGGGGTATTGTCAAATCTTTGACGGGCAATACCCCCCTATCTAAAATGATAAATGCCTAGATGCAGAAACAGACGCATGGAATGCCATTCTATGACTTCACAACAGAATCAGTATGCTGGCTTCCTAAACTTGATATTCCTGCCTTTGATTCTTCTTCCCTGTAGGTGGCCAAGTACTCAGCAGTATTGAACTCTCTAAATTACCAGTTTCAGGTAAAAAGCTCCCTTCAAGGGAATCCTCACTGTAAAGAATGAAGTGGGAAGTCTTCCTTTCATCTAAGACTTGCAAAGATCTGACATCTTCCTGTCCCCCACAAATCCTACTCATCCCTGAGGTTCAGCCCCAGTGCCCCATTTTCCAGAGAGCCTTTTCTCATAGCTTCAGTTCCCATTGACTCACTTTACTGACATTCTTTCAGTGTGTCTCACTTAAAATACCCCCAGGCATGGAACTCAGAACTCATAAAACTTAGTGTCTACATTGACCTTGACCTGCCCTCACTCTTCCACTGTGTTCATCACCAAACTTTATTATGCCAGAAAACTCGTGTCCAGATTAAACATTGCAAATAAGTCTATTTGCAGGATGTTCGGTAATTTCCTGAGAAAAATTAAATAAACATCAAACAGACTTAAAAAATTTATTTATTCATTCATTTATCTTTTAGAGAGGTGTTGCCCTGTTGCCCAGGTTGGCCTCAAACTCCTGGGCTCAAGCAATCCTCCCGCCTCAGCCTCCCAAGTAGCTGGGACTACAGGCATGCCCCACCTTGCCCAGTAAAACTGTTAAACATTTTAATAGATAGCATCAAACAAGTGTTTATGCTTTTGTGTCCATGAATTATAGGCTATTGTATGATAATAATTTTCCCAGCCCTAATAAACACTTCTCTTGTTTGAAATGTTCACCTTCAAGCAAACCCTACACCTTATAAATATCCCTTTCCCTTCCAAGACACTGCTCAGATTCTGTCGTGATGGTGGTCTTTCTTACTGGGGTGAGTAATATACTCAGCTTGGTCTCACTAGTACATTGTTTTGGTGTTTTGGTGTTTTGTTTTTTTTTTGAGGGTGTGGTGAGGATTCCACAAGTACAAAATAAATCCCTTTGTTGTGGTTACCCGCATAAACAGGACGGATCTGGCACTCAAATTTTGCTTGGAAGTCAAGTCTGATGAAGCTGCAACCCCCCACAAAGAGGGTGCGATGAGGTTTATTACTCACATAATGAGGTTTCCTTGGAGAGTAGGGCAGTCTCCTAAGAAGGTCTGACAATGACTCGAGAATGCAGAGACATGAGGCTGGCTTGACTTTTATGGTGGTTAGTGGATGGGGCTGGGATGAGGGTTCCCATACTTGGGAACGTTCATAGACTAGCGCTTATGCAGTTTGAGCTCCCCATAGGTGCAGAAGGAGGAAGCACTTGGGCTTTCTTAGTTTTCCCAATGTGAGAAAAGGGGTAGTCACCCCTCCCATTTACCCCCTCCTCCACCCCTGTTCCCTGCAGCATCTGAAGAATCCCATGAATTATCTATCCACATATGCAAAGGGTATTGAGGGAATACAAGCATAAAAAGTTGTTATTGTCAATCAAGAAAAATGACCAGGCAAGTGTCAATCATTTTAAGAGGTTTTGTCAAAGGTAAGGATTCGTGCCTGGGAGACATGTCTATGCCATCCTCAGAAGATAATTTTGAGGGCTGCAAATATAAAAGGGAAAGGGCAGGATATTAAGAAGTACACAGTTTTCATGTAAGAGAGGGGTAGAGAAAAACAGTCATTCATGCTTTTGTCTGGCTTAGCGAATCTGCATTTCTTTACATAAGATGATATAGACAAATGGAGTAGAGGAAAAATGAAGGGAATCTGCATTTTACATAAGATTACATGGACAAAATGGGGCAGGGGAATAATCAGATATGCATTTGTGTCTGGTGGATGGCAGGGGTGATGACTGCACCAGTAAAGACAAGCTATCAATTTACATTGCCACGTTGAAATTTTACAGAAGCACCTTAGAGTAAAGATCTTGCAGCTCACTAGGAATTTCCTTGTGGGCAAAAATATGGAGGAGGTGTGTAGCTTTTCATCTTGTAGCCATCTTATTTAGGAACCAAAAAAGGGGAGGCAGGTTTGTTTAACGCAGTTCCCGGCTTGACTTTTCTTTTAGGCTTAATGAGTTTGAGGTCCCAAGATTTAATTTCCTTTCACATTATCCTCAATGTTCATGAGAACTCAGTACAAATATTAGTATGTAGTGCTAATTTAAAAACAAAACACTGAATTATGCTGCAGTGGAAGACCCCAAGGTGAGCCCCATTGAGCTACCTTCTGATCTCCATGCCCTTCGATGATCCTCTCTCTGTGAGTGACAGGAGTACCTACAACTTCTTTCTAGCCAACAGAATATGACAAAGGTCAAGGTATTTTGCATATACAATTAAAATCTCAAATCAGTTGATTATGAAATTGGAAAGAAGGTTATTATCGCTGGCCTTGACCTAATTGGTGAAAACCCTTAAAAGAGGGGCTCAGCTCTCCCTGAGAGAGAGGGCAGCTCCTGTTGCTGGCTCTAAAGATAAGATGTCATGTTGTAAGGGAGTATATGGGGAAGGCCACATGACAAGGAATTGGGGGGCCACTGGGAGCTGAGACTGACCCCTGACTGACATTCAGCAAGAAATTGGGGAGCTTAGTCACAATCGCAAGAAGATAAAATTTGCCAACAACTTGGGTTGTTGGATTCTTCCCAGTCAAGCCTCCAGATGAGAACGCAGCCCTGCCAAAACCTTGATTTCAATCCAAAAAGATACTAAGCAGGGAACTCAGCTAAGCCATGCCTGAAATCCTGACCCTTAGGAACTGTGAACTAAGAAATGTATGTTGTTTAAAGCCACAAAGTTTGTAGTAACTTGTTACGCAGTTGTAGTTAACCAATACATATGCATTGAAGTAACAATTTATTCTCTCAAGATAAAGAATGGAAAGTTACTATTTTAAATCACTTTAAGAAGAATAAGGGAAGTTAGTGTATTTGGTATACTTAAGTGTATATAAAAGAGTGTCTTTATTATTAAAACAAAATGAATTGGGCTGCTGCTTTGGTACCTTGTGCATTTCACTTCATAAGAGATACTGTCTCTTCTGATCAGATTTTCCTTTGGTGCTCAAGTCCTCATTACCTTGCCTGTAAGGCAGGCAGATGGGAGAGTCTGGCCTTCCAACTTGGCTCACAGATGTCACAAATATTATCTCGATGTAATAAAAGACTCATTCCAATTATACAATGAGTATTGGATCCATTCCAGCCTCATGACTTTCCAAATTGTCTGTATCAGATCACAACTCCTAAGAACCATTTCCAGGTATATGGCACTATAAAACACAACCTAAATTAACTTGGCCAATGGCTTCATACCCCCTAGATGAGAATTTGCTAGCAAATATTTGCACAAGTCATTACTACCCATTGTGTGTGTTTAGACAGCGTATCTCTCATTTCTCCCTGTAATTAGCATTTTATATAAATGCAGTCTTTTCTCTGTTCTAGGGCACAGCCCCCCAAGCAGGGGCTTGGGGCAGTCATTTGTCTTGTACTTATTTATGGGGTGAGTGACTTGCCTGAGGCTGCCCTCCAGGTTGCCTAAGGCAGTAAACCTATATCCTGGAATAAACCACAACTAACATTTTTCTATCTCGTAAAATTTCCTCTACCTGCTTGGGGAAATCATAAGCGTTTCTTCTTTCAGATTTCTTTATACTTTGTAAGGGCAACACCCTTATCAATCTGCCTGGCACTATTGTGATGGCTGCCACATGAAAACATAGCTTAGAGCTTCCTTTGCCATCTATCTATGTATCTGTCTATGTATGTATGTACATATGTATCTATCTATCTGTCATCTCTTACTCATTTAACAAAATCATTTCTAGAGAAGGTACAGGGAAGAATGCTTGTTCAATAAAGTTATGAGTGATCCAAAGCCTTCTTTGTGACAAAGCCTATTTTGCAACATTTATTCTCAGTCCCTACTCTGTGGGAAGCTCTTTGGCACCTTTATTACTTTGCTAGGGCTGCCATAACAAAATACCACAGACTGGGTGACTTCAATGACAGATGTGTATTTTTTCAGGCTGGAGGCTGGGAGTCTGAGATCAAGATGTCATTGCAATTGATTTCTCCTGAGGCCTCTCTCCTCTTGGCTTGTAGGTGGGCATTTTCTTTTGGTGTCCTCACAGGGTCTTTCCTCTGTGCATACCTGTCTGTCCTGTCTGTGTCCTAATCTCCTCTTTTTTTTTTTTTTTTTTAATGGAGTCTCACTCTGTCCCCCAGGCTAGAGTACAATGGCACAATATCAGCTCACTGAAGCCTCCACCTACTGGGTTCAAGCGATTCTGCTGCCTCAGCCTCCTGAGTAGCTGGGATTACAGGTGCCCACCACCACATCCGGCTATTTTTTTGTATTTTTAGTAGAGATGGGTTTCACCATGTTGGCCAGGCTGGTCTCGAACTCCTGACCTCGTGATCTGCTCACCTCAGCCACCTAAAATGCTGGGATTGCAGGCATGAGCCACTGTACCCAGCTGCTAATCTCCTCTGCTTATAAGGACACCAGGCAGATTGGATTATAGTCCACCCTTATTGTCCGATCTCTGAGCCCAAGCCTGTGTGTATACATCCAGATGGCCTGAGCCAACTGAAGAACCACAAAAGAAGTGAAAATGGCCCATTCCTGCCTTAACTGATGGCATTACCTTGTGAAATTCCTTCTTCTGGACAATGAGTCTCAGAAGCTCCCCCACCAAGCACCTTGTGACCCCCACCCCTGCCCGCCAGAGAGCAACCCCCTTTGACTGTAATTTTCCACGGCCTACCCAAATCCTATAAAACTGCCCCACCCCTATCTCCCTTCACTGACTGTTTTTGGGCTCAGCCTGCCTGTACCCAGGTGATTAAAAAGCTTTATTGCTCACACAAAGCCTGTTTGGTGGTCTCTTCACACGGACGCGCGTGACACTTACGAACTCATTTCACATTAATCACCTTGTTAAAGGCCCTGTCTCCAAATACAGTCAATGCTGAGGTTCTGAAGGTTAGGACATCAACATTTTGGGCATGATTTAGCCCATCACAACATTCCCTCTGGGAATGCAACTTTGCCAGTGCAATATGGATTGATGTGAAGACAGAGGAGCCTCTGGAAATGTCTGAAAAGGCAGATGCAGAATTGGTCTCCAGAGGCTACCAAAGTCTTCCTCAGGCAGTGAATCAAGGATGGCCCGTGCCCATTCCCTAGAAGTTTAATCAATGGAGACAGAGCCAGTACCAGTTTCCACAAAGACCCAAGGAGAGGCAATGGAAACTTGGAATTCAAGTTTTCCTCCAGGGCATTTCAGAGGTGGGTTAGTGGTCCAGAAGTTAGGAAGACTGTCACGCTCTCATGATGGATGGAGTTCTCACAAGGAAATGTAGACAGAACACAGGACCAAGACAGGGGCCAACCCTGTGCTCCAGCACTTGTGCAGAGTCATGGAGTTGAGGTACCAGCCAATCAAGGGGACACGGACAAAAACAACCAGACTACCAGGAAGTGGGGAAGCAAAAACACTCTAGTGAGACATGGTATTATATGCTGAAAATACAACCAAATACAGGGTGGTTGTATTTGGAGACAGGACCTCTAAGGAAGTAATTAAGGTTAAGTGAGGTCATTGGGGTGGAGTCCTGATCCAATAGGAGTAGTGTATCTTAAAAAAATATGCCAGATCTCTTTCTCTTTCCATGTGCACACACTGGGGAGAGGTCTTGTGAGGACACAGCAAGAAGATGGCTCTCTGCAAGCCACAAAGAGGGCCCTCATCAGGAACGAAATTGGTCCTCACTTGGACCTTGGGCTTCCCAGCCACCAGAACTGTGAGAAATAATGTCCATTGTTCAGGCCACGCAGTGTGTGGTACTTTGTTATGGCAGCAGGAGCAAACTAAAACACACGGTGAGAGAACAACCCCACTGCTATCTGGGGAGGCTCACTGAGGAGTCCTGGACCCTCGACCCTGGCAAGGCATGCCTCCCTCTCTGCAGTTAATATGAAACTTGGCTTTGCTTGATTAACAGGTAATTCTGGTGTTTTTTCTGGAGAGTTGGCTATTGATACACTCCAAAATTAGCTTCCAATGAAAAACTAAAGCCTTGAATCGCTTCTTGATGCTATTTTCTACCTGAACACTTGGGCAGAGTATGAGAAAGCATGAAGAAAATATCAGAAATGCCAAGTATCTCTACTCTTGGCTTCTTTGGATCTGTTATTGCAGACAGAGCAAAGGACATCAGTTCATGCCATCAGTGCCCCCTGATGTCCTTAGGCTTTCTGCATGTCCTGCTCTCAGCCCCTGAGCATTTATGCCTAGCACTGAAGTACTCAGCAGGTGGAGGCACCTATTAGCACATGCTTATCATGGTCTGAGACCAAGTCTGCTCTGCAAGAAGGTTTGACCTGCCTGGGTACCCTGAGGGCTAATCTCAGAAACTGAGTGTTAGCCACATGGAGGCAGGGCAAAGCCCACTTTTTGATTTCCTTTGCTGTTCTCAATGACCTCGAAGGAGATGTGAATCTGCTAACCATTGTGCACTCCCCTGACTCACCTCTGAATTCTGGCCCCCTGTGACCTAGGACCCTCCTTAAGTCACAAACTGTCTTGGACATCCACTTTTAGTGATGTTTTTCACAGAGATCAAATGATTTATTAACAACTCCCTTAGCACTCATTAATTTAAAAGAGAAAGAAGAAGGAAGGAGGGAAGGAAGGAAGGAGAAAGGAAAGGAAAGGAAAGGAAAGGGAAGGGAGAGAAGAAAGAGAAAGAAAGAAAGAAAGAAAGAAAGAAAGAAAGAAAGAAAGAAAGAAAGAAAGAAAGAAAGAAAGAAAGAAAGGAAGGAAGGAAGGAAGGAAGGAAGGAAGGAAGGAAGGAAGGAAGAAAAAAAGAAAGAAAGAAAGAAAGGAAAGAAAGAAGCGAGAAAGAAGAGAGAAAGAAGAAAGGAAGAAAGGAAGAAAGGAAGAAAGGAAGGAGAACAAGAAGATTCTCCTGTAATTTTATACGAATTAAGATGCTTTTTGGCTGTAGATTAAAAAAATCCAACTAAATGTGGCTTCAACAAGTAAGGATATTTACTATCTCTGGTAGGAGAAGTTTGAAGAAAAGCAGTTCAGTGGATCAGAGATGCTTACAAGGCTGGAGTTTAGCATCTTTCTCCTCTGCCAACCTCAGAGTGCCAGGAACACTGCCCCCCATGGCTGCCAGATGGCTGTCCTCAAATGACAGTGTCTGAAGTAGGAAGGTGGGTGTGGAGACATAATCCCCCTTCCTCCCACCCCCTGATTTCTGGGTTCCTGTAAAAAGCCCCAGCCTCCAAAGATTCTTCACATACCAGGACAATCAGATCTGTAGCTTTTTGTTTAGTTAGTTGTTGTTTTCCAAGAGGATAGTAAAATTTCTCTTTTTTCTCCAAAGAGTCAAATAGTCACAACCCAGATTAGAAACCCAGGTTAAGCCCCCTAGGTGCTAGGAAAACCTAAAGGCTACCTTCCTGCATATTCACATTTCAAGGGAGACTGAAGCCAGAGACACTTGCAGGTCTTGGATTATAAACAATTCTACTAAAAAGACATACACATGCATGTTTCCTGCAGCACTGTTCACATTAGCAAAGACTTGGAACCAACCCAAATGCCCGTCAACGATAGTCTGGTTAAAGAAAATGTGGCACATATACACCATGGAATACCATACATCAATAAAAAAAGATAAGTTCATGTCGTTTGCAGGGACATGGATGAAGCTGGAAACCATCATTCTCAGCAAATTAACACAGGAACAGAAAACCAAACACACTTATGTTCTCACTCATAAGTGGGAGCTGAACAATGGAAACACATGTACACAGAGAGGGGAACATCACACACCGGGACCTGTCAGGAGGTGAGGGACTAGGGGAGGGGATAGCATTAGAAGAAATACCTAATGTAGATGATGGGTTGATGGGTGCAGCAAACCACCATGGCACGTGTAGACCTATGTAACAAATTTGCACATTCTGCACATGTATCCCAGGACTTAAAGTATATATATATATAAGAAATCTGAAAAAAGTATAGACTTTAGTTAAAAATAATGTATTAATATTGGTTCATTAATTGCAGAAAATGTACCACATTAATGCAAGATGTTAGTAATAGGGGAAACAATGGGGGGTATATGGAAACATTCTATACTATCTTCCCAAATGTTTTGCAAATTTGAACTGTGCTAAAAATAAAATTTATCAAAAAAATAAATAAAGTTGAGACATACCTGGAGCTATCTGATTTCCAGAAAAGATTTTTTTTTATGCAGCAAAAGACTGCAGTAAGAGGAGACACTTTAAGCAGGAGAGCTCCTCTTCCTTTATAAGTAGAGAAAAATAACTTCTCTTTCTTCCTCTCCTATAAGGTGTCAGCCCCCTTTGTAGGAAAAATTCCTACCGGCTCTTATCACACTGCCTCTTGGGTAAGAACTGGCAAAAGGAGTGGGTGGTGGGCACATTCTTTGCTCCAAGAGATTTGTTTAATAAGAAATCTGTGTCTGACCTAGAACACTTCATGTGTACATTTAGGATAAAATGAATAAAGATGACTGTTAAAAACCCAACAGTAGGACAAAGTCTCTCTTTCTCAATCTTTCTCTTTCCCATCATGGAGAAACATATTTCTAGAAACTGCCTCTGCAGAATTTCTGCTAGATTTCATTGGCCAGAACAACTGGATGATAAGCTCACTCCTAGTTGGGCAGGTGAGTCTCTGGCAATTTTAGACTCCATATTGGAGGTGAAATTGGCCAGAAAGGGGAAGGACCAAGGCATGGAAGCTGCACAGTAGGCCACATCATTGCCCATGTGTTGACATTAACAGTGACAGATGTGGTCTTTCAGTAAAGTCTGTATGTTCGGTCAGGTTTAGAAAATTCATTGTCTTGTCCATGATTCCACAATCAACTGCTGAGCTCTGCTTATGTCTAAGATCAGTTCGCGAACCCAAGGTGAACTTCTAGCAATTAAGATGTCATTACTGTGTGAGACATATGTCTCCCTATGAAAATAAAATAATTCACCCATTAGAATATTTACATCAGAGGAGCTCAGGATGGTGCCATAATTCAGGGATCTCTGTGGGTTTTCCTGTTCTTCCATTGTGATCTGAAGTACTCGCCCATCACCAGGTTTTCCTTGCCCTTGGCAAATGGCCATGCTTCTTATAGGGAAGAATAGAAATAGTTTTACATCCTCCCCAAAGAACTGAAACAAAGACACTGGTAACCTAGGAAAAGCACACACATTCACACTCACCCCTGCATGTGTTACCTCAACACACAACCTCACACACAGACATCCTCTCTCATGTACATGTACTGACACTTTCACACATACACTCTCTCACACACACAATGACACATACAGCAGTCCCCCCTTATTCAAGATTTTACTTTCTGTGGTTTCAATTATCTAGTCAACTTCAGTCTGAAAACATTAAATGGAAAATTCCAGAAATAAACAATCCATAAGTCTTCAACTGCACGTGGTTCTGAGTAGCACAATGAAATTTTGCCCCATCCTGCTCCATCCTGCTCCATCCTGCTAGGATGTGAATCTCTTCTTTGGCCATTGGATCTATGCTGGAGGCACCACCATCTTCATAGTCACTCAGTAGGTGTCTCAGGCATATGGTTGGCTGTGGTGGTATTGCACTGCTCATGTTCAAGTAACCCTTATTTTACTTAATAAGGATTGCAAAGCACAAGAGGAATGATGTTGGAATGTTCTATTTTAATAATGGTTCTATAATCATTCTAATCTTAATTGTTCTATCATAATTTTAATAATTGTTTTATTTTATCATCAGTTATTGTCATTAATCTCTTATTGTGCCTAATCTATAAATTAAACCTTATCATAGGTATGTATGTTTAGGAAAAAACAGTATATATAGGGCTTGGAACTATCTAGGTTTCAGGAATCCACTGAGGGTTTGGAACATACACCCCTCAAATAAGGGGGACCACTATACTCACATATACCCTCACACTTGTGCACACTCACACCCACTTCTACATTGTAACAGTCTCTCACACTCTTCCACACCCTTACACACACACACACACCTGGATAGATTAGAAGAGAACAAAATTAACACCTCCCCTTTGCTGAAAATAAAATTCTGTTCTGGCAGCTGAACATCAGATTTATTCACGGATATGAATTGTGTCTATCATCTCCTACTGTGTCTATCATCTTCCAAGACCTCTAGATTTTGATTTTCAGTCCTCACTGCTATTGTTAAACCATGTCTCCAAAACGAAATTCACAGAGGTAGTTGGGTTTTTGAACTTCTGGGCAGGACATCCACCCTCTCCCATCTCCCACTGCCTTTAGCTGGCTTCTTCATCTCTCCCCTGTGTTTAGACTCAAATTCATCTATTAAGTTAACAACTTCTTTTGTATTTCTACCTGGTATTTACGACATCACATGCTGTAATGATTATGCACCAGCTCTCCATGGGCTCATCTAGACAGCGCCCCAATCCGTGTGAAAGTTGCAGATACCAGGATGAAATTGCTTGGTCAGACCCCACCAAAATAGGACAGGGAAGGCGTGAAGGAGAGGACGCTTACACATCTGAGATAAGAACTGCTTCCAAGAACTTGCTAAAAATCCCCTAAGAAACTGTTTCGTGTCCTTCACGAATCTCCAGCCTTGACAAGGTTTACCACTAGACGTTCTTTAGGACTGCAGTGATTCAGATGAGATGCTCTCGAAAGAACACGTGCCCAGTGACAGCATCTTTACCAATGAACTGACAACAACTCTGGGTTTGAGCCTCTGGACCAATGGACTCTGTTTCTAGGCAGCTATGTGGACCTCTCTTGCTAAAAAAATCTTCCCTTTGCCTTCCCTCACAGGATCCACTGGTGGTTTACCATCCCATGCATTCTGGGTTATAATCCTCATTTCTCACACTCAGGTAAACTCCTTATATTTGGAGATAATTTTCTCCGCGGTCTTTTTTTCCAGACTGACACCCATGTGCTGAAAGAAGAAATAATTCCAGTTCCAGGCCCAGGCCTCTAAGAGCTGGAGCCTGATCCTCTGGTTTCTCTCCCACAGTGACCGTGGATGCCTTTTCTCCCAAAAAGGGCAGCTCTCAAAGGCCTGAGTCCTGGTTTAACTAATACAGTTTCTCAGTGTTGAATAGTTATGTGTCTCTATAGTCAAGTTCAAGAAAATGCTTTATATTGAGCCTCACTGCTTATCAGCATATATCTCATCTTTTAAAATTTATATAATGTGATTTTGTCTTAGTAGATTATTTTAAATTAACATTGATATTTAATACCAAAGGGTAGCCTTTTCCTCTCAAAAGTGAAAATATTTCCGGTAGAAGAGTTGAATAAATGTGATTTCTTAGATTTATTTTTGGATCACCTCCAGTTAAATTTTACTTAACATTTTTGGCTGTCTATAAAAGTCATAAATTACCAAAACTCTAGAATTAACTTCTTTCAGTTGCTATTATGATTCATCAGTAAAAATGTTTTATTTTAACATTTCTTAGATTGCTTATCAACACATCAAACACCCTACTGGTTTGAGATCATCTATTATTACGTCACGTATTGGGAAAACCTGCTTGGGCAACAGGGTGATGGTTTCCTATGTTCTCCAATCATTGGGTGATATTCTTTCATCTAAAGAATTGCTCTTTACATAGTTTGAGGAAAAACTAGAAAGAAATGAAATAAGTAAATATTTTATATATATGTGCATATGTGTGTGTGTGTGTATATATATATATATATATATATAAAATCCAAAGTTTTATCATAATATTTATTTGTGGGTTGTATATACACAAGTTCTCTCTTTTATACACAGCTATCAAAGATGAGAATAGAACTGAATTTGCTGAATTGATTGGGTAGGATAAAAATATGAGAAAAATAAACAATGACTTCCATTGGTTGTTTTTGAATTTCTTCATTGTGTCATTATATTATGGCTGAACATGGGTCTGGATTAGTATTTTGGAATATTCAATTCTGTACACATACAGCAGAGAACTATATTTCTATCTTACTGTGTTAGAGTGAATTAATAACCTTATCAGGTAAAGTAAGAAAAAATGGAGACTTACTAAATGTTTATTAATTACTCTGTATTTATGAGCTCATTTTTCTCCATTCAATCATTTGGCTCTGCAGTCAGTTTATCCCTACATTGGGGATTCCTGTTCCAACCCCTTCTGATGTTCTACCTACCCACCTGTTCATGGATTCTCCATGGCTGCTTTCCTGCTGCAATGGCAGAGTTGATCCTACAGAGATTATCTTGTCTGCAAATCCTAACATATTTATTATCTGGCCCTTAACATAATATGTTTGCCAACTCCTGGTTTAGACAAACTTCATGAAGTCTGAAATGGAAATTGGTATTATTAGAGTAACTCTATGTCCTAGCTTTCATGAGATGACAAGAAACCTCCCTTCACTTGCATGAATCTCAATCCAAAACAAATGATGTTCCTTGCTATGGAAAGTGTTGATCCCAATTCATTCAACTTGATTCAGATTGAGCAAGGAGATATGTATCTAATTATGATTGTGAAGAATACCATGCAAATCGTCAAAAACATACAACAAAAATAGCATCAGATAGTAGTAAATGTTTTAGATTTTAATCCTGTGTCCACCCGGGACCAGAATGGGGAGAAGGAACTTCAATGCACGTTCTTGGAAATAGGCTTTGAATGTTGCTGAGTCATAAGGCAGGTCATTTCATTCTGCCTTTGCTGGAGAACAGAGGGCATTGCCAAGAAGCTCTCAGCAGCCTCCTTTATATCTCCCATACAAATTTAGCCTGATAAAAATGGCCCAATTCCCACATTTACACTCTACCACTTTTCAGCTTTCTTTTTCCCCATGAAATAAGAGCAGTAATTTTTTTTTTTGCTACTGCTTTAAAAATGATTCTTGCAAAAAACTCTAAAACAAAATAATTTTTCTTCCTTTTAATGTCATTTCTAAATTATGATCACTCACTTCATATTATTCTGGATATAAGTAAAGTATATGAATTTTAAAAGGGGCCTGGAAAAACAGGAGAAGTTCCTGAGACTTTAACTACCTTGATAGAAGGGACAGACAACTGGGTTCAGGAGGCCAGAGCTTGTCAAGCTGGAGGGAAGTGATTTCCTTCTGTCTTCTGCTGCCTGAGGAAACCCTGTGAGTATGGGCATGGAATGATGGGTTTACAGAAAAACCAGCCTGAAGGGCACTGTCTGGGAAGGATGGGAAATAATACCTAAGGGTGGTTGGGGAACTCTAATCTTGGAAGTTATCTCAAAAGAGGACAACCACCATCTGCCTTGGAAGTTCTAGGTGCAGGTTTTCTTCTAGTTGGGGAAGGGATGGGGGTGTGGGAGCACTTTCCCTTTGGTGGCTTTGTAGTAAACCTTTCCAAATGGACCCAGCTGTTTAGATGTATGGACCCATTAACAAGAAGGCGTAGATACTCATTGGCTCATAACCAGTAGAAAGGCACAGTTCCTATATTGGAAGCATCTACTACTGGAGTGAAATTAACTCCTGGTCTCTTAGTTTCCCAGAGCTGCTGTAACAAGTCTCCACAACTGGACAGTACAAAACAATGGAGATTTGTTTTCTTACAGCTCTGGAGGTCAGAAGTCCAAAATTAAGGTATCAGCAGGGTGGGTCCCGTTTTGGAGGTGCTGAGGGAGAATCCGTTTCCTGCCTCTCTCCCAGCCTCTGATGGTTGCTTTAATCCTTGGCATTCCCTGGTTTGTCAATGCATCACTCAGTCTGCTTCTGTCTTCACATCACATCCTCCTCCCTGTAGATGTGCATGTGTCCCAATTTCCTTCTCATAAAGACACCAGTCAGTGCAGTAGGGCCCACCCA
This sequence comes from Macaca fascicularis, assembly GCF_037993035.2. Lineage (NCBI taxonomy): Eukaryota > Metazoa > Chordata > Mammalia > Primates > Cercopithecidae > Macaca > Macaca fascicularis. Next base: position 8,985,472 of record NC_088377.1, on the reverse strand, counting down.
AATCTGGGATGACCTTCTCTAACATTATACCTGCAAAGACCTTCTTTTGAAATAAGGTTACATTCACAGGTACTGAGAAGATCTAGGAGGAGAGGTACTGCAGTGAGCACCTGCGCGCTGTCCCAGGACCTGTGATTGCTCTAAGCTGTGTAGGGTCCACACAGACACTAAGCCATCAGTCAGCTCTCCAGGTGAAGCATTCAAGGAGTGAACAAAAGAATGGCTGATTTAGAAACGTTGACCAGTGCAGTGAAGGTCAGCTTTCCTAGTAAAGCCTGATGGGACAACGTAAAGAGAATCACTGTAGCCTAGCCCTTCACAAAAGAAAGACAGGCCTTAAATTTAAAGGCTAATTTAAAGTTGTGGACCTAGAAGCTAGTGTCAGCTCAGGTTTGTCGCTTACCAACTACGGCTATTGGAAAGGAGTTGGTGGAAATCTACCCCAGGTAACTCACCTTACAGATAGAATGAATGTAGAGAAAGGCCACACTGCTGGACTTCAGCACGACTGGGACCTCTGATCCAAGACTAAGCTAATTCTTCTCTCCCCTGTGTACTTTCATGAGGAAGGACTGGAGAGACCGTGAACTCAAAACTTCTGCTTAATAATGCGCGTTGCGATTCCTAGGGTAAAAGGATAGCAAGGCAATATTAAACACAATGTTTTTATTTTTAAAGCTGAAAAGCAAAAAACGCAGTCAAAATATTCACACATAACAAATGCAAACCAAGCAAGCAACAAACAAAAACCTCAACAATTCACCAGTTCCTTTCTTGGCCTCATCACTAACAGAGTTTAATTGTACTCAAGCCAAATGATGTTTAAAAAACTAGATTCTCCTAGATGGGTTGGTAAGTGGTCAGAGCCTGGGGGTGTCACCTCTATGCTTGAATTGGACTGGACCTGCTGACCACACTGCCCTTTCCTCATCTGAAAAGTGTGTCTAGAGAGATGGTGGCCTCACAGGGCTTTTGTGAGGATAGAATGAGTTACACATAGAGTCTTAGAACAGTGCATGGTACCTAACGAATATTTATCATGGTATCGTGATTAAATGGAACATCTCTTTGTATTTCCCACATATTCAGGAGTCCATTTGAAAAGAATTTCTACCCACACTTCTTTTATTACATTTGTTCATGTTTCATGTTGTAAACGTAATATTTGCTTTTGGAGGAAAATGTAGAAAACGTGAATATAAAAAAAAATCATGGATTGACATTATTCTCTTGGTTGCATTTTATTTTCATCTCTGAAAAAATGCATACACACTATTATTATTATTATTATTATTATTATTATTATTATTTGGCGATGGAGTATCACTCTGTCACCAGGCTGGAGTGCAGTGGTGTGCTCTCGGCTCACTGCAATCTCTGCCTCCTGGGTTCAAGTGATTCTCCTGCTTCAGCCTCCTAAGTAACTGGGATTACAGGCATGTGCCACCATGCCCAGCGAATCTTTTGTATTTTTAGTAGAAATGGGGTTTCACCATGTTTTTCAGGCTGGTCTTGAACTCCAGACCTCGTGATCCACCCGCCTCAGCCTCCCAAAGTGCTGGGATTACAGGTGTGAGTCACTGTGCCTGGCCTACACCATTGTTATTTTTATAAAATTAAGATTATATTACTGCTTTGCATGCTTATTTTTAAATTTGGTGTTATGTTTTGAAAATTTTTCTAGGTCATTAAATCCCTTTGAAAATAAGCAGGATTTGAAACACAGAGAGAGAACTCCATGTGAAGATGAAGGTAGAGATTGAGGTGACACAGCTACAAGCCAAGGAACGCCAAAGAGTGCCAGCAGCCACTGGAGGCTATGGGAGGACCTGGAGGAGATTCTCTCCCATGGCCTCAGAAGGAACCAGTCCCACCTGATCTCAGACTTCTGGCCTTGAGAGCTATTTTGATTTAAGGCTAATAGAACATCAAAGAAGCACTTGAGCACCATCACAACAGAGCCTGCTAAAAGCTAAATGAATTGGGCATCAAGGTAGTCTCACATGTTAATGATAGCGACTTTGGCTATCATGGGTGACACATTCACTTTCCAGCACACACCGACTGTATTAGGCTGTTTTCACACTGCTATAAGGAACTTCCTGAGACTGTGTAATTTGTAAAGAAAAGAGGTTTAATGGACTTACACTTTCACACAGCTGGAGAGGCCTCAGGAAACTTAGAATTATGGCAGATGGCGAATGGGAAGCAAGGCACGTCTTATACGGAGGCAGGAGAGACAGAGAGTAGTGGGGGCAGGGCCACGGTTTTAAACCATCAGATCTCCTGATAACTCACTCACTATCACAAGAACAGCAAGGTACATTATTCCTTGCTGGCTTTGAGACAGGTATTGTCATCAGCTTTCATAGGCCCCCTGTGTTCCTGGCTCATATATTTTCTCCATCTTCAAAACAGCAATGATTATGGAGGCCGTCTCATACATCCGGTTTCTCTGACTTCTATCACCAGCTGGAGAAAGCTTTCTGCTTTTAAGGGCTGGTGGGATTGCATTAGTCTCATTGGGTCACCCAAGATAATCTTCCAATTTTAAGCCCAACTCTGCCATGTAACATCACATGGTATAGTTCTGTATTTGCAGGACATATGACTATATCTCATCATATGCACATGTTCTGGGGAGTAGGGTAGGAAACCCTTGGGAGTCCCATTTGGAAATTCTGCCTACAATAACATCCAAATGAAATTTGTCATTTCATTTTTTCTTCTGCTTTAATTGGTTCTATTTCTCTGTAATAATCTTATCCATCTGCATTTTAACATTTTCCACCCAGTTTTTCATTTTATACTTATCAGACATGATGGGATTAGTGTTGTTCCTAAGGCACTCAAAACTGAACTGAACCCAGCAAACGAATTATAAACCAAAAATTGATCTGATGATCATGACTATCACTGCTTGATACATTTGCCAACAATGTCCTTAGGGGAAGACAAATTAATAAGCTTGAGCTCTGAGGTTTAAATTTTTCGATTTAATTTTGAAGTTTCCTTAGGTTGAAAGTTCATACACAGGATAAAATACCATTTTCCCAGAATGCCTGGGATCTGACCTGCCCCAGATTAATTGACATGTCCAGATTTTGGTAACTATAACCAAAATGATGAATTTATTTGATGCTGTTACCCACAAACTCATATTACCTAAGGGGCATTTTCTGTTAAGATCATGAGATGAGCCCATCTTGACATCCCCAACTGTAGGTGGCTTCGTCATATGCCATACATTGTAGAAAAATGTTTTTCATTTATAATCAAGCCATGCTTTTCCCAAATGCATGATTATAAAAATATCTTCTGAGGTATTTCTAGTGGTTCAATGCATTTGTGTTGGCTCCCGGGGAGAGAAGAGCTTCTGTATAAACAGCCATCACAACCTCACCATCCATGCGCAGATTTACAGAAGAGGAAATAAAAATGACTAATTCACATAAAGTGTTCAGCCTCACTCAAATTGAGATATAATTTTTTGCATGATTTTTATGCCATCTTACATAGTATACTCGTGTCCATTTTTCATTGGGTTGTAACTGTTTCATATATTCAGAGTCTTAACATTTTATTGGTAATATTTCTGATAGACATCTTTTCTCATTTTGGTATTTAATATTTTGTTAGCTTTTTGACATTGGATATTTCAAATTTTTATGAATTTCTTTTTCATTTGTGACTTCTCTCATTATTTTTTATACTTAGAAGTTTACTTTTTCATCTCAAGATCAAACGCATTTTTCTCCAGGCTTTTTCATTATTGACTTTTTTTTTTAATCCATTAGGAATTTGCTTTGGAGTATAGTATTAAGTTGAGGGTCTAATATTTTTCTCTAAATATTTAATCAGTTATTCTAAACTACTTCAAATAATGATTTTTCTTTTTACCATTATTGTTATGCCATCTTACATAATAAACTGAATTCTCATGTATATATTCAGGACTGTCCCAGGATGTCTATTATGTTCCATTGTTCTGTCTGCACACTCTTTAGCCAGAGTCATTATATGTGATATTGCTATAACTTTATAAATATTCTCAAATACCTGATAAAATATTAGAACCATTTTTCACTAAACTTATTTTTTCAAAATCTTTGTTATTTTTCAAGACAAACTTGAGAATTCGATTTCAAGTTCCATCTAATAATTTCAGTGCATTGAACATTTAATTAATTTGAGATAATTGCTATCTTTGCCATATCTAGTATTTCCATCCAGAAACATAAAGAATCAATGTAATGACGTGTTTTTACATCCTTCCATAGTTTAAAAATTTTCCTCATATGACTTCCACACATTTCTTATTAATTTGTATTAATAGATTTCTCATTAATTGATTACCTTGTTGCAACAGTGACTGAAATCTTTCCCAACCATGTTTTTAAATTGGTTGTTAATGATATTTAGAAAATAATTAATTTTAGAAATTTCTTTTGTATCACGTGCTTACCATTAACATGCCTTGTTCTTTATTGACAAAAGAAAGAGAATAATTTCAGCTCTTGAATTAATGAAGAAATAGCCCTGTAGGTTTGCCACTCTAGGATGTTTCTGTTTTTAGTCAGACTTATTCTCATCAATGCTTCTTCATTGTCTAGTTTCAAATACTCGTTTATTTCTGCACCCAGGCATTTATTAAACTGCCACCACCAGTTTGTTTGTTTGTTTGTTTTAGTATCTGTGGTGGGCTAAATAACAATCTTCAAGGATATCCCTGTCCCAATCCCTGGGACCTGCAACTATGTTACCTGACATGGCGAGACAGATTTTGCAGATGTGATTGAATTAAGGATCCTGAAATGGGAAGGCCTTGGGGATTTCTAGGGTAGGACCAATGTACTCACAAGGATCCTAATAACAAAATTATGAGTATTATATTTAAGGGAAGGGTAATAGGTGGCGAAGGCATGCTTTGAGAATAAAACTGACCTGGAAGCCTGACTCTGAGCTTCGGTTGCTGCATTTCTCTCCTTGGTCATTGTCACATACCCGTTCCTTCCACACAAGTGATGGAGAGACTCAGCCTGGGACATGCTGGGTCCTGCGAGATTCTGCACCCATTCTCGGCAGCAGCAGCGGCTTCGGAGGCTAGTGCCAGGCTCATATCTCAGGGCCCTTCCACATCAGTAATCTCTGATTAGTGGGTCTGTCTCTAGGGGGCCTCAGTGTGGAAGGAAGGTCACCTTCTACAGCCTCAGTCCCTCCTCAGTAGTCTCAAGGGATACTATCCTGGTTCCAAGCACTCCCAAATCTGTACAAGGACACCCTGTGGATGAGGGTGTCACTTGGCGGGATTTAGTTTACCTGAATCTGGGATATCACATCCACCTGCCTGTCCCCCTCAGCACCTTATCCAAAAACTCCTTTCACCTATGCATGCTGCTCCTCTTGAGAATTCTGGTAAATTCAATTTTCTTCATTCCCCTGCTTTCCAGAAAGTTTTGCCTCCAATGGTGTGTTCCTTGCAGACCTGTTTCATGCAGCTCCACAGCCAACACCCCACTTCACATAGCATGCTGAGGATGCAGCATCACCTGGCCAGGGTGACATCTCCTTGGAGGCTGTTCAGGCACTGAGAACTCTGGCAGTGTCAGGGAAGCCCACGACAACCTCATAGCTGTGAGCCCACAGCTCACACAAAAATTATAGTAACATATTCCTCACATGTTCCTGCCTTTTCTCAAAGGTTCCTCATGCTTCTGGATCAACATGCTCAGATTTGGGTTATTTATTTTCTCAACGTTTTTATTTTTAAATAGTTATAGATCTGCAGGAAGTTGCAAAGACAGTACAGAGAGAGCCTGTGTGTCCTTCACCAGGTTTCCCTGATGATTACCTCTTACCTACCTATAGCACTATATCAAAATTAGAATATTTATAATGGTGCAATGTATGCATATAGTTCCATGCCAAACAGAATTGTCCCATCAACATAAAGACTTCTCTCATACTATGCCTTTCTAGTCATTTCCTCCAATACTCTCTCCACTATCCCTCACCCCTTGGCAAACACTAACATGTTCATCTCCATAATTTTCTCTTTTCAAGAATGTTACATAAATGAAATCATATAGCATATGACTTGTTGAGATTGGCTTTTCCCAGCCAGGATACTGCCTTTGAGATCTATCCAAATTGTTACATGTATCAGTACTTCCCTCCCTTTAATTGCTGGGAAGTATTCCATGGTATTAATCACAGTTTGCTTAACCATTCACCTGTTGAGGGACATTCTGATGGTTTTGAGTTTTTGGATATTACAAATAAAATTTCAATGAAAATCCATGTGTAGGTTTTTGTGTGGACCTAACTTCAATTACCTAGGATAAATGCCCAGGCATGCTATTGCGGGGTTGTATGGTAAGTGTATATTTAGTTTCCTAGGAAACTGCCAAATTTTCCAGGGTGGCTGCACTATTTTACATTCCCATCAGCAATGCTAGCATTTGGTGTTGTCACCATTTTATATTTTAACTGTTTGGATAGATATGTAGCGATATCATGGTTTTCATTTGCATTTCTCTGATTGCTAATGATATTGAACACCTTTTTATGTGCTTATTTGCCATCTGCGTAGTCTGTCTGGTGAAGTGTCCTTTCACGTCTTTTGCCTATTTTTGAATTGGAATGGTTGTTTTTTACTGTTAAATTTTTAGATTTCTTTCTATATTCTTAATATGGGTTCTTTGTCAGATAACATGGTTTGTAGATATTTTTCTCCCAGACTGCAGCTTGTCTTTTTATCATTTTAGCAGGACTTTCCACAAAACAAATATTTTAAATTTTAATAAAGTCCAATTCATAGATTTATTATTTTATTCACTGTGGTTTTTACATCATGTCTAGAACTCATTGCATAGCCCAGGTCATGAAGGCTTTTACTCTGTAATCCTATAAAAGTTTAAAATTTTCACATTTTACCTTTAAATCTATGGTCAATTTTTAGTTAATTTCTGTGTACCGTGTGAGTTTTGGTTGAGGTTAATTTCCTTTTACCTATGGATATCCAGTTGCCCCGGCAGCATTTGTTGAGAAAACCACTCTTCTCCCATTGATTTGCTTTTGAACTTTTACCAAAAGTTTTGAATTTTGCCTTGACTGAACATGCAGTTCAAATTCGGATGCAGTGAGATCATCAGCATCCAGTGAGAAGTCATGTTGAGACTCAGTGTCATTGTTGGTGCTCAGTGTATCATGGAGAAAACCCAGCATCAAGAACAAGTTGTGATCAAAGCTGAATACAACAGTCTATTTACTGGCACGCTGAGCAGGTAGGAGAGGAATAGAGAATTACAGTTTGTAGACTGAAGAAAGCATTTTTACTAAGATGCTCTGAGTTAGATGCAAGCATCCTTTGAGGCTGTCAAACTGCTGGCTTGGGAACACTTGGTAGGTTCAGAAAAACAGCTGGTGCTTTGTTGAGCCCCAGTCCTCGAGATGCAAAGTAAAATCAGTGAGCCCTTTTCTATGTTAACAACGCTGCATTACCCTGGTCTGGAAAAGAGAAACTATAATTTGAAAATTGCTCTTGCCATAATATCTCCCCAGAGAAGTAGTGGAAATAGGCAACACCATTATTTTTTGCACAATTTATGAACTGAAGTGAGATTTATGAGCAGGATGCAGTTTATCTGCTTGAGTCATGGGATGCTGGATTTTCTGTGTGATGAGGTGAGCACCCAAACATGAACTTGTATGTGGGAAATCACTTCTTCGAATAAGGCTGAAGATGACTTCCCTTCTGATTGACTTCCTCCCCTCTGGACACATTTCCTGATCTGGACATGGGACATAGAATCAATGTGCAGGGGTAGCGCTGGCCAAAATGAAGCATCCCCAGACCATCTGCTGAGGGATTTGACTGCATGTGGACAAAATGGTTGCCAGCCAGCCTCTGGAGTCTGCTAGCACAGCCCACTCCATGGAAACCATCAGCAGCCTCTTGTCCAGACCAAGAGGGAATATCTCTTTAAAAGAGGCTCTCAGCAGTACTTATATCTAGCAGGAAAATTAAAAATGTTCACGACCTAGCAGGTGGTCCATTCAAGCACCAAAGTGAAATTTAGCTTCCCAGAAAAAAAAAACAATCTAGGTAGTAAGAGGAAGAATGTCCAGCAGTGAAGGAGATAAATTGGAAGGACACTGAAGGAGAAAGCAAATCCCAGGGACAGCTGCTCCGTGTGACCCACTGAGGACCCGCTCATTGTCATGGACACACAGGGTGCTGTGCTCACCTGTCATGAGTAATTTGTGAATTCACACAGGACTCCCGCTCCACCATGTCTCCAGTGGCTCTCACATGTGGGCCATATTTATTGAGTTCACTCCATGGGTCTGCTGAACAGACTGTAGACCATAAGGCAACGGGATATTAGTGCAAAGAGAAGAGAGAGAGCTTTAGAAGACCAAGTTAGACTTGTGAAAGGGATAAAAGGGCTGTTTTAAAAGAATCTTTAAAAACTAGTGTGGCTCATTTTAGAGGGCTAAGCCTGAGAGGGGTGGCTAAAGATCTGTGCCAATTTCACAACCAAGTACTCTTATGACTTTAAATCAGTAACTTGACTTCTGTGGATCTCAGATTCATGTCTTTAAAGGTACGAAGACGTAGGCTTAACTCTTGGAGCTGTCTAGAGAGATGCTGTGAAGTATCTGGAAAATAATCATGTGGAAATCAGCTGAGGGCCCCCATCTTAGTGGAAAGCAGGCACTGCCTCAGCTTCCAATTCCATTTATACATTCATTTCCTTAACCCTACATATATTCCCACACATTTTAACCATATGTCATAGGTATATGAAGCTAGGAAGGCAACACTGGTGAGTTTGATTCATCAGGGGTCAGTTGGGCACCCAGGGGAGTTGGCACTGGGTTTGGTGGGCACTCTGTGGGAAAAAAATAGAGAATGACAAGATGCGGTTTCTGCCCCTGAAGAATCTTCAAACTCATTATGAAGATAACACACCTGCCCAGGCACAGTGAAATAACTACACAGTGGGGTGTAATACTTAGTAAGATAAAAAGTCAAGCAAATGGAGTTATGAGGATCCAGGACTGTTTTCAAGCTAGTCTGGCTCACAGAACCCTAGCAGGTTGTACTGACCTTCAGGGCAAGCATAAGTAAGATCTATGATGCTCGTCTGATCCCAACAGTTCTCTCCCCTTTCCCAATTCCTGTCTTCTCTCAGAGGGTGGCAGCTGCTGGGGGAGAGATGGCTGGGAGTGGAGGGTTGCCACTGACCATTATGGTGGCAGCTACTCATTCAGGGCGCTCTCCTTCTAATTCTGCTGGAGAACACTATTTTGGGATAGTCAATTTGTCATCTTGGCTGAAGGGTCCCATCCTAAAGTCTAGCATTGATAGAACACAAGGACGTAAGTGCTGCCTTTCAACCAGGAAGGCAAAGGCAAACTTTTCTTTAAAGGAGAAGGTTGCAGGTAATCCTTGGTGGTTCTTTTCAATAGTTAGCAACTACAGGGGAAGGGAAAGGCTGTTAACACCCTTCAGCTTGGATGCACAAGAGGAATATTAATCTGAGCAGTTTCCATTTCAGTCCTTTGTCATGTTAATTTTGAAGTCTGGTATAGGTGCCTCAATTCTAGTCGAAGGTAATCTCTAAAAGATGGCAAGATTGGTGAGGCCAAAATGCAACTGGCAAACTGAGCTTACTTAGAGATTTTCAAACTATTTGTAAGATTGGCATGACCAATAACACTTCTGTCATTCCTGCCATTCAAACAGGAACTGTTCCCTGGAAGACCCTTAAATAAACCTGTGGCTTTCAACCCACTCACCTGCCAGAGATGGAGCCTGAAAGAACTGGGGTGTGGGCTTATCATCCCAGTTGGCTCTCCTTTATTTCCCACTGGTGTTTTCTGAACATGCCAGGGAAAGAAACCAGTGGCTACATTCCAGCCCCTCCACGGTCAACTTGGTTTCATTTTTCCCTCTGGCTGAGGGTCTGCTGGAGGTGAGCCCAGGATCCCTGAGGCTGCTACAATTGTGTCCCTCTGTCCCTTTGATGTCTACCCAGCACATGTCTTCCACAGGGAAATGCAAATCAAAACCACAGTGAGATACTACTGCCCACCCACTAGGATGGCTAGAATAGAAAAGACAGATGGGAACAAGTGTTGACCAAGATGTAGATAAATCGGGACCCTCATAGATTCCTGGTGGGAATGTAGTGTGGTGAAGCTGCTTTAGAAAACAGTCTGGAAGTTCCTCCAAAGGTTAAACGTAGGTTTACTACCTGACCTCTCAATTCCACTTCTTAGTGTATACCCATGGGAAATGAAAACCTATTCCCTTCTATGGTGCTGGAAAAGCTGTTCAGGAGCCACTATAGCTATTAGCCATGTAGGCAGACAGTGTGCATTCACACATTTAATTCATTTATTCAACAAAATATTGAGCGTCTACTATGTGTCAGGCACTGAGAAGCAGTAGTGAACAGAATGGATAAAAAGCTGTGCCCTTATTTACCTCACAGACCTGTGGGGAGGAGGAAGAGACCATCAGCAACATAAGTAGGTCATGGAATAGGTTAGACAGGTTCTGGGGTTAGGGGAGACACAGCTATTTTAAATATGATGATCAGGGAAGTCCTCACTGGAAAAGGTGTAATTTGAATGATGACCTGAAGGATGTGCAGGAGAGAGTCAGGCAGGCATCTGGAGGAAGAATGTTATAGACAGAGGGCCATCGAGTGCAGTGGCTCTGAGGTGGGACTGTGTGTGTGCCTGGCATGCTTCAGGGACAGCAAAACCAGAGGAGCTGGATGTGAGCAGCGGGGTGCTGCTGCCTGAGGGTTATGACTTGTTTTGAATGAAATGGGATGCAGAGGAGTGACAGGAAGCTCTTCCTGTTACTTAGGCTTTAAAAGGATCACTCAGGCTACTTTGTGGGGAAGAGTTGCTTACTGGTAGTGGGGAAGCATGAAGACAGACCAGTTAGGAGGCTGTTAGAAGAATCTAGAGAGAAATAATGACATCTGGACGACATGATAGCAATGGAAGTAGTGACTTGAAGGATTTCTACCAGTGTTCATGGAAGAGAGAAGATGGGTGAAGTGATGTGATGTTATCTCATAGAAAATCTGGGTAAATAAAATCAAGATAGATCAAGGAATAATGAGAAGAGAGGTGGGCTTATGAGCAGGATGCTGGATATTTACATATAGCAGAGGTAAGTGGCTGGTATCCTAGTCAAAACATTGTAGCTGTCAATGTACCCTAAAATTACAGAACTAACCCAGTTGCTGGGCTCATTATTAATAATGGCAGAAAGCAACATAAGTAAACTGAAAGGATAAAATTGCTTTATTGGTTTGGCTTCCAAATCATGGACAGCAAAACACCACAACAACTCAGTGAGCAAACACACAGAGGTGCTTCTAAACCATGAGGCAGAAAACCATTTATGTTTACTTTCATAATTGGTTTTCTGGATGGGCCAAGAATATAACAGCACCATTCCCTTCTATAGCATGAGGGAAAATCAAGATTTCTTTTTTTTTCTCTTCTATGTTCATTTCCTTCTTCCTTCACTCACTCTTTTTGATTGCTATGATTGTATCCTTGGATGGCTCAATTGCAGTCTGTTGAAATTAAAGCAAAAAGATTCTATGAAAAACTAAAATGGACAGGTCTGGAAGAACCTCTTTTTCTATGTGTCATAAAATGTATTTATTTACTTTATAAAATACATTTCTTGATGGAATTTAAAATATGTTTTCATTGTTAGAACTTTGATTTCCTTGCAGGTTTCCAGAAGCCAATAATTACTTCAAATCCTACGAGCCTGTTGTAGGTGATGAGAATATAAGCAGTGAACAAAACATAAAACCCTGGCTTTATGGACTCATAGCCTAGTGGGGGAGAGAGAAAACGCACAGATAAATAAGCACAATATATAGTATGTTTGGTGATGACTACTACAGAGAAAGGCAAAACAAAGATGGGGGTGAGGAGCTCCAGGGTACAGGGGTGGTTGTCAGGTAAATGAGGTGGGCAGAGAAGGCTCCTCTGAGAACGTTTTATCTGAGTAATAACTTAGAGGAAGTGAAGGAGCCATGCAGACATCCGGGAGAAGTGGGAATAGCAGATGCACAGGTCTCAAGGCAGGAGGATTGTCAAAGAGGCCCCCATGGTTGGGATGGAGTGAGTGAACTGGGGGTAGTAGGAGATGAGGCCAGATCAGTGATGGGGACGGGGGCAGATTAAATAGTAACCCAAGAAATCAAAGTTCTCACAATGGCCCTCCCTAGTGAGAAGGAATGCCAGAGGAGCAACGAGATATGTTTAAAAGGATTGTTAACAGACAGGATGGGGGCCAGGCTCGGTGGCTCACGTCTGTAATCCCAGCACTTTGGGAGGCTGAGGTGGGCGGATTGCCTGAGCTCAGAAGTTCGTGGTCAGCCTGGGCAACACGGTGAAACCCCATCTCTACTAAAATGAAAAAAAATGGGCAGGGCTTGGCCTCATGTGCTTGTAGTCCCAGCTACTCAGGAGGCTAAGGCAGTAGAATCACTTGAACTCAGGAGGCGGAGGTTGCTGTGAGCCAAGATCGTGCCACTGCACCCCAGCCTGGGTGACAGGGCGAGACTCCATCTCAAAAAAAAAAAAGAAGAGACAGAATGGGCAAAACTGTGCAAATATTACATTTGACAAGGAACTTTCCGATAGGATATATAAAGTACTCTTACAAGTCAGTAATAAAAAGATAAATAACCCAATTAAAAAGGGCAAAGGATGTGAATAGACAATTCGCGAAAGATTTACAGGTGGCCAATATATGTTACATTTCACTAATGGCTAGTGGCGTTGAGCATAAAAAGATGCTCAACATTATTCATTGTTAGGGAAATACAAATCAAGCCCACAATGTGATACCACTTCACACCCATTAGGATGGCTAGAATCACAAAGACAGGCAGTATCAAATGTTGACAAGGATGTGGGGAAACTGGGACTCTTGTGCATTGCTGGTGGGAATGTAAAGCAGTGCAACTGATTCTGAAAAAAGTCTAGAAGTTTCTCAAAAGGTTAAACATAAAATTACCATATGATCCAGCCATCCTACTTCTATGTCTATGTCCAAGAAAAATGAAACATTCCCGCACAGAAACTTGTTCACAAATGTTCATAGCAGCATTTTCATATAGCTGAAAAGGCACAACCAAAAATTCCATTAGGTAATGAATGGATACATAAAATGTGGTATATCCATACAAGAGAATATTAATTGGTAATAAAAAGTAGTAAAAAACTGATAAATACTATGACATGTATGAATGAATCTTGAGGGCATTAAACTATGTGAAAGAAGCCAGACCCAGCAGGCCATGTGCTGTGTGATACCGTTTATGTGAAATGTCTAGACATTTCAGTGAGACAGACAGCAGATTAGTGAAGGCCAGGGCCTTGAGGAAGTGGGGAATGAGGGGGTGCGGGCTAAGGGGCATGGGGTTTCTTTTTGGAGTAATGAAGATATTCTAATATTGATTGTGGTGGTGGTTGCATAACTTTGTAAATGCACTAAAAAACTGACTTGTACGCTTTAAGTGGGTGAGTGATACGGTATGTGAATTAATTATATTTTCATAAAGCTGTTTAAAAAGACCACTCTGGCTGCTCTATAAAGAGTCTTGTACAGGGCTTGTAAGCAGGGGAGCCAGGATCTCACTGAAGAGGCTGTTGTACTAATGCAGCATGGTAGCGGTGGAAGTGGGATAAGTGGTCGGATTCTGGCTGTTTTAATAGTAGAGCGGGAAGGCTTTGCGGGTGGCCTGGATGTGGGGTGTGAAGGGGACGGCTGCCTTATTGTTCCATTGGGAAACCTGCATTGAGGCAGAAAGGAGCCAGAGATCTGGAGTGAATCCGCAAATGAACAAATTTATGGCCCTCCTCTATGGAGAAGGCAGTGTGCTCCAGGAGGTGCAAGGAGAAAGACTCCAGTCCTTGCCTCAAGAAAGTTACACTTTCAGCGTAGATTTCAGCACAGTAACACAGAAGAAGTTAAATGAGTATGAGATTTTGATAAGTGTCCCAGACAACACCAGAAGAGATATTGCAGGAATGTAAACTAGTGGTTGCCATAGGAATTCGAATATATGACTCTTGGTTGGAATAGCCCCAGAGCAGAGGGCTGAATGGAGGAGGATAATGACACACAGAGATGAGGGAGGGAGCCACAGGAAAACCCTGCGTTTCAGGAGTCGGGAAGTAGACCACTTTGTCTGAAATCAATTTCATGTGGAGATGCCAAGGGAGATAAGGTTGAGAAAAGCAGAAAACAATTCCCTTTTAAATCACAGAGAAGAAAATACTTGTTCATCACTTGACTGATCATAAGAAGGAGCTGAACAATTTTGTTATAGATCATAAACCAGTTGCCCTCTTGCACAAGATTTAATACGAGGAAGACCTACTGGCTTTCTCTGATGATGAGATGATAAATAATACACATGACAGATTGCCTGGAAAATGAGACATAATAATGAGAGTCAAACGCTGTTATCAAATCCATGTGAAGGGGGAATCAGGAGAAGAAACCACTGTTGATGATAGTGAGAAAACTGTGATCCAAAATGGCCTGAGGGGATTTTTTTTTACATGTGTGAATTCAATAAATTATGAGACTGTCAAATAGGTGCCTTAAAACCATTAAGTATACTCAAGCTACATTTGAAACTATGTGCTCTTCTTTCAGAAAAAGCAAACAAGATGGCCTTGTGATATTTTTAATGAATAACAAACATTCACTTAGATTTTTTTTTCTCTTGTGATAGATATCCCACGCTCAGGTATTGGTAATGATCATTATAGCCCAGATGTTAGGAGCTCGAGTCTTAGAGTGAGGATGTCTCTGTTCAAATTCCAGCTTCTTGTTTTACTGCCATTTAATCTCTCCATACCTCGGTTTCTTCATTTGTAAAATGAGGATGATGTTGACAGCAATACTCACTTTATAGGGTTGCTGGGAGGTACCATTTGCACAGCACTTGAAGTAGTTAGTTCCTGGCAGTTTATCAACACTCCAAAAATGTTAGCTGTGAACCGAAAGCCTGGTTTTCTACCTATTCATCACTTTCTGCCCACTTTTGTTGTAGCTAAGCAGTATGTTTCTTCCTTATTACAAATATCCTTGCACCTCTTGTTGATGGAGCACCAGTTTTTCTAGAATGAGGGGCTGCTTTTCATTTCCAGCAGCACAATCAGTGGCTGGAAAAGGGAGGGAGAAACCCCACACAAAACCCACGTAATGCATCACAGATGCTGCAGACCGAGGCCTGGAGAAGAACAGGGAGACTTGATTCCCTTTGATATTGGGAGAAGTCTGTTTCCCAAGCTGTGGCCACCGAAATGAAACTGTCGAGATCTCCATACCTGAGAAGGAACTTTTGGACAATAGGTGATCCTCCATTATAGGATGAAAGGGTAGGTGGGGCTGGAAGTATGCCCAGCAGGGACACTCCTTTCCCCACAAGGGGCTTCTTTACTTTTAAAAACTAAAACTGAAATGAATTATTATAAAATATCACATCATATTAAAATATAAAATATTTCATATTGAAATATATATTCAATATATCTTGACATGCTGTATATGAAACGTTATATCATACATGATATTATATCATAAAATATCATTTTAAATTATATTAATAAAAGTTTGTTGTATAAAACCTAAAAAATAGCCAATAAATAAAGCAGGGAAAAAAACCTTGATGACTCCTTCTCAGAAGCATGCTTATATGATTGACCCTTTTGAAAATTAAGTTTTGTTCAGAATACTCTGTTTTCTTAGTTATCAATGTGTGAGTACAGGTCAAATGACTTATAATGAAAATTGTTAATATGGAAAGTTTTGTATTTCCTTAGGCTTAGATTTTTTTAATAAATAAACTTAAAATTTGGAAGAGTTCTAGATTCACAGAAAAGTTGCAAAGAAAGTGTTGAGAGCTCCTCTTGGATCTCCCTCACCCAGGTTCTGTTCCCTTAATGTGATCGTCTCATGTCACCACAGGGCACTCGTTGAATCTGAGAAACCAAGCTTGGTCCACTACTATTAACTAGACTAAATGGGCTTCAGATATAGGTTTACCTTTGGATCACTGCAATACCTCTCTCCTCACCCATCTTTCAGATTAGTAATTTTATTTCTTTTTTTTGAGATGGAGTCTTGCTCTGTTGCCCAGGTTGGAGTGCAGTGGTATGATCTCGGCTCACTGCAACCTCTGCCTCCTGGGTTCAAGCGATTCTCCTGCCTCAGCCTCCTGAGTAGCTGAGACTACAGGTGTGTGCCACCACACCCGGCTAATTTTTGTATTTTTAGTAGAGACAGGGTTTCACCATGTTGGCCAGGCTGGTCTCGAACTCCTGACCTCAGGTGATCTGCTTGCCTCGGCCTCCCAAAGTGCAGATTAGTAGTTTTTAAAGGTCTTAGGTCTTATAGCTCTCATACTTGAATGCAATATAATTACCTAATTTAAATCACTTGTTTCAAATTTCTGGAATTCATTTTCTCTGCGAAAGAATACTACCCATTATTATCAAATATGTGCTTTTATCTGTGGTAGTTTAAGCAGAATAACTAAACAACAATACAATAGGCCCTCCTCCTAGGGTTACTGTGTAATCCACAGATTGAGGTGCTCAACAAAACGGAGTCCTTAAATGCCTTACGATTATAGTTTCTCTTTCTTTATTCTACATTTTTTAAAATGATGAAGAAGGAAGGCTGTATCAGAGTCCTGATAGAAAACATGACACACTCAAATGAAGCAGTGGAGGATACCTTAACACATTTATTCACAGAGCTACAG
Organism: Macaca fascicularis; assembly: GCF_037993035.2. Lineage (NCBI taxonomy): Eukaryota > Metazoa > Chordata > Mammalia > Primates > Cercopithecidae > Macaca > Macaca fascicularis. The sequence continues at coordinate 8,968,631 of NC_088377.1, read as the reverse complement.
GCAAGTGGAAGGAGACTCTTGGGGTAGTGCAGTACTTTGGAGCTAGCAACAGTGGGGAGCTGTTAGGACTCCTAGGCTTGGGAGGAGCAACTGCAAAAAATAATGGCAACATATATGTAAACAGACGTCAACAGTTAGGTCTGTATTCTGAAACAGACTTCAAAAGTAATTTAACACAATTGTTCGTGTGTCCTTCCGTCTAGACACTATTATTCATCAGCTGTGCAGGACTGAACAAAGAGAGAAATCAGAACTTCTGGCAAAATAAAGGGATAACATCTCATTCAACTTGAGAATCACAGTTCCCCTGCTGTTTCTGGTAAATGCTATGCCTAATGGAAGCTGGTCAGAGCTTTGTCAGGCTTTCTAGAATTAGTATAGTCAGCATCTTTGCTGCAGAATAAGCTGTCCCTGCTTCATTATGCAAGCTGCACTGAATGTGTGCTGTGACGCTGCTGTCCTCAGTGCCTGATGCTGGTTTTGTATTTGAGTTTCATTCTGTTTCTGTATTCATGCGGTTGGCAGTTGTTTCCTGCATAACAGCACCATGAACAGCTACACCTCATTTTCTATCCATTCCTTAAGATTTGTATGGAAGAAATTCCTAAATCACATTCCTTGTCAGACAGTTTGCCTGCCAATTTAAGGTCATTAAATCTACCATGATTTCTGAAATTTCTCTTTTGCTTTCCAGTTTGTGAACATGGATTTGTAAGTCACCATTCCAACCAGGATGCATACACTGAAATGCATATCCAGATTAATAACAGGCTAGGAAGAATAATAAGTTCTCTCTCTCTTCATTTATTCACACATTTGTGTTTGGACAAAGATATTTCAGACCAAATCATCTGTAACTGGCTGAAACTCCATTTTGATTGTCTTAATAAGAAGTGAATTTGTAGAACATTTTGAGTGCTTTATTATAGGTTATAAATTTATGATAAAAGCAAAATAACTTAAATTTTTTTAAGTTTGAAAAAGAATATATTACTAGGCTTATAGATTAGAGAAAAATGAAAATACAAAAATTTGAAAAGATCATATTCAAAATAAATTAAGAAATTAGTTTTTATGTTAAATGATTAATAAATGAGTTGGTGTCTACATGGGGGAGTTTTCTTTTGGTGTGCTAGAGCGCCTGTCTTCAATATTATCAACAAATACTCTGGAAACAGATATCTGTGACACCCAAAATATCACCAGCAGCAACAGTAAACATAAGTGACAGTAAGTAAGTGCTAACCATGCCCCTGCTATGTGCAGAGGACTCTGTAGGATGATCTCAGTTAGTACCCACAGAACATAGGTCTTGTAATGAACCTATTATTATATAAGAGAATGGAGGCAGAAAATGGAAGTATACCCAAGACGGCAAAGGGTTGGAGCAAAAATCTGGACCCAGTTTTTCTGATTCCGTTGCCCAGGCTCCTAACCACAGGACTCTGCTCTTGCCCAGTGATTCAAATTCATGCAGGCTTTGAAACTGGGATTGGGGCAGGGGATGTCTATGAGAATCTGGGCCACCCTGAATGAGAATGGGAATCCTTCAAAATGAAACTTACCATGATTCACTACTTCATGAAGCTGCCCTGGCATCCTAAAACTCTCCTTGCAAATATAGAAAAGTGAGAAGTTTTTCAGCAATGACATCTACAAAAAAGACTACAGGGTCTAATGATTAACATTTTTGAAATGAGTCCACTGTGTTATTTGGCTGCTATAAATGCTAGACAGCATATGGGAATGTGTTTTATAAGCCATAAGTCACTGCAAAATGTCATGTGTACATATATGCTGTAATGATAGGTGTTGATTCTGCTATGAAGCTAGGGACAGCATGTGGGAAAGTGTTCTGTAAATCATAAATCACTATACAATGTCAAATGTGTATATGCGTGTGCCATTGATAGATACTGACTCTCAGAAGGAGAAGGGATTGAAGCATGTCTTCTTGGGAAGGGAGTTTGGAGGGATTGTCTCCTCTATGAGTCATCATCCTTATTTGTTTTTGAAACATTCGGCGTGGCCTGTCTGGACATGAAGCATGGGGACAGAAAGTAATAACAAGGGAGGGAGAATCTCTCTCAACAGGTCTTGCTGAAGGCTGGCATCACACTCCAGGGGCCTGGGCAGTGTGTAAAGCTGATTTATTTCTCTGGTAAGTTGCTTTTGTTCATAGATTGTTCTCTTGCTGAGTAATCCCTTGGTGGAGGTAATATCTGTTACCACAGCGCATCACTGACTCTTTCTGCAGACCTCAGGAACCCTCAATCCCTGTGGCTTCTCTTGCCAAGGGCAATTTGTCCCAATGTCCCAATCAGTGTTATGGTTCCCTGCAGGGCAGATGGACCCCCACCCAAAGTTTGTTTAGAATGTGCAGACAGAGGTGCACATAATCCAATCCATACACAATCCAAGAGGGCACGAAAAGCATTGCAACTTACATAGCTGCGGTCTCTGGGGAGGGCAGAGTAGGCCTCTCAAACAGGTCTAAAATGGCTTTGAGAATAGGCAAGGACACTGACCTGGTGGTTAAGGGACAGAGCAGGCTGAAAGATCCCTCTAGTGAGCCAGCAGGCAAATGCTTGCATGGTTTGAACCTCTGACCAGTGCCAACAGAGGGAGGCCCCAGGCTTTCTTTGCAGCTTGTCAAGGTATGGGGCACAAGGAAGAAGAAGGGGAAGCCCTGAAAGCTAAAGCCAAGCAGACTCCTCATCTACCAGCAGGCTCTACACCATGCATGCCAGGCAAGTGGTGGGATTCCTGCAGGTGACCTTCCCCTGGGCAGCAGGCCCATCCCAACACAGCCATCTTGCCTCAGAATCCTCTGGAAGAAGCCAGCCAGATGGTCTGTAGAACCTTGGAAGTCTGACGAAAAATCAGACCTATGTGTTGCCCCCGTCCCTTGCCCTTTTTCTCTTGGTAAAGAAATTATCTTCAAAGCCCTTCCTGTCTTCACACACACCTACCCTTGAACACCTGTGGTGATGAGGAGCTCGTGCGGATTGTATCTGCTTTTCATTTTGGGGCTACATCTGTTGAGATTTGCTTCTTGGTCTGGCATTTTAGTTTGAAACTGCATAACTATGGTACCTTGGAGGAATTTTTTAATATCCTGCTACCGTTGTTTACTTATTACTTATTACTGGCTTCTTGCTTATTGCATAATTTATCCTTCAATTACTTCTCAAAGGGATTAAAGAAGATTGACAACATGGAAATTCATATGCTGTCATCCAGTTTCAAGTATAGTCAGCATTTTCCTCCCAGTGGGAAATGGCTTTGATGTTCCTCATGATTTCTCAGAGACACCAATGGATGTGCTCAAGAGGGTGGTAGTTGTGTCTACAGGAAATACATTTCTTAAATCTTTATTTAAGATGAATTATTTTCAACCAGGTAAATCAGGTATATTCCATCAATAGAGCTTTCTCTCTGTGTGTGGTTTTCCTTTTGTTTTGTTTCTTTTTTAAGAGATAGGGTCTCACTCTGTCATTGGTGCTGGAGTGCAGTGGTGCAATCTTAGCTCACTGCAGCCTCAAACTCCTTGGCTCAAGCGATCCTCTCAACTCAGCCTCTCAAAAGTAGCTGGGACTAGAGGTGCATGCTGCTACACCTGGTAAACAGAGCATTTTTTTTTTTTTTAAGAAAAAAATTGATGTGCCTGGATCCACCCTCGGTCATTCTATTTTAGTAGGTATGGAGTATATCTAGTGTATCTAGGTATTTTCATTGACCATCAAAAGCTGCACAGGTGATTCTGATGCATGCCCTGGTTCAAATCTATCCCTCCCCAAACCATAACTTATCTAATTAGTCTATCTCTGCAGATCCAATCTTCTTTACCTTTTTTGTTTTTAAATCTAGAATTCTACAAATAAATGAAACATTTCTCAGTGTGTCTTACCCATGCTGGACAATATGTCTCGGCTATTTCGCTATTTGTCTCAGGGAAAGGTTTTCTGATGATGGCAAATAGAATAGGGACTCTCACAGTATAAGTAGGATAGAAGTATTGAGCTGCAAGGGAGTGCCCTATTTTGTATATGTCTGTCCTTATCTTCCAGTTCCAATGAAAAATGCCCTGCCCCTCTGATACGGTTTGGCTCTGTGTCCGCACCCAAATCTCATCTTGTAGCTCCCATAATTCTCACGTGTTGTGAGAGGGGCCCGGTGGGAGATGATGGAATCATGGGGGAATTCTTTCCCATGCTTTTCTCGTGATACTGAATGGGTCTCACAAGACATGATGGTTTTAAAAACAGGAGTTTCTCTGCACAAGCTCTCTTTTCGTCTGCTGCCATCTACTTAAGATGTGACTTGCTCCTTCTTGCCTTCTGCCATGGTTGTGAGGCCTCCCCAGCCATTTGGATCTGTAAGTCCAATAAACCTCTTTCTTTTGTAAATTGCCCAGTCTAAGATATGTCTTTATCAGCAGCATGAGAACAGACTAATACAGTAAATTGCTACCAGTAGAGTGGGGCATTGCTGAAGATACCCAAAAAATGTGGAAACGACTTTGGAAGTGGGTAACAGGCAGAGGTTGGAACAGATTGGAGGGCTAAGAAGAAGACGGGAAATTGTGGAAAAGTTTGGAACTTCCTGGAGGCTTGTTGAATGGCTTTGACTAAAATGCTGATAATAATATGGACAATGAAATCCAGGCTGAGGTGGTCTCAGATGGAGATGAGGAACTTGTTGGGAACTGGAGCAAAGGTGAGTCTTGTTATGCTTTAGTAAAGAGACTGGTGGCATTTTGCCCCTGCCCTAGAGATTTGTGGAACTTTGAACCTGAGAGAGATGATTTAGGGCATGTGGTGGAAGAAATTTCTAAGCATTCAAGATGTGACTAGGGTGCTGTTAAAGGCATTCAGTTTTATAAAGGGAACAGAGCATAAAAGTTCAGAAAATGTGCAGTCTGACAATGCAATAGAAAAAAAATTCATTTTCTGAGGAGAAATCCAAATCAGCTGCAGAAATTTGTGTAATGAGGAGCCAAATGTTAATCCCCAAGACCATGGGGAAAATGTCTCCGGACCATGTCAGAGGTCTTCATGGCAGCCCCTCTCATTGCAGGCCTGGAGGCCTACAAGGAAAAAGTGATTTTGTGGGAAGGGCCCAGGGTCCCCATGCTGTGTGCAGCCTAGGGATTTGGTGCCCTGCATCCCAGCTGCTCCAGCTGTGGCTGAAAGGGGCCAACGTAGCGCTCAGGCTGTGGTTTCAGAGGGTGCAAGCCCCAAGCCTTGTCAGTGTGGTGTTGAGTCTGCAGGTGCACGGAAGTCAAGAATTGAGGTTTGGACACCTCTGCCTAGATTTCACAGGATGTGTGGAAATGCCTGGATGTCCAGGCAGAATTTTGCTGCGGGGGCAGGACCCTTACGGAAAATCTCTGCTAGGCCAGTGCAGAAGGGAAATGTGGGGTTGGAGCCCTCACACAGAGTCCCTACTGGGGCACCACCTAGTGGATCTGTGAGAAGAGGGCCACCATCTTCCAGACCCCAGAATGGTAGATCCACTGACAGCTTGCACTGTGCTCCTGGAAAAACTGCAGACATTCAATACCAGCATGAAAGCAGTTGGGAGGGAGGCTGTACCCTGCAGAACCACAGGGGCAAAGCTGTCTAAGACCATGGGAACCCACCTTTTGCATTAGCATGACCCAGATGTGAGACATGGAGTCAAAGGAGATCATTTTGGAGCTTTAAGATTTTACTGCTCTGCTGGATTTCAGACTTGCATGGGGCCTGTAGCCCCTTTGTTTTTGTCAGTTTCTCCCATTTGGAATGATTGTATTTACCCAATGGCTGTGCTCCCATTGCATCTAGGAAGTGACTAACTTGCTTTTGATTTTACAGGCTCATACATGGATGGGACTTGCCTTGTCTCAGATGAGACTTTGGACTGTGGACTTTTGAGTTAATGTTGAAATAAATTAAGACTTTGGGGGAGTGTTGGGAAGGCATAATTGGTTTTGAAATGTGAAGATATGAGATTTGGGAGGGGGCAGGAGTGGAATTATATGATTTGGCTCTGTGTTACCACCCAAATCTCATTTTGAAGCTCTCATAATTACTACACGTTGTGAGAGGAACCTGGTGGGAGATGACTGAATCATGAGGGCAGGTCTTTCCTGTGCTGTTCGCATGCTAGTGAATGGGTCTCATGAGATCTGATGGTTTTAAAAGTGGGAGTTTCTCTGCACAAGCTCTCTTTTTGCCTGCTGCCATCTGTGTAAGTCATGACTTGCTCCTCCTTGCCTTCCATCATGATTGTGAGGCCTCCCCAGCCATGTGGAACTGTAAGTTTAATAAACCTCTTTCTTTTGTAAATTGCCCAGTCTTGGGTATGTCTTGGTCAGCATGTAAAAACAGACTAATACACCCTCCCTCCAAAGGCTTTATTTCCATATTTTGCTGGACCGATTTTCACCTTCATTTTTAACTCCCTCATTTGTTTTGTCTTGCAAGCTTAATTAAGGTTTGAGGTGGGCAGACATTTCTGAAGACAGTGATCTCTTTTTAATGACGTGTCACAGTTGGAGGCTACCTTGTTAGGAAGTACAAAACTGGAAGGCATTTGTCTTACACTTTCATTTGGTAAAGTGATTCAAATACCAATTCAAACTTTGTTGAAATTATAGTAACATTTTATAAAATGACACACACAAACGCAAATGACACATGCAAATGCAAACCTGAGCATGCAGAATCCTTGGCCATTGCCAAATGTTCACCAAATAAGAGTGGGGAGCTCACAGAACTTTCAGTTGAGTGGAGGAGTTAGTCATTAATGAAGACACATGCAGGGTGTGAGGAGAGGTTGAAATGGGGATGGGGTTGGTTTAATTTGGAGGTCAAGGAGGAGCTACAGGAAGAAGGGACATTTGAACTGATATCTGAGGAATGAGAGAGAGATAGCAGGGAACTAGCCAGTCAGTCCTGAAATGATAATCTCATATTTATTCCATGTTTTAGGTGCAGCTTCAGACTTACCATCTTAGCATTGTAAGAAGCCTCCCCTTCTGCCTCTCCTACCCCTCTACCTTACCCTGTGGCTCGTTAGTTGGGTCAGGAGCCTGGGGGTCCAGGAGTCCAGCTGAGTCTGCTCCCTGCTCATACCTGCTGTTTCTCTCTTCTGTTACACATCCTTCTTTCTCTGACTCAGCTAGGTCCAATACTAATTCTTTCCTCAATAGGAGAATCCTGCGTTAGGAGAGAAAATTTCTATTCTTATCACCAATTACAGGATGCCAAGAAAAGCTTATTCAATAAAATATGTGATGCAATTGTGAGATTCCCTTCATTGCAGGTGAGAATATTCTACCAACAAAGTTGAGGTCAAATTCTCCCAGCAGTTACCGGGTAACTCCATCATTGTGAGCACAATGTAAGTAAGCAAGAAGTTGGGTTTTCCAGGCCCTACAGTATGCATCTGAACAGCACCTGTCACACGGTTTGGGGGAACCTGTTTCTTTCTCTTACTAGAGGTGTAACTAGGGCGGGTTACTGAAACTCTGCTAACCTCAGTTTTCTCACTGATAAATGTCCTAATAAGCTCAGACTACTATAACAGAATATTTTGTGGCTCAAACAAGAGAAATGTATTTTCTCACAGTCTGGAGGCTAGATGTCCAAAATAACAGTGCTGGCTGATTCAGCTTCTGGTGAGGGCTCTCCTCCTAGCTTGCAGACAGCCACCTTCCCATTGTATCCTCACATATTGTGAAGAGAGAGGGAGTTCTGGTCTCTCTTCCTCTTCTTACAGGGATGTTAATCCCATCATAGAGATCCCCACTCTCATGACCTCATCTAACCTTATCAGCCTCCCAAAGGCCTCACCACCCAAATATCATCACATTGGGGGTAAGTGCTTCAACATATGAATTTGGGAGAAGCACAAATATTGAGTCCATAGCAATACAGTAGGGATGATGACACTGTTTTTAGCTTCTGTTTTTTTTGTCTGCTCAGCGTTCCTTTCCTTGAGAAGCAGCCATGCACCATCTGGTGCTGGGGAGAAGCACTGCCAATGCCACAAGTCCCACTTCTCTGGTCATGGAGGGGGCCATGAAACTCAGGCCTGGCCATATCCATGCATGAATTGTGTGCACATAAAGTATAAAATGTACTGGCCTAACACCAAAAGCACAGGCAACAAAAATAAAAATAGACAAATTAGACTCCATCAAAATTTAAAACTTCTGTGCATCAAAGTGCACAGAGTGAAAGGAAAATCATGTATCTGACAAGGTGTTAAAATCCAGAATATATAAGGAATGTCTACAACTCAACAGCAGCAAAACCCAAGTAACCCAATTAAAAATGAGCAAAGGACTTGAATTTCTCCAAAGATAATATAAAAATGGCAATAAACATATGAAAAAATGCTCAACATCACTAATCACCAGGGGAATGCAAATCAAAACCACAATGAGATGTTGCCTCAAACCATTAGGATGGCTATGAACACACACACACAGAGTAGCAAGTGTTGGTATGGATGTGGAGAAAGTGAAATGCTTGTGCAGTATTGGTGGAAATGTTAACTGGTGCAGCTGCTATGGAAAACAGTATGAGGTTTCCCTTAAAAATTAAAAATAAAATTAACATATAATCTAGCAATTCCACTTCTGGACATATAATGAATATAATTGAAAGCAGGATATCATTGAGATATTTGCATGCCTATGTTCATAGCAGCAATATTCCAAATAGCCAAGAGGTGAAAGCAATGCAAGTGTCCATTGATGGGTGCATGGATAAACAAGACGTGGTATATCCATACAATGAAATATTGCTTAACCTTAAAAAGGAGGAAAATTCTAATACATCCTATAACATCAACAAACCTTGAGGACATTATATTAAGTTAAATAAGCCAATCATAAAAAGACAAATATTATATAAGTTCACTTATATGAGGTATCTAAGCTAGTAAAATTCATAAAAACAGGAAGTAGAATGATGGATGCCAGGGGCTGTGGGAGTGGTGGTGGGGGAATGGGGAGTTGTTCGAAGGGCAAAGAGTTTCAGTCTTGCAAGATGAGAAGTTCTGGAGATCTGTCTCACAGCAATGTGAATATACTTAACATGACTGAATTGTGCACTTGGAAATGGTTAACACTATAAATTATGCTATGTATGTTTTACTAAATAAAAAAGAAATAAGACAAGCTGAGCGTAGTGGCTCACGCCTGTAATCCCAGCACTTTGGGAAGCTAATGCGGGTGGATCATGAGATCAGGAGATCGAGACCATCCTGGCTAACATAGTGAAATCCCGTCTCTACTAAAAATACAAAAACTTAGTTGGGCATGGTAGCATGCGCCTGTAGTCCCAGCTACTCAGGAGGCTGAAGCAGGAGAATCGCTTGAACCCAGGAGGCGGAGGTTGCAGTGAGCTGAGATTGTGCCATTGCACTCCAGCCTGGGCAACAGAGCGAGACTCTGTCTCAACAACAACAACAATAAAAAAAAAAAAAAAAAAAGGAAGAAATAAGACAAATGCAAACAAAACAAGAAAAACACTCATCTGTTACACTGGGGTTCTTTGATGGAAAAGTCTGAAGACATGAGATGTTACAAGTGGATGGCTTCCTAATTCCAAATAGAGACACTCAGATGTGTACTGCGGAAGTCAGAAAGTCAATGAGATAAACAGACTTCACAAACAAGTTAAAAAAGAGTTGGTGGCGTGAATGTCACTAGCGAAGACTTTACAACTAGCAGTCTTCGTCTGTCGCCTGGCTTTCACAGAACTTAAAAAAAGCCTCATAATTTAAGTTTGACTCATGTCTTCGATCACTGTTACTGTGTTCTTTATGGTAAATGTAGTCAGGATTCTTTTATACCTTAACTAGGGCAAATTTGTTTTTGGAATAAATGTAGCCCTCAAAATACAAAAGAACTCTGTTCCAGAAAAATTTATTTCTAGGTCAGTTGAGTAAAAGTTTGAACTCATTTGTAGTTTGAAAACAATGCTAGAAATAGCCTTTAAGTTATTAGATGTGTACACAAATCTTATGATCTGAAAGTACTTAACATCAATTTCACTCACAGCCAGTGACCACTTCTAATAGCGGAACCTTCTGCACTTTGGAGAAGGAGACCTGAGACATAGTTACCCTTCCTCAACCAAGAGGGGATTGTTTGTTAGGAGGCTGCCAAGGTAGAGGCCAGGGGGTTGGAGATGACCCGCTGTCATGCTGCCTCCAGCACAGTTGGATTTTGGTCCTTGGCTTTTCCCTAGTGTCATTAAACATATCCCCTAAGAAAAATGCTCACTCTTTGACCTTTGGTCATCATTGATGAGTTCTAGATCTCTCTACCAGAAGTCTACAGGCATCATAATTAGCTAGACAGAGTTCTAAGCCTAAGACTCCTCCCTCTTTCTAGGATTCTGGTCAATGCAGTGTAGCCATGAAGATTCTCTCTTTTCAAAAGAGACCTCAACATTCTGTCAATGGCTAGGCAAGTGCCCAAAGCCTACCCAAATGGAAGGCTTCTGAGAAGCCTGGGTGGAGAACACAGATTTGCCCAATGCTCAAGGATTCCGTGGGAGGCTGAATAATGCCTTCCCAAAGATAGCCATGTCCTAATCCCTGAAATCTGTGAATGTTCCCTTGTGGCATAAAAAAGGATCTTTACAGATGTAATTAAGAATCTTGAGATAGGCAGAGTCTCCTGGATTACCAGGTGGGTCCAAGTCCTAAATACAATCACATGTACTCTTTGTAACAGGGAGGCAGAGGGAGATTTGATAACACTCAGAGGAGAAGGTGACTTGAAGGGAGAGCAAAGAGAGGTTGTAAGATGCTGGCCTTGAAGATAGGAGATTAGAAGATAGCATCCCCACAAATCAAGGGATGATGGCAGCCACCAAGGGATTTCCTGTTGACACCTTGATTGTAGTCCAGTGATTCTAATTTCTGGCTTCCGGAACTGTGGGAGAATGAACTGCGATTGCCTGAAGGCAGCAAGTTTGTGGTCATTTGTTATAGCAGCCACAGGATATGAATACGGCCTCCATCTGCCACCTGCATCCATCCTTGGCACTCTGGTGCATGTGCTCAGAGCCAACTATACATGGCTGGCTGCAAGGAGACAGAAAGCAAGGACAGGCTGTGATACCTGAACAGGAAGAAGAACAACAGGGAAACAGAAGACCTACTGCACTGATGAGAAGGAGGAGGGAGAGACCTGCCTCTATAGCACAATGTATTAAAACACGACACCATGATTTCCATGTTTCCACACCTTCTCCCTTCAGGGAGAAGGAGCAGAATAGTAACAAGGAATCTAAATCTTGTGTACCAGATGATCCCATCCCTGCCTTTACCACCTCCCATGGACACATTATGGACAAAGGGAGCTTGGGGCATAAATAGTCCTCCTTTTTCAAGCTTCATCTTGTCCCAAATCTCATTATCTCCCTTGTTCTGTCTCTACCCCTCTCAACTTACTCTGTCTTCCGTGCCCCCATTTTAGGTTATAGCATCATCATCTGCCCTATACGTACCCAAAAGAAGTGGGACCACCCTGACTCCCCTTTTTTCCATCCTGCCCCGTATCTCATTAGAAATGTAAGCCCTTTGTATTATCCACTGAACATGTTTCATTGATATTTTTTCCTTTTTCATTCTCATTGTCAGTCCCTAATTGAAGTCCTCTTTCACAGGAGCTTCACCATATCCCAGTCTGATCCCACTACTTCCCTGATGGAAGCTCTTCAGTGGGCTCCTGGCATGTTCCCCAGAAGGCCCCAGCTCTCTAGCATCACTCTCTGTGGTTTGAACTTGCTTTCTTTCAAGATTCACCTGTAATTTTATTCTGCTTTTCACTATAAACTGCAGACTGTAGTTACACTTAGGATGTTACAATTTCCTGACCATGCCATGCAATTTCATGACTCCAGGTCTATTCTCCTTGGCATAATGTACCATGGCTCTCCTAGCAGAACTGGGGGCAATGAAGGAATGAAGTCCTACATCAGTGCTTTCCTTTAAGACTGCAGGGAAGAAACATGGAGAACAGGCATCCAAAAGGGCAGGTCACCCGGGAGGCCATACATTGCCCTCAGTACCTTCAGCCCCCGAATCTCTAGCAAATCTCAAAATCAACACATTTGCTCCAAAAGGCTCCAGGTGATGGTCTAAACATCTGATTCACTTTATCTTTTTCTTCCAGAATGTATACGTTCATCCCTTGTTTAAAGAAGTTTGGTTTACTTTTTTTTTTTAATCTACCCTAGTTTAGAAGATGCCAGTCTTTGCACTTAGTGATTGTTTTGCACCAAGTTCAAGAAAACAATACTTCCACTCCAAGTCTATACCACCACCTCCCTGTGCTCCTCTTCCCTGAGTGTGAGCTTCTGCAGACAAGGCCCTCAAATCCCCGACTCCAGTACCAATGCTTAGTGCTTCCTTCCCTGCTGGAGTGTGTGCAGGTGGGTAAGAACTTTGCTTGATGGTATAGTAGATATCTTAGAACACAGTTCATTCCTCTATCAAAATGAGTCTGCTGATATGCAGCTGTTGATTAAATACCCAAGCTTTGAATTGCCGAAGCATTTTCCCAGAGGTTTTAACCTGGAAGTCACTAAGTTGTCTGTGAGAGTCAAGATTATATTTTCCCCCAATACCAGAAGAAAGAAAAGTTCATGAGTTGTTGAGTGCAGCTATGGAGAAATAGAATGTTGCATCTCTGTACAGGTCAACTTCTTTAACCTCCTAACATCCCACTGGGCAGAAATCATGTCTATCCCCTGAGAAGGGGTCAGCTTCTCTCCCACATGGACCACACTTTAGGTCAACTTTCGGACCCAGGTCTATACTCTCACTTATTGGAAAGCAGGTGGTTTTACCCAAAGCGTTCTTCATGCGCCATAGCGACTTCTGCAAGAAAAGTCTATGTGTGTGGTGGGGGCTACAGTCCATCCCACGCATGCCCTATGGAAGAAAACCCTTCTGCATCCTGCTTTTCTGCTGCTGGGTGACTGGTATTCATCACTGGCTGTCTGCAGTTCAGAGGTGGCCCACAATTGTAGCAGCCCCTGTTAATGGATAACATAGGACATTTTGCATACTTTGGCCAAATATGGTCGCCGTTTTAATGTACGAACCAACACACTGTGAGATTTAGGTCTTTCCTGCCCTTCGTTCTGGGCCTATCATTTTATGCACATTCTGTAAATGCAGGGGAAGAGACAATGATCATGAAAAAGCCTGGAGCCTCACAACTATAAGCTCCGAAAGGGTCTGCTCTACAGAGGATCATCAGACATTCGTGGTGCATATCCTATTTGGATCACACTGTGCGACCAGTCCTGGGTCAGGTGGCAGAAAGGGTTGCTTGCCTTCTTTATGAGGAGGGGAACCTACCTCTTAACCTGCTTGCTGAACTCTGCAGTGACCTTAACTCTGACAGCAAAGTCATGGAGATCCTTCTGGTCAGGTTTGTAAAAGTTAGGTAGCTAGCCTGGCAGCTCTGAGAAAACATGAGTGTGTCCTGCGTCCATGTTTTGGGCTCTGTAGCAAATTTAAGTGTTGCTTAAGGGAGTGAAAAAATGTACTCATGTATAACCTGACCTCACTAATTGTACCTTAATTTGCTTATGCAGAAAATCACTGGAATTAGAGCCACACATCCTGCCCATTCTGACTAGTCCTTCATCCAGCCAAGTCCAGTAACTATGGGAAGGGAGAGCAGCTGGGGGTCACTCTCTTTTGGAAAGATTTTCATCCACTTGCAAACCCACCCACACCTCTGCCTTGATTACACTCCTCTAATCAAAGATGCAGATCTTTCTTACAGCAATTAGGTCTATTAGTCTCCTATTTCTATTTTCAGTGTGCCCCTCCCCACAACACCCAAACACCCAGGTCAGTTCTCCCACCCATGGAAGCATAATGAATACTTACCTACCTGCTCTGGGCACCTCTGGAATTTCAGCAAGCAAGTATTTGATAAGCAAAGCCTAGTTTCCCGTTAATTATACTCAGAAATATGACTCATACAAAAGACGCACAAAACTAATTGGAAAAAGAAACAAAATTAGGCATGAGAAAGTAAGAAAGTGAAATCATGCAATGGTAATGGGAGAAAAAAATAGCCATGATGATAAGACTGAATTAATAGCTTAGATGAGTGTGTGTCGGGGGAGCAGGGAGGGATGATGTACCCAGGAAGTGATCATAAAGGGTGGAGATTTGCACTGACATATGACTCATGACCAAATGGAACAATAAGTTTTGTTTTATGACATAAAATGTCCAGCTAATTTAGTCCACCATTTAATTAGTTTTACTGAATTTTTTTTTTTTCTCATGGAGTTGACTCATGGTTGTCTTCTTCGTCTTCCCTATTAAATTCCTCTTCCCTATTAAATTGTCTGGTTTGCATTAAGATGATAACTGTCCCACTCTTAAAGATGATTGGAAAACTGGTACAGAGGAGAGAAATCTGTCCTGGAAATAAGACAGAATTTTCTAAAGTAGGATGATAGAGGGCCTTTCAGTACCATAAACAAAGAAGGGAAGGTGGCTGGGCGCAGGGACTCACGCCTGTAATCCCAGCACTTTGGGAGGCCAAGGCAGGTGGATCACCTCAGGTCAGGAGTTTGAGACCAGCCTTGCCAACATGGTGAAACCCGGTTTCTACTAAAAGTACAAAAATTAGCCGGGTGTGGTGGTGGGTGCCTGTAATCCCTGCTACTCGGGAGGCTGAGGCAGGAGAATCGCTTGAACCCAGGAGGCGGAGGTTTCAGTGAGCCAAGATCACGCCACTGCACTCCAGCCTGGGTGACAAGAGCGAGACTCCATCTAGAAGAAGAAGGAGAAGAAGAAGGAGGAGGAGGAGGAGGAAGAAGAGGAGGAGGAGGAGGAGGAAGAGGACGAGGAGGAAAGGTAACAGAGATCTTGAGGGCATTTATAAACTGATGAGTTAGGGTGCTCCTTGGATTGAATGATTCCTAAATCAGCTAATCCCTTTCTCCCCATAATTATGTCTTTCTGTATACCATTCTGTTCTCCAAGATGGGAAACTGGGAGTTAGGCTACCTGTGTAGTCTTCTGATTTCACCAAGAAACAGAAAATAATGGATCAGAGAGCACACAGAGAAGGAAGAACCAGGAAACCGGTTTTCCCCAGCCTGATGGTCACTCTTCTGTCTCCCACAACTGCTTCCTTCAGCAGTAACATCTCACCATTGAGTGGCCAGAGTGTTCCCAGAGCCATCTTGGGTCCCTTGGTGGCCTGAGAGGGTAGGTCATAGTAGGTATCTACCTAAGCCCAGTAGGGCCAATATTTACTGAATGACTGTTATGTTTCAGGCACATTCCATACAGTCCACTAATCCTTAGAGATAAGAAAACAGAAGATGACAAGTTAAGTAATTTTCCCTAAGTTTGGTAAATAAGGAAAACAGGATTTGAGGCTATCTGATGCCCAATCCTGCATTCTTTCTGCTAACCCAAGCTGTCTGCTTCACCAGATAACATTTTTTTTTTTTTTCAGGAACTCATTTAGATTTTATGGTTGTATTAGGAAAACAAGCCTAGAATAATGCACAGAGTCATGCTATGCTAAGATGTTTATTAGTTTCTATTTTCAGAGAGAGCTAGATTTGCTAACTTTTTCTTGGATCAACTTTCTAAGTTCTAAAGCAAATGCCCGAAAGAATATTTCAGGTAGAGCTTACTTCTCCATCTTGAAAATTCATACCACAACCCTTCTTGAATGCCTGCTAAGAGCAGTTTCTATGTGAAGTGCTTGGAGATGATTAAAACGCATCACTGCCCATGGGGTGCTTAAGGTGAAGTGAAGGACCTAGGGACCCAGGGAACTGTGCATAATGAGAAGGTGCAGTGGTGCAGCTGAGCACGGGAGCCTAGAAAGAGCATACCTTCAACAGCTATTTATTGAATGTTACTCTGCTTCTCTGTCTCTCATTCTCTATCTCTCTCTAGCATGCCTAAATTTGCTATTTCCAAGATATGGATTTCAGAGTATAATGCCTATCTGCTGTTTTTTTTTTTTTTTTTTTCTGTCCCTTCTCCCCACTCTTTTGCTGGCATTACACTGTTTTGCTTCTGGAAAACTGTCCTTCTGCCATACCTGGTTCATGTGACTCTGAGGTATGGCTTGATCTACTTCTTGGCAAGGACACACATGAGAGGCCTAGTCCATCAGCGTATTCCACATCCCTGTCCAGTGGCCGGTTTGGGAAGAGGTATGTAACCTAAGACAGACCAGAGCAGAGTAATCTGAGGACATTTGGGGACCTGTGGAGAAAGAGATACCCTCTTTATGGCCGCTGAGCAGGTGGGAGGCACAACTGGATATACAGAGCTCCCACAGAGGACAGGGTGCCTGGGAAAGAAGGTAATGTAGGAGGCAAAAAGTGGGCAGGGTCCTGGTGACAACTTTGTGTCCTGGGCCAGGCCATGTTTAACTAGATGCATGGACTTGTAGATCTGTAATTCCACAAATCTCCAACACATCCTTTACCCTAACTCACCAGGAAGAGTTTCAGTAACCTTTAATATAATAATCTAACTTTCACCTACTATTGTTCTTGGGTGAATAGCTTCTCTGGGAAGTCCATGGGGGAGGAGTGACTAGCAGGGTAGGATCCAGGCCTTCTGGCTTCCATGGTTGTAATGTCAATCACAATACTGTCAAACGTCATCTAAAACTCCTAACAGAGGTCACCAACTTCATCTCCCCACTTACATTCAGATTTAAGTTTTCTAAAAATCTTGGTTTCAACATCAACGGTTATTTGCACGTCACATCACTGGTCACTGGTGCTTTCTCACAGCATAAAACTGTTAATGAACTGAGACTATAGACTTGAAAAAAGTGTGAAATGGAAAAGCACCAAAACGTCTGTCTTCTGTGATGTTTGTATACAACCAATTATTTGCAATAATCACAACCGACTTGAATTCAAGACAAGAAGAATCTTTCCATTATACTTTTAAAAGTATACAGATACCTCACTCACATCTTTCAATTAATATAAAGTACGATTGAAAAAGTAAGCTTGTTAACTTTCCACCCCTATTCACCTAATGCAACATACTCAATATCATATATAAGAAACCTAACACCACACCTAAACATGTAAAGCTCATCTAAATATTCATGTTCTGGTGCTATTGGCTGTACAAGTATGAGGAGATAGCTTTTAAATAAAAATGGCAACATATATTAAGTATATTTCTTGAGGTAAGAAATTGCATGATTACCTAAGTCCTTTTGATGTAAATCATAAAACCGTTTGCCTGCTCTGCTGGTTTAAACAAATCCACAGTCCTGGAAACTACTCTAGATTTGATTTTCGCACTTCTATGCAAACCATACCACAACCCATCTTGCAAACTATACCACAACCCATCTTGCAAACTATACCACAATCCTTCTTGCAAACTATACCACAATCCTTCTTGAGTGCCTTCTCTAGACTTGAACTACAGAAGGTTGCTTGGGTCCCTAGGTGTTCCCTTCACTTCACCTTAAGCGCCTCATAGGCAGTGATGTGTTTTAATCATCTCCGAGCATTTCACATGGAAACTGCTCTTAGCAGGTACTCAAGAAGGGTTTTGGTATAGTTCACACAGAAGTGCAAAAATCAAATCTAGAGTTAACTACTCTTGCACCAAATCTAGAGTAGTTAACTACTCTTGAGTACCTGCTCTAGATTTAAACTTGTTTATAGAATGCGTCAATCTGAAGAGGTAGGACCAGTCATCACTGTAAGTAATGAAAAGGAAAGTCAGTGGAGGAACATATATTTCTTCAAAAACAAGAACATTCCTTTATGCAAGCCTTCCCCTCCCCAAGCTCTATGCAATATTATTTGCCCAGTGGCAGGAATCATGCTTAAGCCATTAGCATCATAAATTGCTTAGAAAACAAGGTATGGGTGATTTGAAAGATATATTGAGTGGAACTGAGCAAATTAAGTCTGTCCCTGCTGTTTTATCTTTATTTATTAATGGCAATAGTTCTGTCCTAATCTTTTGTATAGCACTTAGTCAATTATGTGGCATCTAAAGCTCTTCAAGTGATTTTAGTTAATGTCTTCCTTTTTCTCCTGCACAGGCAGATGCAAATTGCTCTGGGGAAAGTTGTAAGGTCAAGGGCAGTTGTGGTTTCTGCTGTTAAGGGAATCTGTACAGTCACCCCTCTCCCCGAGACAAGAACTTATAATTGATGAAGTAAGCAATCAACAGATCACAGCAGACATAAGGAAAGTACTTTAAAGAGACGGAATGGTTTGCAGGTGTAGAGGATGATAACAGTAGTTTTATTGGAAGTATGAGCATGTTTAAAGAATGCATCAATCTGAAGAGGTGGGGCCAGTCATCACTGTAAGTAATGAAAAGGGAAGTCAGTGGAGGAACTTGGCTCTGTCCATCTGAGCTCTGTGGCTAGGGGAACAGCCATATGGGATTCCAATTGACTGGTACAGGACAGGACCATAGCTTTTGAGGAGAGGAATCACGGGGTTAAGCCAGTGAACCCGCTGGTAGGATCATTTCTACCAAGCATTTCATTCCTGCAATCACCTTCGTTTCTCATTTCCAATTCCATAGTCAGTTTGCAACTTTCTGATTAGAAGGTGGCTTTTTGGGTGGATCTTTTAACTAAAGGAAGAAATGTTTTGGAATAGGAATTTTGAGTTTTAGTGTTTTTGTGATGTTTTAAAAAATATTTGTATTGTGGTAAAACAACTTGTAATTATTTTAACCATTTCTTTAGTATTTGATTCTGTGACATTAAGTACATTTGCAATGTTCTGTTATCATTATCACTATTACTAGAACTTCTTCATTATCCTAAACAGAAATCCTGTACACATTAAACAAAAAACCCCATTTCCCTCTCCTCTCAGCCCTTGGTAACCACTATTCTACTCTCTGTTTCTGTGTCTCTGTTTATTCCAGATATGTCATCTAAGTTGAATCATACAATATTTGCCCCTTTTTCTCTGGCCGCACTCATTTAGAATAATGTTTTCAAAGTTCACCTGTGTCATAGCACGTATCAGAATTTCCTTCCTTGTTGAGGCTGAATAATATTCCAGTGTGTGCACATACCACCTTCCACTCATCTATTAATCTGCTCATTGACATTATGGGTGGTTTCCACTTTTGGCTATCGTGAACAATTCTGCTATGAGCTGTGGCATGCATGGATCTGGTTGAGTCCCCATTTTGAATTTGTTTGGGTGGATACTCAGAAGTGGAATTGCTGGGTCCTATGGCAAGTCTCTGTTTAACTTTTTGAGGAACCTTGAAACTGGCTTCCACATTGGCTGCACCATTGTGTAATCCCAGCAGCAATGCACGAAGGTGCCAGTTGCTCCACATCCTTGCCAGCATTTGTTATTTTCCATGTTTTTATAATAACCATTCTAATGGCTGTGAAGTGGTTATCATTGTGGTTTTGATTTGCATTTCCCTGATGATTAGTGGTACTAAGCATCTTTTCATGTGCTTTTTGGCCATTTGTAGATCTCCTTTGGAAAAATGTCTACTCAAGTCCTTTGCCCATTTTTAAAATTAGGCCATGCGATGTAATTTCTTCATATAAATCTGTGTAACTTCTTCATTAATCAATGGAATTCTTAGTCAACTTGGCCGTAGGAAGGGACTATGCTGATTTTGTTGATGCAAGGAGCTTGGCTTACTGCTTGGCAGTTACTTCTATTATAAATGAAATTGTCCCTGTAGTTTATTTCAGTTTTCCAAGCCAGATTATCTTGATTTATACCTAATAGGTAGATTTTCTCTTGTGGTACTGGCAAGTCTGATTCTGAACTTGTGAGGCAGTAGGTCTGAACCCAGATCATAGCATGCTCTCTACTTTAGTGAAAGATACCTTCTGAGGTTCCTGGGGCAGGAAATACTGGCTCTGGATGTTTTCTAGGTTAATCTGCAAGTTTCACCATTCAGTGCAGTGACCAGTAGCCACACGTCATCACTTAAAATTAAATTCAGATTAATTTAAAACTAAATAGGCTGTGCACTGTGGCTCACATCTGTAATCCCAGCACTTTGGGAGGCTGAGGCAGGAGGATCACCTGAGGTCAGGAGTTTGAGACCAGCCTGGCCAACATGGTGAAGCACTGTCTCTAGTAAAAAAAGAAAAAAAAAATAGCTAGGTGTTATGGTGCCTGTCTGTAGTCCCAGCTACTCGGGAGGCTGAGGCAAGAGAATTGCTGGAACCCAGGAGATGGAGGTTGCAGTGAACCGAGATCAAACCACTGCATTCCAGCCTGGGTGACAGACTGAGACTCCATCTCAAAAAAAAAAAAAAAAAAAAAAAAAAAAGCCAGGCGCAGTGGTTCATTCCTATGATCCCAGTATTTTGGGAGGCCACGGTGGGCGTATCATTTGAGGTCAGGAGTTCAAGACCAGCCTGAAAAACATGGTGAAACCCTGTCTCTACTAAAAATACAAAAACTAGCCAGGCGTGGTGACGCACACCTGTAATCTCAGCTACTCAGGAGGCTGAGGCACGAGAATTGCTTGAACCTGGGGAACAGAGGATGCAATGAGCCGAGGTGGTGCCACTGCACTTCAGCCTGGGTGAGAGAGTGAGACTCTGTCTCAAAAATAAAGAAATTAATTAATTAAATTAATTAATGAAATTGAAGAAATGACCCAGTTTTTTAGTTTCACTAGCTACATCTTGAGCAGTCGGCAGCCACGTGTGGCCAGTGTCTGCTATACTGAACAACACAGACATGGAACTCTCTCATAATTTCAGAAAGTTCTATTGGACACGTTAATTTTTAAAAATAAGCATTTTTTGGAATCATAAAAAATATTTACATCTAATAGAAAACAGAGAGGAAATAGAGCACAAATAATAGATGGGGAAAATGGAAAAGAAATAGCAATATGATAGATTTATATCTAACCATATCAATAATCACATTTAATGATCTAAACACCAAAATTAATACACAGATATTGGCTGAGTGAATAAATAGATATGCTGCATATAAGAAACCCACTTTGGAGGATAACTGACATCTAAATAACGTTTAGTTTTTCAGCCAATAAACACAGTGTATCTCTCTATTTATTTAGGTTTTTACATTTTATCTTAGCAATATTTTGTAATTTTGTCATATTTGTTCCTAAGTATTTCACATTTCTGAAGTCATTTTAAATAGTAATGTATTTTAAATTTAATCTCCAATTCTTTATTGCTAGCATACGGAAATACCATTGGTTATTTATACTGATCTTGTATCTGCAACATTGCCAAGCTCATTTAATGGTTCTAATAGCTGTATTATAGATACCATAGGATTTTCTACATAGATGATTTGCAAATAAAAATTGTTTACTTTTTCCTTTCAAAAAAATAAATAAAATTAAAATAAGCATTTTTAAAGGAGCTTTGGAAACAGGTAAATCAAACCAAACAAAACAGTAACAACCTAAAAAATGACTCGATGATTAGGCAACAGATTAAAGAACAAAGTTAGAACAGAATTGAAATGAACTCTACAGTTTGACTACAAGAAAAGTGTCCAGTAGTATTCTCTGCTGCAGAATCATTGTAAAATGTTCGTGTTGTGGGGCTGATGTGAGGACTCCCAAGCCTAGCACATAGCGAGCGCTGTATAAGGAGGTGACGGTCATGAAAATGCACTGCAGAGATCTGCTGCTGCTTAGAGTCTAGCTGGCTGCTGTCCTCATACTGAGGCCATGCCTCCTGCAGGCAGCTCCCAGCCAATAGCGGAGTGTGGCAGGCTGTCAGTGCACACAAATTCCAGAGAGGCGCAGATTATTTTAATAGGTGACTCTGACTTAAAGCTCCTTTAAAAATGCTTATTTTTATTTTATTTATTTTTTTGAAAGGAAAAAGTAATAGGTGACTTTGACAGCTTAATCAAAACCTTGTGAGGGCTGGAACTGAGTTCCGGTTTTCAGTCTGCTGCCCAGTCAATGCTCGTTCCTTTCTTTCTGCAGAATTTCACCAATATTACTTTCTCAGGGGCTCCCATTTTATTTTCTAGGGCCGTGTCTATTCAGAATATCACCATTGTTTGCATGTAAAAAACCCGAGATAGATGCCAGTATTCCCACACTGTATTCTGCACAACCTGAGTGTTCTGAAAGCTTCAAGACTGTCTTGAAAGCTGTCTTGTCAGATGCTGGTGCTCTGCTAACACCTTGGTCTTACCATTGTAGTAGTCTGGCTTCCAACTGCAAATATCTGTGTCTCTTTGCTTTCTCTTGCTCTAGAATGCTCTGTCCATGAGTGTCGCAGGTCGGATATTCCTCAGTCAGTGACTAAGCAGAAGTAGATGCTCCACCTGGGCTCTTCATTACCCAGCTTGAACCGGGGTGGTGAGTTGCTTGGTAACGCGCCCTTTCCTGGCTGCCTTCCTTTCCCCAGCTCACGTTCTCACAGCCTCACTGGCATTTCCTCCAATCATTTCCCAAATAAACTCCTTATACTGGAATGAATAGCAGGGGAATCAAAACTAAGATATTGTTCTAGTAAGGAAAGATGATTCATGGTCAGAAATGTCTGGGAACTACTAGGTTAAACATAACTGAGTAGGTTTTTTAACTGTGAAACTTCAAAAAACATGTAATATGTTGATTTCTTTAGTGACTCTCCAGGGATGAGAAGTAGACAGACCATACAAAGTTATGTGACAATGTGTGATTGTGGAATGCAGTGCGAGTGCAATTGTGTGAGTTATTGGACAACGTGTGATTGTGGATTGTGGAATGCAGTGCGAGTGCAATTGTGTGTGCGTGTGTGTGTGTGTGCACACACAGGCATCCAACACAGAACACAGCTTAAGAACAGCTACGATGTGGTTAACTGAACCCAGTGTTCCAGGAAGAGCAAGGTTTTGCTTTTTTGGTTTTCTCCTCATACTTCTACTTAGCACAAAATGTATAATGCTCATTAACTCAACGATGTACAAATACTAAATGCATAAACACATTTTTAAGAAGCAGCAGACAAGGTAATGAACAGTGCTTACTTTACATCATGGATTACTATGGTGTCTGGGGAACGGACTGGAAGACAAGTAGGCTCACGACTGACATTCTTATCTTGTGGTCGATAATAGAGCTTTGTTCAGCACTTAATTAAGCAGTTCTGATTGTTCTCCAAGCATGAGAAAATGCAACGTGGAGACTCACGGTAGTAGTTCTGCTCTCCCAATAAATCTAGTTACATATAGATTCTTAGCCAATTTACTTTTTCATTATAAAGAGGAGAAATCATAACACAGCATGAACTAGAACTAATTTAACATTGTACATAGTTTAAAACTTCCGTGTAAGATCACTGAAACCCCACGAGAAAATTTACTTCCTGTTCCAAGATACCTGGGCTTCCCGGGGCTAGATGGACACTATTTATTCAGCATCCTAGGTGAGTCTCACTCTTAGGTCTGACACTGGGTCACCTTTATGGGGATTTCAGCATGGCTTCACACAATCTGTGACAAGATTTGCAAATGCTTTCATCTGCCCTCACCTCTGAGGCTCCAACTCAAAGAAAAAACTGTGGATATACCAGTCAAATTGGGCCTTCAAATATGATTTACTGGTGGAACTGTGTGTGTGTGTGTATGTGTGTGTGTGTATGTGTGTGTGTATGTGTGTTTCTCTTGATATGGGTCTCTGTTCAGGGAAAAAGACAGAGACAGACAGAGAGAGAGGGAGAAAGAGAGAGTGGGAGAGAGAGAAATAAAGCACTCACTCCCCTCGAAAACTCATACCTGAAAGCTAAATTAAAAATTAAATATATTTAAACTTAACAAATGGATTCAAAAGTCACTAAACTTCTTCATTTAAAAGGTTTTTAGAGCTGGGCATGGTGGCTCACACCTGTACAGCAATTTGGGAGGCCAAGGTGGCTGGATCACCTGAGGTCAGGAGTTCAAGACCAGCCTGGACAACATGGTGAAACCTGGTCTCTACCAAATAGTAAATACAAAAATTAGCTGGGTGTGGTGGTACACATCTGTAGCCCCAGCTACCTGGGAGGCTGAGACAGGAGAATTTGTTGAACCCAGGAGGTGGAGGTTGCAGTGAGCCGAGATCTTACCACTGCACTCCAGCCTGGGTGAGGGAGTGAGACTCTGTCTCAAAAAATAAAATAAAATAAAATAAATACAAATAAAAAATGAAAGGTTTTTCGATTTCTTTTCAATTTTATTTTTCCTAAGGAGTTTTTTTATAGGTGACACATTTATATCACATTGAACAATAGATGAAAGCATTTGCAAACATCCATTTAAAAGTGCTTTCTCCATAAGCAATAATTTTACTAACTGAATGTTAACATCTGCCACCACCCCCAAATTGCTGCATTGAAATTCTAAGTCCTAATGTGATGATATAAGGAGGTGGAGTCTTTAGGAGGTAATTATTTTATGAAGATGGAGCCTTTATGAATGGGATTAGTGCCCTTAAAAGAAGAGACAGTGAGAGATGTTCGTTCTTTTGGCTATGTGAGGACTCAATGAGCAGATAGTCATCTGCAAACTACAAGCAGGTCTGTCACAGCACCAGGCCTGCCAGTGCCTTTATCCTGGGCTTACCAAACCCCAGAACTATGAGAAATAAATGTCTGCTCTTGAAGACATCTAACCTATTGTATTCTGTTATAGCACCTCAGACAGAATAAGACGAATTATTTTAAAATTGTTGTTAAGCATCACCTTTATTTTGAAAGAGAACATTGTCTTTTCCTTTCAAAATATCTGAGATGTAGTATATCACTGTCAGTTGCTTCTCTGGAACACTTGCCATTTCATTAAGGAAACATACTCGATTTTTTTTTAAACATTTTATCAACTCTTTTAAGTATTTTGTCATAAAATAGATATTGAAACTCTACCAAGGAAGATTCCATCTAGCAAAAACCTTTCCTGGCCATTCCTGACTCATTACAAAGTATTGCACTGGTTTTACTACATTTTACAGGTTGTGGCAAACAGGCTCCAAAAAAGCCCCTGGGATTCCTACCTCCTGGGAATCACAGGCCTGTGTAATTCCTCAGGTGGGACCTGTGACTTGCTTCTGCCCAACAGAACATGGCACAGGTGAGGAGATGTCACTCTGTGATTACATTACATAAGATTGTAACTTGCAACCTGCTAGGGAACTCTCTTTATTGACTCTTTCCCTTGCTGGCATTAAGGAATTATGCTGCCATATGGAAAGGACTGTGTTGCCAGGAACTGAAGGTGTCCTCTAGCCTGACACCAGCAGGAGAGGAGGCCCTCAGTCTAACAGCCAGTGAAGAACTGAATCCTGCCAACAACCACAGAAGCTTGGAAACAGATCCTTCCCCAGTCGGGCCTCAGATGAGGCCCCAGACCTGGCCGTTACCTTGATTGCCATCTTGAGAGAGACCCTGACATATAAGCCATTCCTGGGCTCCTGACACTCCTACCACTAGCTACTGTGCTTTATTTTCCCCTAGCACCTCTCACCACCCAACATTTGATATATGTGCTGATTAACTCCATGAGAGAGTAAGGCTTTGCTCTGCCTGCTGTTTTCTTCCCAGTACCTATACTATACCACAATCAATAACTAGTACACATGTTTTGCATTAGTTTCACAAATCCAACTAATCACCGCAGCAATAACTTGCTTTCAAAGGATGCAGTGCTTGGATTTCATGTGAGCACTATATCTGTAATGCTCACCTAGATTTTGTTTGTAAAGTTACAGTCAAGCAGCCTCCCCGTTAGGGGTTCCGCTACACTGTTTTTCCATCAAACATTGTTTTTACTCAAAAAATTACTCCTATGAAGATGTCTTCTCCAATAAATCTTCCACTTGGTGGCTTATAAAAATGTAGTTTATCATATATCTCCTTGCTGGAACAGGATCTAGCAAATATATCAGCTGAGGTATTAGAAATATCTGTACTCTCATCCATGTAATAATCTAACATTTTCCACTGCATAATTTATCCCATACTTTTATCTTCAAGATTTTAGTGAAATCTCTTCCTGATTTGTTGACAATGAAAAGCATTTTAATTTGTCAACATATATTGGTTCCTGTGTATCCATTTAGCCATTTTTCTTCAAGAGGATGAATAAGTGCTTCCCTAATGAGGGTTTTGCTACTGAGTAAGAGACTTCAACAGATCTTCTAAACAAGTATCATTAAGCTTAGTGGAATTTTTAAAATACTGGGCTGAGTATATAGTACCTTTACATTTAAGTAATAAATAAATAAACAGATAGTTGTTTTTAGGTTCTAATTTTAAGTGTCCTGCTAATTGTGATGATATCAATAGTTACTAGCTCAAAGCTCAATTACACACCCAGAATGACTTTCACTATTAAAGGATAATCCATATTGCAAACTCAATGGCTACATGATCTCCCTGCTTCCACCCTTACTCCTTTTGTTAATTCTCAGCCAGAAAAAGCAGGTTAAATCCTGTCACATCCCTATGCAGACTTTCCAGTGCCTCTTCCTCCCGTTCATAGGAATGGCCTGAGTTCTTACAGGCCCCTGCATGACCTTGACCTTCATCAGCCCCCAGTGCTTGGATCATGTCACCTCCCACTTTTCTTCTCACTCACTCCTTCCCATCCACACTGGTCTCCCCCATTGCCTTTACACAGCACCCTGTCCACTGGAGCCTTCCTCCCCCAACCCCTCCTTCCCTGCCTTTGCAATTGCATTTTCTTTTGCTTGGAATGGTCTCCCTTTGTTGTGCACAAGACTCTTGTCCTTTAGGGTCTGCTCAAATATTTCCTTACCAGAGAAGCCTCTCCCAGGTTCTCAAACATTCCTAACACTAGCTACCCTGCTTTATTTTCCCCTAGCACCTCTCACCACCCGACATTTTATATATGTGCTGATTAACTCCATGAGAGAGTAGGGCTTTGCTCTGGCTGCTGTTTTCTCCCCAGCACCTAGATTATGCCTGGCATGTAGAAGGCATTTGATAAATATTAAATGAAAGACTATATTTCAGATAGGTTTCTTAATAATACTGAATTTTTTTCCATTGGTTTTCATCTCAGTTTGAATCAGGCTGTCATTGTTTTTATTTTGTCATGTGGTTAGACATATTAGTTGTTTGCCCTGGTTCTCTTGTGATTGTATTTTTTAGTTATTTTCTTCAGTCCACAGGGTTTGTTTTTTGGAGGATTGCCTTTTAAAACAGCTGCTCATTGTGTGAGAACTGGTTCAGCTTAAATGAGATAATGTAGTTTCTAAATTCACCTAACTGGGTATGTATAAGTCAGTATGTTGTATTATATGGAAATCAAACCAATGACAGGAAGGCTTGATAGGGACCCCTTATTGTCAATGTACTGCCAGCCTCCCTCGGAACACCTCACTCACTGCAGGTGACACATGAAGGTCTGATGTTTACTTAAAGAACAAAGTGCATTAATCATGGGTGGATAGGCTATGCTGTGGTAATATGTAACCCCAAAATACCAGTGTCTAAACATAGTTCAAGTTCATTTCTCACTCTAAGAGAGACAGCATGGACCAGACAGCTTCTCTGCATGATCTCTTTGTTTCTAGAGTCAGTGCAATGTGAAGGGAAGGCTGTGATCAGGCCCAGGAGGCCAATCCCATTGGTCAGATCCTGGCCACATGAATTGATCATAGCTGCAAAGGAGTCTGGGAAATATAAAGGAGTCCATGGGTATTTGGTGAGCATTACAATCCTCTGCCTCAGTCTCAATCCATATGTACTAAATAGTAGTAAAGTATTGTTCCTTTCATTTTTTAGTATGAAAATAAAATATTTCCTTTGTCTATCTCAACGGATAATTTTGTGTGTGCATATCATACTCTGGAGATCACAGCTAAGACGTTGATGACATAAAACCCATATTTAACCAATATACAAAATATCGTCCTGTTTTGTGATTTTCTCCTTTGTCTTAAAATGGACTAGAAAAAAATTTCCAGTTAATAATGGTGACCTTTAAGAGATTTTCTGGATAATCAAGGTCTATTGCCACATTCACCCAGGACTTGCTTGTCTCCCATGTCTCAGTAAGCTGGTCAATAGCATTAACAAGCACACCCTTAGTGAGGAGATTATCAGGAAAGGAAGAAGACAAAGTCTATGCCCATGTTTATGTATTGATTATGCTCTGTTTCAAGATCAATTCTGCACATCATAGATTAGAATAACTGCTCGAAGATTTGATTTGGGATGGTTCTGCCTAATAAGGACAAGGAGGAAGTATTAAAAGCATCTTTCTTTTCAGGGAAATGGAAAACAACAAACCAAAAACTCTTGCTGAGTGGAGGGCTCTGATACATTGCCTGATCCCCAGGCAAAGGAGAGCATTGTCAGAGGCTGTTAGGTGAGAGTCAGGCAGTACTGAGAGGAAGAAGCAGAACATGCAAATGAGAACAATATGCCCTTAGCAAGGGTCAGGGAAGGTGCCACCCACACCACCCACATCCACACCATGGGCTTCCTAGATCTTTGAGTCAAGGGTAGAGGATCCCACTTATTCAATGCCAAGCTCACCCATAGGTACTTCCACTTTCTCTTAGCTTTCCAGGGTCACGGCCTTTGCTATCACCTCTGTATACGGCTTCTTAAAATGTGTCTATTGCTTAAAATGTGCCTTGGCCTTCCGCATCCTGAGCAATGACACACCATGCCTCCTCATGGGGTCCATATCCCCAGGCTTGGACGAGTTCTCTTTCTCAGACATTCCAACACGAAAGTCCCCTTTAGCTCCATTTCCCTGTGATAAGCTTTGGCTGCTTCCAAGGCTCAGCACAACTCCCTTCGAGAAGACAAGGAGTCGCCTCTGCACCTGAGTGTTGAAGATGACTTTCCCGAGTGTCTTCAAAAGAGCATTTTTCTGGGTTGATTCCAAGTCTTTACTATTGTGAATAGTGCCACAATAAACATACGTGTGCATGTGTCTTTATAGCAGCATGACTTATAATCCTTTGGGTATATCCCCAGTAATGGGATGGCTGGGTCAAATGGTATTTCTAGTTCTAGATCCTTGAGGAATCGCCACACTGTTTTCCACAATGGTTGAACTAGTTTACAGTCCCACCAACAGTGTAAAAGTGTTCCTATTTCTCCACATCCTCTCCGGCACCTGTTGTTTCCTGATTTTTTAATGATTGCCAATGTCCATCAGTGACAGACTGGATTAAGAAAATGTGGCACATATACACCGTAGAATACTATGCAGCCATAAGAAGGGATGAGTTCGTGTCCTTTGTAGGGACATGGATGCAGCTGGAAACCATCATTCTCAGCAAACTCATAGGTGGGAATTGAACAATGAGATCACTTGGACACAGGAAGGGGAGCATCACACACCGGGTCCTATTGTGGGGAGGGGGTAGCGGGGAGGGATAGCATTAGGAGATATACCTAATGTAAATAATGAGTTAATGGGCGCAGTACACCAACATGGCACATGTATACATATGTAACAAACCTGCACGTTGTGCACATGTACCCTAGAACTTAAAGTATAATAAAACAAACAAACAAAAAAAGAGCATTTTTCTGCTTAAGCTTCTGGAAGTGTGCTTCCTAGAGCTGGGTGTGCAATGTCTCTGTTCTCAAGATGTATGATGAGGTCAGTAGAACCATCTATGATCCCATTAGCCAAACATGTTTCTGCCTTAACTGCATTAGGGACATGCTGGTACTGTATTAGTCTGTTCTCATGCTGCAAATAAAGACATACCTAAAACTGGGTAATTTGTAAAGGAAAGAGGTTTAATGGACTCACAGTTCCACATGACTGGGAAGGACTCACAATCATGGTGGAAGACAAAGGAAGAGCAAAGGGACTTCTTACATAGTGGCAGGCAAGAGAGTGTGTGCAGGCGAACTCCGACTTCTATAACCATCAGATCTCGTGAGTCTTATTTGCCACCACAAGAACAGGATGGGGGAAACCACCCACATGGTTCAATTATCTTCACCTAGCCCTGCCCTTGACACGTGAAGATGATTAAAATTCAAGGTGAGATTTGGGTGGGGACACAGTCAAAACCATGTTAGATACCAATAGTGACAATCACCATAAAATCTTCACTTATTCCAATAAGAGGCGAGGCTCATGCTATGGCATTTTGTGTTGATCTAACAACTGCTTACCCTAGGCTATCAGTGGGCTGCATTTTCTAGCCTCTCATTACATTGTGTGTCCTGACCTGTGGTCTTAGTTTATATATCTTAGCTACTGACTCCTCTATTTTCTGACAACCCTAAACATCTTTATACTGGTCTTTTCCAGCTGCTGTGCCTCAGCTGAGATAGGATGCTACCTAATACCCTCCCGAACAGCATTTTTTCTCTTTCTAGTGGATGTGTCTGTGTCTGCCTTCTCTAACTTGACTTGGTATTAGTGACAAACCCATAGTAAAGGAAGGGAGAGGAAGAAATGACTCCTGGGTTATCTCACACACTTACCTAAAAACTATGTCAGGGCTCATGGTTCCTGCACAAGAGTTTACTAACTCTATGACCTCGGGAAAGTTATTTCATGTATCTGAAAATCAAGATTCTCCGTCTATAATTGTGGATAATATCTGTCCTATGCCCATGTGGTTGGTCTAAGAGTTAGAGTGAACTCACAATGAAATACAAAGGATTCTGGAAATGCAAGCTAATGTCATTACTCTATTATCGAAAAGGTCCTGGTGCTGGCTTTAGTTCCTTTATTTTAAAATTGGGTTACTATGTCATTTACACACTGATTGTGTTTATTACTTAAAAGTATCCCCTCCTTTTTTTGTGTCTACTAGAAACACAGACAGAAATTGACTTTCTAGTCATACTTTGTTGTCATTGTTCTGTTGTTACAGAAGAAAGGTGTATCATATACTTGCCTTCTAGATATGAATCAAGCATGCAACTGTTTGCCTAGCACTGTATTCACCATTTCTCAGTATTCTTCTATTCTGCCTCTCTGTGGAATTAAAGGCCCTTCCAGGGGGCACACTGGGATGGTGGAGGCTCTGCAGATTTCAGGGTTGTGGGAGAGGTTAGAGAGCTGCTGGGATAAGCCTATTCATGAACAAACTAGATTTTTGCAGAAACAGACTCTTCATACTGAAAATAAATGCCACTAGGTACAGAACCTCATATTTAATGACACACAAATATTGGTCTTGTATATGTATATCAAATAAAAATGACTGAGTAGGTATTTCCATGTAGTGGAATATTACTGATACTCAATACTCAGAGAAGTGCATTTGCATAGACTTTGGGATTTTTAATTTACACAAAGAAGAGGGTAAGTGTGAGTTTAATGTTTAGAATACAAGATAATGTTGAGCATTTATTGTTAGCACGTCTAATGAGCTAAACAAATCTCTTCATTTAACAACTCCATTTGAAAGTTAAAAAACAGCGTTTACCTTGCACAAAAGTCTTGGAGCTCTGCCCTAAATGGCAAAAGTCAGGCAAGAGAATTGGTTGTGAGTTTTCTCCTAAACATTTAGGCTGGACATTTGGCTCTTTGCTGGGCAGAGGAAGGAGCTGAACTCGGAGAAACTCGGGAAGGGAGGTGAAATTAAAGTAAACATCAACTTTGCTGTCATCGCTCACAAGAACTATTTTAAAAATCATGAAAAACTACTAACTTTGGACACGCACGGTGGCTGTAAAGGTCAATATTGGCCATTACAGTTGGCCATAATGTTGGCCATAATGTTCAATGAGTATTAGATATGGTTTGGCTCTGTGTCCCCACCCAAATCTCATCTTGAATTGTGATAATCCCCATGTGTCAAGGGCAGGGCCAGGTGGAGATAATTGAATCACGGGCGTGGTTTCCTTCATATTATTTTCATGGTAGTAAATAAGTCTCACAAGATCTGATGGCTTTATAAATGGGAGTTTCCCTGCACACGCTCTCTTGCCTGCCTCATGTAACATGTTCCTTTGCTCTTCCTTTGTCTTCCACTATGATTTTAAGGCCTCCTCAGCCATGTGGAACTGTGAGTCCATTAAACTTCTTTCCTTTAAAAATTACCCATTTGGGGGCATGTCTTTACTAGTAGCGTCAGAACGGACTAATACAGTATTTATAGAATTAGTGGATGAGGTTAGGGCAAGAAGGGCGAGAATGCAGTAGGAGTATAAGAAGCATTGGTTTCCCAGATTCATTTGGGCCCAAGCTTATGCTCCCTATTTCTGTCTGCTCAGAGAACTCTGAAGAGCATGATCTGCCACAAAAGGAGGTCTTGGAGGACTTATTTGAAGTCCTAGAGGGGCTCCTGAGATCCAGGAATCGAGCATCAAAGGACTCTCAGATTTATTTATATGTTTCGGCGAATGCCATACACTGCATGGCCTTAATTTAGGGGAAAAAATGGCTGCTTTAGAAAAAATGTTTTGGGCATAGAAAAAAACACTTTTTTTTTTTAAATTATACTTTAAGTTCTAGGGTACATGTGCACAATGTGCAGGTTTGTTACATATGTATACATGTGCCATGTTGGTGTGCTGCACCCATTAACTCATCATTTACATTAGGTATATCTCCTAATGCTCTCCCTCCCCTTCCCCCCACCCCACGACAGGCCCCAGTGTGTGATGTTCCCCATCCTGTGTCCAAGTGTTCTCGTTGTTCAATTCCCACCTATGAGTGAGAACATGCAGTGTTTGGTTTTTTGTCCTTGCGATAGTTTGCTGAGAATGATGGTTTCCAGCTTCATCCATGTCCCTACAAAGGACATGAACTCATCCTTTTTTATGGTTGCATAGTATTCCATGGTGCATACATGCCACATTTTCTTTATCCAGTCTATCATTGATGGACATTTGGGTGGGTTCCAAGTCTTTGCTATTGTGAATAGTGGCACAACAAACATACATGTGCATGTGTCTTTATAGCAGCATGATTTATAACCCTTTGGGTATATACCCAGTAATGGGATGGCTGGGTCAAATGATATTTCTTGTTCTAGATCCTTGAGGAATCGCCACACTGTCTTCCACAATGGTTGAACTAGTTTACAGTCCCACCAACAGTGTAAAAGTGTTCTTATTTCTCCACGTCCTCTCCAGCACCTGTTGTTTCCTGATTTTTTAATGATTGCCATTCTAACTGGTGTGAGATGGTATCTCACTGTGGTTTTGATTTGCATTTCTCTGATGGCCAGTGATGATGAGCATTTTTTCATGTGAGATTTTTTAAAAGATATTATTTATTAATTATTAATCAACGGCATTTTTTTCAGGACATTAGGTCAGATTCTATAAGAAGTGTGATGGCTTATTTTTTTTCTCTCAGTAAGGCTACACTCCACCTGAGAACTCAGGACATGAGGACATGGTTATAGGAAGAAAAATCATAGATGAAAAATGGTTAACAATAGTCAGTACTTAGCATTAATTCCCACAATATCATTATGTATATTTCAATTCAATTACAGACAAAGCCATTAAAAATGAATTCTTTTAGTTCTTTAATTTATTCTTAAATTAGCTAAACCGTTTTTTCTTTGAAATATTTTCTTTTCTTTTTCTTTTAAAAAACTTAAAACATTTTATTTTTAATTATTATGGATACATAATAATTGTATATGTTTATGGGGTGCATGTGATATTTTGATACAAGCATACAATCTGCAGTGGTAAAACTGGGGTAAGTGGGAGATCCATCACCTCAAGCATTTATCATTTTTTTGCATTAGGGATATTGCAATTCCACTCTTTTAGTTATTCTGAAATATACAAGAAATTATTAACTATAGTCACCCTATTGTGCTACCGAACACTACATCTTATTCCTTCTATCTAACTGTATTTTTATACCCATTAACCATCTCCTATTATCTCTCTCTCTCTACTACTCTTCCAACATGATATAAAAATCAAGAGAGACAAAATGTACACAGTGAAGTGTCCCTTCTACCTGTGTCTCCCATCTACTCAGCTCCTATCCTTGGCAGCAAACATGTCAGTTTCTTATTTATTCTCCCAGAGGTAACTTATAACTATTTTAAAACACAATGAGAATATAAGAGAAGACAGCTTTTAGTCATAGCTATCTCAGACTTCTTTCCAACAGGTACAGATTGTGGGGTCTTATTTGTCTTCTCCAGGGATCTTGGGGAAAGGGTGGCTAATATTTGAACCCTCTTAGGGGCAGATTCTAAGAAAGCACATCTTCCCCTTCTTTTGGGATTTCAGGTCAGAAAAACAGACACAGAGGCAGAGATAATGGTGACTCTGTAGTTGTGGGATCCATAGCTGGTACTGAAAAAAATATATAGTCTATCATTATAAAGCTTTAATTTTTATAAATTCAAATATATGTTAAACATATACATAGTATCAGTGTCCATAATATCACTATCTGTCCCTCCCAGAGGATCTCCAATGTTATCTATGGTCCTAATGTCCGAGGACATATTATAGAACAGTAATGACTGAAACCGAGCTAGTCTGTCCTCAACTCTCCCCATGCCATTATGTATATTTCAATCATATTACAGACAGAGCAAGCAAGTCCAGAACTAAAAGCAAGAATTGCGCCAATCAATCAGAATTAGTTTTACCTAAATGATATTATGAGATGCAAAAATATGGTTTTAGACACTGAAATTAGACACTGAAGCTGGCGTCCTCTGTGCAGAGAATGCTAATGCTGAGACTGTGGTCCCCAGTGGCACCACCAGCTGCCCCACTGCCAACCCGTGCCCTGATGCTCTTCTTGGAAATCAGCTTGTCAAATGTCGGGAGTGCTGCGATGCATCTGCACAGATCCATTTAGAACTCCTTCTCATTCGTATTCATCACAGCTGGCATGAATTCACAAGTGATGGCAGCAAAATGTTTCTGCCAGTTTCTAATGCCTCTTAGAAATACGGGCGTTTTTAACAAGTGGTTGCCTGACTGCTAAGCAAACACACTGAGATAATTTCTCTGAAGAGAGAGCTCATTGTTAAACACGGACACTTCTGGCAGTATTCTTGCTAATCCATCCCCGTTCACTGTGTCACTGTGCCAGCATCATGTGGACATAAGAACGGATGCCATAGCTGTCCATTGTTTCTGACATCACGGCAATATGTTGGGTGGAAAATAGTAGTTATTTCTTCAACATGTGAAGAATAATCATCAATAGTATTATTCCAGCAAGAGATTTAGGTGAGGTGGAAAAGGATTGGACCACACTTCTCTGCCCTTCTCTCCATGGAATAAATAATGGTGTGTTCCAGGGAAATTGTAAGAATGCCACAGGGTACTTCTGGAAACTTAAACTTCTGAACTAATGCTGCATAACGTTAGAGGCAGGTAAGAAAAGGCCATGCTGAGACTGACTTGCTAAAGAAGTTACATGTGGGTGTTCTGGCTAACAGCCCAGCTGAGCTGGCTGCAGCCACACGGAAGAGCTACCTTCAGTATCCAGCTCAGTTGAACCTTCAGGCCCCACTGGCAACTGACTGTTTCCATACAAAAGACTCCAAGCCAGAACTGCCTAGCTGAGTCTTTCCTGAGTTCCTGAACTACAACATCACAGGAAAAATAAAATGGCCGCCATTTTAATCCTCTGCATTTTGGAGTAACTTTTAAACTTGGCAATGACAATTGAACTGATGCTTTAAAAATTAAAATGTTAAGTATTGTAGAAATAAAAACATTAGAAGAAAATCTAGGAGACTAAAAATACAATCTGGGAATTGAGGAGATTTTAAGTGAGTTAAAATATCCAGACTGTATATATGTAGATAAATACAGGTATATGTATTTATTATGTGTATATACACACATGTATGAAAACATATGTGGCCAGGTGTGGCGGCTCACACCTGTAATCCCAGCACTTTGGGAGCCTAAGGTGGGCGGATCACGTGGTCAGGAGTTCAGGAGTAGCCTGGCAAACATGGTGAAACCCTGTCTCTACTAAAAATACAAAAATTAGCTGGGCATGGTGGCATGGGCCTATAATCCCACCTACTCGGGAGGCTGAAGCAGGAGAATTACTTGAACCAGGAACCCGGGAAGTGGAGGTTGCAGTGAGCCGAGATCACGTTGCTGCACTCCAGCCTAGGCTACAGAGTGAGACTCTGTCTCAAAAAACAAAACAAAACAAAAAACCATATATGTATATTTAACATATATTTGACATTGTAAAAAATTTAAAACTTTATAACGGTATCTATTATAATCAGATTATAAGGAGCTATGGATTTGGAAAAATATATATTCAAAAAAGCCTTAGATTAATAAGAAAATAATGAAATAGAAAATTGGGCAAATAATATGAATAAGAAGTTTACAGAAAATCCAATTCAAAGAAGCATCAAATATGAGGGGAAAAATAAAAAATACTCAAAGTCACTAGCAGTTAAAGTAATAAGACAGAACTTTAGATTGACCGACAATAGAAAGAAAGTGCCCTTATATGGTCGAGAACATGAAGTGGGTACACTTGACATAGCCAATGGAAATATGAGTTGGTCCATTCTCTTTGGATCATGATCTGGTGAGATCTATTAAAATTAAAAACCATGTGCTCTTTAATCACCAAGCCCAGTATTGGGAAACTATCCCAGAGACAAAAGCTTACTCTGTAGGGACAGAGGTACACAGATAGTTAATGTAACTTTGTTTCAAGACATGGAGATCAAGTGAATATCCATTAAGCAAGAAATGGCAGAATAAGCTACGGGTATAAGCACAATGTGAAATCTTATGCAGTTATTAACTATCAAAAAATCAGAAAGGGCAATAGCAGTTGACTTGCAGGAAACCAACTCCATGTGTTGTTGCTGAATGAGAAAAGCAAGGTTTGTGGCTGTGTGTACGATATGATTGCATTTAAGGCAAAACAAAGACCATGAAACTATTGTGTATGTGTTTGGGTATGATTAAATGAACATGGAGAAAAACACATAGGGAGATGTGATGGGGTGGGAGAGGCAAGCAAAAATGCAAAGTGTACACCGCAAATACTAAGCACATATGGTATGACTACCTTCACATAGAATTACGTATGTGTATGCAGATGCATAAGGAAATTAGGAGATAAAATATAGATCTATATTCACTTACCAATAAAGAGGTTTTTGATATATTAATTGAAAACCAGGCTGAGAAAGACAATGTGTATGTCTTCATACAGTGTATGTCTATATACATGAAAATGTGTATAAATATTTAGAAATGATTTATAGGAAAAGGAAAAATTGTGGCCGAAGAATGAGCTATTAACATTAGGCCCCCAGGATGGTGAAGTTGGAGAGCAGTCTGGGGAAGAAGATTTGCTTAAAAAAAAAAAAATTTGCATTGCTGTAGTTGCTCCAACAATTATGCATTACTTCTGCTATTTGAAAAAGTAAATCTAATGCCAAGACTTTGAATATTGCCAACTTTCAGTAGCTATTGGTGACATTGCCTGTTTTATAGCCTGCCTTTGGTGACAGTAAATTGGATTTTGATCAGGTGAAAAACAAATTTAAGCCTGCTCTGTGTGCCTCTGTCAATTGCCTGCTTGAAATGCTTTAAATCACTTTGCTTGAAATGCCCCCTGACTTTTGGGGTCTAGTTATACTTCTGGCCATTGGTAAAGGGTGACTTTCCATCCTGCTTTTCCCCAGTTGAGACTGAACATGGTGTCAGTCCTCGTGTGGTCTCCCTGAGATTAGGAAGGTCCTTCCATGTCCCTCAGTCTTAGTCTGGGCTACTTTGTTCTGGCTGAAGTTGGCATTCGGGCCAGGCACCTTTCAGGCTGACATACATATTATGTTAATCCATCCATCCTGCATGTGGATGGGGTGAATGCATAGCACCCTCATTGAAAATTTGCTTTCTCTCTCTTTGCCGATTATGGTCTTAACCTTTCTGATCTTTTCTTCACCCTCCTCCTTTCTTTTGCATAGCAGGCAATTGGATGGTGACTCTTTATATCCTAATGCCAAAGACCCTAAGGTCAACCAGCTGCTCTCTACTAGCCTCCTTCAAGAGTCCTACTGTTAATGGTTAGTTTTTTATACCCACTTGGCCAGGCTATAGTACCCAGTTACTCACTCGAACACTAGTTTAGGTGTTATGATATTTTATAGATGACATCTACATGACATTTTATAGATATGTATATAATCTATATACTATATATACTATATATAGATTATATGTGTGGTTTTATATATGTATATTATATATACATTAAATATACATATATGTATATATAATACACACATATAGCATGTATATATAATACACACATATAGTATGTATATATAATACACATATATATAATATGTATATATAATACACACATATATAATATATATATGACGCCATGGTCAATCTCAACCATTTTATGTATATATATAAAATCAGTTGACTTTACATGAGAAGATTACCCTTGATAATGTGGGAGGGTCTTATCTAACCAGTGGAAAGGCCTTAAGAGCAAAACCGAGGCTTCCCTGAGGAAGAAATGTCTGCCTGTGGACCACAGAGTCACTTCCTGCTGGAGAGTTTCTGACCTGCCCACCTGCCCTGCAGATTTCAGACCTGCCCAGCCTGACTTCACAGTCGTGTAAGCCAGTTCCTTGAAAGAAGTTTCCACGTATGTCCTACTGGGTCTCTCTCACTGCTAACGTACTGACAGATACATTTCCCCTTCAACTTGATTGGCCTGGAAATGGGACCTCTAAGTCATCTCTTTAGGAAAAAACAAAATAGGAGGAATTGGGTGAGGTGGGTAAGAGGCCTCTCTCATTTCTTCTTTCATGGGTGAGTCTACTCTGTAAATTAGTTGATAAGATTAATAATTTATGACTTAGAAAATATTATCACTCAGAAAAAGACACTATTTAAGACTTTCATGAAACAGGAAGCTCCCCTTACCCTGGAAGAGCAAACAGGAACACAGGAAGTGTTCACAGCGGGCTCTCAGGGAGGCCTGCTTTCCAGGTACCTCCCAGACTTAGGTCTGCATCTCCATCCCTTTCTCACCCCAGCTGTGACGTCTTCATCAATTTATAAATAATCACTTCACGCCTGTAATCCCAGCACTTTGGGAGGCCAAGGCGGGTGGATCACGAGGTCAGGAGTTTGAGACCATCCTGGCTAACATGGTGAAACCCATCTCTACTAAAAATACAAAAAATTAGCTGGGCGTGCTGGGGGGCGCCTGTAGTCCCAGCTACTCAGGAGGCTGAGGCAGGAGAATGGTGTGAACCTGGGAGGCGGAGGTTGCAGTGAGCCAAGATCACACCACTGCACTCCAGCCTGGTGACAGAGCAAGACTCTGTCTCAAAAAAAAAAAGATCCATGCCTCTCCATGCAGGAACACAGCCTGTAGGACCAGTGCAGAGAGCCTTGTGGACCCCAAGTCAGAGCCCCTTTGAGATCTCATTGACAATGAGGTCTATAGATGTGCTTCCTTCTCCACAGCGTGACATGCAGAAACTGGCAGGTCACACCGCTGACCCTCAAGTGCACAATCAGACCTCATCCCATCCCGACCCAAGACAGAAACACATTTTCAGAGGAAGGAGGGGGATGGTATTTTACTTGCCTCTGTATAGGCTCTTTCACCACACATACCCACACCCACCCCTACCCCCCACACACGTAAACACATGCATTCACACACATGAATACACAGGCACAGATGCAAACAATTCACAAATATGCAAACACACACACACTGCTATTGCACATGACATGGTGGGGTGTTAGCCTTTTCACTGACACTCTGCTGCTCTCACATTCACAATGTTCCCTCGGATCTGCTGGAAATCAGAGCCAGTCCGACAGCTGCAGAAAGGTCCAATCATTTCCTTGAAATTGCTGCTTGTAAGGGTGAGTTAAGCATTCAGACAGTGGTCATCTCCTGCCAGTCTCTCTCTAGTTACAGAAGGCAGTTCTTCCTCCTGCTGAGTTCCATCAACTTAAATTGTAAAAGACTTGCTTTCCAGAGGGAATGTCATGCCCCAGTGCTTGTTACCTCCAGCTCCTGCAGAGGTCAAGTCAGCTCATTCTATTTCTCTTTGATCCCTGACCTTGTGAGACAGCCTCCCACACTCCAAGGAGTAAGAGTTGCTCCTAGCCTCCTGGATTCTTCTCCATCACATTTTCCCTCCCCCAGGTCATGGAGCTGGAGCCACCCAGCCTGGAGACCCACAGAGGAGGCTGGGATGCAGGGTGAACTGTAGCCGAGGGCCCCCTCTGCCCCCTCCTAGCCCACACAGAACCTCACTCTCCTTCCAGACAAAGTGGCCACAGATGGAGAAGTAGGTGGCGAAGGTTCATCTTTCCCCCCACTTCTCTCTCTGCATCCATGCTTGGTTTAAATGAACCAGAGGAATGGTAATAAAGGCCTGCTCTGGATGCCAGCAGTGGGAGTGGGAAGTTGAGAATAGATGCTAGAAACTCTGTGATGTCATAATCTTTTTACGTTAAAAATTTTAAGTAGTAACGCCAAGAACTTTATACCTTTAATAGTGTAGAAAATTGATGACAGGCATCTCCTTGAGAAGATGGTCACCTTCTAGATACAAACGAATACCACACAGCGTTTCTGGATTTCACTCTCCTCAAAATCTCCCTGCCCCGGTCCACGGTGGCTGCATTTCCTGCCTCTCTCTCAGCTGCCACTCTTCTGCTGAGGTAGAGAGGTTTTCTCATCCTCTGGGTCTCCACTATAACACCAACTTCCACGCCCCAAAGACACACACACCCTTCCCCAAAACCCAGCAGTTCTCTGTGAGTCTGGCAGAGAGTCCCTGTCATTTGGGGTCCTACTCAGCCTTGGTGAGCAGCCGGTCCCAACAGGATCCACAAGAAACTTGCATGACCGCAAGGCCTGGGAACAAGACGAACCCTTCCACTGTCACGCTGTCATCATGGCTGTTGTTTTCCCATATGGTCTCACATGGCCTCTCATCTGGGAACGACACTCTGATGGGATTTTTAAGGGCCTGTAAATAAAGCCCTTTGTTTCCCACTGGAGTTGTAAACTGAAAAGTAGACACAAGAATCAGACAGATGGAGATCAAAATGTCAGCTTTGCTGCTGCCCAGAAGGAGGTGGCTGGGTGTGGTTGACACGTTGATGTTGATGGGCTTGCCCTTATCTGCTTGTCCCTTCTCCCACCTGGTTTCTTGGGGAGCCCACGAGGGTAAAGTTGGTATTTCCAAATCAGATATTTTACCCAAAATTGCTGCCTCTCACTGGTTCTGAGAGGAAAGGGAAGAAAAGAAGTCAAATCTCAGTTACTTACAGTAGTAGATCAGCCTCACCAGTCATGGGCCATGAGCCAATATAGTCTCCCACAGACTGAGACCTCAATCCCCCATGGTGAGGGGCTAGTGAGACTGGAACACCAAGAGAGTTGCTCAAGTGGCATTCCCTCCACATGCAAATATGAGGCACAGGGGAGAAGAGGGCCCAGCCTTTTTGCTCCCTGAATGTGTAACCTTTAGATTGAAGTGTTCAGTCCCTGGTTGGCCAGGGAGGCACCATCTTACTCCTGTGGCTGCTCACTTGGCAAAAGCTGCCCCTGCCTGCGGCCACCCACTCCCCAATATCAGCCACTGTGTCTTGAGTGTCTTCTGGGGACTACTGCCAGGGAGTATGTATTTGGTTCTCAGAAGCTGTCAGTTGGGTCAGAATAGTAAAATATTCAAACTAAGTTTGAGCCACACTGAAGTCAAAGTTGGAAATTTATTTTTTTCTTTCTTTCTTTGCATTCTTTTCCAACAATATTGCCCAGTGTAGCTTATCTGAGATTCTGCAATGTGATTAAATGTCAACATTAATATGATCTGGGACTAAAATGTCAACAACTCAAAGTTGAATATAAACCCCTTCTTTTATTAAATTCTCTTTTAATAGGTTAGGCTAGGTTGGCTGGCTGTATTCTGGACCTCAGGACTCTTAAATAGCAGCAAACAATTCCCAGATCTCATGGCTTAACACTAGGAAGGTTTGTTTCCATGGACTTCACTGGCCAGCCTGGGCTCTGCCCTGTGCCTCCCTGGTCTTCACTCCGGTGCCCAGCTGAGAGCACAGCAGCCATGCGGAATGCTGCTGGCTGTGTCCCAGAGGGAAACTGAGCTTAGCTAGGCACACACTGGTGCCTGCAGCTTTTCCTGGAAGGGACCATGTCTCTACTGCTCACATTTCATGGGCCAAGGAAAGTTATATTGCACCACCTGAGTTCAAGAGGGCACACGAGTCCAATCCTCCCTCATGCCTGGAGGATGACAGCTGGAGTAGCTTGTACCACTCTAAGGACCAGCAGAGATTCTCAGGAAGAAATTAAAAGAGGCAACTACTGGATACGCTTGAAAGTTAAAGTTCAAATAATTCTGTGCCCTAAGTAAAGTCTAAAATTAAATACTCTTGCTCTTGTGAAGTCAAATCCGAAGTCTATAATTCCCAGTCTTAAATTAATGTTCAATGAAATTAAGGCCTTCCTCCTTTCTTTCTCTGTTTATTGGATCTCTGTTCTCTGGATCTGTTTCTCTGTTCTCTGGATCTCTTCAACAATCAGATGTGAACTGGGCTACCCTTCATCATGACGTGCTTAATGCCTTCAGGACTTCAGAAGATGCACTAGGTTAGGTCAATCTCTCATTTCCCACTTGAAAGAGAAGAAAGTGATCTCGGCACCACCAGGATTCTCACAGCACTGACATTCCATCACCAGCTA
Organism: Macaca fascicularis; assembly: GCF_037993035.2. Lineage (NCBI taxonomy): Eukaryota > Metazoa > Chordata > Mammalia > Primates > Cercopithecidae > Macaca > Macaca fascicularis. Next base: position 8,925,945 of record NC_088377.1, on the reverse strand, counting down.
ACTTCAATGTCTAGAGAAACTACCCAATCCAAACATACTTCTCGGGACGTCACACTTGGTAAAATATTGGCCCGTGTTACTGACGCCAACTACACCATGGAAACTCCATGGGATCTGAGTGTAGGTTGGTGTACAGAGAAGAAATCATCCTTGTTTTTATCTCTGCAGGATAACTCTGGTGCCAGAGCACTGCGACTGGGGCAGTTAACTCCATTGCAAGAACCGTCCCTTCACCAAACCAACAATGGCCCTATGTAACCTGTACATATTGTCTCCTTCCTCAGAGGAGGTATTTGTTGAGACATATTTGAGACATTGCTATCTTCTTTCAAAGTATAGAAATACACAGAGGTGGCACACTTTCTTTTGCACCTTGGGTGTCATTTCCCTTTTAGCCCGGTGTGTGGAGTCTCCTCAGGCTGCTCTGAGAGTTGGCCCTCTATAGTGTCAAGGCTGCCACTGAATCTTATGGGCATGTGTGCAGTGCTGTGACATAGTGAACTGCTTCTATTGCCTCTTGTTTTTAAATTGCTAAGGCCCGGGAAGCCTGGTTCCAGGGGACAATTTCCCTCTAGTCCTCATGTTGGTTTTCAATCAAGAACCATCCTTAGAACATTTCCAAACCAAAGCTGCTGTTATTGCTTTGAGTCTTTGCTCCTGGAGCACTGCTCCTCACCTTTGGCTGCAGCTTGGAATCCCTTGGGGGACTTTAAGAATCCTGAGGTCCATACTGTACCCAACCAATTGAGTCCCAGTCTTTGGGGAGGTGTGATGGCTAATTGTTTATGTCAACTTGGCTAGGCCACGGTAGCCAGATTTTTGGCCAAAAGCCAGTGTAGATGTTGCTGTGAAAGAATTTTTTAGGTGAAATTAACATTTTGGTGAATGTTGAGTAAAGCATATTACCCTCCATAATGTGGGTGGACCTCATGCAATCAGTTGAAGGCTTTATGAGAAAAGGCTGATATTCCCCCAAATAAGAGGGAATTCTGCCTCCAGACAAGCTTCAGCTTGAGCTGCAGCATCAACTCTGCCCTGAACCTCCAGCCTGTCAGCCTACCCTGCAGATTTCAAACTTGCCAGCCTCCAGTCTTGTGGGCCAATTCCTTAAAGTAAATACATCTCTCTGTTCTATCTCTATCACTCTCTCTCTATCCCTTTATCTCTATCTCTATCCCTATCTCTGTCTCTATGCTTATCTCTATCTATTTCTATTTCTGTCTGTCTCTATCCCCATTCCTATGTCTATCTCTCTATCTCTGCCTCTATCCCTATCTCCATCTCTATCTTTGTCTCTGTCTCTTCCTCTATCTACTTGTCTCTATCTCTATCCCTATCTACCTCTATCTCTATCTCTATTTTATCTCTATCTCTCTTGTCCTATTTCCATTGCTATCTCTCTCTATTCTATATCTCTCTGTCTCTATCTCTATCCCTATCTCCCTCTATCTCTATCCCTATCTCTCTCTATCCCTATCCCTATGTCTATCTCTCTCTATCCTTATCTCTATCTCTATCTCTATATCTATCCCTGTCTCTGTCTCCGTCTTTATTCCTATCTTTCTCTATCTCGATCTCTCTCTATCGCTATCCCTATCTCTCTGTCTCTATCCCTGTCTCTACCTACCTCTATCTCTATGTCTATCTTTTCAATCTCTATGTCTATAACTAGCTCTATCCCTATCTCTTCCTCTATGTATCTCTATCTTTGTCTTCATCTCTATCCCTATCTCCATCTCTCCCTCTCTTTCTTTATCCCTATCTCTCTGTCTCTATCTCCTCTATCTCATCTCTATCCACTTCCTGTTGGTTCTGCTTCTTGGAGAACCCTGGTGAATCCAGGTAGTGCTGATCTTCCAGGCACTGGTGGTGTTTAGAGCTTTCCTGGTGACTACAATGTGCAGCAGGTGGACAGCCCCTTCCTAGGGGATCTAAAAAGGACCCTCCCCCTTTTTCTCTGCCTCATCTTTTGTTATTTGTTTGTTTGACAATTGTAGGGGCTGTCTCCAGGGATCACGACCCTCTCCTGCCCCTGCTACTTCCAGAAAGTACAGTGGCATTTCTGACAGTTGGACCTGCTTCTGAGATCATTCCCTTTCTGTATTGAATGCCTTGCTCTTCCATGCCTTGCTCCACAAACTAGCAGCATTAGCCTTACCTAGAGCATGACAGACAAGCCTAGATATTGCACCTACTGAGGGATGATGTCCTGAAGTACCGCATCCACAACTCCACTTTTCTCTCAGGGTCCATCTGTAGCTCCTCCTCCCTTTCACATCTGCCCAATCTCATCCCCCTTCCTGTATGCCCTGCCTCCCCTTTGAAAGCTCAGCTTTCCTTCCACTGAAATCACTCTCCTTCCCTCCAGTTTAATTAGCCTGACTACCTAAAAAAACAAATAGGCCAGCTGCAGTAGCTCATGCTTGTAAGGCGAGGCAGGAAGATCACTTGAGGCTAGGAGTTCAAGACTGGCCTGGGCAGTATAGCAAGACCCTGTGTCTACAAAAAATTAAAAATTAAAAAATTAGCTGGGCACAGTGGCGCATGCCTGTAGTCCCAGCTACTCAGGAGGCTGAGGTGGGAGGATCCCTTGAGCCCAGGAGATCGAGGCTGCAGTGAGTGACCCATGATCCTGCCACTGCACTCCACGGGCAACAGGGAAAGACCCTGTCTCAAAAAATTATAAAAATAACTCTTCTATAGCTCCTTCTCTTCTAGTAAAGTGAAGTACACTTTCATAGCCTTCTAGCTCCTCAATTCTTCTAGCAAACATGACATCTATAAAGGAATCCAGACGCAAGACTTGTCAGTGCAAGTCTTGTAAACCTTTGGGTTTACAGACACTGAATTAACTTGTTTTTTGCCACTCCACTAAAAACAGACATTAAAAAAGTCTGCCATTCCTTCATTTAATTTTCATGGAAGATTCACTGAAATGATCTAATTTTTTTGTCTATATTTTTACTATAAAGCTAACACATGACTTTATTCTTTATTTGCTGATGATTCAAATCTACAATACTTCTATAATTAAAACTGATCTGGAACTCTAAAATCTAAATTCAGGATTAGAGTTTATGCAGCTAAAAATTACAAGGCCAACTTGAGATCACACGGTGGTGGTGATGGGGCTAATGGTGGAGTGATGTGGTGATCATAGCAATAGTGGGGTGATGGTGGTAGAGATGGTATGATGGCAATATGGTGGTGGCAGGAAGATGCTCATGGAGGTGACAGTAACCATGATGGTGGAAATGGAGCAGGAGGTAAAAGTTGTGATTGAGGTGGGGTGGGGGCTATGATGATAATGGTAATAGTGATGGTGATGGTGGTGGTAACGGTGATGATGGTGGTGGTTGGTGGTGGTGATAGTGGGGACGATAGTGATGGTGGTGGTGGTGATGGTGGTAGTGATGATGGTGATGGTAGTGATAATAGTGATGATAGTGATGGTGGTGGTGGTAATGGTGATGATGGTGGTAATGGTGGTGGTGGTGTTAATGGTAGTGATAGTGGTGATGATAGTGATGGTGGTGATGTTGTTGGTTGTAGTGGTGATGGTGATAATGGTGGTGGTAGTGGTTGTAGTGGTGATGGTGGTAGTGATGATAGTGATGATGGTGTTGGTGGTGGTGATGGTATTGGTGGTGGTGGTGATGGTGGTGATGGTGTTGTTGGTGATAGTGATGATGGTGGTTGTGATGGTATTGTTGTTGCACCTTGGTGGTGGTGATGATGGTGGTGGAGATAGTGATGGTGGTGGTGGTGATGGTGTTACCTATGATGGTGATGATGATGGTGGTGGTGGTTTTGGTGGTGCTAATGGTGATGGTGGTGATACAGGTTATGGGAGTGGCAGCATTGGAGACGTTGAAGAGGCTGGTGGTGGGACGGGAATGGTTGTGACACTTACAGCCTCTGGACAAGGCATATAGTAAGGAGGGATTCATCTCTCAATGCCTGAGACATTAAGAGACATTGGGACAGTGAAGCTGGGAGTGTGGAACAGTTGCTGCTCTCTTGGCCTGGTCCTACTAATTCAAAACAGAATCTGAACTCACCATTACCTCCTGAACCACACAGAGCTCACTGACTACTATTTAGGGGTCTTGCCTAGAGGCCCCACTGAGGTAATCCAGAAAGGGGCAAATATGTCTTCATCACAAATGCCAAGACAGCACCAGGCCGGCTGCTGTCCTGGAGTCCAGGATTGAGCTGCAGTGGCTCCCACAGCAGCAGGCCTGTGCTGCAAGCCCAATTGGAAGCAGTTTTGCTAAGGTTCTTCCTTCTTAAAACCAGCTCTCTTCTGCACTAGCTGCTGGCTGTGAGTTCAGAGGGCATGGGTTTGTGGTGGTGACAGTAGTGCTTGTTTGCAGCAGTTCCCAGGAGCCATTTGACCAGACTCCACCAGCAACCTTTTCAATCTCACCAATTCTTGTTTATATCTTGGGGTTCCCAGCTCATGTACTAAAGATGTACAGCAAAATGCCCTCTATACATACATTCCATACACGAAATGTGGGAGTTTTAGGGGAAATTTAAGCAACACCCCTCTGATGTCATTTCTGAGGTATTTGAATGGAGAGAGCAGGGCATGCAGGGATGAAAATGCCAGTTTATCCCTGATAAGTGCTGGCTTGGAGGACACGACTTAGGTGGGCAGTCAGATGGGCTGGCTGCTTCCTTCTCCCCCAACTCTCCTCTCCCCAGCTGTCTAGTCCTTGGCACAGCCCACCCCAGGCTTGTGTCTCCCTAACAGATTCACTTACTCTGGTTGCTGGCATGCCTGGCCATTGGAAGAAAGGGAATTTCTTCCTTTATTTTTTACATTCATTCACTCAACAAACTTTATTGAGCACCTAGTAACTGCCAAGACTGGACAAGACAGAAAATAATTTTGTTTTTCTGATGCTTACATTTCAGCAGACACAAGTCCTCTTTGTTTGATTGTCTTTTGCTGAATGTGCCGTAATGAAACTCACTTTTTAACCTGTGAGGAGAGTAATAAAAAGGCACACTCTTTGGGAGGCCAAGGCGGGTGGATCATGAGGTGAGGAGTTCGAGACCAGCCTGGTTGACGTAGGGAAACCCCGCCTCTACTAAAAACACAAAAATTAGCTGGGCTTGGTGGCAGGCGCCTGTAGTCTCAGCTACTCGGGAGGCTGAGGCGGGAGAATGCCTTGAACCTGGGAGGTGGAGGTTGCAGTGAGACGAGATCACACCATTGCAATCCAACCTGGGCAACAAGAACAAAACTCCACCTCAAAAAAAAAAAAAAAAAAAAAGACACACTCTTGGAGCTTCCTTCTCAGGAGGAAGGAGGTACATGCACTTCCCCTAGTAATTCCGAGAGGTCAAATGCAATCCTTTTTGGGAAGTGACTGGATGTGCAGAGAGAGTCGGAGGGAGGTCTCACCACCTCTCAGGCTGCTTCCAAGCATCTCAGTCTGTGGACCTGTGGGCTTTTCTGCATTTGGTTGCTGTGGCTTGTGGTACATTCAGCAGGATTGGTTTCTGACCTCCCATCCGGCTGGGAGCACCCCACCGCGAAGCTCAATACTGAGAGGTTTGTGAAGGTTTTATTGAATGGCTCTAAGGTTCTAAGCCTCGGTAACTTGGGTGACAACAGCATTTATAAATGGAAATAGAGATATTCGAAAGACTTTTTTTTTTTGAGGGAGACACTGCTGAGCGGTTTAGACCTCATGAGATGTTTAGAGGACAGCATATTATTTTTTGCATGGCTGGATTTAATGGCTGTTTTGCATCCCTTTGCAGGGTTGAGATAGCAGAGGACTCTCAGAAACCCTCACACCCAGCATTAAGAGGCACACACTAGATCAGCTTGCAGATACGAATGTTTGTGGCTCTACATTTTCTTTAAAATCAATTTCCAGTATTTTAAATTCCTCATTATTCCTCTACCATGTGTTAGACAACTATGATATCCCCAAATCTACAAATGGCTATAACTATGCTGTCACTGCAGGGATGTCTTGCTCTCTGAACTGTCGTCAGGAAGCTTATAAATAAACACAGGACACATGAAGCTAATTTGATACCAACAGCAATAATATATACTCTGACTAAGAGAAAGTTGGAAAGTGTCGCTGATCTAACAGCACAAAGAGGCATTAGGAGCGTGCATCTGCACGTACCTCCCTCCCAGGCTTGGGCTTTTTCCCATAACATTTGGAGGCTGTGATTTCACCTACCAAATACCTATTTACATGCTTAGCCTTCAGATCATCACATAATTCACATCTCTGAGAACATGATGTTTTGTTACCTAAATGTTTCACTGCTAAACGACATCAGCTGAAGAGTATGATTATTATCAGCTTCAAACTATGACTTGGAAATGTCCACATACTTGCACCTTGCTTTGCTGCTATTATTTGTTTTTGGTTTTGTTTTATGTTTTTTGATGGGAGATTGCAGTGGTGTGATGATCATGGCTCACTGTAGCCTCCACCTCCAGGGCTCAAGCCATCCTCCCGTCTCAGCATTCTTAGGACTGACTACAAGTGCACACCACTGCACCCAGCAACTTGGTTTTTTTTGGTAGTTACAGGGTCTAGCTATGTTGCCCAGGATGGTCTCAAACTCTTAGACTCGAGCAATCCTCCCACCCGAGCCTCCTGGGTAGCTGGGACTATAGGCACTCACCACCACACTCGACTAATTTTTGTATTATTTGTAGAGATGGGGTTTTACCATATTGCCCAGGCTGGTCTCAAACTCCTAAGCTCAAGCGGTCTGACTGCTTCAGCCTCCCAAAGTGCTGGGATTACAGGAGGGAGCCATCATGACTCTCCAGTGCTGTTATTAGAAATACAAACTGAGTTCTCTACAAGGTGGAAGTTTTGATAAGTGATGCACCTTGTCAGGGTAAAAGCTTTCAGTGGGGGAAAATGTGCTTTAATTTAGTTCATCTAAATTTCCCCACACTCTCAGCCCAGCAATTGTCTTGCCTTCTATATCACCCTGACACAAACTATTAATCTATCAAACAGCAGAAGGCTGAGCACCACCAGGCTCCAATCTATACAGATAGTTGGGCCAATTCAGGTAAAAATTTTTTTTGGTTTTGACCTAAAAGTTGCTGGAAAAACTGTAAAATGAAGAGCAGTTACAATGTGATGATTTCAAAGATGAAAACAGGATAATATCAGTTTCCAGCTGCAAAGTTTTCTTCTGTTAAAAACCTGCAAGTTAAATAGGCACACAAACATATTTCTATGCTCTTTAAACTATTGGGTATAAAGTGATCACAATTTTAAGTCATATAAAAAGACTGTAAATATTAAAACAATTGACTACAATAAGGTTCCTTTTGGGCCTTACATAAGTAATGTTTTCTGGTGTTGTTACAGAAAGCATAATAAATAAAATAAAATTATCCTTTGATCATACCAAAGGGTTTGTGGCAGTGTGTATTAGTCTGTTTTCACACTGCTATAAAGAACTACCTGAGACTGGGTAATTTATAAAGAAAAGAGGTTTAATTGACTCATAGTTCTGCATGGCCAGGGAGGCCTCAGGAAACTTACAATCATGGCAGAAGGTGAAGGGGAAGCAAGGCACATTTACATGGTGGCAGGAGAGAGAGCAAGGTGGGGAACTGTCACACACTTTTAAACCATCAGATCTCCTAGGAACTCATGCAGTATCATGAGAATGGCATGGGGGTAACCACCCCTATGACCCAATCACCTCCCACCAGGTCCCTCCCCAACACATGGGTATTACAATTCAACATGAGATTTGGGTGGGGACACGGAGCCAAACCATATCACAGTGACACCACAATAAGATATCCATAGGTATCAGTTTCTTAAGGCAATTTTCCAAAGTACCCCACATCGGATAGTTGAAATATCTGAGACTTATTGTCCCACAGCTCGGGAAGCTGGAAATCCTAGATGAAGGGGTTGCCAGGGTTGGTTCCTTTTGAGGCTGTGAGTGGGGATCTGCTCCAAGCTCCCCTCCAGCTTCTGGGGGTTCCTTGGCTTGTAGAAACATCACTCCAATCTCTGCCTTGTCATCACATGGCCTCCACCCTGTACGTTCTTCTGGGCCCAAATGTCCCATTTTCTTAAGGACATCAGTCACACTGGATTAAGGTCCTACTCCAGTAGAACCTCATCTTACCTAAGTTACATCTTCAGTGACCCTGTTTTCAAATAAGGTTATTTTCTGGTTATTGGGACTTTAACAAATGAATTTTGGGGGAATCTGATGTAACCCATCATACTGCCCACAGTGATGCTTGGGCACCTGAGGGAGCAACCCCCTCTCAGCCCTGCATCCCAGTCCCTCATCCCACCTTCTTCTCCTGGCTTTGTTGTGCCTTGTTCCATCTCACGGCCTCACCCCCACACCACCATTTTGGTTGGGCTGTCTGCCTTGTCCCTGAACACTACCTTCTAATCTTCCCTTGACTCCTCTCCTGCCCAGAGCCCAGGCTGTCTAAATCCCAGACTAGGGATCAGACTCTGAAACCCCATTTATCCAGAAAGGGAGTGTCTCTGTCCCCTTAATAAATTGTTATCTTGCTTCTTGACACATGGAGGAACAGCAAGTCCTGAAGAAAGATGCAGGAACGAGGAACCCAGAGACCCAGCCAGGTGGGCTTATGGCATCTGGGGAACTATGTTTTGGGACAAGATTTGGGGCCTGTTTGTGAGCACATTGTCCTAAAGGCACTTTTGAGCCCAGGATAGGTAAGGTCGATAAAATGGAATTCTTTGCTGAGATCACTTTTAATATCTTACACCACCTAGAAAAGAATGGTGTCTAAAATATCCAACCTGTCAGACAAAGAGCTTTGATTGAAGATGTAATCACACAACCAAGTGAATGCCAGCTGACAAAAGGAGTCATTGGGGTGGGAAATTGGTGGGATGTGTCCAGGAATTTAAAACCTAATCCTTGCAGGTTTAAATGAGGTATGATTTTTGACAGGAGGTTCTCAGTGGAATCTTCTGTTTTTCTTCAATTTTTGATTAGGGCCTCATGGACTGGAATTTACCTATTCTCTGCCTGGAGCCATAGGGTGCTAGTGGGTAAGTGTGATGTTTTCATAGGTAGCGGTTTTATAAGGTCTCCTGTTCAGTCATCTGTGCTATTTTCAAATGTTTACCTCTGCTCTATAAAGAATTTGGGTCACTTTTGACTATGTAAGACTTTGGTCTGAATTATTTAGGCTACCACCCCTACTGCAGTAGTATTTTAGAATTCCTTCTACAACTTCAGTGGCTATGACATTTACTAATCTTGGCATATGATTTCTGAGAAAGGGTTGCTTAAAATAAATACCTAGGCGCCCAAATACAGAATTTAGCTGTGGTGAAATCTCAACAGTTCAGTGTCTCCTGGAAATCAATGATATCTTCTGGATGACCAAATTGGCCACACACTTGAAGGCTAAACTTATTCTTCCCTAGAACATTAAAATCTAAGCTGCACTTGTATTATATTTTGTTTTTTGCTGGAAGCATGGGCTTTCTTTTAAAACAGCTGATATCAATCAATCAAAACTATTTCTTAATGGTTTATCATGGTCACTGGGCACACCAGTTATTTTGACATGTTTTCTTGTGGCTCTGGTTGTTATTAACAGATGCAAACTTGTATGTTGAAGGTGTGAGGCATGGAGCATGTTGCACATCTTATAGAGCTTGCTTTCATGGGAATCTCTTGACAATAATTTCAGATCATTTGTCTTCTCATCAAGATGAAGTGAGGCACACAGAGGCCATTTGGTTGAGGTCATTCCCCAGCCTCTCTGCAGACTTAGAGAATCAAGCCCTGAGTCCATCTTCCATGGAGTGTTTTTCTTACCTTCCTAAAAAAGCCTCATCTTCTGAGTAGCCCAGTTACCTTTGGTATCTCGGACCCGTCTATGGCTTGGATCTACTTTCCCACCTCTAGTTCTTTATGAAAGGTTCAGGAGGATTTTTTTCTCCCCACTACAGTAATTTGTGCTAGGAGAGGGTACAGACTGACTCAAGATCGGAGGTTCTCACTGGAGGTGATTTTATCCTCTTCCTTGGGGATATTCAGCAATGTCTGGAGACATATTGATTGTCATGATGAGGGGTTGAGGTGCTAACCCTAACCCTAACCCACCTAGGGAGTGAGTGGAGGTCCAGGATGCTGCTCAACATCCTATAATGCACAAGGCAGGTCCCCATAACGAAGCATTATCCAGTTCAAAATGTCAAGAGAGTTGCACTTGAGAAACCTTATTCTAAAGAGAATCACACTTTGGCGATATAACCTGAGCTACAATCTCTTTCAAACTCTCTTTATCTGTGATTATTCAGAGTCTTAACCTCTATTAGCAATTGCATCTTAATATTAAAGTTCCTGTAAAATGCCTCCCTGATGGATAAAATTTTTCATATAGTTTCTTCTCTAACACATGCTTTGAAAAGCATGATAATCCATAGGTTGAATCTAGTAAAGGCAGGAAGTGAAGGTAGGATGCCAGTCAAATACATGCAATGTTAACTCTGCACCTGGAAGGAGAACTCAGATACTGTCTTGCACTGGTTGAGACAACTTTTTTCAGGTGTCAGGCTGGTATCTGCATTAGTTTCCCAGGGTTGCTATAAAAATGGACACAACTTGAGGGGCTTAAAAACAATAGAAAGGCTGGGCACAGTGGCTCACACCTACAATCCCAGCATTTCAGAGGCTGAGGTGGGCAGATCAGAAGGTCAATAGACAGAGACCATCCTGGCCAACATGGTTAAACCCCATCTCTACTAAAAATACAAAAATTAGCTGGGCGTGGTGGTGTGTGCCTGTAATCCCAGCTACTCGTAGGGCTGAGGCAGGAGAATCGCTTGAACCAGGGAGTCAGAGGTTGCAGTGTGCCGAGATAGGGCCACTGCACTCCAGCCTGGCGACAGAGCAAGACTCCATCTCAAAAAGAAAACAAAACAAACAAAACCAATAGAAATGTACTCTCTTACACTTCTGGAGGCCAGAAGTAAAAAATTCAAGGGGTCCTCAGGGCCATATTCCCTCTGAATGCTCTAGGGAGAGTCCTTTCTTGCCTCTTCTGCTGCTGGCGTTGCCAGCCATCCTGGGTATTCATCGGCTTGTTGCTGCATCATTCCAGCCTCTGCCTGGGTTATTATTTGGGCTTCTTCCCTGTGCATTTCCAAATCTCTCTTGTAAGAAAGTCATTTGATTTAGGACCCATCCTCATTTAGTCTGATCGCATTATATTGTATCGGCAAAGGCCGTATTTCCAAATAAGGTCACTTATAGGTACTCCATGGAGATTAGAACTTGGCCATATCTTTCTGGGTGACACCATTCCACCCACAGTAGTCAGTAGCTAGGATGTATGAGGCACTGTGCTTCCCCACACCACAGAAGTCCTTTTGTCCCTGTCAATCACTTGCCATCTGTCTCTGGTGGTGGCAATGTTGTGGCTGAGTCAGATTGCTGGTGGTAGGGTTGCCATTCACTTGTCTTCATCATGTAGTTCACTCTCCCATGCGTTTTTGTGTCTTTTCCTCCTCTTTCTTCTTTATTTTCCCACCAATTCTCCTCATCTACCTGATTTTACCAGTAGAAGCTAATCATGATGCACTTTCCTTTATGATAAAGATGCTCACCCCATTCACCAAGCATGATATCTGACTTTTTGGATCTTCTTGGTGGTATTCGTTTGCTGCCCATTGCCTGGGAGCACCCTGGTAATTGCAGAAGACATTTTCCTCTAAGTGCTTAAATGCTGGCAGTCCTTAGGGGAATCTGAGGCTTCCATAAAACTGGACTTCCGATGACAAAGCCATGCTACATTAATAGCTCTAGAGATTTGCAGTTGGGATGGGTTATCTTTCAGATGCCATCATTTTGGCTCTTAATTTATTTGTGAACAATATCCTTTCGGGAGCTGTATCCTCCAACCTCTGCCTGCACTATCACATGGGCTTCTTCCCTGTGTGTCTCCAGATCTCCCTCTTATAATTCATCGGATTTAGAGCTCACCCTAATTTAGTCTGACCTCATTTTGATTATATCTGCAAAGGTCATATCTTTTACCTGAAGGTAACAGATAGTAAGAACTTACGGGCATCACCTAAGAGTGGGGAGTGAACAATCACACCCCGGGAGGAAAGAAAAATGCAGGACCCAGAAATCTTTTAAAATTTTATTTATTTATTTGAGACACAGTCTCGCTCTGTTGCCCAAAGTGGAGTGCAATGGTATGATCTCAGCTCACTGCAACCTCTGCCTTCCAGGTTCAAGTGATTCTCCTGCCTCAGCCTCCCCAGTAGCTGGGATTACAAGCCTGCACTACCATGCCTGGCTAATTTTTGTATTTTTAGTAGAGACAGGGTTCTACCACGTTGGCCAGGCTGGTCTCGAACTCCTGACCTCATGATCCACCTGCCTCGGCCTCCTAAAGTGTTGGGATTACAGGCTTGAGCCACCACACCCGGCTCAGGAAACCTTTTAATTAGACAATGTAGTCGAGGTCTGTGGGAAGAGGCAGAAGGGATAGGATTGCCCCCACCCTCTGTCAATGTTCAAGAGCCTGAAAACCCCATCTTGCTGTAACCCTGATGTTGCTAAGTCACTGCTCAAGCAGAAATACAGAATGTCAATACCAGAGCAAAGACAGACTCTTGAGCGGCGTTCTGTTGGTGGAACCAAGGGCTTTAGTTGGAGCTACAAAAGTGGCGTAAGTATACAGAGGAGTCTAGACAGTAAGCCTGGGTAAGCCAGGCAATGACCCGCAGAAAGTCAATTATTGATCCCAGCCGTGTGTGGAATTGTGTGTTTGGAGGGGAAAGATGTGATCTGATTGTTTTCAGGCTTTCCACCAGTTAGTGTTTCCCATGAAACCTGGAGGTTCATGGACGTGGTCTTTTGGGGTTCCCTGGGTCTTTTTGTGCCCTTGTAAAATATTGATAGGTAAGTTTTCTACAGGAATGCTGCTGTTGTCTATCTTGCTTAAGATTGCCACCTTCCTCTGCCTCTGAAATCTCCGTACCACTTCTGTGCTTTATTTTCCTCCTAAACATAATCATTTTCAAATATACTATATATTTACTCATGAATCTTGTTGATTACATCCTCCTCCTTAGGACGTGAGCTCCACGAGGACAAGGGATCTTGTCTGTTCCATTCACTGCTGTGTCTCCTGTAAATGAGACGCATGGCCCCTGGGCCATCCCGGCTTCCTCATCCTTCAACCCTTCAACCTGCACATGCTTGTTATTATGTGGGGTGTGATTTTACTAGAGGGAACCATTTGATGTTGCACATATAAGGGATTTGTAAAATGGGAATAGCAATAGTATTGAGCCGATGTGGCTGTTGTAAATGAGTACCTGTAAAAAAACAAAAAACAAAAAACCCAGAAGCAGCGTGACCTAGAATGAGTGCTTGGCAGTGTCAGCCCACTCACCAAGACCCTCTGATGGTGCTCGCTCAAGCTCTGGTGCTCTGCTGCTGAAAGGAATCCATGTGTTTGGGTTTCCACCAAGCTGAAATCTTAATTAGCATAATATGTAAAATTTTGTCAGTGTTCAGTTTTTGCTCCCCTCCCACCCCCCATCCCCGTTTGTATTTCCTTAACTTTTGGTACTTGGTCATTGCTTCTCTGTTAGGGAAACTACTAATAGGACGGAAAAAAATGCTAAAAATCTTTCAGGGAAGGGGGAATGATCATGCTTACTTCAACAACTTGCATTTTTAAAGATTTATGCATACATCTGGTTTTGTTTTCCTTAAAATTATCCTCAGCTTTATAAATGCCTATACTTAATCCAATTGAAATATCAATGTTTCATGGTCTTCCATAATTGCATCATGACCTCAAACACTCAGTCAGTCCACTCACTAATTTAACTGTTTATGTCTGGCCATCCAGGCAGACCCATGCCCTTGGTACGTGAGCGTGCTTATGCATAAGGTTAGCATTAATAGGCGTTAGATGCTTTCAGCTTTGCTATATGTTGTAAAACTAATAATGATTTGCCAAAATGAGTAGGAATCTACAATTATTTTATGGTTGAAAATTTGAAAAAAAACTTGTATTGGCTTTCACTGACACTATGTGATTAGAAAAAAAAAAGGTGATTTAAGAAGAAAATTGATTAACACAGATGTTTTATTATGGCCTCTGATGTCCATGGAGAAGGGATATTGATATATTACTTATTTGTTAATCGCCAAGTCCTTAGTGATTAAATGACGCAAAAAAGGATTGTGGCAAATTGGATTTCAAAACAGAGTTGTTGCTCTTTTAAGACCCAAAGATTGACTGAGCCATGACTTGCCAAGGTGTTTGGAGCAAAGTAGATGTTTATTCAATTACTTAACTCAACAAATAATTATGTGCTAGTTTTGTTCCTGGCATATTGTGTACACATGGCTGTTTGCCATCCAAGAGGGTATCTAGTACATTTGGGAGTTATTATCATGTAGGTCAAGTTGGAAATGTAAAGTGAATGAACATGTCTTGGGAGATAATGCAGAATGAAGAGAAGACACCGCTGTCTTTGGATGGGCAGACCAGCTCACAAAGAAGATGGAGGAAATGATAGAAAAGAACACCAGGAGAAAGTGTGGCCTTGTAGACCAAGGGAAGAGGGAGTTCACAAAGGAAGAAACAGTCAGAAGCATCACATGCCCCAGTGAGGGTCAAGTGAGAGTCAGTTGCTATATTGCTGTATTTGTTACTTTGGAATAAGGAGGGCTGAGTAAGCTACAGTGAGTTATTTGGGTTGAAGATGCCAAACTTGAGGTCAGTTGTTGGAAAAAGGAATAAAACTCTGTGTCCCGTCTGAGCAGCCAAATGTGCCTTTGCCATGGAAGCACCTCCTGCTCCCTCAACTGTCTGTTATGCAGCCAGAATACAATTAAGTGTATGACTGAGATATGCACAGGATTTCTCAACCATGGCACAGTTGACATTTGAGACCCAATACTTCTTTGTGATAGGGTATGTCCTGTGCATTGTAGGAGGTTTAGCTGCATCCCTAGTCTTTGGGGGCCAGGACCACCACTACTGCCCCAAAGTTGTGACATCCAAAAATTTCTCCCAGCAGGGCCAAATGTCCCCTGGGGGGCAAAAATTGCCCCAGGTGAGAGTCTGTTCTAGATATGTAGCCAGGGAGCTCAAGCTGCTTCTTTTGAAATGCTCATTAGGATAGAGGTGCAGAACAAGCAGATTTTAGATGGAAACTGTCTCAGCCAGAAAACTGGCTAAGAAAAGGTGTGTACGGTGATGAAAGCCAAATAACCAATTATTTGGCTTTAATTATTTAAGCAAAGTTTATTTCACCTGAAGCAATGAAGGAATTGTCTCTAGAAGGTCAACACAAAACTGTAAAAGTCAATAATAAAAGATCTCTCCTAGTCACATACACACACCCTCATAAACTAAACACGAGGAAGCAAGAGCTCATGGTGATGGTGGTTTGTTTTGGGCATGTGGTGAGCAGGACCCTCCACCTCTCTGATAATAGTGCTCTTTGGTCCTCAGTAGTTGATGACAATACCAGCTCAAGTCATATAATTTTTTCTCTGCCTCATCTCTGCCTTCTACAGAGCAAAACTTCAGGTGGTCCTAGTTTTAAAGGTAGAGTAATATTTTTCCCCCGTCCCCCTTTTGTTCCCCATTTGGTTTGTTTTTCTGCTTTCTAGAATCTGGAGGGCATTCCTGGCCCTTAGCAGACTTATTTTCCCCTTTTCTCTTGCTTAATCTAATAAGATGATAGCGTGCATAAACCATGCAGCGAAAATTTTCCTCTCCTACAGAGTGTGTGGCTGTGACTTAGGATTTGTGTGGTTCCCTTAGCCATTCAACAAACAGTGGCTGCAACTCTGCTACCTGTTAGCACTGTGCTCTCACAGGTGAGACAGGTCCATGCTCTAGACAAAACAGTTGACTGCCATTTTTCATTTGAACAAGTTTTATTCAACTTGGGGGTAGAGACAATAAACAAGTCAAATGTAAATTTAAAAGACAAAATAAATACACATTATAATCATTCTCTGGCAGAAAAAAAGTGAAGTCCTGTGATAGGAATTCAGATGCAGTGAGACTAGAGGTCTGATTTAGCTAAGATGGTCAGGAGGAAGAGATGAAGAGAAAACACTGTGTCTTCTACTGAAGGGTGAGGTCCAGCCAATGATTTAAAGAGCTAGAGGAAGGTTGAGAACCTCCCAAGAGCAGAAAGCAGAAAGGAAAGTAGTTTGCAGAGCATGGAGTTGGGTGGTCGGGAAGGAGACTAGGGAGAGAGGCAGGTGCTAGATCACAAAGGCCTTGTTGCATTTGAGTTTTAGTCCCAGAAATAAAGAAAAGACGCTGATAGGTATAGGGTGGAGATAGAAGTTTCTAGATTATCATTTTGCCGGTTGTGTGGAAGGGAAAGGGTGGGGACAGAAAGACCACCCTTTGGTGGTCCATCCAAAGCGGGGAAGGCCATTGGATTAACCCAGTGAGTGGATGGGAACGTGGCAGAGGGCAGTGGGAGTGGAGAGAGTAACTGAGTTGAGATGCCTGTTGGGTGCAGAACAGATGGGATGTGCTAGGAAGAAGGATGGCTCCTGAAGATGTCCAAGCCTAATCCTCAGAACTCGTGAATATGTTATTTTACATGACAAGAGGAACTTTACAGATGTGATTAAGGGAACACACCTTGAGATTTGAGATTATCCTAGATTATTTTAGTGGGTCCAGTCTAAGCACTCGATCCCTTAAAGGTAGAGAATCATCTTTCCCAGCTGAATCAGAGAGATGAGACAGAAGAAGAGATTCAAAGCATGAGACTGACTTGCCCCACCCTTGTTGGCTTTGAAGATGGAGGAAAGGCACTGTGAGCCACGAAATGTGGGCGGCCCCTGGACACTGGGAAATGATTTCAGCTGGCAGCCAGTGAGGAAGTGAGATCTCAGTCCTACAGCTGCAAGAAGACGATTCTGCCACTAACCTGAAAGAGCAAGGAAACGGACTTTGCTTTAGAGCCTTCAGAAGGGAGCATAGCACTGCCAACACCTTGGCTTTAGCCCAGTGAGACTCATGCCAGACTTATAACACATTTCTGTTGTTTAAGCTACAAGTTTGTGCCAATTTGTTATAGCAGCAACAGGAAACTAATACACTGGGCTTGGTGGCTGAGTGGATATGGAGGAGGGGAGGAACACAGGGTGGACTCCTAGATCAGCCAGAGGGCAATTAATCTACATACCAAGGTGAGACAACTCAGGGAGAAATGGACTATGGAGGGTGGAAACCAGACAGACATTTTGGTCATATTAAATCTGAAATGTCTATAAGACATTTAAGTGTAGGTACCAGCAGGCAATTGACTATGTAAGTCTAGGGTTCAGAAGAGGAGTCTGAGATAGCGATGACTTTCTGGACTAGAAGAAGACAGATCCAAGGCAGGAGATCACTTGAGCCCAGGAATGGGCAACATGATGAGACCCCATCTCTACCAAAATAATAGTAATAATAATAGTAATAATAAGAAGCTGTGTGTAGTGGTGTGCACTTGTAGTCCCAGTTCGAGGCTGAGGAGGGAGGATTGCTTGAGTTCAGGAGTTTGAGGCTGCAGTGAGCTGTGATCACACCACTGCACTCCAGCCTGGGTGACAGAGTGAGACTGTCTCTAAAAAATAAAGAAAGAAGACAGGTGACAACATGCACCATGGAACTAACTGAGTGGATGTAAGAAGTGAGTGTGACTGGAGAAGCAAGACTAAGTCCAAATCCAAGACACCACAGTATGAGAGGTTGGGTGGAAAAGGAGGAGGACATGGCAAAGGTGTCAGATAAGGAGCCCCAGTAGGGGAAGGAGAAAACCAGGAGAGAACAGCATCAGAAGGGCCAGGAGCCAGGCATGGGTTGCAAGGAGGACGTGGACAGCTGAGGACAGGTGGAAGGATGACAGAGAGGTGCCGTGAATTTGGCAATGTTGAGTGGATCCTGGCCCTTGGTAAGTCTGCATTAGCAGGGTGGCAAGGATGGAAGCCAGATGGGACTAGGATGAGGAGCCAGGGGTGAGGCAATTAAATTCAGACAACTTGTTCACTAGAAATAGAAGTGGAGAATGGATCTAGAATGGGCGAGGAGTGAAGAGATGGCTTTTAAAGATGGATCAAAGAGCAAAGCTGGGGTGTCACATTACCTTTCAAATTTATTACAAAACTGTAGTAACCAAAACAGTATGGTACTGGTACAAAAACAGACACATGGACCAGTGGAGCAGAATAGAGAACCCAGATATAAATCCACCCATTGCAACCAACTCATCTTCAACAAAGGCATCAAGAACTTACAACGGGGAAAGGACAGTCTCTTCCATAAGTGGTGCTGGGAAAACTAGATATCCATATACCAAAGAATGAAAATAGCCCCCTATCTCTCATCACACACAGAAATCAAATCAAAATAGATTACAGAGTTGAATCTTAGACCTGAAACTATGAAACTACCAGAAGAAAACACTGGGGAACCATAACCCACGACATTGGTCTTAGCAAATATTTCTTGTGTAAGTTCTCAAAAGAATAGGCAACCAAGCAAAAATAGACAATTGGAATTACATCAAGCTAAAAAGCTTCTGCACCACACAGAAAACAACAAAATGAATAGACAAACCCAGATAGAGAGGAAATCTTTGCAATCTATCTTACAAGTGACTAATAACCTGAATATATAAGGAACTCAAACAACTAAACAGCAAAATAAAAATTTTTCATTTTTAAAAATAGGCAAAAAATCGGAACAAACATTTCTCAAAAGAAGACATACAAATGGCTTACAGTTATATTTTTTAAATGCCCAACATTGCTAATCATCAGATAAATGCAAATCAAAACCATAATGCAGTATCATTTCACCCAAGTTGAAATGGTTTGTATCAAAAAGGCAACAGCATTAGGAAAAATAGTTAATCCATGCTGGGCTTATTACCTAGGTGATGGGCTGATAGTTGCAGCACACCCCCATGGCACACGTTTACCTATGTAACAAACCTGCACACCCTGCACACGTACCCCATAGCTAAAAATAAAAACTGAAAGAAAAAAATGAAAAGAAAAAACAATATGCACCATTCAAAAAAAAAAAAGGCAATAATGAATGCTGGTGGGAATGAAGAAAGGGGAATTCTCATACGTTGCTGGTGGGAATGTAAATTAGTACAGCCACTATGAAGAACAGTATGGAGGTTCCTTAAAAAATAGAAAATAGAAATTTCTTATGACCCCCACAATTCCAGTACTGGATATCTAGCTATAAGACAGGAAATCAACATATTGAATAGGTATCTACACTCTCATGTTTATCTCAGCACTATTCACAATAGCCAAAATATGGAATCAACCTAAGTGTCCACCAACAGATGTATGGATAAACAAAATGTGGTATATATACACAATGTAACATTATTAGGCCATTAACAAAATAAAACTCTGTCATTTGCAGTCACATGGATGGAACTGGGGGCCATTATGTTATGTGAGATAAGCCAGGCACAGAAAGACAAATATCACATGTTCTCATCTGTGGCAGCTAAAAAGTGGATCTCATGAAGATAGAGAGTAGATTGGTGGTTACCAGAGGCTGGGAATGGGAGGAGGACAAAGGGGTAAAGGGGGAAAAAATCATTAAATGTCTAAACTGTACACTTAAAAATGGTAAAGATGGGCTGGGTTCAGTAGCTCACGCCTGTAATCCCAGCATTTTGGGAGGCCAAGGTGGGTGGATCATGAGGTCAGGAGTTGGAGACCAGCCTGGCCAATATGGTGAAACCCCACCTCTACTACAAATACAAAAAATTAGCCGGGTGTGGTGGGCCTGTGCCCATAGTCCCAGCTACTCAGGAGGCTGAGGCAGGAGAATCACTTGAACTTGGGAGGCAGACGTTGCAGTGAGCTGAGATCGCACCACTGCACTCCAGCCTGGGCAACAGAATGACGAGACTCTTGTCTCAAAAAAAAAAAAAAAAAAAAAAAAGGTAAAGATGGTACATTTACATTATATATGTATATTTTACCTTGATTTTTTAAAAAGATGAGTCAAGTTTGTATACTGATGTGAATGATCTGGTCGGGGAGGATCAGTGGACCTGGAGAGAGAGAGAGAGAGAGAGAAAGAAAGATAGAAGAGGAGAGAGAGAAGAGAAATGAGAGAGACAGAGAGAGATAGAGAGAGGAGGAATGAGAGACAGATAAGGGGAAACGGGGGAATGAAAGGACAGAGGAGAGAGAGAAAGAATATTTGGGGAGAGAATATTTGGGGAGAGTATAGGAGATGGGACTCAGGGCACAAGCGGAGGAATCTGCCCATGGCGTTCACCGTAGTAGGAGGGGAAGCAGGGGACGTGGATCTGTAGATTTGTCAGTGGGAGGCGAATGGAAAAGCGTAAACATTCCTGGCAGCACACCGGCTCGGCCTTCCCACATTAGTACTGCTGTAATAATGACTTGGGAGTAATAATCCAAAAATTCGGATGTGGAGAGGGAGATGACACTGCATCACTTTGATCTAAATGGCATTTTTATGATTGTGCTAAATATGTTTATGACGTTTATAAGAAGAAATTCTAGAATGCTGAGCAAAAGGATGCCTTTGGGAAAGGACATTAACATTTTACTGACAACACTAACCCCCATGCTTGCCTCTCTCCTCCCCCAAGCCTTGCACTCCTTCTAGTTCTTTTGTTGTTCCACACCTGCAAGGTTGACCAGCTGCCCCACATCAGGGGACTCGGTTCTTGGAGGTGTTATCCCAGGAACAGTAGTGGGGTCTTTTTGAGTCAAATCATTGTTTTCCCAAGTGAACTTGTAAGCAGAGATATTCATTATTGAGCTGATATGATAGTGTTAATGGAGATGGCTCAGATTCTAGAAGTATTCCTGGGACAGGCTAACTGGACCATCTGTAATGATTTATATCATGCATGGTCTTCAGGGGTCCACAAGGAGAAAGAAAATATTTGAACTTTTATGCTAGTAACTTTTATCTCATTCTTTTAAAACTATATGCTGCAGTGTATAAAAACATTAATACAATAATATATGCATACAATTTATGTCTAAATATACAATCATACAGTGGTGTGATCAAAACCTTTATCCTGAAGGAAGAATGTGGTCTCACAAGCCTGCACACTCACACACACACACACACACACTCACACACACATGACCATGCATGGCGGTTGTGAGATAGTAAAGCAATGGATTTTCATTGGCATTCCTGTTGGTAGATGTCCTTTCAAGAGTCTCTCCTGTGGGTTTGGATCATAGAGCACTTGCCATAGAGAACGGAAGACACCCCGTGCACCTTGTGAGCTGTCATGCGGTGCTGGCTTCTGGAGGAAACGTTGGCACCTCTGCATAGTGTTTGAGCTAAAATGATGAGCTATATACATATTAATTGGTACACAGAATTTTATATATGCCTGCAGTGCACCTTTCTGCAGTGACTAATGGGCCTAGAGAGGTGGCTTCTCTGCAGGAACTGCTCTAGGCAGGTGAGCATGGCTGTGTTCCTCAGGAGGACACTACTTACTCTTAGGGCCCTGCATTCTTTCCGGTCCTCAGCAAGGCCATTTGTAAAATGAGACAAACAATCTCCCACCCACCAGAACCCCATGATTTCTTAGTGGAAACAGCCAATACCCATTCTGAGTTTACTCAGTGCCAGGTGCTACTCTGCATTAGTGCTGTAATGCAGAGAAACCTATGTTAAAGATAAGGAAACAGAGGCCCATGTGGTCAGGATGTGCTCACAGCTATGGAGTGGCAGACCACAATTTGGTTTCAACTAGCCTGTCTCCAAAGCCCGCAGTCTGAAGCACGGTGCTTTTTGCCTCTTGCACTCTCAGCTGCTTGCAGCTGCAGGCACAATGATTCTGGATTTACAAAGGCCCACAAGTTTAGACATCCACATTTACATAATGACTTAAGGATTTGCAGATGTCTGGGAAAAATTATCCTGCTCACTTGGATTGTTGGGACTGTGTCTCAACTTTCCATTTCATTTTGCATGTGTGCACAATATTCTCAGGTAATTTCTATAAAATAATATCCTGTCACATAGTTAAAGGTTATGAACATGGTGCTTTTACCTTTGTTTTTGCCTTAATGGTCAAAGGAAGGAGGCTAGCGAGTGAGCGCATTTGCTTCTTTTATCTGCACTAGGAGCGTTTTGTTGGAAGTATTTCCATGTAGCAGCATGAAGCCAAATAAGACATTTACAAACAGTTGTTTTTTTTTTTTTTAAGTTAAGATATATATTTCATCTCTTGTTTCACTTTGTTTGCAATTGAGTTAGCTTAAAATAAAGTGCATTTATTTGACTAGATGGTTTGTGCCAGTTGCCCCACTGTTTTTTTCTTCTATTTGATTGTGGTCTAGGTACTGCTTAGTACAAAGACAGGAATGAAGATTTACAAAGTTTTCAAAGATTATATGAGCCATTGAGTGTGACATTTTAAATAGGAACCGACTTTAGGTCAAAAGCTTTCAAATCAACCAGTAGGTACTTAACAGAAGTCCTTTCTTCATGACAAGGATGAAACACAGAGCGGATTACACAAGGTGAATCTGGTCAGCCTGGGCCTGAGGTCACGTCTGACTCCCAGCAATGATGTTTGCTTGGAGACTTCTGCCCTCTTGGCCCCTCTGTTTGATCTGGCATGGTCCATCTGTAGTCACTCTCATAACATGTCATACATTCCTACACATTCTCATTTTCTGTGCTCCTTCAACTTTTTTTTTTTTTTGAGACAGTCTCGCTCTATTGCCCAGGCTAGAATGCAGTGGCGCGATCTCGGCTAACTGCAACCTCCACCTCCCGGGTTCATGCAATTCTTCTGCGTCAGCCTCCTGAGTAGCTGGGATTACAGGTGTGTGCCACCATGCCTGGCTAATTTTTGTATTTTTGGTAGAGACGGGGTTTCACCATGTTGGCCAGGCTGGTCTTGAACTCCTGACTTCATGATCCACCCGCCTTGGCCTCCCAAAGTGCTGGGATTACAGGCATGAGTCACTGTGCCCGGCCTCAACTTTTATTAAAAAACAGGCCGGGCGCGGTGGCTCAAGCCTGTAATCCCAGCACTTTGGGAGGCCGAGACGGGCGGATCACGAGGTCAGGAGATCGAGACCATCCTGGCTAATATGGTGAAACCCCGTCTCTACTAAAAATACAAAAAACTAGCCGGGCGAGGTGGTGGGCGCCTGTAGTCCCAGCTACTCGGGAGGCTGAGGCAGGAGAATGGCGGGAACCCGGGAGGCGGAGCTTGCAGTGAGCTGAGATCCGGCCACTGCACTCCAGCCTGGGCGACAAAGCGAGACTCCGTCTCAAAAAAAACAAAACAAAACAAAACAAAACAAAAAACAAACTAAAAAAGCTGAGGCAGGGCCCTGCCTGGTACCCCTGACAGCCTTTGGGAGAAGAAAACAGCCCTTCTCTGTGGGTCATGTCTCCAGGGTGTGCAGGACCAGATACTGCTTTATTCATAAAATGGGTAGCTGGAAAGCTGCCCCACTGAGACCAAAAGGAAAGGAGTAAATCATCCTCCCTTCATTTGTCTGTGGCTTCTGACAATCTAGATAGTTGTTTGCATACCTGTGTGCACGCCTGTTGTCATTCTGTTTGGACAGATGACTAGCATATATCGCAGGTTCTTCAGAGGATGCATAATTAATCAAATCATAATGACCCAAATAATATAATCTGAAGATTTACAAGCAGGGCTTCTGGTATTTGTTCTACATAGCATTCATATAAATGTCCGACTGCTCTTTCCAGCTAACGCTTGGTAGTCCCAATCACTCTCTAGAAAGCGCTTATGAGCAGCTACCTGGTTGTGTGCATGGAGGTACTAGGGGAATTGTCTTGAAGCTGGGTATGTATATAGCAAGCACATTGGTTTTGGGGCAGGAGAATAGGGAGTTAGCGGTGACCATGGGTTAAGGCATAAGCAAAAGAACAGCAGGTGCAGCCAGTTCTAGGGAAGATTAGGCAGGGTACAGGCCACATCCTCACTTCAGTGATATCAAGACGGAAGTCTCCACTTCAGCCTCTGATTGGCCATGGGCCAATCCTTCATAGGGTGTAATCAATTGGAGGCCTCTGAAGGGCACCTAGGGGTGTTACCAAATTCTTTTAGCTTAATAAAAACACTGCTTGTTGCAGGGGTTGCTCTTGAGCCGCTTGTTGAAGCCAGTTCACACCCTGTGGAGTGTACTTTTGCCTCAATAAATCTGTGCTTTTGTTACTCTGTTCTCCTGTTGCTTGTTTATCTTTCATTGCTTCATTCTTTTGTTGCTTTGTTTGTGCATTTTGTTCAGTTCTTTGTTCAACACACCAAGAACCTGGACAACTCACAGTCATGACCTTCTGTCCTGTAACAGTTTTTCTTAGATTGTATACTTATTTGGGTGGCTTGGAGAAATACCCACTCAAGCCGCCTTTTGGGTTATGTCTTGATGGTGGTAGGGAGAGGGAATTCTTCTTAGAGAATGTGATATGGGAGAAATAAAAAAAGTATCAAAACTTTATGTATGTATGTATTTATTTATTTATTTATTTATTTATTTATATTTTTGAGACAGGCTCTCACTCTGTTACCCAGTCTGGAGTGCAGTGGTGCGATCAGGGCTCACTGCAGCCTTGCGTTCCTGGGCTCACACAATCCTCCCTCCTCAACCTCCTGATTAGCTGGGACTATAGGTGTGTACCACCAGGGCTGGGTAATATTTGTATTTTTGGTAGAGACAGGGTTTCACTATGTTGCTGAGGCTGGTCTCACTTGAACTCCTGGCCTCAAGTGATCCACCCACCTTGGTCCCCCAAAGTGCTGGGATTGCAGATGTGAGCCATCACCGTCAGCTATCATAACTTTTAGAAGTGTGGTATCAAGGTTGACAGCATCAGTTTGGGACACCCAGCGATGGAGCTTTACATTTATGCAAAGGTAGGCACCTGGTACTTCACTAGTCTGGAACAGGGCTGAAACAAAGATTTGATTTTCTGCTTTTATGTGGTGGGCCAGGGAGTTTGGAGGCTCAGCAATGAAGAGAACTGGCGGCTAAATCTAGACAAGGAAAGTGAAAACTATAAATGCTACCTCTGCCCTGGTTATGTTAGGTAAAAAAGCACCCCAAATCTACTAACTTAAAATAACACCTGTTTTATGCTGCTCACATTCTGTGGCCAGGCAGTTATTCTGCTCCATGTGGCACTGATGAGGTTACTTGCTAATATTCAACTGGCACCTGGGCTGAGCTTAGGGCGCAAGGAGGCTTTACTCACTTGCAGGGAGGCTGGGCTTGGATTAGCCTCTCTCCCTCTCTGTGGGTGTTGGATCTTTCCTATAGGTCAGTCGAAAGCCTCAGAGGACAGCTCAGGCTCCACAGGCAAGTGCTCCAAGAGACAGAAAGTGAAAACTGCCAACCCTGGTTAAACCTGGCACA
The DNA here is from genome assembly GCF_037993035.2 of Macaca fascicularis. NCBI lineage: Eukaryota > Metazoa > Chordata > Mammalia > Primates > Cercopithecidae > Macaca > Macaca fascicularis. The sequence continues at coordinate 8,900,469 of NC_088377.1, read as the reverse complement.
ACACCACTCCCACCGTATTCTATTGGTCAAAGCAGTCATGGGCCACCCACACTTAACGCAACGGGGCAGGGACCCCATCCCTCCAAGGGAAGAAAGTCAAAGACTTGGTGGCCATCTTTAATCTGTCCAGCTGCCCTTCCAAGTGAAGATGGCTTTTGTTCTGTACTTTGCTTTAGTCTACGTTTTTCTTCCCCCAGCACATAGTGAAAGTGAGCAAAAGCAGACAAGGAGGCTGTGTTTCTTCCTGGGAAGCAGTGATGTGGAGCGGAGTCCTATTCTCAGCGGGGTAGAGAATTTATGGGAGCAGAGACTCAGGGAGAAGTGATCGAATGACTCTAAGATACCTGAAGGATCCTCGGAGGGATGTGAAAGAGCTCTGGGTTTTCCACAGTATGTAAGAAGAGAGTGGGTATCAGATACAGATGCTCCTTGACTTGTGATGGGGCCCCAATAAACCCATAGAAAGTAGAAAATTCCAAAAGTCAAAAATGCGTTTAAAAATTTTCTCCCATCTGCAGGTTGCCTGTTCACTCTAATGATAGTTTCTTTTGCTGTGCAGAAGCTCTTTAGTTTAATTAGATCCCATTTGTCAATTTTGGCTTTTGTTGTCATTGCTTTTGGTGTTTTAGTCATGAAGTTTTTCCCATGGCTATGTCCTGAATGGTATTCCCTAGGTTTTCTTCTAGCTTATTTATGGTTTTAGGTCTTATGTTTAAGTCTTTAATCCATCTTGAGTTAATTTTTGTATAAGGTGTAAGGAAGGGGTCCAGTTTCAGTTTTCTGCATATGGCCAGCCAGTTTTCTCAACACTATTTATTAAATAGGGAATCCTTTCCCCATTGCTTGTTTTTGTCAGGTTTGTCAAAGAGCAGATGGTTGTAGATGTGTGATGCTATTTCTGAGACCTCTGTTCTGTTCCATTGGTCTATATATCTGTTTTGGCACCAGTACCATACTCTTTTGATTACTGTAGCCTTGTAGTATAGTTTGAAGTCGGGTAGCCTGATGCTTCCAGCTTTGTTCTTTTTGCCTAGGATTGTCTTGGCTATAGAGGCTCTTTCTTGGTTCCATATGAAACTTAAAGTAGTTTTTTTCTAATTCTGTGAAGAAAGTCAATGGTAGTTTCATCGGAATAGCATTGAATCTATAAATTACTTTGGCAATCTATCCATCTGACAAAGGGCTAATATCCAGAATCTACCAGGAACTTAAACAAATTTACAAGAAAAAAAAACCATCAAAAAATGGGCAAAGGATATGAACAGGCACTTCTCAAAAGAAGACATTTATGCAGCCAAAAAAACACATGAAAAAAAGCTAATCATCACTGGTCATTAGAGAAATGCAAATCAAAACCACAATGAGATACCATTTCACACCAGTTAAAATAGTGATCACTAAAAAGTCAAGAAACAACAGATGGTGGAGAGGATGTGGAGAAATAGGAATGCTTTTACACTGTTGGCAGGAGTGTAAATTAGTTCAACCATTGTGGAAGACAGTGTGGCAATTCCTCAAGGATCTAGAACCAGAAACATCATTTGACCCAGCAATCCCATTTCTGGGTATATACCCAAAGGATTACAAATCATTCTACTATAAAGACACATGCACACGCATGTTTATTGCAGCACTATTCACAATAGCAAAGACTTGGAACCAACTCAAATGCCCATCAATGATAGACTGAATAAAGAAAATGTGGCACACATACACTATGGAATACTATGCAGCCATAAAAAAGGATGAGTTTATGTCCTTTGCAGGGACATGGATGAAGCTGGAAACCATCATTCTCAGCAAACTAACCCAGGAACAGAAAACCAAACACCACATGTTCTCACTCATAAGTGGGAGTTGAACAATGAGAACACATGGACAGAGGGAGGGGAACATCACACACTCGGGCCTGTCGGGGGGTCGGGGGATAGCACTAGGAGAAATACCTAATGTAGATGACGCGTTGATGGGTGCAGCAAACCACTATGGTACGTGCATACCTATGTAACAAACCTGCACATTCTGTACATGTATCACAGAATTTAAAGTATGATTTAAAAAAAAAAAACTAATTTGAAAAAAAAAATGCCTTTAGTACCTGAATAAACCCACAGTAAAGTCAAAAAGTCATTATGTCAAAAATATCATAAGTTGGGGACTGTCTGTATTTAGATAATAATGGCATGATGCTAGGAGACCAAAGGACTGGAGAACACCTTGTTCTTATAACAAAGAATGCAATAATAACAACAACAACTCACCTGTCCTGCTTCTTCCCCAGCAGAAGGTAAACTTTACAAAAACAGGGTTATGTCTGTCCTATTCTATCCTCTGCCATGTCCCAAGTCCCAAGCGAGGGTTCAATGAACCATTTATGGAATACATATACAGCCAAAAATGTATTGCTTGCTGTGTGCTATTCACTGTGTTGGTATTTTACACATATTACAACATTAAATGTCATGACAATTCTATGCTGTTATTATCCCCATTTGACAAATAAAGAGAACGAGGCTTAGAGATAATAATATAGTAGACAGAGGCAAAGGTGAGGTTTGAATCCAGGCATGTCCAACTCTGAGCTATCCACTGCGGGCATTTTGGCTCTCCATTCATGAGTATTTATTCAATCCCTACAATACACACACAGCTGGATCCATTCCTAAGGCAATTATAGTTTATTTAATTGGAGAAATGAAGATAAATTCCCAAGGTGTGAGATGGCAAGAGTATAATAAGGATTGAGATATGTCAGCAGACAGTGCAAGAGAACAAATGTCCAAAAAGGATCTTGATAATAAGTTCTGTGAATCCAGATGATCCAGATGTGTATGGACAGCACAGACCTAAGGAAGCTTCATGGAGAAGTTGAGATGCATAAGATGGAAAAGATAGAAGGCAAGGTGGAGAGGGTAGGACCAGGGGAACCTGCCATAGTGTCAGGGGAGAGGGTAGGGTCAGGGGAGAGGCATGGGGACATGAAAAATACAAGGCATATTGGAGGAATGTGAGCAGGCCCCAGGGCAGGTCCCTGCTATATTAAAAACTGTTCCACAAATAATACCCATGAGAGGCAGAGCTCTAGGATATGGAAAGGTGAGGACTGTAAAAGGACTTTAACATTAAAACACTGGCTCCATTTGACTGTAAGTAATCATAGACTATATATCTTTAAATGTACACACTGCAGAATCCATTCTTTTTTGTGTACAGATCTATTGAGTTTTGACAAATGCATGGACTTACAAGCCACATTACAATCAAGATGTAGAACAATCCCAGTATTTCCAAACAACTTCATTGCGCTGCCCCTTATGATAGACCCATTGGAAGAAAGGAAGGCCTGGATTAGGGAGCAGCAGTGGACGTCGTAATGGAGAGGACCTAGGGCACCAGGCAGATACCCTATCAGACAGTGAGCATTCTCTAAACCATCTTTCACTGACACTTCACCATCAACCATGGTACCATAATTTTGATCTTTACCATTTTCAAAATTTTCTGTTTTTCAAACAACACGTTCAAACTCTATCATAGTTTCAGATTAGTAGTCCATGTTTTTCTTATGGCTCCATTTATTTAAGAATTTCAGTGACATATATTTATCTCAAGGTGGTGAGGATAAAAAAGTTGAGAACAAGAAGCTACTATTATCATCAAGACACAGTCACAGAAAGTAAAATAGGAAGGAAGGAAAAAGAAAGGTCTGGCTCTTCAGAGACAAGGGAGAGATATGGCAAGGCAGAAGTCCCTAAGAGTTCAATATCAAGACAGGTAATACCTCCACTCTTATGGAAAATATTCCCAGGGATTCAAGGTTGATTTGTTCCGTTTGTCTATAATTCACTTGGACTTGCAAGAGAACCCCAACTTTAATAGAAAAAGAAAACAGGTAAAAATATCCTCGGCTCAGGGCTAGTGGCTTTTCTTATCTCAAACAAAGGGACTAATTTAATCATGTTGCTGGGCTTTCTTTGTCCTGTTTTAAAAATTTTCAAATTGTTGGCTACCCAAGAGCTGCATTCTAGACTTCTTCCTCTCGTCCCAATGGGTAGAAACATAGCCTGATATTTTCCCTCTTCAGTATAATAATTTCATTTTAAGGACAGTCAGGTCCTCTAAATGTGTTATTATTTTGGTTCGGCTTTTAAACTGAATAAGCCAGCCAAACATTGATAAAAGCAATGTATCTGAGCTTCCCATATTTACTTGGCACCCAGTGACATTTGGCTCTTATCTACTGAGAATATGAGAGTGATAACAGTAGGAAACTTAAGTCAGAGCCTGCAGGTTCTTATTTAATATCTATAGACACTAAAGGATTTGCATCTGGATTTAAACGGAATTACTCTGAGAATATTTAATTCCAACAGTTGGAGGAAATTGCTCCTGTAATCAGTACAATTTGCCACAGCTTTAAACATGTGGGTGACAATGACTGACTTTCGTATTTCTGTCCTCGGTGGTGTGACTCTACACAACTGAGTCGTAGCCCCTCTCAGAGGGGATTGCAGCCTGCAGCTCAGGTCTTAGAGCTTCTGAATGCAGCAGAGAACCAACTTGCTGAACCACTATCATTATTAACGAAATGATGGGGATTTTAAAATAATCCTGAGAGTCCTGGCAACATATTCAACATAGAGCGATAAGGGCCAGGCCTTTGGAGAGCTGAAGAAACCGTCTTCCCAATAAACCCTCACATCAAATGTACCAGTGACATCTGATTGCGCTCTGATTCCTCTCTTGGAAATGCTCTTCCCCTCCTCCTCACCTGTAGAAATTTGATTCGCCTGTCACATCTGAACTCAAATCCTGCCTGCTCCACCGAGCCACCCTCTCTGAGGTTTCCTTCCCCGACTCCAGTTGGAATGAGTCCTTTCCTACTTGAGGTTTTTATTATATGACCCTTTGTCCCTAACACACTGCGCTTCCAAGCAAAGCACACACGGGTTTACATGGCCTGTCCTCTACCGCATGCCAGACTGTCACCCACTCTCATTAGTGGGGGCGAGGTTCTGCATTAGCAGGAACCAGAACAGCACCTTGCATGTCCTTCAGCGGTCGGGTTTTGGGGAGCTGAATCTGTTCATGCACACTTGGCCTTGTCCTGTTCTCAAAGCTGTTCCAAAGACACGGGGCTGTCTCCTCTCCGTGGATGTCCCTGGCTGGGGCAGCCTTTTTTCCATGCATCAGCCTGCAGCACAATGTGCAGTCTTATCAGGGTGACAAGAATAAATGTAATATTTCTTACCCAGCAACCGTAGAATGTGCACAGCTACAAGTGGAGTGTGTGCATGTGACAGTGTATTTGTGTAACTGTGTGTGTGTATGAGAGAGAGAGAGACACTGTGCACATGTGTATCAGATGTAACTATCTATGTCACTTAACCACAAATTAGAGTTAAATGTTACTGTTTCAAGTTTTTAACGTTAAAACATTGATTTTGAGGCCGGGCCTTGTGTCTCACGCCTATAATCCCAGCACTTTGGGAGGCCGAGGCAGGTGGATTGCCTGAGGTCAGGAGATCGAGAACAGCCTAGCCAACATGATGAAACCCTGTCTCTACTAAAAATACAAAAAAAAAAAAAAAATTAGTCAGACGTGGTGGTGCAGGCCTGCAGTCCCAGCTACTCTGCAGGTTGACGCAAGAGAATCGCTTGAACCCGGGTGGCAGAGGTTGGCAGTGAGCTGAGATTGCACCACTGCACTCCAGCCTGGGGGACAGGGTGAGACTCTGTCTCTATAAAAAGAAATTAATTTTGATTTTCCTTTTGTGCTTGTCCTCTGATGTCACTTTCCTCCTCACAACATACGCTACTGTTGTTAATTTGTTCAGACCACGGGTCCCTGACTCACAATCAGAAAGTGGAAGTGACAGTAGAAAGACACTGCTTTCACTCCAAGCGCCCACAGTGGGCTGTTCCCTATTTTCAGGAGGTAGATGTTCATGCTGGAATACTGCTTTGAGGACTACGTGCCTTGAGTTCAGAAAATAAGTTTGATTTAACACGCCCCCTGCCCCACCTTTTGTTTTGCAGAGAATGAAGACTCAGTCATATCTTAGGAAGTCTTAGGCCTGAACATGACAAAGGCTTCCCTGCTTTGTGTCATCATCAGTCAGGATGCTATCTCCCTTCATCTTTTGTCCTGTGTGCTGCGAGGACATGGTCCAGGGTGAAATGAAAACCAAAGTGAAATGCATGACTTTATTTGCATGTTTCTAATCATCCTTTAGCAGCAAGAATAATACACTGTATTATAATAGTCAAATTTACTCTCTTGAGCTTACTTCATCTGGAGAGATCTGCGGACTATTTTGGCTACTCTTGTAAGATTTTTCACTAGCTCAAGCAGCATCTCTCAAAGAGTCAACTGTTCACCTTTCACTCCAGTTCATGCTGCTTTTTCTGGTTGTGCTGCTAGACTGAATGCATCGCTAACACGTGCAGAGGGGACACAGCAGATTTTAGCAGATGCCTCCATGGTTTGAAATGGGAGGGAGCACTTCCCATGTGTCCCAAATGAAAACAAGCAGAACTTCACGTATGAGTATATATGTGAGTACATACAATTAGAAGAATATGCAGATGTACACATGCCTCCATGGCACCTGCTTTCCAGACAGAAAGGGAAAGAGTTGGATTGTGTGTCTCTGCATGAGCTCAAATGAGAAAGGGGTTCCCTCACCAAATATTCAACTCATTGATTGTTTGTTGCAAATTTTGAGCTGGATGCTAATGTGGAAATCAAACACTGGTTCCTTCATCCCAGATTTGTAAAGTTTATTACTGATAGTTTTCAGTCTTTCTGTCTTCTAATTTATAACCCATCTTCTAATGTTCCAGTCACTCTGCTCTGCACAAGAATCCACCCCTGTCGTGGCTGGGAGACTTTGGCAAACCCAGAGATGAGGACAAACTGAATCAGCAAAGGAGGTGGTGTTGACCGGGTTCTGACCCAGCAGCATGTCTTGGGAAGAAACTAAGCCCTTCCTCAATACCTCGCCTCCAAGCTGGCACTGCTCATTGACTCAGATCACAAATCCTGGGTAATCTGGGTGGAGCATGTTGCCCAACCTCAGTGTCATTTGCTATTTCTATTTCTATTTTGGAGTACAGCAAAAGGATTCAGGAGATCCATACGGCTTATTCCTGTTTTTTCCCTTCTAGTCAACCTTCCTACAGTGCCAGCAATGAGCCTCACTCCACCCCCAGCGCATACACACCCCCCTCTAGATCCCACAACTTGGGCAGTTTCTAAGACTTTGCGGAAATCCCTGGGAGTTCCTCATAACACAAAATGCCTTGGGCTGCACAAGCCTAGGAGAAGATGCCGAGCCATGGTCTAGGCTCAGGGAATAGTTTCGCCGCTCCTTCCTCCCCACTTCCCTACAGACACCCCCCAGCAGCCAAGCAGCCTGTTCCCACTGATGCCTGCCCCACCCGACTGGGGAAGGAGACTGAGTTTGTCAGGGCCAAGGCCATAAGCACTTATCACTCAGCAACCACAAAAGCAACTGGGTCTTCTGTTGATCCCTCTAAGATTAGGCCTTGAACCTCCTTTGTGTACCCCTTCCCAACAGACAATTGTACTTCTGCCTGAAAGTTTTAATTAAATGACTCCCGCACAAGCTGTCTGATTTCATGAGACATAGCAGCATCTATTGGATCAACAGTTCCATTGTTCAAAACATGAGGACTATAAATAGGAGGCAGAGACTGACAGCCTGTTTACTGTGTTTGCCTATGTGGTGATGGACATGAACTGTATGGGCACTGAGCTGGTGAACAACAGAATCTCAAAAAGGGAAGAACGCATTTGCCCGTAACATTAATCACTATCAGGCTGGCAGGAGAGAATCAAAGTGGCTTCTATGGAGAGAAGACACTCACTCAGAGATCAATAGCTTGCAAGTATTTGAACATTCACAGTGAAAATTAGCCCATTTCCTTCAAAAAAAAAAAAAAAAACACTTTTAATTTTGAGATACTTTTAGACTTACAGTAAAGTTGCAAAAATAGTACAGAGTTCTGTATCCCCCTAATCCAGCCTATCCTAATGTTAGCATTTAACAAAACCATAGAACCAAGATCACAACTAAGAAATTAACATCGATACAATGCTACTAACTAAACTGCACACTTTATTCAGTTTTCTCCAGTGTTTCCACCATGGTCCTTTTTTTGATCCAGAGCCAATCCAGGATATCACCCTGTATTTAATTGTCACATCTACTTGTTTTGGTCCACATTTTCATTACTGGTTGTATTTTCTGCATTTCTTTTTTCTTTGAGACAGAGTTTCGCCCCTTTTGCCCAGGCTGGAGTGCGATGGCACGATCTCAGCTCATTGCAACCTCTGCCTCCCAGGTTCAAGTGATTCTGCTGCCTCAACCTCCCAAGTAGCCAGGATTACAGGCATGCACCACCACACCCAGGTAATTCTGTATTTTTAGTAGAGATGGGGTTTCACCATATGGACCAGGCTGGTCTTGAACTCCTGACCTCAGGTGATCCACCCTTCTTGGCCTCCCAAACTGCAGGGATTACAGGCATGAGCCATCACACCTGGCCATTTTCTGCATTCTTTCTACATTTATTAATTGCTGTTTCTCTAGAAGGAAGTCTTATTCTTTCTCCCCCATTTGTGTATTGGTTTCTTCCAAGGAGATATGACAATTAAATACAGGGTGATATCCTGGATTGAATCTGTGACAGCTCCTTGGTGTTTCCTTGACTTTCATGACCTTCCTACTTTTAAAGAGCGTTGGTCGGTTATTTCACAGAATGTCCTTCAGTTTTGGTGTGTCTGATGTTTTGTCATGATGAGATTGAGCTTGTACATTTTGGGGTTGAATAATAGAGGTGATGGGCCCTTCTCAGGGCATCAGGTCAGAGAGTACGTGATGACTCTCTGTTTTACTATTGGTGGTGTTAACCTTGATTTCTAGGCTAAGGTGGGTGTTAACCTCGATTACTAGGCTAGGGTGGTGTCTGTCTGTTAAAATTCTCCACTGGAAAGTTCCTATTTTTCTTTTTGTGATTAATAGACATTTATGTTGAAGGGGGTCCTTTGAGGCTATAAAAATAACTCTTTTTTTTTTTTTTAATTTTGCTCACTAATTTTGGTATCCATGTGTAGACCTTGACTGGAGAAATTTTTATTACTGGTTGTATTTTCCACATTCTTTCTACATTTATTAATTACAATTTCTCTAGAAGGAAGTGTTATTCCTTCTCCCCCATCTATCTATTTATTCAGTTATTTATTTATATCTGTATGAACTCAGCATTATTTATTTTATTCTTTGGATAAGAATGCAATAATGCAATACTATAACAATTCATTTTCCTGATCAAATTGTTTCAGCTTTGGCCACTGGGAGCTCTTATAGGCTGGCTCATGCACCCTGTTGCAAGCCTCCATTTCTTTTGTTGGAACACTTCTTTACTTTCTGGTACCACAAATCCTCTATGTTCGTCTTACATATTCTTTGCTCCAGCTTTGGAGTTAACCATTACTCCAAAAGCCCTGTTTCCTTTTATTGCAAAGTTGAATTTAGAATCAAGATCTGGGTAATATAAGTGCTCATTGCTACTGGAATGTCATTGCCTCTAGGTCCTCTCAGCAGACAGAACCAGGCAATGCATGTCATATGTACCAACCCATATGTATACACGCATCTATGTTTATTTCTGCATATATTTATCTGTATATATGTTTTAAATAAACATAAGTTTATATTGATACTTCTGACTCCAATTCAGCACCACTTGGTTCTCTCCAGCCTTCTTCCTTGTTTGTAATGCCTTTCCCTGACAGTGAGAGCGTGACTCACAGCATCTACCGTACATTTCTTATTTTGCTAACTCATAACCCAGAGACAAACAAATTTACCAAATAAAGTACAGCATGGAGTATAGTTCTTGCTGTCTTTAGCCTTCCAGTATCAAGTCAAAACAGGGTTTCCAAAGATACCTAGGTCAGCTCTTTTGTCCCCCCCCGCCTCAGTGAGCCTTGGTGATTGATTAATTTCTGACACAGTTGGGTTCCTTTCTTACTGTCTGTGTTTCTTCTCAAGTGCCCCCCTCTTCCATTCAGCCAACATGCTGGTTGATTTTTAAAATTTAACTTACATATAGCAAAACTGTAATTCTGTACATCAAATTTGTATGTCACTCTTTGTGACATACTGTTTTATGCATTTTGACAAATTGATAGTCATCTATTTACTGCCACAGTTTCTTAGAGCACAATTCCATTCCCACTCCCCTAATTTCCTCATGACCCCAGCTTGTAGTCTGGCCTTTTAAAAAGGTTCATTTCTGGTGTATATAAATTAATATTTGTATGTTGACCTTGTATCCTGTGACTTGGATGAACTTGCTTACTAAATCAAGGAGCTTTCTTTTATTCCCTAGATTCTTTTCTGGATTTTTGTATGTAGAGAATAATATCTGTAGAGAGTAAGATCTATAACTAGAGACAGTTTTATTTCTTCTTTTCTAGTCTGTATGCTTTTTTGTTTTCTGCCATATTGCACAGACTAGGAACCCAGAACAATGCTGGATACAGGGAATGAGAAAACCTCCTTGACTTGTTGAAGATCTTAGGGGGAAAGATGACAAGTCTTTCACTATTAAGTATAATTATAATTAATTATTTCAATATCCTTTATTGGTTAAAGGCAGGTTCCTAGGTGATAACAAGTTTTTTTCATGAATAGATCTTGACTTTTGTCAAATGCTTTTTCTGTATCTGTTGAATGGAACACACACACACACACACACACACACACACACACACACACACACTCACACATATATATATATTTTTTTCCTTTTTAGTCTGTTAATATGTTAATTAAACTGGCTGCTTTTTGAATGTTAAATCAGTCTGGTAGTTTTTGGAATAAACTCCACTTGGACTGATGTATTATATTTTTAATATATTGTTTGCTGAAAAAATATTGGTATAATGCATTATACTTAGTGTTGGCAGTAAAGACTTCTATGTTCTTTAAAAACCAAACACCGGGGCCAGAGTACTGCTGGAAGCTAATCTCCTCCTCCCTGGGAGCCACACAGATTAGGGCAACTGGAAGCAAAGGGCTGTGGAAGAGAGGAAGCCAGGGTGCTGCTGTTGCACCCCGTTCCTGCCTGGCTTGGACATATCTGGAACTGACCTCATTCTTTCACCATGGTGGACAGAATTCTAAAGCTATCTCCCTAAAATGTCGTCCCCTGGTTATATAATCAAGCGCTAATCCAGGTAATGCTGTGAAGGGACTTGGTAACTCGAATTAAGAAGGCTAATCACCTGACCTGAAAGTATGGCAATTATCTTGGGTTACTGAGTAGGTCCAATGTAATCACATGAGCTCTTAAAAACAGAAGAGGAAGCCAGACAGATGCAGCAGAAGGGCTGGCGAGACTGGAAAGATGGGAAGAACTTTGTCTGCCCTTGCTGGTTTTGAGGATGAAGATGGAGGAAGGGACCACTGAGGAATGTGGGTGGGCTTTAGAAGCCGAGAATGATGCTCGCAAGAAAGCAAGTAAGGGAATGAGACCTCAGCTCAACAACCACATGAAACTTAACTCTGCTAGCACCCGGAACGAGTTTGGAAGCAGATTTATTCCCCAAACCTCCAGAAAGGAACACAGCTCCCTGAGACCTTGATTTCGGCCTATGAGACCCAGAGCAGAGAACAAGCTCAGCCCCGCTATGTGTGTACTTCTGACCTCCAAAACTGTGGGATAATAGATAGACACTGTTTTAAGATGCTAAATTTGTGGCAATTTGTTAAGGCAACAATAAAAAACAAATCCTTTGGCTTAGCAAACATATACTGAAGACCTTCTATGTGTCAGGGACTGTCAGGTGCTGAAGATACGGAGACTAGAAGAAAGACGACCTCTTTCTCTAAGGAGCGCACCAACCAGAGGGAGACTCTAACACCAAACAAAACGTGGAGGTATTCTGTATATGTGCCATAAAAGCAAAGCTTATCTTGGTTGCAAAGAATAAAAAGCAATTCTGGCTAAGTTTAAATAACAAAAGAAAAAGAAAGAGAGATGATGTGCTTTTAATTTTGAGAGCAAAGATACTGGAAGATTCTAGTAAATGAAGGAAACTTTAAATATGTCAGATTTAGGGAAGGGAGGACCAGTACCTTCCCAGGAACCTCAGTCATAGAAGTTTGTAGACTTTCCGCTGGTACTTTAACTCTGATCCCACAGTTACTGGTCTTCATTTATCCTTTCCAAATTTCAAATTGTAAGGGGGAAAAAGATAAGGCTTAGCTTGGTCTTCTTCAAGGATGGCATCAATCTATTCATGAAGGATCCTCCCCTCCCCAGCCCAAACATTAGGCCCCACCTTAAAGACTAGTAACCAAATTTCGACATGAGGTTTAGAGGGGATAAATATCCAAATTATAGCAAGGGTAACCTGCTTTACTTAGAGTCCATTAAAAGAAACATCTTCACAGCAACATGTAGCCTGGTGTTTGATCAAATTTCTGGGTAACGTGGACTAGGCAAGTTGACCCATAAAATTGAGCATCACGTCTTGTGGTACACATAACCTGGGGGTCTAGCTCTGTGGATCAGAGCCTCGTCCCCAGAAAGAAGCCTCTTTGTGGGTCTTAAAGTTAGTCAAACAGGTGTTCCCAAGACTGTCTAGCTGTCAGCCACACTTTAATTACCTCTAAAATGAGGATGGTAATACTCATAGGATTTTTTTTGCATAGCTTGGAAAAAAGATTATGAGAGTAAAATGATTCTGCTAACTGTTAAGTGATGTGCGTATGTGAAGTTGGCATTATGTATTTTAAATTAAAATTCAAGGAAAGTTGGCAAACTTTGAAATCTAGAATTTGCACTTGCTACTAAAAACGAGTAATTTTTAAGTGAGACGTCAGGAAACCCCAAAGCCTTTTCCTGATTCCAAATGCTGTCAGAAGCTCCTCAAAGCAAAATTCCACCGTCTGCACTTTAAATTGAAAAGTGAAACTGCGATCATCCCTGTCTATCAGAAACAGCCACAGGCTGACAAATTGCAACAGGATAAGGTTGTCCCAACCCCAAATGACAAACACTCACTGCCCTGAAGGACAAAAGTGGGAAAAAAAACTAAACAAAAATCACGAGTTGAGCCAGAGATGTTTGTGACCCAACAGAAGAGGGACTTTTCATATTCTCTTGTGCTTTCCTGGTCTTTACTGGATGAAACATCAGAGCATCTATGCTGATTGTATTTTGACAAAACTATCAGAGGACAGAGTGAGTCTTACAAAATGTATTTATATTATATGCTTCACCGTCGCCCTTTCTTTGTAGCACAGCTGAGTGCTAAACTTAGCCCCAACTTTTAAAAAATTAAAATTGGTCAATATTGCAACCCTTTCCTAGCCCTTCTGTCTTCTGTCCCTCCCTTTCTTCTATCCTTACAGATGTAATTCAGGCAGAACTCTGACATTCATATATCAAACTTGCTGTTGTCGGCATCATTTTGCTTAGTGTTCATTATCATTTCTGAAGGGTTGTATCAGGCAAAGGCATCCTTGTTCTCCAAGCAAGGAAGACCCAGCCAGACAGTTGTCAAGGCAACAGAAAATGCACACTGTGAACTACCAAGAAAAGGCCGTTTCTGGCTGCTAAGAGTCTTTGCACTGTGGAGGCTCAAACTTAATTTTTGGGCTTGGCAAAAAGAAGTATTTTATGGCTAATTATAAAATGTACCCAACGTTATTAGACTGGGGGATAGATGACTGCCTGCTAAATGTGTTGTGAAAAATTAAAGCAGTTTTCAGAGCGGAGGGACCTAAACTCAGTGTGCCCAAAGGACGATTGCTTATTTTTGTCATTCTTTATAGCTGGGATAGAACAGTTGATTTGAGTCTCATTATCTATTTTGCTGTCTTAGGTGTTCAAAACAAGGTAGAAAGTGCACTGTCCATATTTAGATTTTTTCTGGGGGAGGGGGGGCGGCTAGGACAGCCTTTAAATAGCATGTTTGTTGGTCCACATTAAGAGTCATACATTACACTCAGCAGGTGAGACTAAGGATCAGAGTCTGTGGGCAAATTTCGTACATTAGCTGCTATCATTTCTCCTCTACATCTATTGATTTATTTATTTTTGTCTTCTATTCTCTTCCCATGTACTTGCTTGTCAACAAACCCCAAATAAATGCCACATATTACGTTAATAAAAGACATGGTGGTTAGGAATTGAAAGTGTCAGGGTGAAAACACTGGTATGATAATCCACCTTCTTAATAAGGTTGTTCTTTTGAAAACAATGTTTTAAAATCTAACTTTGTATGAATGGTTGATTCAAAGCCTGGTGGCCAGTCTTACAGTGAATGGAGACTCAGTTAATACAGTCGTTGAATAATCCATGTTAAGGCTTCACTTTTTTTCTTTTTGGGTGAGCCTCCACTCATTGAAAACAAGGTAAACTTAGATTGAGGTTGACACGATTGGGTATCTTTCCTCAGGATCTCCCCCTAAAGAGGAAAACTGAACCATCCTTTAGAAGAGGAAATATGATTTACCTGAGGAAGAGGTAATATATTTCTTTCTACACTCAGCTGATTGACCATGGAATAAAATAGTATTTGTAGTCCTCTCTCGGGTACAGAAGGCTCACGAAGTTGATCTCCTGAAAGAAAACAATGCTATGGAAACTAAGTATGTTTTAATGTTTAATGTGCATTGTATTTACTCATAGGTATTCAAACAGCATCCCTCCCTTTAGCCTGAATTGTTCCCAGGATTGTATTTTATACACTAGGCACATCGATATAGGCAAAGGAATGGGGAAGGTAATTATCCAGCAATCAGACATGTCAACTAGGCTTGTTTGGATAACCGACAGCAGTGAATCAGGTTCATTGCCTCTATTGCTTTGTGGGACTCTGTTTCTCTTTACAGCATTTCCACATGTGTTGAAACAGGTCCTAAATGTAGGTGTTCAGGATATTAAAACTAGAGCTTTCTAAAAGGACTGAGTATAATTAACTCTTGACTTAAGTTCCTTTTTTAAATTTCATTTCTATCTCTGGTTTAGAGGCAGTGGGAGCTGTGAAATGGAAAAATGGACCAAAATAAGAAACTGAAGTGAAATGACTGAAATCTGTTTCCCCATAGCCAGCTTTCTGGAGCGTTTCAACAGCGCCAGTCATCCTTGCATACACTGAGTTCCTACTACATTCCAGGTGTTGTAAAATTTTCTGTGGGGTAGAAAGTAGGAGAATAAAAATCAAAGTGATGCCTGGTCCAGCTCTCGAAATCCTCAGATTCGAATCAAATGCAGATTCGGTCTGAACTTGCATGATCAGAATGTACCGAGGGCCCCGATCAACGTGTATACAGGTTCCACAGGAACACAGAGGAGAGAGCGGCTTTCTCGGCCTGGAGGAGTTGGGAAGGTTCCACCGAAGAGGTGGATCTTGAAGAATGGGTAGGAGTTCAACATGTAGAGAAACGGGATGTGAGGCTGACAGAGCATTCCCAACAGTGCACATGTGGCTGAAAGGAAGAGCTCGATGCACTCAAGCAGCAGAGAGTTTTTTCACAAGGCAGGGGGCTCAGGCCACTTGCACGGATGGAAAGGAAGGGACCTAAGAAAGGCTTTTAAGGCAGGAAGAGCTGGCTGTGTCCCCAAGAAGCTTCTATATGCTGTGCTAAAGAGCTTGGCATTTCGCTCCTGGGTTACAGGACCTCTGAAAGGTTTTAAGCAGAGGATGACCCTGATTCTGTTCATGTTTTGAAGAGACTCTGGTAGGTGGAAGACAAAGGGTTGATTGGAGTGATAGTTAAAGGTGGAGACAGACTCAGAGATTAAGGGATGGCTCAAGGGAGATACAGGGACTTGAACAAAGGCAGGAGGCATGGGGATGGAGATGAAAGGAAACTATCAGAAAAGAAGGGGCCAAAGAGGGAGGTTATTTTGGCAGAGGAAAGACATTATTCATCTTGATTGGTTGGAAGCGTGGGTCTGGAGCTCATAAGACAGATCATGGATAGGGATATAGCTCAGGGTCTGGGGTCCTGACTCCACCCAAGGGTCTTACCTCTGAGAGTGATGACTGAGCTTCTGGAGGTCTTGAATTTCCTGAAATTGTATGTAAAATGGAAGGTGTGTGTGTATACATTTCCTAAGGAATGAGTCAATAGCTTTCATCAGTTTCTCAAATGGGTCCTTAACCCCTAAAAGATTAATAATGAACACAACCCAAGAGGTTGGAAAATGGAATATAGTACAGCACCAAAAAACATGATCTTAAATGAGGATCTGTCTACAGGGTGTTAAACAGAAGTGAGAGTAACCCAGTGAGCAATGGAGAGGAGAGGAAGGTCCTGGCAGACTTGAATCCCCTTCCCCCTTAGGCTGAGAACTCAGTGTTGCTCTTCTCAACTCCATCTAACTGTCCCCAACTCTAATCTCTCCCCATATCTACTTCATATGAATCAAAGGAAATAACATAGAGAGCCTGTAAACTCTGAAATGCTCTGCAAGTGTCTAGCTATCATTTAAAAGATGAAATGAAATATGGCAACACCATTTAATGCCATGTAAGCTTTTATTAGTTCTGCCCATCTCCATGGAAAATATCTGTGACATTCAAAATGCCTGTTGATGCTACATTCACTAACCCTTTTATTAATAAGTGAGCACGTAAAGTTCACACACCTCAGACACTAAGATATGCTATCAACACACATCGATGCCTTCCTCCTAATTCAGGGCTGGGTAGGATGGGCCTGAGACAACACAGATGGACGGCCAATGACTCAGAGGTGGAATGTGGAATGCAACCCAGTGGTACTGTGCAGCGATGCAATCAGTTAGAAACAACATCTAACTTTTCAGTGCAGCTTAAATGATGTTGAATTAGCCATGGTGTGATGGCACAATTATGTCTCAACATCACTGTGCTAAATCTAAACCAGAAGGAAGCCCTGTGTGCAGAAAGTGATGGTAGAAAAAAGCTCTATTAAGATTTGTTTCAGAACAGAGTCAATATATACTATAAATTTAAAAAAAAAATTCTGTCACGATTGTAGCTGATGTGAGAAATTTTGGCATGTCATTTATAGCCCAGATTCCCATTTGAAGTAAAATGCAGCCAGATTGCAAGAACAGGGCTTTGAGCCATAGAACTGATCATAGAGCTGATGGAGCCACATAGAAAGAATCGTTGATGGGAGTGGGTTCTCTGCATTTAGATTTCTGAGATGAGGGATAAGGAAGAACCCTCTAATCCCAGGTGTCTAAAATAGCCATGGGTCATTTAAGACAATTATCCACCAAAGATTCCTTAACAAATTTTTTTCTTTTTTGTTTTTTTGAGACAGAGTCTCACTCTGTTGCCCAGGCTGGAGTACAGTGGTGCGATCTCAGCTCACTGCAAGCTCCGCCTCCTGGGTCCATGCCATTCTCCTGCCTCAGCCTCCTGAGTAGCTGGGACTACAGGCACCCACCACCACGCCTGGCTAATTTATTTATTTAATTTTTTTTTTGTATTTTTAGTAGAGACGGGGTTTCACCATATTAGCCAGGATGGTCTCGATCTCCTGACTGGTGATCTGCCTGCCTCAGCCTCCTAAAGTGCTGGGATTATAGGCATGAGCCACCGCGCCCAGCCACCTTAACAAATTTTTTTCTAAAGGCAGGTTTAGGCACATGGTAGGAAGGAAAATTAAAAAGAATTTATTTCTTAAATGAGTTATTAGAGAAATAGATTTGATTAGAAATGAATCCATGAAATTAAAATGTTAGGATGATTTAAAGTAGAACATCACTTTTTTCTTGTGAAGGTCAAATGAGGGGTGTGCTTGTGAGAAAGGAAAAGGACAAGAGCAAGGAAAGCAAATTAAAACCAACATGGGGTTGTGCAATGGACTAAATGTGTTCCCTTAAAATTCATATATTGGAATCTTAACACCAATGTGATGGGAATAAGAGGTGGGGCCTTTAGGAAGAGATTAAGTCATGAGAGGGAGCCCGCATAAATTAGATTAGTGCCTTTTTAAAAGGGACTCCCAAGAGCTCTCTCAGCCTGTTTGCTGCCTGTGAGGACACAAATAGAAGGCAGCTGTCTGCAAACTTGGAAGGGAGTCCTCACCAGAACCCAACCCTGCTGGCTTCCTGATCTTGGACTTCTAGGACTGTGAGAAACACTTGTCTGTTGTTTATAAGCCACCATCTCTATGACACTTTGTTATGGCAGCCTGACCTGACTAAGGCAAGTTGGGAGTCAGAACTCTCAAATTCTCTGAATCTCAGCCCTGACATTCAATATCTATGGGTGGCATGATGGGCATGGCACTTCACAGATTTGTTTCCTGACTTTTAATCTAAACGAGAATGAGTACAATCACTACTGCCTACCTGAGATCATTGCACAAAAGTGTTTTATCAACTGTTAAATAAATAATTTATTTTGGCACCATCTTGACATTTTAAATGTCTATATGAAAATTTTCTCTGCTTGTCACCACTACCTCCTGTCCTTATAGAAACGTATTTTCATGAGCTGTCTGGTTCAGAGTTTAAAAGCAGGGAGAATAATTATTCAACCATAATTGATGTCAAGCAATGTTGTAAAATTTCTTAAGTTATCAGAGTCTAAGCACTCTTGGTTATGAAACCCAAATAATAACAATGCATGTGAAACTGTTTTGTAAACTGTAATGCTCAATGCAAATGTCATTTATTTATTTCAGTCTCTCTCTTACAAAAGTCTATTTGTCTGATCTTTTTGCTGCTGGTATATTTTTGCCCTAGTAAGTTCAAAAAAATTAAAAATTCATAATTCCTGGCTTAAGATACCTCTCTGGGAATTCTGAGAGTTTTTTTCTATATAGATCTGCATTGCCTGCCTGATTCCAACACATCTCAACTGGGCTGCTCCTACGCCAAGCATTTATTTCATGAGCTTGCATCTCACTCCCTTCTCACCTTCTCCATTAACCTTTACCTTGGAAACATCAGATCTGCTCTCATCTAAGCCAAAACATTATCCAATTTTATATCCATTAGGTAATGCCTTGTGATTCAAACTACATCTCAAGATTTTCCTTGTTGAGAAAGCTTATCTCAAGGTGCTTGGAGGGGTGACAAGGATGCAATTCGTTAATCATTGTAGCTCTTCATATTTAGAGAATGCAGCAATTAAAAGGTGCTTCCTCATATACATGTGACCTTGTTTGATCTTTACTTAAAGAAAAACATAGTACCTATAGTTAAGTATTTAACATTATTCTATTCATTGAGCAAAGTGAGAAAACCAGCAATGTTTAAATCAATAAAGTCCAAAATATCTCAAATGATAAGCAAAACAGTGAAGTTTGCATTTTTTCTGTCTACATCTAAGTTTTTTTCTTTCAGGATTTTTTCTTTGTTTTTGGTTTTCTGAAGTTTGAATATAATATGTCTACATGTGTGTTTTGTTAGTTTTTCACTTATCCTATTTGGTGTACTCTGTGGCTTGGTGTTTTTCATTACTTTTGGAAAGTTCTCAGTCATTGTTTCTTTACATATTTCTTCTGCTCCATTCTGTTTCTTCTCCTACTAGTCTTCTAATTACACGTATATTGCATCTTTTGAAATTGTCCCACAGTTCATAATTGTTCTGTTGTGCTTTTATCATTCTTTTTTCTCTCTGTACTTCAATTTGGAAAGTTTTCATTGATCTATCTTCAAGCTCAATGATTCTTTCTTTGGCTGTGTCTAATCCACTAATGAGCCTATCAGAGGCATTCTTGATTTCTGTTAGTGTTTTTCATTTCTAGCATTTCCTTTTGATACTTTTCTAGCGTTTCCATCTCTCTACTTCATTATCCACCTGTTCTTTCATGTCTATTTTTTTCATTAATTACCTTAACATATTAATCATAGTTACTTTAAATTCCATAATGATTACAACATGTGTTTCATATCTGAGTCTAGTTCTTAAACTTGTTTAGTCTCTTCAGAATGTTTTTTCTCATCATTTGACATGTCTCATAATATTTTGTTGAAAGTCAGATACAATGTATTGAGTAATAGGAAGTGAAATAGGCATTTAGTGTAAGAATTAATGGTCGTCTGGCCAGAAGTTTGTTTGTGTTTAGTGTTTGCTATAGTTGTATGTTACAAATATAAATATACCCAGAGGTTTCAAATTTCTCTAGTGTCTTTGTCTTTGTCTCATCTCTTGCCTTTGGGCTTCCCTAAGTACTCCTTCTTAGAGAGAGTCTGTGTCACCTCTTTCAGCTGTGCTTGCTGTTTATACTGTATTCCTGTTGATGTGATGCTAAGGTGCAGGGGAGGAGGAGTATTCTCTAATTTTATTAATAAATCTCAGTCTTTTAATGGGGCTGTGTCTTGGGGCTATAACCTTTACAAGGTTTCTCCTTTGGTACTCTCACTTCCCCCTGCCTCCTACTCCCTTTCCTGTCTGCAGCCTCCCCAACCTATTTCCTGGAAGCCATGGTCCTTGTTGACTACGGGGATCTTTTGCCCCCTATAAAAGTAGACAGAGAGTTTGCGGGGGGTGCTTTCCACTGGAATATGACTCTGGCAAAGTCTTTTCTCTTGGAGCACAGGCTTTTGTTGCAGACACATTTCACAAAGATTACTCTCCCCCTTCTCTTGCCAGAACCTTGAAGGGATCTCTCAGATCTTCATCTTGAGAACCTGTAAATTTCCTAGAGGTAAAGCCAATGATTGTGTGGGGTCCCTGAGGACTGGTGACCCCTGGAAGTTTCTGACTTTCATGCTAGTCTACACTCCTGGTTTATCAAAATTTCCATTTGAGTGTTCCTATGAGTTTATGCTTCATGTGGTTTCTGCTCCAGGTAAGCAGATTTGGCTATATTTCCCCAAATTTGGGGATGGCAGTTTGCCCTAAAGCCACAATTCTTTCATTGTTCCAAGAAATATAATTGATTTTCCAAGAAAAAGTCCAGCTTTTTTGTTGTAAGAATAAAACAATGATTTCCAAAGTATTTACATGTCAGAAAGGGAGCCAGATGTCCCAAGTCATTTCCTTTACCCAAGAGCCTTTACCAGCTTCTAAGCAAGAAAAAGAAAAATCTATAAATAAGCCACCATCTACCTGTTGCTATTAGTAAAACCATTTTTGTGTTACTAGCAAAGAGGAAGGAAATGCCAATGTATTGACTTCTCTATCTGCCCATTCTCTATGGAGGAGGAAAGCCAGCAGAAAAGTGCTGAAAAATAGCTTTGAGGCATAAAAAGCTAAGGCATACTATGCTGCAGGATGATAGCAATCTGTCCAGCAGAAGGCTCAGTCTGACTGTGGCCATCAGGGGTGTCTTAGGAGGGATCCAGGCCCCCAGAGATTAGAACAACCTCCATATATTTCCCACTTCTGGGTAGTTATTGATCTGCTATCCACAAAATCATGGCAACTCATAAAATCACAAAAATTTGCAAGTTGGAACTGGAAGATTCTCAGGGCTTTATTTATTTATTTATTTATTACAAATGAGGAAACTAAGTCCTAGAGAGTCTGGTTCAAAGCAACACAGGTAGCTCTTGACAGATTGTGGGTTGGTGGCAGGGGAGGGGGGGCAGTCTACACTTTTTTCAATGCCTTTTGCTCCTACTCTAAATTACTTTTATTTTCGTTTTATCCTACCCTTTGGAGCATAAGATTTCTATGTACTTGTATATATACTTTTCTCCTTAGTATGCTGGCTCCCTAAGGAGGGTAGAAACTGGCCCTTTATGTTATTTATTTATTTATTTATTTTTGAGATGGAGTCTCTGTCGCCCAGGCTGGAGTGCAGTGGCCGGATCTCAGCTCACTGCAAGCTCCACCTCCCGGGTTTATGCCATTCTCCTGCCTCAGCCTCCGGAGTAGCTGGGACTACAGGCGCCCGCCACCTCGCCTGGCTAGTTTTTTGTATTTTTTAGTAGAGACGGGGTTTCACCGTGTTAGCCAGGATGGTCTCGATCTCCTGACCTCATGATCCGCCCGTCTCGGCTTCCCAAAGTGCTGGGATTACAGGCTTGAGCCACCGCGCCCGGCCTGGCCCTTTATGTTATTACTAAACTCCTCTAGGCATTTATAAAGATGAAAAATGTCAAAAAAAAAAAAAGAGAGAAAAATATAGCAGTGCTGAAGATGGGGAAAAAGAGGTAGGCAAGACTTATTTATTTCCCTTCCACCTTGTCATCCAGGCATTTTGCAAGCATATCACAACAGTATAAATCTGCTATATCTGCTGTCACCTCCAACACCCTTCCATTCCACCTGAGATCATGTTAGGAAAAGAAATGAGGAAGACATTTGTGTTCTTCTTGCTCATTGTTTCAAATGATGAGAAAGTCTTTGATGAGACAGAAAGAAGAATGAGGCAAAGCAAGAATAATAAACCCAAGTGCAATGATAAAACCAAGTGTGCAGTGGGAAAATATGCAAGACTAAATCTGAATCCTTCAACGTGAGTCATCTGAGGATACCTTTGAAAATGGTATTTTTATTTGGTTCGTCTGAAACATTATGTAGCTTTTGTCCTGTGCTTGGTTATCTTGGAGTCTTAGCTGTCAGAGAAGGAAGGGACCTGAGAGCCTGCCTTGTTTAACGTTCCTCATGCTACACTGGAATCCACTGAATCACCAGGGACGAGCTGACCTCTGCTGAACTCAACCCCACCCACACTCACCCCTAGTGGGGCACTCATTAATCCTCAATCCACTTACTTTACGTTCTAGGGCTTTGGATGTTAGAAAGTCCGTTGTCTTGTGGAACTGAATATGATTTCCTTATAAATCCATGAATTGGTCTTAATTACATCATAAAATAAATATGCTTGACAATTCAGCCATTAAGCAAAGTATACATTTTGTATTAATTGGATGAAGTCTTTTTAAGGAGAAATCTTGGACAAAACTTGACAATCTATTCTTTTATTTACATGGATCTCCAAACAATATGAACCAAAATGGCTAGCCTGAGTGATTTAAGGAGTTCAGCAAATTGACCTATAAATAAAGCGGGGGCTAAAGTAGTTTGAAATACAGGACATAGAAATGTCTTTACTTCTCCCCAAGTAGTGAATGACCACATGTCCCTGTGGGATACTCAGGGCAGGAATATGCCCCCAATTTGTGGAGATGAAGGATCACTTTCTCATCTAGAGTGGTAAATTATATTAATTGGAGAAAGTGGTGAATTATATTAAAGGAGGCATTTCCACTTCCAACTCTTCAGATACACATGGAAATGGGCAGTTCTGAGTATATTTAGAGACACCGTGTTGCACTAGACATTAGAGAACGCAAGTGTCACATTACATGGTGATAGGTGAAATTGAAATTAGTTACCTGAACATTCTCTTTTTCAGAAAGATCCTGGACCTTGCATTAGAAAAACTTGGAAGAAGTCACAAGGTATGGAGACATTATTGATATCAAACGTGATTTCAGATAGGCTGTTTGTTCTAACCTCAGCCAAATTCCGGCCCCACTGGGGAGGCAGCAAGCTGATAGCAGGAGGAATGTGGAAGAGACAAAGGCTTGCGGAAAATGGACCAAAGAGGAAACAAGGCAGAAGTTCTCTATATCTTTTGATTGGGGCCAACTATGAGAAGAGACAGCCCCAGTGAGAAAAAGTGAACTCCAAGCTCCATGGATCAGCAGGGAGACATGAGGGGAAAGTCTTAGTACCTGAGCTCTGTGTATATACAAGAAAATGCAAATACAAATTAAGCACCAAGAAATTACACATCTATATGCACAAAGGATAAGAGAAAAAGGCAAATTTACAATGTGACGTCACTAATTAAAAGAACTAGGGAGGGGCAAGAGGTATCCTACTGTTGTAGATCCCAGACTCTTTGAGTTTATTAATTTTTAAAACTAGAATGTTGAGTTCATTTGTTTAAAATATTAAATGCAATTCAAATAATGATATCTTAATGATTATTCAGAATCAAAATTTTATTTGTCAAAAAGAATGCTGAAAAAGGTCACATTCAAAGAAAATAATGATTATATGACTAAAGATAGTAATTAATTTCTCAGGAAAAAAATGAACCACCCACACATAAAATCCTTCATCTTTGTAGAAACTCATTTGAAGTAAACCTATTTTACTCCTTTAAGCTCACCTTTGACTGAACAAAGTAAAAATAATCTTCCTTTGTCTATGCATTTGCTTTAATAAATAGGCATCTAGAAACATCAGCGGCAATAATATATCAAAAGCTAACTGAATTCCACCGAGTTGTTTTGAAAATAAGATTTCTCCATCTTCGAATTTTTAAAAGCAATTTATCTCCTTCATTGGCGGACAAAAAAAAAGAAAGTTTTTGATGCCTTACTTTGAAGGAAAATTTCTTGATTTCAAATATGTAAGGAAAAGAATTCTCTGCATATTTTATCTTATTGTATATACATACATCTATCACTTGGTTTCTTTGTCAACCTCATAGCCTGAATTACTGACATATGATCATTTGATGTACCACACTAATTTCAATGAGAGTTGTACAAATGAGTGTTCAATCTCATAAATATGTTCATAGTCTCTAATAAACTCTGTATGCAATTCCTTAGTGAATTTTCAGTGGTAACACAAAGCTAAATATCAATTAATTAAAGAGTTTTGGGGGTGGAAAAGGGGACAAGGGGAAGGAACCACTCTTGGTTCTTACAGGATGGAGTCTGCAATGAGAACTTAAATTACAAAGGAAAAATGGCATTAAATTAATATCTAATTTCTAAGCTAGTTGACCAAATTATTTGAGGCTTATTGGTTTTTTCTTGCTTAGTGTTGATATAGTACTTACTTAACTTTGCTACCATCATAAACAAAAACAAACAATTATGATATGCTCTTCAAATTGAAAAGCGGCAGGTGGCACTCCCCACCTTCAATAGTAGCTACCTGAATATGTATCTCTCCATATATCCTTTGAAAGCAAACTGATCAATGAGGATATTAAGAAATATCACCCCTAACCCTCATGTACAACAAAACTAGAAGACAAAGAATAGTATAGACTATATGTGTAATGGGAAGAACCTCTCAAACCAGCAGAGTCAGTTTCAGACTACAGACTAAAGACAGAGATGGACAAGGATAGAAGAGGTGTGACTGCATTTAGGATGTAGCATGGAGGAAAAGAGAAACCATCCCCCCAAGAAAATAGGAGTGTCCTGAGATGGGACATAGAGAACAGGTCTGAGGCCTCAGGGATCCACTGGCTACTGTGGAATTGAAAGAAAGAGGCTTGATGTTTCAAAGGACCAGAGGTATAAGTCTTCTAGGAAAGAAGCAGGCAACGTGGAGGCTTGCTGGTGAAGGGGAAAAGACAGCAAAAGCCAGAAGTCATAGAAAGAAGTATTACATATCAGGAAGCACTGTGGCCACCTCCACCCAGTAGAAGAAAGCAATGAAAAAATATACCCCACTTACAAGGGCAACAAAAAAATACAAAATACTTAAAATAAATGTTGTGGCCAGGTGTGGTGGCTCATGCCTGTAATCCCAGCACTTTGGGAGGCCAAGGCGGGTGGATCACGAAGTCAGGGTATCGAGACCAGTCTGGCCAATATGGTGAAACCCCATCTCTACTAACAATAACAAAAATTAGCTGGGCATGGTGGCACAAGCTTGTAATCCCAGCTAATCAGGAGGCTGAGGCAGACGAATCCCTTGAATCACTGGCGAAGTTTCAGTGAGCCGAGATTGCGCCAGTGCACTCCAGTCTGGGCAACAGAGCAAGACTCCGTCTTTAAAAAAAAAAAAAGTTGCAAGAAATATGGAAAAAAACTCATGAGTAAGCCTTGAAAACGCTCTTGGAAGACCCATGATGAACTTGAACCATAAGGAAAACGCCCCTTGTTCATGGACAGAGCAAGTCAACGTTATAAACTTGCCAATTTTCCCAAAATGAATGAATAAACAATACAATCACAATAAAGAGAGCAACAAGTTTGTTTTTTTTCCCCCCTCGAGCTAGACATTCGATTCTAAAATTCATATGAAATATAAAGATGGGACAATAGCTAAGAAACCCCCGAAAAGGAAGATAAACTGGGTGGGGGCAGCCCTAACCCCATCAGGTATTAAAATATAGCATTGAGCTGCTGCATTTAAACCATTCTGGAAATGTTCCACGAACAGACAGACCAATGAAACAGAATAGAAAGTAGATCCAAGTATATAAAAAATTTGTGTTTGATAAAGGATGAATGCATCCTTTGTTATACACAAACTTTCACTTGAGAATTTATAAATTTGGAGAAATGATGAGCTTTCATTAATTACTGTAGAAATTATGAACTTTCATTATTTATTGGGGAAATTATGAACTTTCTTGTAAATGGTGTTGAAATAATTGGTTTCATTTGTAAGAGAAAAACGTGGACCCATACTTCACACTATAACTAAGAGGAAATTCTAAAAGATCTAAGATACAAATGTAAAACTGAAACAATATAGTACTCAGATAAAACAAAACTTTGAAGGGAGGAAAATACTCAAAATCCAGAGACAATAAAAATAAAGGAAAGAACTAATAAATTCTATTCTCTGTGCGTCTGTATGTTTTAATATAACAAATAGAAAAGGAAAAATAATCAATGCTAAAATAAAAGAACATGTTTTCACCTGAATAATTTAAATCTGTGAATCAAAATACTTCATCTGTTATCAGTTGACTAAAACCATAGATCAGCACCTGGACACAGTTTTGTAAAATTTATAAATCCAAGACAAAAGCTCACTCCCCATGTATTTCAGCAGAAAAGTCAATCTACCTACAATTTAATAAAAATAATATTTGTCTCAGACTTTTCCATAGGAATGAACATCAGACATAAATAAAAGTAACATTTACAGAGATTTTAAAAAGAAAGGTTGTAACCCAAGAATCTAGACTAAACAAATTTTCACTCATCTGTAAAGGTAAAAGTAAATAGTCAAGTCTTTAGGAAGTAGTTCACTTCCATGCCATTTTGGAGAAAAATTTAAAAAAAAATTGAATATGTGTTGCATCAGAGTAAAGTAAAAAACTTGATAATATGAAAATTGTGGTAAATAAAGAACATTCAGGTTCGTTTTTAAAAGTTGCAATTATTGAAAATACTCTTGAAACCATAGGGTAAATATTTTGAAAATGCTCCTGAAAAAGAAGAGTCTCCAGTCTTTCCCTCTCTCACAAACACACAGCCGCAAACACACTTATGCACTTTTAAAATATTAGATTGTTGCAACCAAAGTTAAAAATTAGATGGAGAAGAAGGGCAAGGAATAAGAAGCAGCTGGTTTCCTAATTTTCTATAATGAAGCATCAATAGAAACTGTCTTATGTTAGCAATACTAATTAGATAAATATTGGTTCAAGGGCATGTTCTAAGATTTGAAGAAATTTACCAGATAATTAAAAACAAAATATATACCTTTCTAGTTATTAGAAGTACAAAGACATTAAAAATAATCAACTTACAAAAAGAGAAAACAAGAAGATAAAAGCACACAAGCAGGAAAAAAAAAAGATATGAAATGCCAACTCCCTAAAGTCTATTATTTTCTCATCTATAAGATGTGGGTTATAACAAACCTAACCATAAGTTAATTTTGAAGATTAATAAGATAATGTTCAAAAAGTATTTGTTAGTGTCTGGCTCACAATCGAAGCTCAAACAATGTTTATTATTATTATTACTATTTATAATAAAATATGACAGTTATCAATTATAAAAGTAAATTTAAATAGTTAAAATTTAAATAAAATGGCGAGGCACGGTGGCTCACGCCTGTAATCCCAGCACTTTGGGAGGCCGAGGTGGGTGGATCACGAGGTCAGGAGATCAAGACCATCCTGGCTAACATGGTGAAACCCCGTCTCTATTAAAAATAAAAAAAAATTAGCCAGGCCTGGTGGCGGGCGCCTGTAGTCCCAGCTACTCGGGAGGCTGAGGCAGGAGAATAGCGTGAATCCGGGAAGCGGAGCTTGCAGTGAGCCGAGATCGCACCACTGTGCTCCAGCCTGGGCCACTGAGCAAGGCTCTGTCTCAGGAAATAAATAAATAAATAAATAAATAAAAAATAAATAAATAAATAAAATGTTTAACGTTTCTTATTAAAGGGAAAAATTAATACAATAAATAAAATAACCAAGAGAATTAAAAATTTAGGCATGTGAAAAGATATCTCAAACAACACAGATCAAAAGAAAGTAACAGTGTAGAATTCCAAGTAAAAAAGCATTAGATGATGCAAAGATGGTCATTTTATATGGACAGATTTTTAAAAATCACAGTGATGATAAAATTGCCATAAAATTTAATTCATCAAACATTTATCTTTAAAATAAGTAAAAGTATTTGGAAATACAAGGGATAAGAAATAATTTTTAATGCTTTGCTCTCAGTATTTATAAATCAGTATTTATAAATCAAGAAGACCAAAAACAGGGCAACCCTCTTTTGGGCCCCCTGTCTGTGGTGGAGAGCTTTCTTTGATTGCTCATTAAACTCTTGCTCCAACCTCAAAAAAAAAAAAATAAGAATAATAATAATAAATAAAATAAATCAAGATGACCAAAAATATACCTAAGATGGTAGAGGACATTAATAATGTAATTAATTAGATTTAATTAGTGTATATTAAACAATATACCTTTCCAAGATTTTGGAAAACCTTAACAAAAACTGTATCTTATATAGTCTACAGGATTTTAAAAAATTTTGTTTGTACATGACACACTCTATCATGACTATGTAATAAAAATAAAAACTAATGGGAATAAAACATTTCAGAAAATCCAGTAACTTTAGAATACAAAGAAAATCTTGTAAATATTAGCTAAGAAGAAAAAGAAAACGAAAGTTACTACTATGAACCATTTAGAAAGTAATGACTGTGTAAAACTATATGTTAAAATTTCTGTACCAAGACAATTAAATGGGAAAAGAAAAGGCCTTTCAGCAAGTGGAGCTGGAAAAACTAGATACCCACACATGAAAGAATGAGTTGAAGTCCTGTCTCACATACAAAAATAAGCCAAAATGGAGGAGCTGAAACTCTAAAACTCTTAGAAGAAAATAAGCATAAATCCTCATGATCTTAGAATAGACAATGGTTTCTTAAATAAGACATCGAAAGTATAAGCTGCAAAAGAAAAAGATACATAAATTGGACATCATCAAAATTAAGAACTTTTGCGTTTCAAAGAATGCCATCAAGAAAGTGAAAGGAAAATCCACAGAATGGGAGAACATTTTTATAAATTATGTGTCTTACAAAGCAGGAGTCCCCAAGCTCCAGACCACAGACTGTACTGGTCCCTGTCCTGTTAGGAACCAGGCTGCACAGCAGGAGATGAGTTGAGGGAAGTAAGCATTACTGCCTGGGCTCTGCCTCCTGTTAGGTCAGCAGTGGCATTAGATTCTCATGGGAGTGCAAACCCTATTGCGAACTATGCTTGCAAGGTGTATTAGTCCATTCTCATGCTGCTATGAAAAAATATCTGAGACTGGGTAATTTACAAAGTAAAGAGGTTTAATTGACTCACAGTTCAGCATGGCTTGGGAGGCCTCAGTAAACTTACAATCATAGTGGAAGGCAAAGGAGAAGCAGGCCCCTTCTTCACAGAGTGGCAGGATGGAGTGAGCACAAGTAGGGGAAATGCCAGACACTTATAAAACTATCAGATCTCGTGAGAACTCACTCACTGTCACAAGAACAGCTTGGGGGAAACCACCCCCATGATCCAATTACCTCCACCGGGTGTTACCCTTGACACATGGGGATTATAGGGATTATGTGAATTATAATTCAAGATGAGATTTTGGGTGGGGACACAGCCAACCCAAACCACATCACGAGGGATCTAGGTTGCACACTGTTTATGAGACTCCAGTGTCTGATGATCGAGGTGCAACAGTTTCATCCTGAAACCATGCCCCTCCCCCTGCACTTCCCACCCCCAGTTCCAATTTTGTGAAAAATATCTTTCATGAAACTTGTCTCTGGTGTCAAAAATGTTGGGGACCACTCTTATATGGAACCTAGAATATATAAAGAATTATCACAACTCAATAATAGAAAGGCAAATAACTCACTTTTAAAAATTAGCAAAGGATTTGATAGACAGTTCTTTTAAGAAGATATACAAATGGCCAATAAGCACATCAATGGTTGCTTGACATCATCAGCCATTTGCAAAATTGAAGTCAAATCCACAATGAGATACTACTTCACACCCATGACAATGCCTGTAACAAAAAAGATGGATAAAAACAGGTGTTGGCAAGGATATGGATGGAGAAACTGAAATCCTCATACACTGCTGCTATGAATGTAAAATGGTACAGCCACTTTGGAAAACAGGCTGGCAATTCCGCTCCCAGGTATATACCCGAGAGAAATGAAAACATACATCCACATGAAACCTTGTATACAAATGGTCATAGTAGCATTGTTCATAATAGCCAAAAAGTGGAAACTACCCAAATGTTCACTAACTGATGAATAGATTAAAAAATGTGGTAATGAAACATGCTTCCATGATAAAAAAGAAATGAAGTACTGGCATGTACTACAACTGAGACAAACCTTGAAGACATGATGCTAAGTGAAAGAAGCCAGTCACAAAGGACCCCATATGGTATGATTCTGTTTATATTAAATTTCCAAAAAAAGGAATGTATATAAGATGAAGTAGATTAATCCTTGCCTTGGGCTAGAGGGGCTGGAGTAATTGAGGGTGATTTTTAAGGGGTGCAAGGTTTATTTGTAGTGTCATGAAAATGTTCTAAAATTGATTGTTGTAGTGATTGCAGAACTCTGTGAATATACTAAAAGTCATTGAATCATATACTTTAAATGGGTGGATTGTGTCACCCATTTAAAAAAAAAAAAAAACAACTTGTGCTATGACTTCAACTTCCAAGTGGAATGTAGATGTTGTGATTGCCCAATGTTCCCAACACAATTACTGGACAAAAAGCCAGATAAATGACCAAAATCTTGTTTCAAGGCACCATAAAGTTGTAGAAACAATAATTAAATGAACTAGAATTTCACAGGAGGAGACTTCTAGGGCAGTAGGAATTTTGCTAATGTTTAATAAGGACTCATGATCAGATTTGGCCCACACCAGGGAGAGAAACCAGAGACGTTTTTGTTGGTCACTCAGGGCTGGTACGGGCACAAAAGATTATATAACTTGAGAAGAACAGACTTAACTGTTGTTTTCCCCAAGAAATTCTCTGTGTGCTGGAGATGAACATGGAGGACTTGAGAGCAAGGCTAAGGGTTCCTAGAAGACAGAGTAAAATGCTTTATTCTCCAAGTGCTTGAGAGACTGTGTTTCCCCAGAGGGACAGGGCCTGCCAATTGGTCCTTCAAGATTTTTGCCACATTTAAAGCTGCAGGATATGGGAGCTAAAGATCCAAGCTCAAATCTAAAAGGTGGATTTGCCACAGTCTTCCATGTTTGAGGGAGAGTTACCCACTAGTCTCTCAGCCCAAATCCTTGAAGGTTCTTCCTTGAGAAACAAGGAAGGACAAAAGACGGATGAGTCTTAGTAAAACTGCATATGTGTACTAGAACTAAGAGGGGAAGCGGGAGAGAGACAATGGGCCAAAAGCAACAATTGAAGATTTAATGGCAAAGCATTTGCCAAAATGGATAAAATATTAATACATCAATTCAAAAATTCAAGCAACCCTAAGTAGCTCAGTAAACCCCAAGTAGAGATTAAGAAAAAAGAAAATCATACTAAGGTACATTACAGTTAAACTGCTAAAACTTAGCAGATGATGTCAAGTTTCTTTTCTAAAGCAAATTCATACTTTTAAATAGCATTATTAAATAATAAATATTTAAAAATTTTAAAACTACTTATTCATCATAAGAAATTAAGAAAATAACAAAACTTGAGATTCACAGGAGATTGGGTTACCAAAAATAAATGCTGAAATTAAATTATCAGAAGAAGGGAAAACAGTTAAATTGATAGATTAATAAAACTTAAAGATGGTTATTTTAATAATAAAAACCCAACAAAAGACATGTGTTTACTTTCAATGTTTATTATTTTAATTAAATAAATTTGATTCAAATTAAAAAGCACAAATGCGAGAGTGAAAAAATGACATGACTACAGATTCAAAGGAAACTAACTACAAAAAAAAGGGAAACTCTAAAAATAAGCCTTCCATAAATAAATTTGATAGCTTTAATGAAAAATATAATTTCTGGGCAAATATAAATTATAATATTTTACCTAAGAAGCAGAATATCTGAATAAGCCTATTACTATGCATATTACTAAAAGGATTATTCAGAAATTTTAAAATTTACTCCAAGATTTTACAAGATTAGGTTGTATCATATAAAACTACTTTATGCTATATATAATAGATTGCATATCCATAATAATTGGTTATACTTGAATCTCAATTTATTTTTGACATTAGATTAACTTGTTACCAAGCTTGAGAAAACACTACAACCATGCAACTAAAAAAAATAGCACATGCGACACTCTCACTTATGAATATAGGCGCAAAAATTCTAAAGGAAATTCTAAAAAATCAATTTCAATGCTAAATAAAAATGAGACCATACCATTTTAAGTAGAATTATTCTAGGTATACAGACTCACTTCACACTAGGCAATCTATCAGTTTAATTGATAAAGCCACAGTTCAAAGGTAAAACTACACAATTACTTCTACCCACGCTGAAAACACATTAATAATTAAGATACATTTAAAAATTAATAAGCTTTATTTTTAGAGTAGTTTTAGCTTTACAGATATATTGAGTAGAAAATACAAAGTTCCCATATACTCCCTCTCCCTACCACAGTTTCCACTATTATCAATATCTTGCATTGATGTGGCACATTTATTATAATTGATGAGCCAATATTGATACACTATTATTACTAAAATCAGTAGTCTACTTTAGGTTTCACTCTTGATATTACACATTCTAGCGGTTTCGACAAATGTATAGTGATGTGTACCCACCACTGAAGTATCTCATATAATAATAGTTTCACTGCCCTAAAAATCCCCCGTGTACTACCTATTCATCTCTCCCTGTCCTCCAATCCCCAGCAACCACTCATCTTTCTACTGTCTTCAAAGTTGTGCCTTTTCCAAAATGTCATAGAGTAGGAATCATACAACATGCAGCCTTTTCAGATTGGTTTCTTTCATTTAACGACATGTGTTTAAGGCTCCTCCATGTCTTTTTGTGGCTTGATAACTCATTTCTTTTCATTAATAAATAGTATTCCATTGTATGGATGTGGATGTACCACAGTTTATTTGTCCGTTCACTCATTAAAAGACATCTGGGTTGCTTCTAAATTTTGGTAGTTAAGAGGAAAGCTGCTGTAAACATTCATGTGCAGGTTTTTGTCTGTATGTAAGTTTATAATTCATAAGGGTAAATATGAGGGAGTGTTACTACTGAGTAGGAGTATGCCTAATTTTGTCAGAAACTGCCAAAATCACTTTCCAAGTGGCCATACCATTTTGCATTCCCACTAGCAATGAGTAAGAGGATCTGTTGCACAACATTCTAATCAGAATTTGGTGGTGTTGATGTTTGGGATTTTGGTCATTCTAATGGGTGTGTAGTAATATCTCATTTTAATTTGAAAGTCTCTAATGATGTTGAGCATCTTTCCATATGCTTATTTTCCATCTATATATCTTCTTTGGTAAGGTATCTGTTGAGATCTTTGCCTATTTTTTAATTGGACTGTTTCTTACTGTGGAGTTTTAAGAGTTCTTTGGATATCTTAAATACCAGTTTTTATCTGACATATGTTTCACAAAATCCTCCCGGTCTATGGCTTATTTTTTCATTCTCTGAACAGTGTCATTTACAGAACAGAAGTTTGAAATTTTAACAAAGTCCAACTTATCAATTTTTTTATGGACTGTGCTTTTGGATTTAAGAAGTCATTGCCAAATTCAAGGTCATTGAAATATTCTCCTATTTTATTTTCTCAGCATTTTACAAGATATATTTTTAATTAAAAACAAATAGACACTCTGAATCAGTCATGGTCCCCATAAGGATTTTTAATAGAAACTGTAAGGAAAGGACAACTTATAATGGGCATGGCAAGGTTAAGGAAATATATAAGGGATAATGCTTGCAACCATGATAAGCTGTCACCACCCAGGTCAAAAGGAAAAAGGGGAGGAGCTAGTGGTGAGACCCACTGTGGAGGCTATGGTTAAGGAGCTATTATTGTGAACTCCACTACTACTACAGGTTTCACACCTGGCAAGAAGAGTGGGTAGTCCTGATAAGTTGATAGATATAAGAAAGGGGCCTGGCCGGGCGCCGTGGCTCAAGCCTGTAATCCCAGCACTTTGGGAGGCCGAGACGGGCGGATCACGAGGTCAGGAGATCGAGACCATCATGGCTAACACGGTGAAACCCCGTCGCTACTAAAAAAATACAAAAACCTAGCCTGGCGAGGTGGCGGGCGCCTGTAGTCCCAGCTGCTCCGGAGGCTGAGGCAGGCGAATGGCGTAAACCCGGGAGGCGGAGCTTGCAGTGAGCTGAGATCCGGCCACTGCACTCCAGCCTGGGCGACAGAGCGAGACTCCGTCTCAAAAAAAAAAAAAAAAGAAAGGGGCCTGGGCGCAGTGACTCACGCCTGCAGTTCAAGCACTTTGGGAGGCCGAGGCGGATGGATCACGAGGTCAGGAGATCGAGACCATCCTGGCTAATAGGGTGAAACCTCGTCTATACTAAAAATACAAAAAAAAAAGAAAAAATTAGTCGGGCATGGTGGCGGGCGCCTGTAGTCCCAGCTACTCGGGAGGCTGAGGCAGGAGAATGGCGTGAACCCGGGTGGTGGAGCTTGCAGTGAGCCGAGATCGGGCCACTGCACTCCATGCACTCCAGCCTGGGTGACAGAGCGAGACTCCATCTCAAAAAAATAAAATAAAAATAAAATAAAATAAAAATTTAAAAAGAGGAGCCTTGGTTGGCAGGAACAGGAACAAGGATGGGGGAGAGCCATCATTCTAAGAAATAGTTGACAAGCCATTGTTCTGAGAAATGGTTAGCCAAAACCAACCCACTTGCACAATACCCTGTTCCCAAACACCTTGTTTTGCACATAGACCCAGCAGCATGACCCTATCAGCAGGTGGCCTCTCCAGCACAACCCTATAAAACTTCCCTCCAGCCCCTGACTCTTCGCAGACATCCTCCTCTCCGCTGTGCTCCTCATTGTTCTCTTGCAATGTATCTTCGTACTTTGTACAATAAATCTGCCTTTCTTTACCCATTACTGTCTTGGTAAATTCTTTCACTGCCTACAAGACCCAGCCAGTCGCACCAGCAACATTTTGGTGGTCCATACAGAGACCCCTCCCCTATTCACCCCTTTTCCTCTTCTCCAACTCCAGCCTCTTAGTGGTCAGCATCCAAGCCTGGAGACATCTGATGGCCCCCAACTGGGGCTACTCCCTGGTGGACCAGAAGGCCCCAGTGGAAAGACGTTTGACCATCACCGTCCGATTGAGTGAGAGTGTAGAGTTTCCTTTCCTTTCCCGTCTTCTGGTGGATAAACTCTAGTATCCCTCTGGCAACTGATGGTAACTGGCCAGGGCCACTCTCTGGTGTAGCCTAAAGGCCAAGGAGTAAACAGGTTTGGCTGCCTTGCTTGGAAGGGAGGATGGTCCTCTCCTAACCCTTCTGGTCAAAAGTCCCCGATCCCTACATGTAGTGCAAGAGGCAGCGGCAGCTTGACCAGGAGAAAACCCACACACATTTTGGGGAACTCAGACCCCCTCCTTCTCACTCAAAATTTCTCCTGTGAAGAAAGCCAGCCATCCTTTTCTGGACATTTTAAGCAAGATGATCCCAAACAGCACCAGAACAGTGAGTCTTCCCTCAACCTTTTCCCCTTACACCTGGATTCAGCACGCAGTATAATTCGTACCTGGACTGACCTGGGGCTGCTCACCCTGTGTTCATCTATGTAAGATGAACTGTGTTCATCAGTGTAAGGCTCTCGTGCTGAGAGGTTCTTCCCGACAGGTGGGATGCTCCTTTGGAAAGTGCCTCTCAAGCCTCCTCAGTGGACATAAGTGGAACCCCCTTTCCTTGGATGGAGACCCCAAGAGAAATTGTGCTTTGTGTCCCTGGTAGACATTCTTTTCCAATCTCCCCATGGGACAAAGCCCTTCCATTCTCTCAGACTCAACTCTGGGCTGCATTCGAAAACATTGGGATAAACTTGACCCCCAGACTCTCAAAAGGAAACATCGAATTTTCTTATGTAATACAGCATGGCCACTACTCCTACTGGCTTCCAAATGGGACCCTTGCCCCCAATAGTATTTTGCAGCTTGACCTCTTCTGTCATAATTCCTCTAAATGGCTTGAGATTCCTTATATCTGAGGTTGTGTGACTCTTTCTAAGTTTGCTCTCCACTCCCTTACATGGTTCCTTCCTTTACTAGGACAGCTGCATTTATACTTCTACTTCTCCTCTTCAGTCCTTTGTCTCTTTAATTTGCTGGTTAAATTTGTTTCTTCCAGAATGTAGCAACTCCACAGCAAACTCCTAATGATGCAAGGATATCAGCCAATCACCCTCAGAGAACCGCATGAATCTCCTCTAGACTCAATGGATATCAATTCCATATTAATACGCTCTTTCTTCCTCAGTTCTATCCTCCAGCAGCATCTAATAGACTAAGTCCCATAACTAGGGACAATAATCCACAGGGTCCCCTAACAGACCAACGATCATAGGTAGGGCCCACACTGTGCCCACAGTCAGCAGGAAGCAGTTGAAAGATCAGACCTCCATACTAATGCCAAAGATTTGTCATCGTTGTTCTGTCAGGGTGGAACATGGAGTCCTGGTAAGTTAATACATACAAGAAAGGGGATCTAGCTGGCAGGAACAGGAATGAGGGTTGGGGAGAGCCACTGTTCTAAGAAATGGCTGACAAGCCATTTTTCTGAGAAACAGTTAACCACAAACCACCTACTTGCACAACATGCTTTTCCCAAATACCTTGTTCCACATGTAGCCCCAGCAGCATGACCCTATCTGTGCGCAGCCTCTCCAGCATAACCTTATCAAACTTCTCTGCTATGCTACCTGTTGCTCTCTTGCAACGTTATCTTTGTACTTTCTCTAATAAATCTGACTTTCTTAACCCACAACTGTTTTGGTAAATTCCTTTACTGCCTATAACACCAGCCCCAGCCTATCACACCTGTGACAGATGGAGAGGATAAAGTACCTTTACTTCTCTCTCCTCACCCTCAGTAGCATGCCAGTGATCCTCGCTGGCCAAACACAACAAGAGGGCAGCCAGCAAGGGAGCCTGGGGCCTGCCATCTGCATGGGCGATAATCCTGGGGGCACAGGCAGAGCCAACATGAGTGGGCCATCCCTGTGAGAGAGGGCACATGAAGCATGATGACCACAGCCCTTTGTGTAACCAAAAATTAGTGTTCCACACTCTAGACTCTTGCAGACCAAAGGTCAAAGCTGAGTTCTAGCACTCATTGGAAAGTTGATGTCTTTAAGCCTCTGCATTTTATGTGAAATTAGGATTAATAACAGTGCTACATTATAGATATTAAGATGATTATTTATTTTAAATGTTTGTGAAGTATTAATGAGTGCTCAGTAAATGCTAGCTGCTATCACTACTGCTGCCACTACTATCAAGACAACTACTACCATTACTACTACTAATACCATAACTACTACTATCATTACTATTATGACCATTAGTACTACCACCACTACCATCACTACTACTACTAACATTACCACTACTATTACCATTACCACAATTATCATTACCACTACTACCACCACCATTACTATTACTACTACTGCTATCACTACTACTACTGCTACTATAATTACTACTCCTACCATTACTACCAGTAGTATCACCATTACTACTACTACTATCATTACTACTATTACCACCACCATTACTACTACTGCTATCATTACTACTACCACTATGTACTCTTACTCCTACTATTACTACTACCACCACCACCATTACTACTACTATAATTGCTACTATTACTACCATTACTACTACCATCATTACTACTACTACTATTAGTTTAGTCATTATTATCAGAGGTGAGGAGAAGCAGGCAGCATAACCAGGAACATAAGTATTATTTCTCAATATGAGACAGAATCTCTATATTAAATTAATAGCCAAAGCCATACCCAGCAATGAAGCATTTACATGTTCTCACTAAAACCAAGAACCAAATAACCAGAGGATTGCTACCATCATTATCATTGAACATTATAGAAATTTTAGTCAACATATTAAGATATGCAACATTAGGAAAGAGAACAAATTTACCTTTTTTGGGTTAACATTTACAAAACATGATGGTTCTCTGCCAAGAAAATCACTCCCCCATTTAAAAATTAAGTGGCTAAACACAAAAAGAATGTATAAAATTTAATGGTTGTTCTAAAAACCAGGATAAAACTATTCATAATATTTAATGAAGATAATTTTCCACTTCTAATGGCAACACAAACTATTAAGTGCCTAAATAGCTTTATGTAGACTTTTGCAAACAATATAAAGGCTAGCAAAAAATAAAAACAAAAAACCTTATAACCACATTAAGAAAGCTGGGCACAGTGCCTCATGCTGGTAATCTCAGAACTTTGGGAGGCTGAGGCAGGTGGATCGTTTGAGGCTAGGAGTTGGAGACTAGCCTGGGCATCATTGCAAGATCACATTTTTACAAAAAATAAAAAAAAATTAGGCAGGCATGGTGGCATGTGCCTGTAGTTATCTACTTGGGAGGCTACAGGTAGCTAGACTGCAGTAATGGTAGTAGGAGCAATAATGACATTAAAATGTCGATATTTTACAAATTCATTTATAGGGTTAACACAATTGCACTTAAACTTCCACTGAGATTTATTATTAAATGTGTTCAAGTAAAACTAAGATTCATCTAGAAGAATGAATTCACAAGTAGAGCTCAGAAAAAACTTTTTAAATGCAAAACAGAGAAGATTAACCAATGAGATTTGCCCTGTTATATATAGAAACATAACACTAATATAGACAAAACATGTGGTTTTGGCACAAGAATAGATTATTGGAACAATGAAATGAAATAGAAACTCTGGGAAAAGAATACATACATTAATATAATGAAGTAAACCTAGACACGTATTCTGACACATTACCCCAAAAGAAATACCAGGATGATTAAAGATTTAAATGTCAAAAATAAGCCACCATAAAAATCTTAGAAGAATATGCAGCAGAATATTTGTGTATCTCAGAGTGAAAAAAGGGTTTTACAAGTATAAAGGCAATACAAAATAGAACAGAACGTTGATATGACAACATGAAAGAAAACCTTTTATATTTCAAAAGTCAGCTTTTCAATTTTTGCCAGTAACAGCCATTGTTTCTAACCATGGGGGTCTAAGTTTCCAGGCTTGTATTGGAACAGGATTAGAAATGGAATTACACTACACACTGGGTGATTGTGTCAACAACCTCTAGAATGATTTCTTCTTGGAATGAGACTTAAGATACCATAGTTCTACTTCCATTGTGCATTGATACATTAAGTCATTTATAACATTTCCCAAAACTCCAATCCAGAGAAGTTTCTCTATCACCAGGGCATTGCTTTTGGAATTCAGGGAGGCCTGAGTTCCGGATGGGAATGGGAGTGAGATGGTCCAGTGAATGGTAACAGTCACTATTATTCCTTACTTTACAGAGGAGGAATATTCTGCTCCTTTATGAGCCAACATTTACTTTCTCTGAATTAAATGCTACTGGTTTCTTATTTATAGAAAGCAGAGATTGACTGGGCACACTTTCCCCCACAGTTTCCAAGACTCTGTAATTATATGCAAAATAGTAAAATTAAATTCAATCTAGATGAATCCATATTTCAATAAGGATATTAGTGACTTACGTCTAAAAATTAAAATTAGACACGTTAATCCTGTCATGCTTTCCATTCAAATGTTTGTCCTAAACAGCAACAACAACAAAAACCTGATTTCCTAATACTCCATTTAGCTTTTATTTCATGCCATTTACAAAGTTTAGGCAACATAAATGCACATTATGCATATCTCTGTCCCATATCTCAGTCTAGATAATTGTCTAGATAATTATCTAGACAACCTAGATAATGAGGGGAAGGCTGAATGGCACAGCAGATAAACCATGTCTTCATGGTCTGAACTATTGAGAGTAAGTATCATCTCCATCACTTAACAACTATACCACTCTGGGCAGATGTGCTGCGCAAGCCCTTTCAGTCTTGCAGGCTTACCCAGTAGTCAGGATTTGTTGCAAGAATACAGTGCCAGCTGTGCTCCGGCCACTGCTCTCAGGGCACTGTTCCCTTTCTCTTTATATGTTCTGATATTTCTCCCATAGCTACCAACCAGCCCATTCTTCCAGTCTTTCCCTGTTCAGATCCTAATGGGATAGAGTTGATGGTCTTAGATAGTCACCATAATCTCTTTTGAGCAGAGATTTGTTGGAGAAGCCAGGCCACTTTGAAGGACACAGGCTGCCTGATATTCTGGCTGCCCTTGGGTCAGATCTCATCCCTGGTCAAAGTGGTGCCACCACTTTCTCAATGATTGCTTAATTCTCCCTCCTTCATCATGCTTTAGAAGGTAGCATTTCTCTTAGAGGAGCACAGTGAGCAGGGCAGCAGCAGTGGACGACACGCTTATTACAGCAGTGCTGGGTATCATCATAACCAATGTGAACATGTGGATTGTTCTTAAAATGTGCCAGACGTCTCATGAAACATTCAACGTTTCTTAATTCACTCTCACAACCAGAATGAGGTAAGTGTTGCTATTATTATTATTTGGTATTTTATAGACAAAGAGAAGCTTACAGCAGGAAATAGCTTTCTGAAAATGATAAGATCAGTGGGTGGAATATTCTATTGGATTCCAGAGTTTATGCTTTTAGCTATCAAGCTATACTCTTCCCCACTATATTTCCCTGAGCTTTGGTTTCCTCATCTATAAAATTGGAACTGCACTGCCTGTTTGCCTTTAGAGCTATACGCAATAAATGTTATGCATTTATCATAGTAAATAGCATATAGTAAAGCAAAGCATGGAAATTCAGGAAGTAACAGAGCAATTGTAAGAATGTCTATGTGGTAAATCTACATAAACATTACTTGTATACATAATTACAGCAGTGCCTTTAAAACACACACCAACAGCACTTTAATAAGTCAAGAATGCATGTTGCACCTATTAGAGAAAATACCAATTTTTAAAATCATATAAATAACAAGCTAATAGAAGAGAAAATGTAATTAGAAAATATTAAATAAACCAAAAAACTTTAAGGAAGGACAAAAAAAAAATCATAGAACAGACAGAGAAAATAGGAATCAATAGTAAGATGGTAGATTTCACCTTGAATTACAGTAAATATAAACAGACTAAATATTCAAATTGAAACATAAAGCTCATCAGAGAGGGTAATAATACCAAACAAAGCTAAACAACCTGCTTACTTTAAATAGAAAGATATCGACAGGTTGAAAGTAAGGGATGGTAAAACTGCTATGCAAAGCAACAGCTACAAAATCAAAGCAAAGAGTGGTTCGTTTCAGAATAATAATAGTTTCAGGTTTAATATGAAATAATCGTAAATTTGTTTATACCTAATAACATAGCCACAAAATATATAAAAATTGACAGATATGCAATCATGTTAAGAGACTGTATAAGTCAGATTTCTCCAGAAAAACAGAATCAAAAGGATATATACATTAAGAATTATATTAAGAAATTTATTTTAGCATATTGGCTTACGTGGCTGTGGGGCTGGCAAGTCCAGAATCCGTAGGAGAAGCTGGCAGGCTGAAACTCAGGCAGGAAATGATGTTGCAGTCTTTAGGCAGAATTTTTTCTTCTCTAGGAAAATTCAGATTTTGCTCTTAAGGCTTTCAACTGATTGTATGAGGCCCACTCACAGTATGAAAAGTAATCTTTATGTGAAGTCAACTGATTGTATATGTTAACTACATCTACAAAATACCTTTGCAGCACTACTTAGATTAGTGTTTGATTAAATAAATGGGCACTAACGGCCGGGTGCAGTGGCTTACGCCTGTAATCCCAGCACTTTGGGAGGCTGAGGCAGGGAGATCACCTGAGGTCAGGAGTTCAAGACTAGTCTGGTCAACATGGTGAAACCCCATCTGTACTAAAAATACAAAAATTAGCCTGGCGTGGTGACGGGCACCTGTAATCCCAGCTACTTGGCAGGCTGAGGCAGGAGAATCTCTTGAACCCAGGAGGTTGCAGTGAACCGAGATCGCGCCATTGCATTCCAGTCTGGTTGACAAGAGCAAAATTCCGTGTTACCACACAGACACACATACAAAAAGGCACTAAAGCCTGGCCCCTATGATGGCACAGGAAACTAATCGTCATAGAGACTTTATCCACACTTTTGAATATATGTCATATTTCAATATATTTTTTTAAAAAGCACAAAATCATAAAGCAATCAACAAAATTAAGCTGAATGCTTCGTAACTGCTGCATTCCCTGGGAAGCTGACTGTGAGATGGAGATTAGCGTGCAGGACATTTCTTACGGGTTGTTTTTGGGATCAACGCCTGTGCAGAGGAGAAGCTGAGGCAGGATCAGGAAGCGCGTAAGTACAGTGCAATGCTGGTGAAGCGGCATCGCTGTCTGTGGTAAATACCCGGGGTTCATCATCTCTCGTCAAGATGACTACCGACATGGACACATATGGTTGAGTTAAGGAGCGGAAAGTTTAACAAGCAGAAGAAAAGAGAGAGAAGACCAGCTAACAGACATCCTTGAGGGAAAGGCTGGCCCGTGACTGACTGCAGCAGTTTTTATGGGCCGGCTTGAGGAGGCGGTGTCTGATTTATGTAGGGCCCAGCGATTGGTTAGACCAGGGGCGACGTTTACGTAGCGCGCAGGGAAGGCTGGTCACCCCACCCTAATCTTATTCAGCAACTAGGCTTTCCACTTGGCCGGCGCCATCTTGTCCACTCCGTACTGTACGCAGGGCTGGCAGAAAGAGAAGCTGGAGCCGTTCTAGGCATGTTCTAGGCATTTAGAACATGCCTAATCCCACGTAGTGTTTTTTTGTTGTTGTGTTTTGAGACGGAGTTTCGCTGTCGTTGCCCACGCTGGAGTACAATGGCGTGATCTCGGCTCACCACAACCTCCGCCTCCTGCATTCAAGCGATTCTCCTGCCTCAGCCTCCTGAGTAGCTGGGATTACAGGCGTGAGCTAACGCGCCGGCCCCAGGTAATATATTTTTATTGGCAGAACTGCCGGCATTCGCCTGTGCAAGCTTTCGGCTTTCTGCCTGTGTCTGCAGCTCGATTTTCCAGGCTGCTCTTTGTTAGAAAAGAAAATGATTTGGGGGCGGCTTTTCATTAAAAGGAAAACCTTACTGAGGACTCCCATACCCTCACTATCTGCCTCAGTACTTTCTTCTTAACTCCTATATCACTGGGTCAGCAGCAACCCCAGTCAGACCTCAAGGGAGATGGGAAGATGGGACGATCTGTCAGAGCTATGCTGAGTTGAGGCAAGAGGGCGGACCTTTATGGTTTGCGAATCAGTGACTCATCGGAGGTCGGGCAACCTGGAAGGAAATGTGGCTTTGGGTGAAGCAGGTGTCTTCACAGGAGGCAGTCTCTTTGTATCTGGAGGGGCAATTGTCAGTGTTCTCCTAGACTGAAGGGTGAATTATGGAGAATGGAATAGAACGTTTTGTTATAATGATTTGGTTGATGACTTACTTCCTGTTTCCTTAGCTTCATCTTGCTGAGCAAAAATGAAGGAGCCTGGACCCAACTTTGTTACGTGAGAAAGGGTCTTCATTCATTCAAGATGGCTTTTGTGAAGCACCTACTGTGAGTAGATGATTTCGTGTCAGAGACAGTTAACAAATCCTCAGAATATTGCGTCATGTACAGTTATTGGAGATGAGTAACTCACATTCTCTTAATTGTAATGGTTCCTTGGAAAGTCATCGTGGAAGATGA
Source organism: Macaca fascicularis (assembly GCF_037993035.2). NCBI lineage: Eukaryota > Metazoa > Chordata > Mammalia > Primates > Cercopithecidae > Macaca > Macaca fascicularis. The sequence continues at coordinate 8,856,363 of NC_088377.1, read as the reverse complement.
AGGCTGGCTCATACATTTTCCCAGACAGGAATTTGGCTGCCAACAGGGAATTCTGAACAACTGAAAACTCCAGATGAATGCACAACATAATGATGGTTAAATTAAAAAAAAAAAAAAAAAAAAAAAAAAGCACGGTAATAAAATTTCCATGAAATATTTTGTGTAAGCGCAGATAACCAGTAATTTTCTTTGTAGAATTCTTATTCTTAAATAATTGAGAATACTTTGTTCTTTGTAATATGTGATGGGCAGCTATACTGTGATTCTTCTGAGTGACTCAATTTTATTTTTTTCACATTTAATGACTTTGTTTCTCCTAAGTGAATGCACAGATAGTGTATTAATCAGGGTTCTCTGGAAAACCAGAACCAATTTATTATCAGGTACTGGTTCATGCGATTGTGGAGGCTGAGAAGCCCCATGAGCTGCTCTCTGCGAGCTGGAGACCCAGGAAAACTGATGAAGGTCAAAGAAAGGCCTGAGAGCTGGAGGGCCGATGGTATAGATTCCAGCCCAGGTCTAAAGACCTGAGAACCAGAAGCACAGAGGGCAGAAGATCAACATCCCAGCTCAGTCAGACAAAGAGAAAAGTCCTCCCTTCCTCTCCCTTTTTCTTCTATTCAGACCCTGGATGGATTGGATGAGGCCCAGCCACGTTGAGGAGAGCCATCTGCTTTAATCAGTCCACCAACTCAAATCCTGATCTCTTCCAGAAACACCTTCACAGATACACCCAGAAATAACATTCAACTGGTTAGGAGCATCCCATGGTGCAGTCAAGTTGACACACAAAATTAACCATCACGGATACACATCAAAGTTAAGTAATATTAACATAGACTTTGGCAAGCTGTATTTTAAAACACAGTAGGTTAGTGAGTCTCGTTTAAGAGCACTAGATGAAAACCACAGATAAGGATGTTTTTGACGTTCTGTGTCTGACCTTTCAGATTCCCTGCCTCCCTCCCCACCATATTCTGAACCCCAGAATGCTGACCTCTATAAACAGCCTCACCTGGGCTCTGTTACCCTCTAGCTTCCCATTGGCTCATGGAGGCACAGAGGAAGTTGGGGCAGGAGGACAGAATGGTTGGGGTACCAATGCTCCTCTCAGGCCACGGGTCGGCAGGGGCTACATTCCTGTGTGAAGCTCACTGCCTCACAGTTGTCTCCTCTAGCTCTCCGTGGGGTCTGGTGACCTCTCTCCTTACAGTCCCATCAGTCCTAGGGAAGGTAATGGCTCTCCAGGGGGCGCTGCCCATGGGTGCTTCAGTGTCTCTTGTTGGTTCGCATAGCCCCACCCACACCTGTGTAAATAGCCCTCCATTAACCTCAGCTCGGTTGCCTGGTTTGAATGTACCATCTGTTTCCTTCCAGCACTCTGACTGATACAGCATTTTTGGCGTAGGTCTCCATCACATGTATTTACCTTTGTGTCCTCTGTATTCCTCGTTGATCAGGGTTGTAAATTTTCTCTTCCTGTGACACTAAATTGCCCTTAATAAAGCTTGTTGACCCTGAAAGTCAAAGAGGGCAAAATCAGAGCTAATCTCAGTTTCTTAAAGTGGACATTATACAGAAGGTTAGGAAGTATTAAATACAAGTATTCACAGATGTGTTCCCCCCTGCGAAGCTAATAAACATACATAGGTACTTTTGAAACCAGTGTAACCCCAGGTTGTTTCTGGCTCCCAGTAGGTGCTGATTAGAGCAATGAGTTCCAACTCAGCAGTTTTTGTAAGCTGAACATGAGCTGTTAACATCTCTGCATCAACTCGGGTTTCCTTTTGCTTTTGTTAAAATTGAAGTTTTTCATTTAATATAAGATTTAGAGATTTCTGTCTCAGAGCTCCCCAAGATTTGCTACTTTTGTCTACCCTTGTTTTTAATCTTAAAAATTTAGATTTACTTGTAATTCTAAGTATGAACATTAATTTTGCTTTTATTTTCCATTTTACTGCACAGGAGGAGGGGAACAGATACCAAACCACTGATTATTTTACTTCCATTGTTAATACACATGAGAATGTCAGTCGTCTTGTGTACCTGGAACTTACAAAAAATTGGTTTTTAAAAAACTATAGTAAAATATATGTAACATAAATTGTATCATTTTAACAATTTTTAAGTGTACAGCCAAATGGCATTAAGTACATTTGCATTGTTGTGCAACTATCCCTACCATCCACTTCCAGAACCTTTTTTTATCTTCCAAAATTGGAACTCTGTACCCATTATACAATAATGGCCCATTCTGTTTTCCTGTAAGCCCCTGGCACCCACCATTCTACTTTGCTTCTAGGAATTTGACTACTCTAGTTACCTCATATAGGTAGAATCATGCGGTATTTGTCCTTTTGTGACTGGCTTATTCCACTTACCATAATGTCTTCAGTGTTCATCCATGTTGTATTAATAGCATGTCTTGGAATTCCTTTCCTTTCTAAGGCTAAATAATATTCCATTGTATGAACAGACCACATACTGTTTTTCTTTTCATCTGTTGGTGCAAACTTGGGTTGATTCTACCTTTTGGCTGTTGTGAATAATACTGCTGTGAAGATAGGTGTACAAGTATTTGTTCAATCTTTGCTTGCAGTTCTTTGAGCTATATATGCAAAAAAAAAAAATGGGATCCTGGATTATACAATAATTCTGTTTAATTTTTGTGGAGCCACCATATTCTTTTCTGTGGTGGCTGCACCATTTTATATTCCCAATAGCAGTGCACAAAAGTTTTTCCACATCCTTGATGGCACTTGTTACTTTCTGTTTTTTGTTTTGTTCTGCTTTATCTTTTGACATGGAACATTCTTATACATGGTTACAGATCCATCGTGGTGGTCTTCATCAAGTTAGAGGCCGCAAAGCATCCATATCATTCATTCTTCTAGGGATAAAGGCATTTGTAAAATATCAAATTCAGTAACACTGTTAAATATCTTAAACTTTGTGTGTGGGAGGGAGTAACTACTGGATTTTATAAGTGCTTATTACACTTGAAGATGACACATTGCTTTTTTTTTTGAACATGGTATATATCTTTATTTTAAAAAATTATTTTCAATATTTTGTTGCTTTCTCAATACAGATTTTTGTAATAGTTCTATATGTATTGCATTTTTGGTACTAGTATCAGTAACAGTTTTTATTTTAATTTTAAATTGTCTCAATATATTGAGATATTATTGAATTTTTATATAGATCTTTTATCACCCTGCTTAATTCACTTATTGATTTCAACAGTTTTTTTTTTATTATTATTATACTTTAAGTTCTAGGGTACATGTGCATAACGTGCAGGTTTGTTACATATGTATACTTGTGCCATGTTGGTGTGCTGCACCCATCAACTCGTCATTTACGTCAGGTATAACTCCCAATGCAATCCCTCCCCCCTCCCTGCTCCCCATGATAGGCCCTGGTATATGATGTTCCCCTTCCCGAATCCAAGTGATCTCATTGTTCAGTTCCCACCTATGAGTGAGAACATGCGGTGTTTGGTTTTCTGTTCTTGCAATAGTTTGCTGAGAATGATGGTTTCCAGCTGCATCCATGTCCCTACAAAGGACACAAACTCATCCATTTTTATGGCTGCATAGTATTTCATGGTGTATAGACACATTTCTTTTCTATTGAACATTTTACAGAACAATTTAATTCATCCCAAGTAATATTTTCTGAAGGCTACTATGTACCAGGTTCTGTTACAGGTGAATGGGCCCATCAGTGAACAAAACCTTAAAAAAATTACAGATCATTTGAAATCCACTATTACAGTGACTTCTTTAGGGATGACACTGTTTTCCTATATGCTACCTAGGAAATGTGCTTCCTTCCGAACTCACTGTTATGTCTCAAGAGATTAGTTCATGGCTCAGAAGAGACATGAGTGAGAGGCGCTCCTTCTACGGCCCTTATTTTGTGCTTGTCTCTGGCACTCACCACTTTCGACCTTGTCATTCGTGTGCTTGTTTTATTTTCTTAAAAGACTTTGAGTTTCTTGAGAGAGGATTTCATCTGTATTTGATTTTCTACAATTATCTGCAGCATTTTGTATATAAGCATTCAAAAGATCTTTATTTCATTTGCTGAATAATAATGAACATGGCTGTTTTATATTCTCTTTATGAGATGATCAGTCACATGCAGCCACGGAGGAGACACAGGGGAGGCTCAGGAAAACAGTGTATTATACTCACAGGTCCTACAAAGAGGAGGCACGCCACGCCACGTAGGACCACATGGGAAAAAACACCAGAGTGGTCAGGAGGCAGGAGGCAGGTGCTCAGGAAAGCATTCAACCAAAGCCTTTCCTGAGGTTTCCTTGGGGAAAGCAGGTGAGCAGCTTAGGATGGGCTAGTTTGAATCATCCTAATGGGCTCTAAGCTCTAGGGATAGTCCCTCGTTGTCTAGTACCCAGCTCTGGGATGGTTAAGGCAGAAATTTCAAAAAAATTTTAAAAACATACGTGTACAATATCATACACATATATATACAAAATAATATACATATATATTGTGTTCGTACACACACACACAAGCGGCAACTCCATGCTAGGGGGAATGGTGATTCTAGACATCCTGAACTCCAGAAAGATAATAGGTAATCTAAGTCACCTCCCCACCTGCTCCTGACTTGGGCGGCTCCCTTGGTGGGTGAGGGGGTTGTTGGTCTGCACTTTGGCGCCCTCTAGGTGAGAACACTGCATAGCCATTCTGGTCTCTGCTGCATTGCACTTTTCATAGGAAAAAATTAGCAAGCTGACCTCTGTTTTGGAATGCCTCAGAAGCTAGAATAGAAGCCCACTCACTCTCCTACAGCACCGCTTTACCCCCACACACCTGTCTTTGCTAGGTAATAAGTAGACGCGGCTTGCAGACACAAAGTGTGAATACTATTAGTAAATTCACCTTGTGAAAGCAGCTCCACCTTCCTCTAATTTGGCCTCGGGGGTTGTTTTGCTATTTTATGAGTCTGTATGTAATTAGTCACAATTAAAATCTGAAGTCTAAGTATATTCACAGTCCAATTTCATCTGAGGCAATGAAAAATAAATAACCCACAGTGACTTTATTACTTCTGTTTCTCAGATGTGGGGAAGCAGAACAGTGCAGTGGGTCTCTTCACGCATCCACAGGACAGGTAGGATCTGCAGGGCCTTGAAAGTCCCATAGCTCAAGTTCATTTCACCTGGACTGTCAACACTGTCTATGGGCAAGACTTAAGGCAGAAATGTCCAGCAATTCTTTGTGTGCGAGGATCTCATTTCATCCTTCTTCCAGGGAGGAGAGGGGATGAGAAAAAATAAGTCCCAAACCTCTTATTACCGTTCTATCTCCACTTCTGAGCTCTGTCATTGTTTATGTCATTTGTATTCCAGATTCCAAAAGGATATGAAAGATCTGCCTGAGATCTAGTAGCATATTTCCAGCTGGCTCTTAGGAATCAAGAATATATACAAAGCATTATTGACAACGAATGTTTATTTACTCTGAAGATGGTTTCCCCTTCTGTGTGAGTCAGGGTTCTGCAGAGAAACAGAACCAATGGGATGTACATAGTTCTGTGGTTTGAATGTGTCCCCTCCAAATTTCATGTTGAAACGTAATCCGTATTGAGGTGGTATTAAGACGTGGAGACTTGTGGGAAGTGATTAAGCCATGATGGCTCCACCGTCATGAATGGATGAGTGCCTTATAAAAGGGCTGGAAAGAAATGGATTAGACAGCCTTCTGTCACATAAGGATACCACCAAAAAACACCACTGATGGAGCAGGTCCTCACTAGATATGGAACCAGCCAGCACCTTGATCTTGGACTTTCCGGACTCCAGATCTGTGGGAAATCATTCTGTTCTTTATAAACTTTCATCTTAGGTATTTTGCTAGATCAGCACAGACAGGACAGAAATACCTGTAGGAGGAGATTGGCTTGTGTAATTACGGAGACTAAGGAGTCCCACCATCTGCTATCTGCAAGCTGGAGAACCAGGAAAGCTGAGGGTTCAATTTAGTTTGAGTCTGAAGGCTTGGCAACCAGGGGAGCTGCTGGTCTAAGTCCCAGAGTCCAAAGGCCCGGAACCAGTAGCTCTGATGTCTGGGGACTGAGGAAGACAGATGGACCAGTTGAAAAAGAGAGGGACAGAGAATTCCTCCTCCCTCCACCTGTTTGTTCTATTCGGACCCTCAATCGATTAGATGATGCCTGTCCACACTGATGATGGTGGATCTTCTGATTCAAATGTGAATCTCTTTAACCATCATACCTTCTAAGTTCCCATGTTTCTTCCACCCTTGCCCATCCCTTCTCTAACCTCACCTTGTCCTCCCTTACCTCCATCCCTTCCTCTTTCCCCTGCATACATTTTGTGGAAAGCCTATGTATGAAGGGTAGACACAAGGCAAAATTGTTTCTCTGTTCATGGAACTTAGATACTACTGCAGCAGCTACTGGAGAAAGTATTATGCACTTGCCAAGTAATGCACAGGATTTTTGTCACTTATAAACACAACAAAGCCCAAAATCTACCATCATCATTTTCTCCTTCTGGTCACTCAAAGTCCCATCAAGAGAATAAATTGATTTTGTCCTCAGGACACCTTGTCATGTCTCCCAACTTTCCTGTATAGCTGATGGTTGTTACTCCAGACTTAGATTAGGTTATCTTCAGGGTTGTGGGTTATAATGCATCTTCCGAAAGATGTGTTCAAGTCCTAACCCTGAGAATGGGACTTTATTTGGAAATAGGGTCTTTGTAGATGTCATCAAGTATTGATGAGGTCTTCCTGGAGTAGGATAAGCCCTAATGCAATGACTGGTATCTTTATAAGAAGAGGAAGTTTTAGATACAGACACACAGAGGGAGAAGGCCATGTGATGATTGAAACAGAGTTGGCGTGTCTACAAGTCAAGCAATGCCAGCAATCACCAGCAATCACCAGAAGCTAGGTGGGAGGCACACAACAGACTCTCCCTCACACCCTGCAGAGGGAACCAGCCCTGCAAACGCTTTCATGTAGAAAGCCCTTCCAGAACTGTGAGGGACTAACTTTCTCCTGTTTCAAGCCACCCAGTTTGTGGTGATTTGTTAAGGCAGCCCTAGGAAACTGGTACATCCAGTCAGTGCAATAACTTTCAAATATCTGCTTGCCTCCAACACTCACACTCCATCTGCTCCCATCCTTGATCACTGTGGCATCCTGCACATAGCACTCAAAGCTGGGTCAGTGTGAGCCAAGAGAACTCAGGAAAGGAGAGACATAAAAGAGAAGAAGACCTTGGAGAGAGAGGTTTTGAGACTGGGAAGTAATCATATAAGCCATTGGATACTTGCAGAAATCTTGGAGTGGTCTCTGAATTTCCCCCAGAGCATGGAATGGGGGAATTCGAAGGACAGAGAGGCTTCTGTTGCCTTCTGCATGGTGTATAAGAAATCTCATTGAATCCTCTCTGCCACTGCATGGGCTGGAACCACTACCTGCAAATATAGCAAGGAAGCTGAGGCTCTGTGGGGTTATCTCTTGCTTAAGAATGACTGACTGGACTGACAAAGTTCAGCCATAGAATTAGAATCCAAAACATTCTGCTCTATAGTGAGTACTGTTCCTTACCACCCTTACATCTCTAAATCAACAAACTGGGTTATTTGTTTTCCTTGGCCCTAACTTGCTCTTTACCTATCTGGATTTCCTTCTCTTTCCCTCTGCACCTGGTCAAAAGCTGCTCATCCTTCAAAGTCCAGTTTAAATTTAATTGTCTCTGTATAAACGTTCCTGAGCACCTTAGCCTGAAGAGATATGAATCAGTCCCACTGAACAAGACTAACTGACATGCATATAATTTAATTTGCACAATTGAACACCTCCTGAGTGATTTCTTCAGTTATTGGCTTGGTCTCTTTGCATCTTTTGTTCTGAGTTATTTTTTTCAGACTGTTGTAAGCTCCTTGGGCAGAGTCCATAATTTATACACCTTTGTATACCTGGTGGGTCTCAGAACAGTTCCTTGCACACACAAAAAAGAGGCAAAATGAAGTCAGATGTCTTGGTTCTAACTACAGTCATCTGTTCTGGAGTTGTTAAGTCTAGGATATTGAATGCTTTTCTTAAACTTCCCGGTCTCTGTCTCCTCTTCTTTGACAGTAGGGGTTTCAACCAGTGAATGTCTGTTTCCTTCAGCTCTGTTGGGCTGGGGCACTGCTCCTTTGGCTTAGGGACCTATGCCAGGAAGAGGGAATGTGGGACTCCTCTGGCCCAATTTCCAGGCCCCAGCAAGCTTACCTTGTCAGATTTACCAGATGGTTGGGCTGCAGGCATGACCTTGGTGTTCCTTGCAGGAAACAAAGGCCAGGTGTGATGCTGGCAGTGTGTCTATGTGTCTCAGGAGTCTCTCTGATGTTCTGTCTGAGGTAACATGTTGGGAGATGCCAGATCTCAACAAGACAGATCAAGCCACATGTGCCCAGAAAGGCTTTTGGCAACATCACATTCACTTGGGAGCTGTGGTCCACAGGAGACTGGGGAATGATGTTCTGAATGGTGATGGAAATAAGTGTTCTTATTCTTGTTTACAGTGCCTTTTTGGGAAAATGGGTGAAATAAGGTTGTGTGTGTGTGTGTGTGTGTGTGTGTGTGTGTGTGTATGTGTGTGTGTGTTGAAGTAGGGCTGGAATGGAAACTTGGGGGGCGATATTTGAAGCTCTGTAGTACTGTTCCTTATTAAAGTAACACCCCTCCCCTAAGTATAAACTTGTGGATGGCTTCCCCAGTGCAAGTTTGTAAGTTTATAAACCCCAGGCTTTGCAGATTAGACGTATGGGCAACTGAATTTTTATACACCAGCAGAGAAATTTTGGGAAATTTAAAGCATAATCATGTACATCCAAATGCTGATGGTTTGTGCTGGCTTAAGAAGCGAGAATATTCCTTTGGTTGGTGTAGCATTTCTCTTTACTGAACAGCATTAAAATAGCAACAACCAACTATGCACTTTAGAGAGAACCATCTAGACGTAGAGAGAAAGGAATCAATTTGTCTATAGGTAGCAATGTCTGATAGTATCCATAAAATATTACAGCCAGGGAAATTTCAAGGGAGTGGAGCAATGGAGGTTTTGTGCATAAAAAGGGATCAATTAATTGGCAATCAGGTATAACTGTAGGTATAATTATATAGAAAACAGGCAACATGAGATCATTTATTTATTATTATGAGGGGATAATTTTATGCTCATTTTACTGAGGCTAATTTCTTTTTATCCTCCTGAGAAGTAAATGTGAACATGCCTATTATGTGTATCTGCAAAGGAAATTCAAACAGTATGTCTTTGTTTCAGAAGCAAATGCTGTTAATGTTGCTATTTCAGAATGACTTTTATAATAGTTATAGATGTTCTTGTTTGTTTGCAAATACGTTTAAAACAACAAAAAAGGAATACTTGGGGATTTGAATAGCATGTTTTCAACTTTAATTACATTCTGTATTTAGAATTTAAAGGGGATCCCTGATCTTTGTTTTCTCGTACGTTCCACTTGAGGCCATATTATTCTAGGGCAGTGGTCCTAAGCCACAGATTTTTGTCTCTTGCCCCCACCCCTCCCAGGCACATCTGGCAGTGTCTGGGGGCATTTTGATTATCACAATAGGGAGGGTCCCCTAGTACAGGATTCTAGTACGTAAAGGCCGGGGCTGCTGCTAGACAGCCTAAAACACACAGGACGGTTCCCATCCACAAAGAATAATCCATTCCAAAATGTCAGGAGTACTGAAATGGAGAAACCCTGCTCAAAAAAAAAAAAAAAAAGAAAGAAATTTTATTTCCTTCTTACAGTAATCCATAGTTAATCTCTAACCCCATTTTGTCCACAACAGCATGGTGTCGTGACCTAAAGGTATATCTCAAAAGAATCTCATATCAGTGCAGAATAGAGAAATTGTGTGCAGCCTACGTGTGATTTGTCACTTTAGTACTCTGTGGTAGGTTATTTGACATTTCATGCTTCATAGTCTGAAATGCCCTCTCTTAGTATACCCATCTGACATTTTCGAGAGACTAATGTTTGCCTAAGAATGCTTAAGTGATGGCCAAATTTTACTCTGAGTGATACTACCAACTGGAAGTGGGGGAAAACAAGAAGGAGGGAAAAAAGTTAAATTTTCATTCTAAACATTTTCAAAGTTTGATTGGCAATAATTAATTCAACAGCTAAGAAGGGACTGCAATTGTTAAAAAATCATAGCTATCAAATGTTATGGCATCTGGGAGCTAGTGGTTGGCTACTTAACATGATTTTTTAGGACAATTCTACTGTACTTCAGCATAATAAACTGAAAAGACATGAACAAATGTGCCAACTGCTTCCCTTTCTACTCCCATCCGCTGCTCTGGAAAGAAGCCCTAACACCTCTAATACCACACCGCTGTAAAATAAACCCAAATGTGCTTATTTTACTGCTATGCATTGAGCATTATTATTTGGAGATACTCTATGCTGCTTCATTAAGGATCTTTCGTACTGGGTGGGGAGACTGAGCCACAGGGGATGATTAAAAGAAGGAAGAAGTCAGATGACTTCGGATTCTGTAGGCTCCAGCATAGAGAACACCTTAGGAAAAGCAATCCTTCAATCTCAGCACACGGAAGAAACGCATTCCCGACTTCTCAGTGATGAACCCTGTTTCCTAACAGTGTGAGGTTAATGAACCTCCTTATTTTTGGCAGGATGAGGAAGTGGCAAGCAGAAAAACCTACCAAAGGGAGCCCAGTTCCAAGGCTTTAATTGCTTATGTGACTGTTAAGAAAAGAGCCACCTTCTTTCACAGCAGAAGGATACAGTTCTCTATTCCCAAATCTGGCAGCTATTCCTCAATTATAGAAAGAAGAAGGAAATTAAAATGTGATGGATTAAATAAGAGGGTGAACTGGTACTTATTTCCTAACTAGAAATTACCATTTTTGTGCTTTTAAATTGATAATTATCAGCACCGTACTTTATTCACTTTTGTCAAAAGGTCTTTCCTTTTAATTAAAATTGAGATGCTTCACATTTCTTGCCTTCCCTTAAGAAAATCTTTCAAGCGTTTAAGTCCCTGATATTGGAAAGCTTTAATTACAGCACAGAAAAAGAAGAGTGGAAAGAGCTGGGAGTGGGGGGATGTATCCCTTCATTTCCCATGAACGTGATCACACTGAGAACTCAGGGAGGTCCGGTGCGTTTGTCAACTTGCCAAACATTATGTTCATTAAAGGCCAGAAAGTATCCCTGGGGGGCGGATACACGTGAGCTCATTTCCAATCATTTTACCTGCTCTGCCTCATTTCAGAGCCCAGTCAGATCATCAGCAGACTTCTCACATTGTCCTAAAAAAATATGCATTAAAATTAAGTCACAACACGCATCCGGGTTTGCACCTGTATCTCACACCTGTGAGGAATGCTTTTATATTGAAATAAGACAAGGTTCTTCAGAGAAACAGAATAAATATATATATATATGTATTCTTATACACATGTATGTATGTATATTTTTATATTTTAAATTTTATTTAAAATTTTAAAGACTTATTTTAAGAAATTGGCTTGTGTGATTGTAGAGGCTGGCAAGTTCAAAATCTTTAAGTCAGGTCAGCAGGCTGAAAACTTAGGTAGAAGTTAATGCTACTGTCTTGAGGCAGAATTTTTTTTTTTTTTTCCAGGAAACTTCAGTTTTTACTCTGAAGGCCTTCAGCTGACTGAATGAGGGCCATGCACGTGATCCAGTTATCAAGGAGAATCTCTTTTACTTAAAGTCAACTGACCAAATTGTCTACAAAATAGCTTCACAGCACCTAGATGATTTTGATGACATAACTGTGTATTATATAGCCTAGGCAAGTTGATACATAAAACTCATCATCACAGGCATCAAGCTCAAATGTTAGGGTTTGCAGTGGACTAATGCATACTTAAGTACCTGGATGACATCCAGAAGGTACAAAAGCCCAGAGCTTCCCCACTCAGCGTGCTGCCACCTCCATACCAGTGTTGACTCTTTTTCTGTTTTCAGGGTCTAACCCATGTATTCTGGTTCTGACCTGCTCTATTTTCTCCTTATCCTCCTGGAGCAGGAATGAATTAGCAAGTATGTTGAGTGATAGGACAGATTTCACTATTCCTTGAATGCCAACAGAACTCAAAGTCTTATGTCTCATGATTTTCCACTTGATTTCCATTTTTATGCTTTGGGTAATGAGGTTTAACTTGCCTCTCCATTGGGAATATAGATTCCTGGAAGGTAGAGAATATTTCATCTCATTTTCTGTGTGTAGAGTTCACAGTTAGGGTTCAGGTGATACTCAGAAAATACATTCAGAATTTTAGAGATGTATGGAGTTGTGAAACTAGCAAAATATTAATCATTCTTTTGAGACACAGTCTCGCTTTGTCACCCAGGCTGGAGTGTAGTAGCATGATCTCCACTCACTGCAACCTCTGCCTCCCAGGTTCAAGTGATTCTCCTGCCTCAGCCTCCTGAGTAGCTGGGATTGCAGGCGCCCACTGCCACGCCTGGCTAATTTTTGTATTTGTAGTAGAGACGGGGTTTGCCATGTTGGCCAGGCTGGTCTTGAACTCCAGACCTCAAATGATCCACCCACCTTGGCCTCCCAAAGTGCTGGGATTACAGGCATGAACCACGACACTCTGCCTAATCATTCATTTTAAGTGATTAAATCATCCATCTTCTTTTAGTACATCCATCATCCTTTTTCCTTCCTTCCTTCCTTCCTTCCTTCCTTCCTTCCTTCCTTCCTTCCTTCCTTCCTTCCATCTATCCATCCACTTATTAATTCAATAAATATTTACTGTTTTCCTTCTTTTGAGAGGTGTTTGACCTAAACTAAGAGGTATGGAGGTTAAATGACTTGTGGGAAATGAGAATGTTTTATTCTCTCGTTTCCCACAAGTCACTTATATTATTGCTAAAATTTAGTAACTGCAATAAAAATAGATGATTCTGGACAATGTATATCATTTTATTTACTTCTAATATGGATATCAGATTGGTTCTCCTGCCTCTGAGTCTCAGTTGAGATCACAAAGAGGTGATAGATAACAGCTCATTGGGAATTGGCCATTTGCAACCAAAGTTTGTGATATAGTTGGGACGACTGATTGAATAACTGGGTCACAATAGGAGACATCTTAAATTACTAAAGCGACATGATTTTGGAAAGTCTGGTTTCATTTGTTTCACTAAACTACCAGTAATACCTTATGTTTCCAACTTTGGTTTTTGTCAGTTAAGATCTGGCTTAATATCCCTCATGGAAAAGATGGACAATTTAGGCAAAAGGTATTTATAAAGATAAAGCTTAGGCAGGGCACAGTGGCTCACGCCTGTAATCCCATCACTTTGGAAGGCTGAGGCGGGCAGTTCACGAGGTCAGGAGTTCGAGACCAGTCTGGTCAACATAGTGAAACCCCGTCTCTACTAAAAATACAAAAAATCAGCCACGTGTGGTGGTATGCACCTGTAATCCCAGCTACTCAGGAGTCTGAGGCAGGAGAATCACGTGAACCCGGGAGGCAGAGGTTGCAGTGAGCCAAGATCACACCATTGTACTCCAGTGTGAGACTCCATCTCAAAAATAAAAAATAAAAATAATAAAGTTTAAAGGAGAAGTATATATTTATGTTTTATATATTTAATTAGCACATGCTCCAACCGTACAACTGCCTTCAGAAAATACCTTTCTGACAAAATTAGAATAGAGTAAAGGAGACATAGGGGGTAGGGAAGAGAGGGGTTAGGTGGGTAAATTTAGGCTGTGCCAAAAAAAGTGGGGACCCTAGGAGTGGGGTACCTGGGACTAGCATTGGCAGAAACCACTTGAGCCTCCAGCCAACATCCTTTTGCTGAGGCCTCTGCATGGTTGATAGAGCAGTCCCAAAGATGTAAATGGAGCAATTAAGCATCATTCAATTTATAGTGCTCTTGGCAAAAAAAGATCTTTCAGAATTCTTCATCTGCCCTAGGCAAACCTTTAGAGGCTCTCCTTTTGCTTATTCACACTTGTGGCAATTTTCCAAGAAGAAATTCCACTAAAAAGAGTCTTTTTTAATCCAAATTAAGCAAATGAGGAAGTAGTCTAGGATTATGGTAGGAGTTAAAATTCTGGTGTCAGACTGCCAGAGTGCAAAAACCTGGCCCAGGTTTCCCTCCTGTCTACTAAGCAGGTAGGGGGCGGGTGTGAAGAGGTGGTGGTGGGGGGTTGGTTTACCTTGACTAAGCTGCTTCTCTGAGCTTCCACATTCCCACTTGTAAAATGGAGTAATAGCAGTCTTTACTTGGCAAAGTGGTTAGAAGGACTAGATGAGCCACTTCTAAAGAAGTGCTCAGTGCATAGTAAGCAAGAGAAATGCTGACTATTGTTCACATATGTACAGTGAATGGGACTGTTAGATGACCATCACATCAATGATAATTACATTTCCATGATTTTTCCTTTTAACTCGTAATACCTTTGGGTATTTAGCTGGAACACAACATAATTTACTAAATCGATACAGTAGAATGCTCTTTAATAATGATGTCTACTTTGTTTTCTTGTCCTTAAATCAAATGGAGCTAAGTGCAGTGGTCCAGCTATTCAGGAGGCTGAGGTCAGAGGATAGTTTGAACCCAGGAATCTGAGGTTAGCCTGGGCAATATAGCAAGACACCATCTCTAAAAAAAATCAAATGGAGAAAACTATTGGTCCGTGTTCTATGTTATAGACAAGATACAAAAGACAAACTCAGATTAATGCAAGTTAACCGACTCTATAAAAATTCATAGAATTTTATTATTTCAACTGCCTTTTCTACCATTATTATATTTATTGACTCTGCCTAGGCATGCTTTAAAAATTCTATAAACATGTAAAAGTATATTCATAACTAGATATCCATCAACATTGAAAGAGAACCTAAAACAACTTATCCCCCGTTCTTTTACCCAAGTGTATTTTCTTCAAAGCCATCTATCTGTATCTGGTATTATATTACACATTTCAACTTTTCTAGTTTATCATCCCTTCCTAAAATGCATACCTGAGGAGGGTGGGGACTCATTTGGTCTTGCTCACCAGTGAGCCTCTGGTGCTCTGATAACACTCCAAAAATACATGTAGAATGAATGTCATGTAAATAAATTCAGAAAATGGGCATTTATATTACTAACTTGAATATGTATTCACAATTTCAGTTAATATCCGCCTGCTTTTATTATTTGTCTTGTGAGGTATGACATTTCCAATGCAAGCCTTGCCCTACTGAAGCCATCATTTGCTGAATGTGTAATTTTCATCAAACTGTACTTTAATATTAATCAAAATGAAAAGAATCCTCTTCTAAATATTTGTTGACCTTGAGCTTGTATCATGTTTGCATAATGAGATTTAAGTAGAACATACTTTAAGGCACACAGAGCTATTTTTTCGTATTCTATTACAGATAAGATACAGATGACAAACTTAGATTAATCCAAGAATCAAAAATAAAAAGACAAAAGATCAAGAAAAAGCTGTTTTTTTTGTTTTTGTTTTTTTTTTAAGATTAGCAAAACGCACAAGCCCTTGGTGTGATTATCCCAGAAGAAAATAGAGAGGACATAGCGAAATAATATTAAGAATGAAAAAAGTTATCTAATACAGGATTAGTAAAGGTTTTTAATATCATGAGAAAACATAATTTCAATAAATTTAAATCTTAGTTTAGACAATTTTCTAGCAATTATAATTTTACAAAACTAACTCAAGAAGAAAAAAATGTGAATAAACCACTAATTGTCAAAGTATTATATACAAACTCATTCTAAGCCTAGAAAAAAAACTGGGAGAAGTCCTCAACTTGTTCTACATGGTTAATATAACCTAGATACCAAAGTTTAAATCTCTTTTTATGAATTATATGAATTTTATGAAAAATTCTAAATAAAGCATTCATAAATTGAATATTTTAAAACCCCAAATACATCATGACTCAGGAATGAGGCCTGCCTTGACACAGAAAAACCTACTAATGCAATTCACTACATTAATAGAGTAATGTAGACACACCATAGATCACCTCAAAAAGTGCCAAAAAGGCAATAAAATTAAATAGTTATGGCTTGTAAAAACTGGAAGTAAACTAAAAACAGATGGAGACTTTTTCATCTGATAAAAGGTATCTACCAAAAACAAAAATAAAAACAAACATAAAACAAGTAAACACATACAAACCTACTGTGAATTTCTCACTCTGTGGCTACAAATGAGTAATTGTAGGGTCTTTGGCAGCTAACAGATCTGGAGGAGCCCTTGACCTTTTGTAGGACTTAGAATTTTAAGTACAAAATTTCCAGGTAAGTTTGACTGAATAAATTGGCACCAACTTTGGAAAAAAAAAAAAACTGAGCCTTCATCACAACCATCTTGGATTACTGAGCAGGAATCCTATACAAGATAAGTTTTTAAAAAATATAAAACAACAACTCACATAATGTCTAAATAAACACATTAAAGATGTAACCCATTCATTAATGAGGGAACCAAGATCTTACCGTCAATTCAAAGAAGAATTCAAAACGCAAACACACATACATAGGAAATAAATGCTGAAATAAATTTATAAATAAATGCAAAATTAGTCAATATTTCCAGGGCAATTGTGAACTATATCTCCACTGGGTACAGTTTGTTTGAGCTTTTATTGGCAGGAACCAGTTGGATGACAGTTTTTGTGGAGGTGTGAAGTAGCTCAAAGACAACAAAAGGCAGAGCCCATGCAGAAGGTGCCACCCCACCATCCACTTGCCCATTTTAACATCTTTCACAATTTCTGTTAACAGTTTAAATCATATTTTGATGTTGACCTCTTTTAAATACTTGATTAGGGAATAATTTTCTTTATTCTCTGATGTTTCTGATGCTCGGTGTAATAAAGAGTTTTTATTTTCTTATTTCTCTTTAAAACACGAAATCAGTGGAGCCATGTGCCAATGTCAGTTAGATATGTCTATGGGAAGTTAGACCACACTCCTGTTGGGCCCCAGCTGGATTACCTCAATTGCTAGCAAAATGCTTGCAAGGAAAATGTGGAGACAGCCTAAGCTACAGAAACCATCTTACTTTTTCCTGACAACATAAGTTTTCAAAGCAATATTTAAACAAAAGACAACATTTTTTTCCCCAAGTAAATATCTACAGCCTTCCTCCTAACGTATGTTACTCCCAAATCATGTCCTTGTTATTTACTGGTATCCAAATGTCTACATGTGAGAGTATTCCTTGTGGATTAGGGTGTTAGTATCTAGGAGTCTTCTCTTTTATGAAATGCAAACATTCTTTGAGCACAATTGCAGCATCAGCTGTGATATTTACCTAAATATTTCCCAAGGATAAGTGGCTTGGGTCAGAGCCCTGAGGTTACAGGATGTAGGGTTTGACCAGCAAGAGATTTGAGGGCAGGTAGCTATCCCATGAGAAAGAAAGTATCAGACACAGCAGCATTATCCCAGGACATGGGGTCCTGGAGGTTAGAGGCAGCCTACAAGAAAGCAGGGATCCCAAAAAGAGACAGGAAGGTGCTAAGGACAAAACTCATCTCTGTGTCTACTCCCAGCCTGATCCTTGATTATCAGAATGATCCAGTTCACAATTTCCAATGCTGAAGACAAAGAGGAAAGATTTGGGGCTGAGACTGACCTATGTTGTTTGTTTATATACAGGACATTAGGTACCCTAGGCCATTGACCTCGTAGAGAACAGGCAGCATTTGTTGTCTGCCAACTCTGGATTCTGCAGGCATCAAAGGATTAGACTCTCGTAATGAAATCAGCCCTTTAAGCTACTCGGAAGACTTACGATAGGGATCACTACCCAGATTAATTTGCTACCAAATAAAGAATGAGAGGCCAAGATAAACAAGAGAGAGCAGCCAGCTGGTAGGGTTTGAAAAAAAAAAATGCAAGCCATTCATTTTCCTTTTGTTCTTTTATTTCCAATTGAATTATGATGGCTCATCTTTTCTAACCTGATATGAGCTGAATTTTTTATGATTTAAATTTGCTTATTATATTTCTATTGCAGAGTGGTTCTCTGAAGAAGGAACCTGCTGCTGCCTGTCATGGTGCCATGATGGTATTGTGCAAATCCTCAAGGCAGCTTTCCAGGGCTGCTGTCAGCCTGGCTCATGCCCTTTAGCCACTGGGCAGTAAATGAGGATCTCTAGGACTGAACATAATTTGAGGGGCCCAGTGCAAAATGAAAATACAAGGTACCTTGTACAAAATAAATTAAGACTTTCATCAGAGCAACAGGGGCCTTCTGAGTCCAGGGCTCAGACTACACACCCATGAAGTTGACCTTGGGGGTCTCAGTGATGGGATAAGCAAATCCTTTCCCATTAGCAATTACATAAACTGTCTTGCCAGAGACTGAAGACTTACAACTTGGGAGTCAGATACACTTCGTAGCCTAGAAAGCTGACTTTAATAAAAGTAGTGCATCTAGAAGAAAGATGTTTATTTATAGAGGTGGCTTGGTATGTTTTGAATTTGTGTCCTTACCCAAATATTGTGTCAAATTGTCATCCCTAATGTTGGAGGAGGGGCCTGGTGAGAGGTGATTGGATCACAGGGAGGGACTTCCCCTTGCTTTTCTCTCAATAATGAGTTCTCTTGCGATCTGGTTGTTTAAAAGTGTGTGACACCTCCCCCTACTGTCTCTTTCTCCTTCTCCGGCCATGCAAGACATGTCTGCTTCTCCTTCACCTTCCACCATGATTGTAAGTTTCCTGAGGCCTCCCCAGACATGCTTCTTATACAGCCTGTGGAACTGTGAATCAACTAAATCTCTTTTCTTTATAAATTAGCCAGTCTCAGTTCTTTATAGCAATGCGAGAATGGACTAATACATGGCTTCACCTTAGATTTCTTGGAATCTGTAAGTTGATCCAAATTGCTTGATGAATACATTCTCTAGGGATCCACGGGAATCTCTCTTTGAGAAGATTTTTCTTTTGTGGCTTCACTTAAAATCTATCTACCTTTACATGTGTGCATTTATATTGAGGTGATTGATTATTTGGGTAACACCTCCATGTATACGATATTATAGGGCCCCCATTTGTATTAGGGTTTGTAATTCTGTCAGCATGAAGCAGTCATTTCAACAGACAGTATTTAATTTTTAATGTAGGGTTTATCTAAACAGGTTCTGCAGAGGTATTCTTGGGGTGCCCCAGTGCTCAAGTTAGGAAAACGCTGCTTTCGGTCTAAGTCAAGTTCTAATCTAAAGGTTTTGAGATCTTAATGATTAATAAGTTCTATGCATGTTCTAATGACCATATGTAAAGCTAAATGCCATATGCAAACCAAATCTTTGAAAGAATTGATGGAAAATGGCGATCTTCATTCAGATAAGATTTAGCCTAGTGGTTACAAAAAATTCCAGATAACCACATATCGAGGAAGAGTAATGTAGCAACAACAACAGTTTTGAGTACTCATCATATGACAGATACTTTTGGTGTATTCTTCCAGTCCTGTGAGATAGGTCTTTGTTGATCCTCCATTTTGCAGATGAGAAAAATAAAGCAAGAAGGATTCAGTAACTCACCCAGGTCTCCAGGCAGCAGGAGGCAGAAGTCAAATTTAATTCCCCAGAATCTGACTCTAAAGCAAGTGCTTTACCCTCTCAATTTCATTTCTCTACACACTGGTGCTGGAAAATGCATGAAAGTTTGCATCATTTCAAACTTTCACATGAGCATGAAGATCAGCAGAGTTTATGGGGATGTGAGTGTTTTAAATTGTAGGTTTTATTATTATTCAGGCATAGTGAGTTCAGCAGATCAGGAGATGACTGCCATTGAAAGGATGGTTTATTACTCCAGAGGAGGAGGCAGCCACTCCATACAGGGCCCTTTGGGAAAGTGCCAGGGTTGGTCAGGAAGCAGAGGGACTGGGAGGAGAACATGGACAAGAGTCTTTACTACGGTTCCTGTGAGAAGGAACAGGTGAGGCAGGATAGACAGACTTAGGATTGTCTGGTTTAAATAGTTCCAAAGGGCTCTGGGCTGCAGGGGCTGTCTCTCATTGCCTGGTACCTGGCCATGGGATGATTTGGGCAGGTGAATGGTTGGGGAGGCTTGTGGGAGTCTGATGAAGAACGTCTTTGGGGCATGGGCTCTGGGTTAGTTGGTTTGCATCTGGAAGACACCCTTGTAGGCAAATAATTTATCTTTAGGAATTGGCTGTCCCTGGGAGGGGCAGTCTCTCCAGGGTCAGCAAGGCCCCAGATGTCAAAGCTTCAGAATTAGAAGATATGCTTAATGCATTGACCTGGAAGACCTGGACTGACAAGAGGGACAGGGACTGCTGCCTGGTCTAAAGAGTCACCTCTTAGGACCAGTGTCCTCCCCTTTGTTAAAAGAAGACAAAGAGTCCTTGAAGAATGATCATAAAAGGATGATGCCAGAGTGTCTTGTGGAGACAGCCACATTCATCAGAGCTACAGCCACATGTCTCAAAGATGTAGATGTGTGGGTAAATGGCACTTGAAGCAGAAAGTAAATGTGACATTTAGTGATTGTAAGTAATCAAGATGACACTTCTTGGTGATTAGGCAGGGATGATAAGTAATTTTTTAAAAGCTTAAAATGCCTATTGCTTTTGATCTTTGTTAGTCTGCTAATGTCAATAAGTAGAATTCATGCCAGTGACACCTAACATCAGTCCTTTCTCCCTGGCCCAGCAAATAAACAAAAACACAGATGAGGCTGCCTGGAGAACTGGGTGTTGCCCGTCACATGCAACACACAGGATGAGCTTGGGTTCTTTGGGCTCCACATTAGGGGTCTTTCAACTAGTACCCAGACCCCAACCCGCCTTCTCTTGGCTGAGTTCTGGAGCAGACTTCCAAGCGCTCCTTTATTTCTGTTTGGAATCTGGGAGTCTTGGTGGTTGAAGACATAAGGGACCAAGATATCTGGGCTTGGAGGGGAGGATTCTAGAGTTCTAAGAAGAGGCACTAAGCTCTAGAATTGAGAAGTAGAAAAGGAAGAGAGGAGAGGGACAAGCAGTGTGAACAAAAAGTTGGGGCGGCTGGGTTTTGTACACCCAGAGGTTCTCAATGAATGAGTCTCTATCAGCCCCTGAGGCTCCCTCTCTCTCAAGGGGCAGGAGAATACCTGGGGGAAGTGGGGTAAAGAGGTCATGGAGATTAGCAGTTTTTCACCCTTTGGAAGTGTTCGGCCATGTGATGGAGCCTCCAGACCCAGAATCTCATTTAGTCCTTATACAACCTGAAGAAGTTCCAAAACCTTAGGGGCAAACACATCCCATCTCTTTCATTTTTCCCGCCACTGAAAATGGGTTTATCCTTCAAGGGCACTCATATTTGGAGGTCCAGTATCTCCCCTTTGATGTTCTCTCCTCCTCAAATTGTCCACAAACCTGGAGGGCTGATGTGGTCCAAATGGACCCAGGTTTAATCAAACTGTCACCCCACTGAGAGCTGAGCTTCAATTGGTGCTCGCTGCCACATGGCTTGAGCTGAGTGCTGGTCCTATCCACCTGGAAGATGCTGCCAGGCAGCTGCTGACCCAAGCTCTTTCCCAAGACATTGTGTTTTTTTAAGAGTGGCCAATGATACTTGGAGCTAAACTCAGCTAATAGGATGCTGTGATCTGAGGGCCTCTGCTTTCAGAGCTCAGCCACTAGAACAAAAGGTCTCTCCCCGCCCCCTCCTTCTAAAGGTGGCCTCCTTACTACTAGCAGGGAGCCAGACAGTCTTATTAGATGTTCCCCTGAAAGTAAAGCTGCTACCTGCTCACCCTTAGGCAGCTGCACTTGACTCCAAGCTCTTTCAGTATCTTGAAATTGCTTGATTCTCTTTCTTTTTTTGTTTTTCAATATATTTTATTTTTAGAGCAGTTTATGTTCACAACAAAATTGAGAAGAAAGTACAGAAAGTTTCTGTACACCCCCTGACTCCATACATGATTGCATCACCCTAGTCAACAGTCCACACCAGAGTGGTACATTTGTTACAACTGATGAATCTGCATGGACAACTCATAATCACCCAAAGCCCATAGTCTAAGTTAGGGTCACTCTCAGTGCCATATATTTAGTGTGATTTGACTATGTGTAATAATGTACAGAGATACCTGTATGACAGAGTGTCATACAGAACAGTTTCACTGCACTGAAAATCCTCTGTGATCCTCCCATTAATCCCTTCCTCCCACAAACCTCTTTTCACTGTCTCCATAGTTGTGCCCTTTTACAGAATGCCAGACCATTGTAATAACACAGTATGGGGCCTTTTTAGATTGGCAACCTTCCGAGTTTTGGAAATTATGTAAAAATCTGCTATACATTTCCCTGAGAAGGTTTTGATTGGATATAAGTTTTCAACTCGCTTGTGAAAATACCAAGAAGTATGCTTGATGAATTGTATGGTAGGAATCTGTTTAGTTTTGTAAGTAATAGCCAAATTGTCTTCTGAAATGCTAGTAACATTTTTCATAATCACCAGCAATGAATGAGAGTTCCTGCTCCCCAACGTCCTCACCAGCATTTGGTGTTGTCAGGGTTTTATATCTTGTCTGTTCTAATAAAAGTGTAGTGCCATCTCATTGTTGCTTTGACTTGCAATTTCCTAATGACATATGATGTTGAGAGTTTTTTCATTTGCTTATTTACCATCTGTATATCTTTTTTGACAGAGTTTCTGTTCAAGCCTTTTGCCCATTCTTTAATTAGGTTGTTCATTTCTTTTTGTTGAGTTGCAAGTATTCTTTGAATATCTTGAATAATATTTCTTTCCAGATATGTACTATGAAAATATTTTTCTCCCAGTCCATGGCTTGTCTTCTCATTCTCTTAACAATGTCTTTCACAGAATTTTGGGTCCTTTTTGTTTGTTTTTAAATTTCAGTGAAGGTCAACATATTATCACTGTACTCACGGTAAATTAGATTTTCTCCTGTCTTCTTGGGGTTTTACAGTTTTGTGTTTACATTTAGGTCTGTAACCCATTATGAGTCAATTTTTGAAAGGGGTGTAAGGGCTAGGCCTATAGTCATTTTTTTTTTTTTCTGCATGTGGATGTTTAGTTGTTACAACACCGTTTCTTGAACAGATTATCTTTTCTCCATTGTTTTGCCTTTGATTCTTTGTAAAAAATCATCAGTTAACTATATTTGTGTGGATCTATATCAGGTCTGTATTTTGTTCCTTTGATCTACTTGCCTATTATTTTGCCAATACAACACTCTCCTGATGATTATGGCATTGTAATAAATATGGAAGGTGAATAATATCAGTCCTTTTACTCTTACTCTGTTATTCTTTAATATTGTATTGATTATTTTGAGTCTTTTTCTCCTCATATAAATTTTAGAAACAGCTTCTCAAAATCCACAGAATAATTTCCCGGGGTTTAGATTGGGATTGTGTTGAGTCTATAGGTCAACTTGGACAGAAATGACATCTAGACATTGAGTCTTTATATAAATAAAAATAAAATATTTCTCCATTTATTTAGCTGTTTGATTTCTTTCATCAGAATTTTGTAGTTTTCATCTTGTACTTATTTTGTGAGACTCATAAGTATTTCATTTCAGAAAGTGCTAATTTTAATGGAAAACAATTTATTTTTCATTAAAATTTATTTTTAATTATAATTTAATTTGTAGGAAAACAGTTTAATTGTGTTAACCTTATATCCTGTACCTTATTATAATCACTTACTAGTTGCAGAAATTATTTTTGGTTATTTTGGATTTTCTACATAGACAACACTGTCATTTGTTAAAAAGAGCAGCCTATTTCATTCTTCACCAGCAGTATACCCCCTTTTCTCATATCACTGCTTTAAGACTCCCAGTAAAATGTTAAGAAGGAGTGCTGATAGAGAACATCCTTGCCTTGGTCTTGACGTTAGCAGGGTAATTTCTAGTTTCTCACCATGTTGGTTATGATGGTAGCTCTACATTTTTAAATAATATTCATTATCAAGTTAAGGAAGTTCTTCTCTATTCTTTGTTGAGCTGGTTTTTACCATGAAAGGGTATTCGATTTTCTCAAGTGCTTTCCTGTCTGTTGATAGGGTCATGCTACTTTTCTTCTTCATATATAGGATGGATTGCATTACTTTCTTTTTATTTATTCATTTATTTATTTTCTTTTCAACTTATTTTAGGTTGAAAGGGCACGTGTAACAGGTTTGTTACATGGGTAAATTGTATGTCGCGGGGGCTTTGTGTACAGATAATTTTGTCACCCAGGTAATCGGCCTAATACCTGATAGGTAGTTTTTCAATCCTCACCATCCTCCCACTCTCATTTGTGGACTGGATAAAGAAAATGTGGTATATATACACCATGGAATACTATACAGTTGTTAAAAAATGACATCATGTCCTTTGCAGCAACATAGATAGAGCTGGAGGTCATAATCCTAAGTGAATTAATGCAGGAATAGAAACGAAATAAATACTTCATGCTCTCACTTATAAGTGGGAGCTAAACAATAAGTACACATGGACATAAAGAAGGGAACGATAGACACTGGAGTCTACTCTCTTAAGAAAAGGCAAGATGACATTCCGGTGTCCACCTGGCGAGAACAGAAAAAGGAAAAAAAAAAAAAAAGAAGAAGATTGACTCGTCCCCAGGGCGTCTTCCTACACTTAGATTCTGAATGATACTATGCTTTCCATCACTCCTTTCCTTTCTACTCTTAGTACAAATATCCTTAAAGAGACTTTTAGGGCCGAAGTCAAAGTCACTTTGTTTCACATACATACCCCAACATCTGCTACTTCTTTTCTTGATACTTAAATTCACTTAACAGGAGATCTGGCCTTTCTTTCCAGCCTTTAATTGATGGTTAAAGCTTTCTGAAAGGCTAGCAGAAGTAATCTGTTAGTGCAATTGGGTTTCACTCCTAATTCTTAGTGTCATTCTACAGTTCTTTTTGAAGCCGTGACCTGTGATCATCTTGATCAGGGATGATCAACCTACAGCTCATGGGTCAAACTCAGTGAGCTGCTTGTTTTGTATGAGCTGTGAGTGTCCACAAAAGTTTTATTGGAACATAGCCATGCTTCTTCCTTGTCCCTGTTTTCAAAGACCAATTTTATTCTATGACAGCAGAGTGGAGTAGTTGCAACAGAGACTGTATTTCCTGCAAAATCTAAACTATTTACTCTTTGACTCTTTACAAAAAAAAAAAACACCCCAAAAACAAACCAAAAAAAATTGCTAACTCCTGGTCTAGGTAGCATGAGGTTCAGTTTCTGGCTGCAACACTCACTACTGGGGAGGCATTGAGCCAGTGCCATTCTCCTAGGAAGTGCTCCACATAGCAGCTATTGGCACACAAGTCATATGGAGATGGGGAATCCTAAGGAAAAGAATGGTCGACTTTGGATAAACTTATTGAACGTTTGAATTCTCACAGTATCCTGGTTGTATAATTTCTGCACATATGGGATCTGCATCCTGAGTTTTTTTCTATCCAGTTCATGTTTGTAGAAGTATCTTACGTGTGCAGATGATGAAGCAATGCCTTTAAGCAAATGCCTTTAAATAATGCCTTGAGCAAAATGATGCATTTGAGTGTCTGAGTTTATTGTCAGTATTACCAAGTACAATGCTTGACTCCTGCTTTGGTAATGTCAGGAAGTGTGGCAGATGGTGGGGAGACAAGAGGAATCATTCAGGAAGAAGCCAAGGAGCTCCCAGGGTAAAAGAAGCAATTAAAATGCAACCCTTGGATGGGCTCAAATGCAGTCTGCCTCCTCTTCCTTACCACGGGCCAGATCCAGTCTTTCTTAATCGAAGGGGTCAAGCTAAAGTTCTTATCAACAAAAGTGGTGTCGCTTAGGAAAATCATATTCCTTAGCTAATTTTAGGTGCTGTTTTGTGCTTCCTGTGTTACCAACCTTCTAAACAGTAAATAAGAGAACATTGCTATCTATAAAAAATCTTTTAGTTGTAGTGTCAACTTACAAAAGAATTGACAAAAAGGAGTGGAAGTTCTTTTAAGTCAGAGTAGAGCTAGAAGAACATAAAGTCTTAATCCTTTCCCTGCTTACCTTAGGGGTGGTGGATGTTTTTCAGGGCTCCATGGGGGGCTGGCGTGGTGTTTGGTCATGCTGACTGGGGAGCCAGATGATCTATCTGAGCTCTGGTGTTGGCTTTGCCGTGTAACCCTGAACTGTCGAATCAACCACTATTCCAGGATGGTTGATTTTATGTGTCAACTTGGAGATGTTTTGGGATGAGATTAACATTTAAATTGATAGACTAAGTAAAGTGCATTGCTCTTCATAATGTGGGTGGGCCTCATCTAATCAGTTGAAGGCTTGAGTACAACAAAAAGACCGCCTTCCGGAGCAAGAGTAAATTCTCCAGCAATTGCCTTCAGATTTCATCTGCACCATTGGCTCTCCTGGGTCTCCAACCTGCCGGTCCACACTGAGACTTGGACTTGCCAACCTCCATAATCACATGAGCCAATTCCTTATAATAAATTTCTTTGAATATGCGTGCGCACGCGCACGCACACACACACACACACACACACGTTTGATTTCTCTGGAGAATCCTGACAAATTTAATTCTATGAATAGAATAAAAGTCTCTGTTAACTTAAAGTTCCTGTTCAGTTTAAAATTAAAAAGGTACTAATGGCTCCTGGGTTGAATCCTTGACCATCATATGCACACGTGCTTTAACCCCAAACAGACAGCTTCGTCTTTCTTTCTTGCACAGGCAAAATGGCTTCTCATCTTTGGAGTGGTCGAGAGCCTAGGTGCGGGATCCAGACTCCCTAGGTTCAAATCCGAACTCTGTCACTTGGTAGCTTTGTGACCTTGTGTAAGCCACTTACCTACTCTAGGCGTCAATTCCCTCATCTGTAAAATGGCAAAATAATACTCACCTCATAGGATTACTGTGAAAAGTAATGACTTAATGCAAGTAAAGCGCTTAATGAATTATCTGGCACTCAGTAAATGCTTGTCCCAGTTAGAATAGATCTGGTTCGTCTGCAGTGATGAAACATCAGTCTGCTCAGAACTTGGCTAGAAATGCTTAAGCAGTTGAGTGGAGCCTTAAAAGAAGCAAGTAGAAAAAAAAAATTCTGCTCTGTGCCTGAAGGAGGGAGAAATGAAATCCTTGACAAATAGAATGAATAATTTCCCCAGTTGCTATTATTAATATGTATTATGTGGCTAGATTCACCTTGTTTTCTTGCTCAGGGAAAATAATTTCTGTGAATATTGGATTGACGCTTCTATCAAAAAGCATCTTCTCTGTCCTGTTTAACAGAGAAAACGTGGTTCCCCTCCTCCAGTAGTTAAAGCCCTGAGCTGTGTCCTCCAGTGCCCAAGCAGAGAGCATTTAGTATCTTGGGCTGTTATCAAGGAGCTTCTTTATAGAAGCACTGACACCTTCGGTGGTTGGAAATAGTTAAAATGCAAATGTGCCAGTATTTACTAGTTTTTGGAGCTCATGCCTCGTGCATTTCATTCTGAACTTGTTACTCAATGCCTCTGAAATCACCCTTGCTAATTTAGGCCCCTCGGAAATAATTCCACCAAGGCAGAAAATTAGCAACCAAAGAAGTTTCGTTGGCCTTTAGATCATTTTCTTTCATAACTTGTAATTTTCTGTAAAATTGTAAATTTTCCGTTAAATTGTAAATTTAACTTTCTGTTCTCCATTGACTTTTCATTTGTCCATTATATTACATGTGTAGTGGCAACCTTGATTTTTACACATCATCCACATTCACTTAGCAAGGGTTGATCCATTATGTGGACCCCTTCTGGGGATGTGTGGACTGTGTCTATCAATTTAAGAATGTTATATATGGACACATAATGGGTATTATGAATAAGTTTTAAAAACCTGTGCACAGAAATAATGCACTTCAGGGACATTTTAAATGGATATTCCTTATTTTTAGCTGAATCCCCACTAAGAGTCTAGGTGTATTATAGGTGAGTGATCTGTGCCCTTGATAACCTTAAAATTTGGAATTTCTGTACTGAATAAGATTCATGCTAAGCATTTAAGGATGGTCTGTTGGATTCATGGCAAGTGTTGTCTACTGGATTCATAAGATGGATCTTGGAGAACTTTTTATAAATAGATAATCCCATGTGCTATAGCTATGAGATTCCTAGAGCATAGAGATAATCGCTCTTTCATCATTGCGATTTCAAATTTATAATTTGAAAAAGTCAGAAAACTCAGTGAGGAACCTTAAAGAATGTCTAGGCACCCAACTCTTGATGCATACAAGCTACCCAATGTAAGAATGTACATCTTATGAATACTGAATATTCAACATTGGTTGAAAGGTGTGTGGGATAATCGTGTGATAGTGGGAGGAGGATGACCTTTATTATTTGTAAATATGATATTTAATGCAACCCAAGTTTAAATTTTAAACCATTTCTCATTAGTGCATTTTCATATGAAATTTGAATAGTATGAAATCAATTATGCAAAGGAAAAGTACTTGACTGTTGATAAGAAAAAGGAATGCTGTATTAGGAGTCAGGAGACGTAGCTCAGTACGCACTCAATCTGTGACTTTCAACAAACAATTGCTCCCCTCAAAGCCTCAGTCTCCTGAATTGCAGAATGAAAGAATGACACTGGATCCTGTTTCTTTTTTTTTTTTTTTTTTTTTTTTGAGACGGAGTCTTGCTCTGTCACCCAGGCTGGAGTGCAGTGGCCGGATCTCAGCTCACTGCAAGCTCCACCTCCCGGGTTCACACCATTCTCCTGCCTCAGCCTCCCAAGTAGCTGGGACTACAGACGCCCGCCACCTCGCCCGGCTAGTTTTTTTGTATTTTTAGTAGAGACGGGGTTTCACCGTGTTAGCCAGGATGGTCTCGATCTCCTGACCTCGTGATCCGCCCGTCTCGGCCTCCCAAAGTGCTGGGATTACAGGCTTGAGCCACCGCGCCCGGCTTGGATTCTGTTTCTAGGTTCCTTTGTACTTTCAAAATCTTTAAGAATCTTTTGTTGTTGTTGTTGACAAAAGGATTTAAAGAGTAGGGACAAGTGACCATCCCTAAGTGGTGAAAAGAGAAGTTAACCCAAGAGATACATAAAGTGGGGAAGCAGCAGAGTTAGAATTGGAGAAAGCAGGGAGTGAGGTTGAGGGGTGCCACGTTCCCTATAGATAACTCTTGAAGGGTCAGTTTCTCTTCTGTAAAATAGAGACCATAGCTCAGAGGTTTGTTATAAGGGTTAAATGAGATAATGCATAAAACATGCTTCCAGGAATAAAGAATCATGGAAGTGAATAAGGAAGAAAGGAGATGGAGGAAGTGGAGGGAGAGAAAATGACTTAGAAAATGTGTGATTAACTAAGTAATTAATCCTCCCAAAGCTTTCACATTCAGCCAAAGCACATTTGTGCATACAAGTCTCATTTGTCTACCTTGGAATAATCCATTTTGTGAGTTATTCATAGAAGATGACTGAACTCAGCCCGGTTTTCTAATACTCTGCTGCCTTCTTGTTCACCTGTTTTCTGACCAGGAGGCATATAACTCAAGTTTTCATCAGCCTAAGCCCAACCACATTTTGGAGGTATATCTGCATCACAAATTATCTTGGGTTTTCAAAAATCAAAAATAAACCACTTTACCAAAAATTCAATCCCACTCCATCACTTTGGTTTCTCTGTGCCTTGTGCACCATTATTGGCGTGAGGTGTTGTGAGCTAACTGTGCCACATTTTCAGGAGCCTTCATGTCATCCTGTTTCAGCCCTTGACAGGTGCTCCTGCCAGGTTCTCCAGCTTTCCTTTTGATTTCCCCAGGATATTATCATTGTGGCTGGTCAAGGGAGGGGACATCCTGAGAAAATCAGCTAACAGTTCCTCCTGAAAAATTCAAGCTCTCTGATTAGAGGGGCAAGAAATCAAATTAATATGTTTTTAAGCACTTTTTATAGAATTCCCACTATGTGCTAGGTGCACATAGTTCCTAGGTAATGGGATTCAGCAGCCAACTAGCTGACTAAGTCCTTTTGGAGCTAACATTTTAGTGGAGAATGTAGATAACCCCCCAAAAAATTAATAAAGAAGAAATAAAATTTTCGATAATGAGATGTATCATGAAGAAAAAAGCAGGGTAGAAGGGGCAGTGAAAGTGATAGGGTGGTCTGGAAAGGTTGATCTGAGGAGGTGATTTTTGAGATCTGAATGAAGTGGGAGAACAGGCCATGGGGAGGGATAGAGAAAGAGCAATGCAGGCACAGAAAATATTAAATACACAGTGGGTGGGAACTAACAATTAACTTGGCAAATGCAGCTGGAACAGAGTAATGGGTGAAGGACAGAGCCCATTCAGGTAGGCAAAGGTTGGAGTTTCAAGACCTTGTAGGCTAAAGTAAGGGGTTTAGATCTTATCAGAATTGAGATGGTAATCTATTGAATGGTTTTGAGTTGGAGAATGATGCAACTTATTTGCATATTAAAAAGATTACTCTGACTAATATATTGATAGCAGACTGTCATGGGACCAGAGTGGAAGCCGGTTAGTAAATAACTGGAACTGTTTAGGAGAGAGAAGACCGTGCATTTCACTAGAGTAATTATAGGACGGGTAGCTTAGAAGAATAGGATTCAATACATATTTTGGAGAAAAATCCAGCCTGACTTTTTGCTGTGTTTAATGTGGGACGTAAAGGGAAAGAAGGAGTCAAGGATGACTGCTAGGTTTCAGTTTTTAGCGACTGGGTAAATGGTTAACTGAGGAGATGAGGTACTGTATCAGTGAGAACTCATGCAGGAAAAAAGGAACCACTCCAAGTATGTTAAGTATGAAGAGGTTTCATACAGGGAATCAAGTACTTTCAAAAGCATTGGATTAGCTGAGGAAACACAGGTAAGAGAAGGTGCCCAGTAGTACTTAGTTCTGCTGTCACTACTTGGGCCAGTGAATTCAGAAGTTGTTGCTGCCACTCAGATTAGGAAAGTGAAGGAAACTAGTGGTGCCCTACAGCACTGAGAAGAGTAACTGGAATGGATCACCCAGAGGCCACCGCTAAAAATTCATGTCTGCCAAAGCTTTCATGTCCTACATTGATGCATGGGGAAGAAGAGTATGTTCTGCGCTCTTTCATCTTTGAAATCTCTCACTAGTGCACCTCATTAGCAGAATACAGCTGCAACCAGAAACTGAAAGGCAGAAGAGTCTGACAGATAAAGTTTCCAGCCTTTCAGCTGACTGTTGCAAAAGAAAGCATATAACGCAGGACAGAGGAGAGCAACAGAATCTTGTAGGCTAAGGAGAAGATAATGAAATATTTGGATTGTCATGTCATAAATCTGTGTGTCTATCGGACACCCAAGCAGAAGTGTCAAGAAGGAAGTAGAATACACAAGTCTAGGAATCATAGGAAAGGTCAAGGATGGAAATATAAATTGGGGAGCCATTAGAACATAAATGGTAATTAAAGGCATGCAATTGGAGAGTATTACCTAAGGAATAAGTGTAGATAGAGAAAGGTCCTAGAACTGAGCCCTGTATGCTTCTGGAAAAACTTGGACATTGGGGAAATCAGGAAGCACTTCTAGGGTTAAAAGGATTGAAGGTGGCACACGGTGGCTCATGCCTGTAATACCAGCACTTTGGGAGGCTGAGGCGGGTGGATTACTGGAGATCAGGAGTTCAAGACCAGCAGCCTGGCCAACATGGTGAAACCCCATCTCTACTAAATACAAAATTAGCCAGGCATGGTGGCATACACCTATAATCCCTGTTACTTGGGAGGCTGAGGCAGGAGAATGACTTAAACCCTGGAGGCGGAGGTTGCAGTGAGCCGAGATCGTGCCATTGCACTCCAGCCTGGGAAAAAAAGAACAAAACTCCATCTGAAAAAAAAAAAAAAAAAAAGATTGAAGTTGGGACTGGGACCTGACAGAAGCTCAGACAAATGGCTTGCATATTGCAGTCAAGACTACAAGAAGGCTTAGAGGTCAGGAAGAAGAGGAGATGATGCCAGCCAATGCAACTGACAAGGTAGGAGAATAATCTACACAGTATGGTCCTCTGAAAGTCAAATGTCAAATACTGATGAGAGTTGTGTTTTGTTTTGTTTTTGTTTTTGCTTTTGTTTTTGCTTTTGCTTTTGTTTTTGTTTTTGTTGTTTTGAGACAGTCTCTTTCTGTCACCTAGGCTGGAGTGCAGTGGTGTAATCACGGATCACTGCAGCCTCCACCTCCCAGTTCAAGAAATTCTCATGCCTCAGCCTCCTGAGCAGCTGGGATTACAGGTGTGTGCCACCATGCCTGGCCTGATGAGAGTTTTTGTTTTTGTTTTTTAAATCAAATTAAATTAAATTTTACATTCTGGGATACATGTGAAGGATGTGCAGGTTTGTTACATAGGTAAACGTGTGCCATGGTGGTTTGCTACACCTATCAACCCATCACCTAGGTATTAAGCCCAGCATGCATTAGCTATTTATCCTGATGCTCTCCTGCCTTTCAGCCCCTCGCTGACAGACCCCAGTGTGTGTTGTTCCCCTCCCTGCTTCCATATATTCTCATTGTTTAGTTCCCACTTATAAATGAGAACTTATGGTGTTTGGTTTTCTGTTCTTGTATTAGTTTTCTGAGGATGATGGCGTCCAGCTGCATCCATGTCCCTGCAAGGGACGTGATCTCATTCCTTTATATGGCTTCATAATATTCCATGGTATATATGTACCACACTTTCTTTATCTAGTCTGTCACTGATGGGCATTTGGGTTGATTCTATGTCTTTGCTGTTGTGAATAGTGCTGCAGCGTACATACACATGCATGTATCTTTATAATAGATTAATTACTATTCCTTTGGGTGCATACTCAGTAATGGGAT
Source organism: Macaca fascicularis (assembly GCF_037993035.2). Taxonomy (NCBI): domain Eukaryota; kingdom Metazoa; phylum Chordata; class Mammalia; order Primates; family Cercopithecidae; genus Macaca; species Macaca fascicularis. The sequence continues at coordinate 8,823,448 of NC_088377.1, read as the reverse complement.
TGCTGGGTCAAATGGTATTTCTGGTTCTAGGTCTTGGAGGAATTGCCACACTGTCTTCCACAATGGTTGAACTAATTTACATTCCCACCAACAGTCTAAAAGCATTCCTGTTTCTCCACAGCCTTGCCAGCATCTGTTGTTTCTTGACTTTTTAATAATCATCATTCTGACTGGCATGCGATGGTGTCTCATTGTGGTTTTGCTTTGCATGTCTCTAATGATCAGTGATGAGAGTTTTTAACAAGATGGAGTATGAGAGTTCAACACTGTATTTGGCCAGATGGAAGCTGTGGGAAACCTTAAGCAGAGTCGTCTTCAAAATCTTGAATGAAGTAGATGGAGGTAGGGATAGAGAACGTGCAGTGAGCATATAAAGAGAGAATTTACAGAATTATTTGGACTCATTGTGACGTAATATAAGGGGAGCAGAAAAAAAGAGCAGCAGTTGGAAATGATGTAGAATCTGGGGAGAGACCTTTTAAAGAAATGTGATATCAAGGCTTGTGTGTGTGCTGAGAATGATGTGTGATCTTGGAAGTCAGCTTGAGAATGGAGCAGTCAAAACACAAATTGGTTGGCAGGTCATGATCAACACGAGAGGAATCTCTATCCTGCTTCCAGGCTATCCTTGGCACTGTTATTTTTTAAAAAATAATGCACTGACTTTGCTTTCAAAGAAATTACTGGACAGTTAAAATATACACATGTGCAAAAATTGAGGAGCAATTTCCTATAAAATGTAAGCAAGAATAATAGTTATTTTATGTTATTTCTGTAAGTGTTAGTGGCAGTAAGTAAAGAATGAATTGTAAAATTGTGACAGGGAAGGTAGAGGAGTGCTTTTTGAAACCTGTTTTCCATTAGATCTTAAAGAAAGTTGAGAACATAAATTTGTGGAGAAGTGAGGGTGATTATTCTTAAGGGAGGCGAAAGCAAGACTTAATAACAGTGCAGAACAAGGAATCAGCAAAGCCTGTTGAAAACGTCAGAAAACGTAGGGGAAGCTGGAGCGGAGGGTTAGAGTTGGGAGACCTGAGTGAGGGTCTTGGCTTCCACTCAGTGGGCAGTTGGGACCCACCTAATGTGGAATGACCATGGGGTTCTGGAATGGGCTGATACAGTGACATATCGCCCATTTTAGTGGATCCATGAATCATTTTCTACAAAGTCATCTTGTTTGGTTTTCAGACAAACCTTGGAAATCAAGAAAGTTCTGGAATGATGAAGCTGTTCATGCCGAGACCTAAAGTGCTGGCCCAGTATGAGTCCATTCAGTTCATGCCATGGCAATTGTCTTGGAACTCCTTTTTATTGTTAGTTCTCATTTGTTTCCATATTTAGTGAACATACACTTAATTGCAAAGCTGTCATTAATAAAAATTCTTATAGTACCTCACTGCACAAACATCTTTCATGTGTGCTAGGCATTTTCAAAAGTAGAATCATTCTGCATCTGATTTTTATCATCTTATTTAAACCAAGACAATATTGGCCATACTGTCTACCAAAACAGGCTGTAAGAAATTATAGTAATTTTTGCAGCTATAGAGTAATTTTTGTAGCTATAGAGGCAAAATTTACTATATAGAGCTATAGCTCTATAGAGTATATAGAGTATATAGCGATAGAGCTATCTCTTCTGGGTTTCCAGAAAGTGTTCTGCTCTATGTGATTTTAAGAAAACCGGCACATTGGTGGGAGGATAGTAGTTGGGAAATGCTTCTAGGATTAAGAGGATTGAGGTTGAGACTGTAGGTAAGCTTAAAGGAATGGCTGAAGTATCCCATCAAGACGTCATAGTGTCATTAGAATGACCATGTTCTCTTGTGAATCCTCACCAATGGTATAGAATCCTTTGATTTCAATTCCTACCACTCTGGGAAACCCCAAGGCTCGTGCTCCTGGTGCGCCGCTCATTTCAAGTATGTTGAAGCATGCCTCCTTGTGGGAATGCTGGATTCCCAGCCCAGTGAGGTAATGACCAAGCAGCATCTTCAGAGGAAGGATGGCTGTGCAGCGTGGTGAAGGACTCAATGAGAAGGTAATTGATGCTTCACCTTTTCTTGTTTTCTGTACAGTAGGGGAATATGACTCCTCCACCCGGGTTTTTTTTTTTTTTTCTTCCTTTCAAGCAATCAAAATTCTTTAAGCTTCTTGGAGGATGGGATTTTCTAGAAACTGTGAAATTTTTAGGGGTGGTTGGTGTCTGAGCAATCCAGAGAAATATAGATGCAAGCTCAGGGGAAAAGATGAAAGGTGCTAAGGAAGAGGCAGAATAGTCCTATAAAGAAAAGGCACACACATACATGCATACACACACTGAGACTCACACAAATCTTGTTAAAAAACATTACAGCAAACTGGAGTTCTTAAATCCCCAGTGCATGGAGCTTTGGGAGGGTAACTCTGTTAACTTAAAGAGAAAGGGTAGTCCTCTGTAATGAATACAGTTCTTGTGCATACTCAGCTACTGTGCTCTAATGATGTTTTACTGAGCTTGAGGATCTGTTAGACAAAATATGCTGATCTTCTGTACCCTGGGAACTTTCTCCAAGTGAGGTCACACTGCTGCCCAACTCAGTTCTATGACTGCTCTGATCATGCGATTTTATTCCATGTCCAGTGATTTAGAAAACACAGAGTTTTGAGTTTGAGTTCTTTCTCATGAATCCGTTAGTGATTGTGGTGGGTTTCATTGATTTCTTCCTAATGATTTGTCTTCTTTTTAAGACTGGTGCTATTTGCAGTTTAGTGATAGGTACTTGTAAGGATTTGGGTCTGATGTTTGGCCCATCCAGGTCGTCTGCAGTTTGGGATTCTTAGTAATCTAAGATCCAATGTCTGACCCCTTCTCCTTCTTGCCTCATTCTGTACATGCTGTTTAGTTACAGGATGAACTTGGTCCCTAAACATTCCAACAGCCACTGGGCTTTCAACAAATGTAACTGAGTGAAAGACAAATCTTTCATGTGCAGATTTGCCTGCTCTAGAACACAGAGTTGAAAATACCTCTCATTACCTCCTTAAAATTATATGCTTGGCCTCCTTTGAAGCCAAGGTATAGCTTTTCAAGCCAGTTGCCCTGTGCCGTGAGAGGGTCAGCACCTTTCTGAAGACGGTTCTCACTACTGCTATACCTCGTGCTGTTGAAAGCAACAGGAGCTCAGCGGGTGTGTGCAATTTCTCTGTAGCTGCCCGAGGCAGGGCCCTGTATCCTGTGGTTGCTCAGGGGGACTCTTGGGCAGGAGATGCCTGCAGATCGACTTTGTAGTGACCTTCACCATCCTGGTTCCAGCCATTTTTCCTTGGCACCATCCAGGCCAAGCTTAATGCAGCAAGGACCAAGATGTCCTCATTCTCAAGCATGCCTGCCTCATGAGAATAGAGTGAAGCTGGCTCATTTCCAGCATTTTCTTTCTGAAATTAAATTTTCTTATGGCAGTAGGTTTAATATGACTAGGCAAAACCCTAGGGTTTTACACAAATCATTTATCATTTGGACGTAATTCTCACCATTTAAGCCCCTCTGGTTTCTACATTATTGAATGAGACATTGTGGCCTTCACCCTTCCATCAGGATGGATTGGGTGAAGGGTCTTATCTAAAATTCCCAGTGTGCTCTAGTTGTCAATCAACCATTCAAAACAAACAAGTGACCTCCACTACCTACAGGATAGACTTGGTGCAAGTCTAGTTTTAGTGTGAAAAGCAATTTCCATATAAACATAGATTATAAAGGGGGCTTCTATAAGGGTCTGAGCAATAGCTCATTGTATGTGACTAGCAAAGTGGGGAGAAAAAACAAAGAAATCTCCCTATGGGTGCAGTGTTTTTGGTTTTATAGAAAGAGAGAAAAACAACTCTTTTTGAATCAAATCATCAGGCACAAAAAACAAATGCTGCCAGAGTAATTACCCTGAAAAAAATTCAGTCCTGAGGGGTCTCCACGCCATAGGTTTCCTGGTGCCACCTGCAGCTCATCCCAAGAAGGGGTTGGAGACGTATCAGGAGCCTTCGGCAAAGGGCAAACACCCTGCAGTGGGGCTGACTTGGCAAAGAAGCACCCCCAGAGGAATGAGAGGTGCAGCTTCTCTCCCTTTCCTCCTTGCCATGTGCTGAGAGCCCCTGACCCCAGAATCCTTCTGCAGTCCTTCCCCTCAGGTTGCTTAGACAAGGAATTTAACTGCACTTCAACCACTGAACAGTAGAATGGGGTCCTAATTGTAACCCTGTCATGGATTTTGAAGGATTTAATGAGACAATCCATGGGAAATGCTAAGCACTCAGTATGCCCCCAAGTCAGTGGAGTTGCTTCCATTCCCAACCTCAGTCTTCAGTCCCTGGTCACCTCACAAGCAACTAGGGAGTCAACACTAATTCAAGGCACAGATCTGATTGCAGGGGCCTCCCAGACGCGGGAAGGTCCTCTTGGCCACTAGGGGGCACCAACTACATGGAAAAGAAGGATTGAATTTCGAGGACTCAGTCCACTGCCCTGCAATGTAAATCCTGTAACTCATTTAATTTTCTTGGAGCAAAGTTTGGGAATGGTTGATGCAGATGGTGCTATTTCTACTTGGGAAGGTGGTTACACTTACATGTCAAATGAAACTTTTCTTAGCTCCTCCCTGTGACTCACCAGCTCTAGCTATTATGCACTCATACTTTAAAAAAAGTTTTCGGCTCAACCCCTTTTACTTTCAGTCCTCTTTCTTCTGTATTCTCCAATGCCTGGGAAAATAGACAATATCCTCTGTTATGTGGAAGAGGAAGAAGAGTTATGTAGAAGAAATAAGCGTCCTTACTATGAAATGTTTCTGACTTTTTGAGCCAACTACGTCTGGATCAGATTTTTCAATCTATAGTCATATCTTTTCATAGCCTTTTAAACCTGGCTCATGAGAGGACAGAGAGAGTGCAATGTCCCTGAGATATCTAGGAAACCATGGAGAATTTCTGATCAGAATTAACCTTTATTGTATTTGAAAGTAACCTAGATCCTAGGAAGCATGAGATGCCATGGGCTTCCCAGAACCCATAGCAGGTGAGAAAGAACTGGAATACAGGGTGAGGTGTGATGAATTGAACTACTTTTCCCGGAACACAGAATACAGCCAAGGTATGAAAGCTGTTCCCCAGAGGGGAAAAATGTACGTTGGCCAGTGAGGGTGCATCCAAGAGCCTGTGGGCTTTCTTGGGCATTGATGAAACCAATATGCCAGGCATCACCTGCTTGAGAATTACTAGAGATGTTTGTCAAACCCCCAGGTTTTGAGCCCTAGCTCAGAGCTCTGGAATTAGACTATCTTGATGTACATCTCAGAAATATGCAACTACTTTGAGGTGGTTTTACACTTCCTAAAATTTAAGAACAATTGTTCTAGAAGATAATAATTCTATCTCCACTGATATTGGAAATACATGTAAGGATGGCTCTGCATGTACTTTGTCACAGCAAGTTGACATTTTCTTGAATCACTGAAATGAATTATTGCTATAAAAAATCCAATCCAACGATAAAGCCCGAGATGATCAGAACTGTTCATCCCGAAACTCTTCATGTCCCAGAATCACACATGGTGTCTGGCACACCTGCTGGAGTGGATTCCTGTGGTCGGTGACCCCCCAGTTTGTGTGCCAACAGGGCTTAGAGCTGCAGGCAACGCAGTTGCCACATGGTACCTCAATGTCAAGAATCAACAGTTCCAAGAAGCCAAGAGGGTGCAGGTTGGCAGTAGTGGGGTGGGGGAATCTGGTTGCAAGATGGTGTCATGGAGCCTTTCTGTGGGATTGAAGGAACAAAGACACAAGAGCATAAAACACATGGCACTTTTGTGCTGCTGGCACTGTTTCTACATTGAATGACCTCCCCAGGAAATCCCCACTGAAACACAAGGTGAGTTCTGCCAGATTAAAACGAGATAATTCCAATGAGTTTATCAGGAAGTGGAAGTGGAGAGCTACGTTGGAAATCTGTTTTCAGACATCCTGTGTCCATTTCTGTTTCTGGAAACCACTTCTAGATGAACCTTGGACTCAGTTCATCTTCCCTTTGCTCTACATTCTCTGATTTCCAGGCAATAAAACAAACAGGCCTACATGGGTTCATTTGATAGACATGGTGCCTTGCTCACCCATCTCTTCAGCCTCTCTCTCCAGTCATGCAGACAGTGCTTTCCTGAGGAGTAGCATTGAGGAGATAGGAGAAAGTAGATTATCTGTTTCTTAACTGGCTCTTTACCTCTCAAATAACCTTCCTCTTTGGGGCATTTTTGCACAATTCTCTCTAGATTGAATGCATTGAGGGCAAAATAACCCCAAACTGATTGCTGCAGTTATTATTGTTCTCCTCCTCGTCCTCCTTATTTTCTCCTCCTCCGCCTCCTCCACCTTCTCCTTCTACTCCTCCTCCTCCTTCTCCTTCATCTCTGTCTTTTTCTTCTCTTCTTCCTCCTGATTCTTTTTTTTTAACTCAACTGTGTGATGATTTCTTCTTTTACAACAATTTTATTGTCATAGTTTACAAATTTTCAATGAAATATAAACCCTAAAATTTAAAATATTGCTCTAATAATTTTTAAAAATAGAGTCATTTTAAAGTGCAAAGGGCCATATTATTCAAATTCAATTTTGAAGTTTATGTTTATACCTTTCCTGGGTTTAGGGGCCATTTTAAAATGTGGTAATTATGACAATATCTGATGGTACCAGTGGCCACTTCAATAGCTGTTAGCTGCAAATTCAGCAAGTATAGGATATCTCTCTCCTTCTTGGGACTTTCATGGCATAACCCTTTTCCCAATAATGCTGTGTGGTTAAAAAATAATAATAATGCTGTGAGGTTCAGAGAGACTGAATAACTATCAAAAATTATGTAAAAAAGATATATTTGAACAAAGTTTTCAAACTCCCAGGTATTCCCTGCAAAGAGAAGGTATGAGGAACAACCCTCTTTGTCTCTGTGACCCCACAGCAGCCTCTGGGCCCCCATTTTCTGATTCTTCCTCCTGTTCCTTTTTGTCTTTGATCTGCTTCTATTTCTCCTCTCCTTTTTCCTCTTGTCTTTTGTCTGGTCCATGCCAATTGTGCTCTCCGAGATGAAGAACCTGTGATCCCTTGATTGTTGACAACCTGAGAACATTTCTTGCCCCACCCAAGGCAGAAGGAAATGACACAAAGAAAAACATTTTATTCATTGGGTGAAATGGGACTGCTTTTGAGCTGCTTTGTTCAACATCAGTGAAGCTGCTCAATAAAGAGAAGAGGAAACCTGGCATAAAAGAAGAAACTGGGCTTCAGCTTTGCATGCATATGCATGTTTATTTCAGCACTATTCACAGTAGCAAAGACATAGAATAAACCTAGATGCCCATCAATGGTGGACTGGATAAAGAAAATGTGGTACAATACACCATGGAATACTATGAAGCCATGAAAAAAGAACAAAATTATGTTCTTTGCACCAACATGGGTGCAGCTGGAGGCTATTCTCCTAAGTGAATTAGTGCAGAAACAGAAAACCAAATACCACATGTTCTTACTTATAAATGAGAGCTAAACATTGGGTACACATGGATATAATGACAGGAAAAACAGACACTGGGGACTCCAAACTGGGGAGGGAGGGAGGAGAGTAAGGACTGATAAACTACCAATTGACTACTGTGTTTACTTTGTGAGTGACGTGTTCAATTGAATCCAAAACCTTAGCATCATGCAATATACCCATGTAACAAATCTGCACATGTACCCCCAGAACTAAGATTTAAAAAAATAAAATAAGAAATATTTCCTCCCAGAGACAATGTCCTAACTTGGTTTTATCAGAGTCAATTCTTCCTGATGGGAGATAATAAATAATGGCATCTTATCCAGAAGACTTCATCGAGTACCTGAAGTTTACTGTGGGAACATCTGGGCTCTAGGCCCTCCTTCCAAGGAGCTCTGGGATCAACTTCTGATACTGAGAAGCATGAAGTTCGAATTCAACTTTAGCCTTGTTATGCTTGTGTGTGCGCTTCCACACTTACTGTTAAGGGATTCGCGAGTGGCTAAGGAGAGGAGACACAGAAGACTCCCTTTCTTTGTAATGTACAAAAAACCATAGAGAATCAGTAAATGCAGATGAACGGGAATATGAAGCACTTACTGTCCTTATGGTTCAGAGGTTTTAGAAGAGGCACATCCACCTTTACTCAGCCACAACCCAGAAGACTGGAATTCAGAGGCACACTCGACCTCTAAGCCTGCCTTTCTCATCATGCTGTCTCACACTTCTCCCTGGATAAATAAAGGCAACCTGTGCCCTGGCCTTGATAATGACGCTGGGGACAAAGTCAAGCTCCGGCAGTGTTGGGACAGTCTCCGGAGTCCGCCTGGGCCCTGGCGCCTGTAACAAACGGCCTGGCTGGTCCTTAGGCCAGGCCACCTTGCCTGACTGCTTTCTGGTTTCTTTCCCTCCTGGGCCATCTGTTTTTCACCTGCCTGATGGCTGCAGTCTGCTTTCCATCTGGTCATCATTTCAAAAACATGGGAAGCAGAATATGACAAATGGTGATAAATGGAAAGCAAAGAGTCACAAAGGTTTCAGCGTTGATCATCAACAGATTTACCAGCAATTATAAAATTTGGCTCCTCCTTATTCATTTTCATCTGCATGCCAAAAGCAATCGATTGTAGTAAAGACCCGCATTCTTTGTATATTTTACTTGCCAAGTCAGTTGGAGTCCAGATGGTGACACTGACCTTTGCAGAGTTCCTCATTCTTCCCAGGAAATGTATATTCGAGGAAAAGTGAAGCCTCTTACCACTGTAGTGGTACCACTAAGAGGGCAGTTGGGGAACTTGGATTCTTTTAAATGCATACACACACACACACACACATACACACACACACACACACACACACACACACACACTCCCACCCCAAGCCTGGAACATGCTGCTTGCTCTTATCATCAGAGTGTTATAATTTTGGGCTGACTGGAAAACAAAAGCTCCAAGTTAGAAAGCAATCTGTTCCACCCCTGCCCCCTCACCCTCCCTGAAGCCAGACGGCTGTAGTGCTGCTTTCTCCCCTTCAGACACACACCAGGTTGGAGCCCATTAAATTGCGCTGGCACTGACTGGACCTCACAGAGGTCCGTGTTCTGTGCCCCTCCAGGCACCTTATTGGCTTTTGCATACTTTCCTTGCTGCTCCAAGTTCACCAAATGCTGTGATAAATCCTTGTAAGGTCACAAGAGTGCAACAATGAGAAAAAAAAAAAGCCATGATCCTAAAACTGAACCACACTCCTACATTATCAGGATTTTTCCATTTTCCAGTGAGAGTGGAATAGTGAAGACTTTCTGCTCCGGAGCCTGGTTCCTTTCCATGGATCTTAACGACAGGGGGAAACAGCAGACCCTGCACCTGCAGGAGGAAGAGGGTCTGGGGAAAGATAAAGCTGGAATTAACCTCATGCTACTAATTATAAAGAATGATTGGAAGGATCAACAACACCCAAATTAGCTATTTGCCAAACACTGCATATCTATCAACTGATAACCACGCTCTTATTATTGAAATAATTTGTGTTTTCATAAATCCAGTTCTAATTCAAGAAGACGCCATTTCATGTGAACTCCGTCGGATTACAGCTCTCCAGGCACAAGGGGTCACTAGCTAAGAATCAAAGCACATGTCCAGATTTCCTCCTTCTCGCTTTTCTTCTTGGTTGCTTATGGATGCAAAATGCTCTTTCCTTCCTTCTCCATTCTGTGGCTTTGGGGATTTAGAAGAACAAGAGTTAAATCCTTACTTTGTGTCAGGGTCCGTAACAAAGGCTTCACACATCTTAACATGTTGAGTCCTCAGACCAAAGGCATGAAGATGGATATACTATTATCATCCCCATTTTACATATGAGGACATCGAGGCATAGATAGGTTAACTTGCCCAATGTCACAGGCTAGTATGTGTGGATTTGAACCAAGGCCATGGAGCTCCGGGATTTGTGCTCCTAAACATGTTGCTGTGGTCCCCCTCAGAATGTAGAGCATTTGGCAGGGGCCTCTACTTTAGCACTGTCTGGAGACATTGTTGGTTGTCACAGGTGGAGAAGCACTCCTGGAATCTCGTGAGTGGAGACCAGGCTGGAGATGCTGCTCAACATCCTCTAATGTACAGGGCAACTCCCCTCAGCATAGAACTCTCCTCCCTCAAATATCAATAATGCTGACATTGAAAAAACCCTGATGAAAAGAAAACACCGGACACATACACACAAATGTATACAGATAGTAAATCAATCAATCAATCTATCAATCTCTGTTGATCCACCTATCTAGCTAGCTACCTGTGTCTTCTTCCAGCTCCCAGAACACAGCTAGAAGGTTTACTCTTTTGAAAGGGCCTTTAAAGTATTCACTATTTTGAAAGCTTTTAGTAGTAATTTTCATATAAGAGTTATAGAACAGGCCGGTCGTGGTGGCTCAAGCCTGTAATCCCAGCACTTTGGGAGGCAGAGGCGGGCGGATCACGAGGTCAGGAGATCGAGACCATCCTGGCTAACACGGTGAAACCCCGTCTCTACTAAAAAATACAAAAAAAAAAAACTAGCCGGGCGAGGTGGTGGGCGTCTGTAGTCCCAGCTACTCGGGAGGCTGAGACAGGAGAATGGCATGAACCCGGGAGGCAGAGCTTGCAGTGAGCCGAGATCACGCCACTGCACTCTAGCCTAGGCGACAGAGCGAGACTCCGTCTCAAAAAAAAAAAAAAAAAAAAAAGAGTTATAGAGCAAAGTGATTTACAGGTTATTGTTCCTCGGAAATATAATGGTGTATGTGTGTGGCGGGAGTGGCTCCAACTTTAGTTCCTGTGGACTTTCCCTTTGGCTGTGGAAAGTCCAGGTCATTCCCTAAGACCTTGTACCTGTGATTTTGTCTCCACTTGGCCTTTGAGAAAAAATCTGGGTCAGGACAGGTCATCTGGCCAAGGCCAAGTTCTCATAGTCATTCTAATTGTAATTACATCCAGCTTACATTACACATTATGTTAATATCACACTCCATCATGTTACAGCAATATACATTATGTAATATATTAATAGACATTACCTATTCTGTTATTAGCACATTACATTAATACACCTTATATTAACACACATTAAATATTACATCAATACACATTATATGCTACATTGACAGCACATTACAAATTACATTAATAACACATTGCAAATTACACTAGTACATACTACGTATCACAGTAATGCACACTACCTGTCACATTAGTAACACCTTCCATATTACATGATGAACACATTACATCTTATATTCATACACATTGTATGTTATATTCATAATGCACTCGATATTATATAGCACATTACATCCATAACATATTACATATTATATGTGCATAATACATATTGCATACATATTAAATATTATATATTATGTGTTACATATTGTATTAATAACACATTCCATATTACATGTTTAACACATTACACATTATATTAATATGTACATCCTGATGCCTGGTTGAAGGAAGCTCATTCTTTCTGGAGTCCCCAACTCTAATATTCCTGGTCACCTCCAGTCCTAGTTGTCACCTGCAGCTGATCTAGACAACGCTGGTTTCTCAAAGAGCTGACAGTTCCCGGCCGGGCGCGGTGGCTCACGCCTGTAATCCCAGCACTTTGGGAGGCCGAGGAGGGCGGATCACGAGGTCAGGAGATCGAGACCATCCTGGCTAACACAGTGAAACCCCGTCTCTACTAAAAATACAAAAAAATTAGCCAGACGTGGCGGGCGCCTATAGTCCCAGCTGAGGCCAAGGCAGGAGAATGGCGTGAACCCAGGAGGCAGAGCTTGTAGTGAGTGGGGATCGTGCCACTGCACTCCAGCCTGGGCGACAGAGTGAGACTCTGTCTCAAAAAAAAACCAAAAAACAAAAAACTGACAGTTCCCCCAAGGGCAGCTCCCTCCCGGGCCAGCACAGGCCCCTTGGCTGCCTGGAAAGTTCTCCATGTTCTTCACCCCAGCTTGCTTCATGGCCCACAGACATCCCCTTTGTGCTGTGCCTACCCAGTGGGGTCCTGGTTCTTTGGGGTCACCCCCACAGCTGCTCTACTGCAGCCCACACGGCTGACCAGGGAGATGGGTGAAGCGATGTTGGTGCTTGACAACTCACAGGGCCCAGCGAGTCATTCCTCAATGCTCATCAGCACCCACAAGTAACAGGCTCTGGCTGGGTGAAGGACACGGTGCAGGTGAAGATCAAGACAGGGTCCCTGCTCTCCTGGAGCTTGGCTCTAGCAGGAGAGCAGAGTAGAGGTAAGACTTTAAGTAAAAGACCCATTGAAAACTTGGAATTAAGGATGATGTGCTGTTATATCTAGCTGTGAGGAAAAAGATCATTTGGTTTCAGTTCTTAGACCTGGGTGCTGGGCTTGGCGAAGCTTGCCCAACTCCTCTTTCCCTCCGGGTGAGTTCTGTCTTGAGGCCTCTCTTTCATTTGTTCCCCCTGCTGTGTGGTTTCTAGATGCGTTGCCCGTCCTTCGGAGAGCTCTGTGTTAATCCATAAAAGGTGCTTAAAGCTTTTCACTCCATGAAGCCTCATCTGTCTCATGAAAGCAATAAATATAAGTGGACATTTGGGAGGAGATGTTTGCTTTGCATGCTCAAAGCTGGATGGCTTATTTGGATGGAGACTGCCCCAGACATCCATGTAAGTCCCCCACCTTAGCAGACAGCAAATTTCTGCAGCACAAACCATATGACATTAATAACACATTACAAATTATACTGATACACACTACATATCACAATAATTCACATTACATTTTATATTAGTAACATCCTCCATATTACATGATTAACTCATTACACCTTCTATGAACTGGTTTGTGCTTCTTCCTATGTAAGCACCCTCTGTAATTTCATCAGGATCTCAAAGGTCTGGAGCTCAGGTTCAGCCACAGTACGTGCAATGCAATGAAATTAATGGTATTATGATAGTAATGATAAGATAATATTAATGCAGGCTGTTGTGCAGTACACCTACTAAGGTTCTGGGAGGTAGAATCCACAAGACATGATATACACCTTATCCTTTATTTTCCTCCAAAACACTGCCAAGTTCTATCATTACCATCATTTAACAGATGGTGAAAGAAAGACTCTAAAAAATAACTTGCCCCACTTTGGGAGGCTGAGGCGGGCAGATCGCGAGTTCAGGAGATTGAGACCATCCTGGCTAACACAGTGAAACCCCGTCTCTAGTAAAAATACAAAAAATTAGCCAGGCGTGGTGGCGGGCTCCTGTGGTCCCAGCTACTCGGGAGGCTCAGGCAGGAGAATGGCGTGAACCCGGGAGGCGGAGCTGGCAGTGAGCCGAGATCACACCACTGCACTCCAGCCTGGGTGACAGAGTGAGACTCCACCTCAAAATAAATAAATAAATAAATAAATAAATAAATAAAATAACTTGCCCAAGGCCAGTCAGTGAATGTGCTGCAAACTCTCAGTTTTTCCCCATGTCTTCCTTTTCTCTACTCCACATAGTATTTAAGTCATTGCCTCCTGTTCACCCCACAATGCTCAGCTTTGCCACCCTTCACTCACTGGAACACCAGTGCTCAGGTCCCCCACTATGCCTACCTTGCACATCCCACCTCTGGCTGCACCCACAGGCTTGTGCTGGGCAGGGAAGGGCAGGGAAGGGCATCAGGCATTGTGCCCTTCCACAGCCAGGTTCATGGAGGGCTTTCTGAGCAGAGACTCTAATTCTGCCAACAGACCTGGTAGAAGCCCCCAGGCTGCAGCCCTGGTCTGCCCACTTCCACTCCCGTGCATGTGGATATCCACAACATCCACAGTCCAGGTGACTGAATCCGCCTCCCAACTGCAGCATATCAGAAGATGCTAAGTGCAGGACGAACCACACACTTCCTTCTCCAGACTGGGCCACTTTTGAGAGTAAAAGAAGCATTATTAATAACTGAGACAACAGGTGGATGCTGGACATATGTCATCCTCCCTCTTTGACAAACTCCTGTCACCTCTCACCAGCAGAGGAGGCTATGAGACCAGAAGACTTGGAAAGAAGCAGCAGGCACTAATTGTTTCTAAGGGAGCTGGGTTGGATCCTGGTTTTGTGTGGTTGGGAGGTTGGCACCTGGCAGTCCCCTCAGGCCAAGCGTGATGTAGTGGGGGCAGGTTATCTTTCTTCCCACTGCCTTAATGTCCTCAGGGTTGCCTTGGGGCCGCTCTTCTTTTCATCAGGAAGGGAGCAGGACCACAGCTGGAAGGGAGCCTGTCATTTTGGTGCAATCCATGGTTTGACTGGCAAGGGAGTAAAGGGGACTGTTGCACCATTCCAGGCTGGCTGAGCCTTGTATCTCATCTCCTCACATCTCTGTATCCGTGGGGCTAAATGGAGTTGTTTTCATGCTCCTTCTAGAAGCTTCTCCAGCACCAGCCTTCCTCCAAACCAGAACAAGAGCATTGATCTATACCCAAGAGGAGCAGGAATCTGCAGAAACACAATGGAAGAAACTGACATGCCATCTAGTGGAAACAGAGAAAGCCTCAAATGAAAACCTCGGCCAAAATGATGCCACTCAACCAGTGTTCAGTGAATCAAGTTTCTGACAAAAGTCAGCTAAATCAAGCACCTCTGTGTTTCACCCTTATTGATGGTAACCTGTTAAATGTGACTGCTGCTCAGAAAGCCAAGTAGAGAAAATATAATGGGGCTGCCATTGGCTCATTCCCAATCAGGCATTTCCTCCCAGGTCAGCATTTGGGGTCAGAATGTTGATTACATAATATTGTCAAAGGCAACAGAAAAGGACCATTGACTCACAGGGTGTTACAGCTGATAAAGGACTTCAGAATTAATCAACAAACATTTAGGCAACATTAACTAAAGGTCAAGAACTATTCTAACCACCTTATAAATATTTATTCACTTAATTCTCACAGCAGCCCTATATACAAGCACTAGCATTATCTCCACTTGACAGATAAGGAAACTGAGGCATGAAAAAGTTAAGAAACATACTCAAGGACACACAGCTGATAAGGCTTCACACCCATTTGGTCAGGCTCAGAAGCCACTGCACTGTGCCCAGGATCACAGAGCAAGGAGTCCAAGCAGCATTTCCCTTACTGAGAGATGTAAATAACCACAAACACTTAGGATGTTTAGTTTTATGACCCACAACCTCCTCCCCCACCTTCCCCAAAAGGTAAACTATTTTCTTTTTTTCTGGAACTTATCTAACATAAATCTACAAAATAATGTTGTTTATGGGAAAGGCACATTCGATTCAAGCTTATCCGCCTTAAATTGCTTCTGCATAACAAACCTAGACGTATAGTTTCTTTCCTTTTACAGAATCACTTCTATTAGTTCTTTAGATGGATTTTTGCTTTTTTTTCTCCTGAAAGTAAAAAGCAGGAACATATACTGTGATTTATTAGGTTTTGCGTCTGTGACAAGGAATGCAGTCCTGGAGAGGGCGGTAATTAGCTAGTGCTCCTGGAATGCTGCTTCCTTCCCACCAGCCCCTGGAGGTCAGCAGGCCAGGGGTGAAGGCAGCTTTGTCCTGCCCCTATGGGAGGTTGTTTCTAGACCCAGTGTCTTGAGTTTGCTTCAGGGCCAGCGTCTATGGGGAGCAGGGAGCATTGGCACTCCTTGGGGAAGAGGCCTGAGGAGCGGCAGTGGTGTCCTAAGCTCCTAGGGACTCAGTCTATTCTTGACCTGCCATCACAGGGATGAGTTTGGCCTGAGTGAAAGTCACACACCCTGAGCAGGCTCTGAGGTTTGGTTTAGTCCACAGTTTTTCAACCTCGGGACTATTGACATTTTGTCGTGGGGGCTACTGGATGCACTGTGGAATGTTAGCAGCATCCCTGGCCCTCCACCACTAGATGCCAGTAATGGCTGTAATCGTAATAGGTTCGCTGCCTGATGGGCAGCCAGCGAGTCAATACACCAAGACAGCCAGTTGCAGCAGAGAAAGGTTTAATTGCAGGGCCGCTGAATAAGATGGGAGGAAACCTCAAATTTTTCTCCCCGAGGAGTTTTAGGGTTAGGGTTTTTAAGGGTTTTAGAGTGGACCAAAGTGTGGAGATCAGTGGTTAGTCGAAGAGTGCAGGATGAAGACATTGGACAAGAAGATGAAGATGCTGTGTTCTCATACTGATGTGGTTCCTCTGGGTCTTCTAACTGGTTGATGTCAGCTGTTCCACTGGAATTCAGGATCTGAAAACCATCTTAAGCAGTTTTTTTTTCTTTCTTTCTTTCTTTTTTTTTTTTTTTTTTGAGATGGAGTCTTGCTGTGTCACCCAGGCTAGAGTGCAGTGGCACGATCTCGGCTCACTGCCACCTCTGCGTCCCAAGTTCATGCCATTCTCCTGCCTCAGCCTCCCGAGTAGCTGGGACTACAGGCACCTGCCACCATGCCTGGCTAATTTTTTGTATTTTTAGTAGAGACAGGGTTTCACCATGTTAGCCAGGATGGTCTCGATCTCCTGACCTCATGATCTGCCCGACACGACCTCCCAAAGTGCTGGGATTACAGGTATGAGCCACCGTGCCCAGCCGCATCTTAAGCAATTTTAAAGCAAAAGCCTTGTGATTCTAACCTCAGAGATGCTATCTATAAGAACAACGGGGATACAGATGGTCAGTGTCTAGGCCTACATTACTTTCTGTTACAAGGAAGTGGGCCAAAGTGCAGCCTGATTAATGCTTAATTATAACTATATTTCTGTACAGAATTCTTGTTAAGAATTATTGGGCCCAAGATTGACCTGATTTTCCCAAATTATGTAAGATTAATTATAACATGGCCTCTCAGATTGGCTCAAGGGTGGAGTGAAGGGGACCATGCCATTTGGGAAGAGCCATTCAGACATATCTAATAAGTAAACATTGCTTTTCTCTACCTTACTTAATAGTCTTTGCAGATTTCAGAAACAGCCTAAAATAACATTCCACACATTGAATGCATATACTAGTTCACAGTGAGGCCCTAGAGTACTGGAAGCAAAGCTGGGAAAAATGAAAATTCTAAATCTTCTACACAGTAAATGCAAACATGTACTGGACACTCCTCATTTCTTCCATATTTCCTTTTCTACCATCTTTAAATTCTTCTCAGCCTCAGATGGACTGATGCATTAAAGCCCCAGAGTGTGGATAATTTATGGAACTTGAAAAATGCATGTCTGGGAGCCATGGAGAGAGAGGGAAGGGGCAGTCCCACTCAGACCCTCAGTCTCCTCTTTGTCTTTCGTGTACTCTCTAATGTCTACTCCATTGAGTGTACTCTTGGTACCCAACTCCTTTAATGGGAGAAGCTTTCAGCTGTTGCTCAGGGTATTGCTGTTCATATGCACCGAAGCCATTGAGCACACTATCCAGGGGACCCTCATCAGCCCTCTTGGATATTTGCACTATTGATGGTCCTGAGGTGACCTCAAGGATGAGTCACAGGAGTTAGTCAATCTTTCAAAGGGTGTGTCTGTTCCCTCTGCTGGGAGATTGTGTGTTATTTGATGTGAATTTTCAATACAAACCCATTTTAAATACAGAAAACATCCCAGATGGAAAGGAAAAACCTTTTCAGACAGCTTTTCTTCAACTTTGTTTCTGGAGACATAATTTTCTTCGATGGCAGGTAGAATTCTAAGATGACTCACACCTTGAATAATCCCTTCCTCTTGAGTAGGGGCAAGAGCCGTGGATATGATGGCATCTCACTTTGATTGCGTTATAATATATGGCAAAAGGGACTTCTGCAGATGCAATTAAGGTCTCTGAACAGATGAGGTAAGGTAAAGGGAGGCAGCTCTGGTTGGGCCTTATCTAATCAGATGAATTCTTACGGTCTCAAAGTCTGAGACAGAAGTCAGAGAGAGGCATGTTCCTGCTGGCGTGGAAGAAGAAAGCAGCCACGTAGCTAGAACCAGAGTGGCCTGAGAGCTGAAAGCAACCCCAGCCCAGGAGCCAGCAAGAAAATGGGGACCTCAGTGCTACAATTACAAGGAACTGAATTCTGCCAGCAACCAGCAAGCTGGAAGAGGACCCAAAGCTTCAAATGACCTTCCAGCCCTGGCTCAATAACTTATGTTGTATTAAGTCACTAGGTCTATACATAACTTGTTATCTGGCAATAGAAAATCAATACACCTTCATTTTATTTTGTTGCTAAATTGGGTATTCACTGTATTTTCTTATTTGCTTTGTTCTTGATGCTCTGGCATCTAGGACCTTATTGACAGGAGGAAACTGCCCTTCCCAAGGCTTTACTATCCCAAAGATTATAAAGGATTTGCCCTGGAGCATGCCTTTCATATCAAAACTAACAATCCAGAGGCCTTACCTTGAACCACCTTCTCTCTCTGGCTCTTACACTCCAGGAGGCAATGTTCCTCTGCTCTGATCATCTCAGGACGAGGTACCAGACAGCTAGAGACAGCCCTATACCCTGGAGCCTACCGAAATTATTTAATCCAGCAGATCGTACACCTACCTAGTCTGTTTACCCTGCCTCACCTGTTCCTTCCCATGAAAACCACAATAAAGATGTCTGCCTCTGCTTTCCCCATTTTCCCACTCTGCTTCCTTATAAACTCTGCTCCTTCCATTTTTAACCCCTCCTCTTGGGACCTGTGTGTAACAAACTTATCTTGTCAATGACAGTCATCTTCTGATTTGTTGGCCTCACCATACTGGAATAATAAAACCTATTTAAAACAAACTGTTAGGGTAGTTTTCCTTACACATTTCTTCTCTATGTGTTCTACTCCAATCCTCCCAAACTTCAGAAGTGTCAAAAAATACTAAATGAAGATTATTAAATCTTGACCTTAACAGGTTCCATTGCAAATTTTTTAAATAAAAAGATTGTTTTAGTATTAAAAAATACTTCACAAGGGATAACAAGCACATCTTGGCTTTTGTCCCTTCTTACAGATTTTTAGTGTAAGCTGAAAGGAAAATAAAAGTATGGGAAACATTTTGCCAGACAAAACAGAACAATAGGCAGAGTTCCATGTAAAATGCCTGATTGGTGCAGGCAGCCAGTATCCTCTAATGGAAAAATTCACAAAAGTAACAAAAATAAATAGTGCATCATATGTTATGTTTGTCAATACTTTTGTGATGATTTATACTAGAATGGTCAGCCAGAGATTGCCTAATTTTATGCCCTATGCTTTAAGACCAGCCTCCCATACTTTCCTGAACATCTGAGGAGCTTACAAAAGGGCTTTTGCTTTGTTTTAATCAAAGAAAAGTGAACTCCTTTTACTAATGATCTGAGCATTTTCCTCTCAGGAAACAAATAATATTTAAGTAAGTGGTTTAGCACGACACTATTTTTTGCTTCTGATGTAAAAGGCCTATTACTTACAAAGAAAACTAGATATTTATAAACAAATTATTTTATTGATAATGTGCTGTTCCTTTACACATCTTATTATCTTGTATTAATAGCTCTAGCCATATTGACATTTTTAGTTTTATCTATACATGATATTTTCTGTAAGAGGAAGATTTTAGAGGCCAGTCAAGCATTTGGATATAATTTTTGCAAGGATTTTTTTTTTTAATTTACAAATAATGATATCACAGACCTGA
The DNA here is from genome assembly GCF_037993035.2 of Macaca fascicularis. Taxonomy (NCBI): domain Eukaryota; kingdom Metazoa; phylum Chordata; class Mammalia; order Primates; family Cercopithecidae; genus Macaca; species Macaca fascicularis. Next base: position 8,803,804 of record NC_088377.1, on the reverse strand, counting down.
GCATCTGCAAATACATTGGTAACTGCTATAGTTACAAATAAACACACACTCATGTATGCACACACAACCATGATCATACATATCCGTATGCCTCTCCCTTTTCTATGCACACCTCATACATATAGGGGGTATGTATGTGTCTACCTGTGTGTGTGCATGCATGTATTTGCGTGTGATACTCTTATCAATTAAATGGGCAGTAGCTTTGTATTATGGCAGCTATATCACTTTAGAATTTCACATACCTGTGACTGACACCCACACTACAGCATACTTACTTCATCATTGTAACTTTGGATATTTTAACATATTTGGGCATTCATTTATTTTTACAACAGTAAGAATAATTCCTATCTCACCAAGTTACTAAGAGGGTTAAATATGGCTCCACCTGCCTGAAATCCTTTTTCTCCTGACCATCCACACTGATTTCTTCTTGTCCTTCAGATGTCGCTCACTATTTTAGAATGGATAACCCTGACTAATGAGCTAACATAGCCACCTAATGACTGTTACATCCCTTGATTCATAGCATTGTTTATGTCTGTTTTGATCATATTCATTTAATTAAATATATATTTGACTCCCTCTGTAAGAGAACAAATGCCATGAGAACAGGACCTTGTTTGTCTTATTCACTATTCTAGCATCCAGTGCCTGAAAACATGCCTGACGACGTAGTAGTCACTTGATCAATATTTGAAGGGAGGGAGGGAGGGAGGAAGGGACTCTCGCAGCTGGAGCTTCTCCCACAGTTTACGCTTTCTCCTGAGAAACTCTTGTTTCTTGTTTATCTTGTTCACTATTCTAGCATCCAGTGCCTGGAAACATGCCTGACACATAGTAGTTACTTGATCAATATTGGAAGGAAGGAAGGAAGGAAGGAAGGAGGGAGGGAGGGAGGGAGGGAGGGAGGGAGGGAGGGAGGGAGGGAGGGAGGGAGGGAGGGAGGGAGGGAGGGAGGGAGGGAGGGAGGGAGGGAGGGAGGGAAGGAAGGAAGGAAGGAAGGAAAGGAAGGAAGGAAAGGAAGGAAAGGAAGGAAGGAAGGAAGAGAGGGATAAAAGGAAGAAGAGAGGTTTGGTGGGAGGGAGAAAGGGAGGGAAGGATGAAGGAGTGTGAAAGGGATGAAGGAATTAGTAGGGAGGCAGTAAGAAGTTTAAATGTCCAACACGATGACTAACACATTATATAGGCACTTAATACACTTCAGTTTTCTATTTTACAACCTGTGATTTTTTGGTAAGTTTCTTAAACTCTTTAGGCCTTGCTTATCTTATCTGTAATAATGGTACATGCAGTACCATCCAATAGGATTGTTCTAAGGAATAAATGGAAAACAGAAATAAATGCAGAGTATATTGCACTGTGCAGAATTATATGCTCATTAAATATTACATATTAATATTTTTGTTACTTCCCCCAAATGATATCATTGGACACAAACTTCTAAGTTCAATTAGAATTTATAACTTATGGGTGTGAATTTGTTCAAGTGGTGCTGTATTTCCTTTTATAAAAGTAACCATTTGAGATATCTGAAACTTGAACTCTTGGTCTCAAGTGATCCTCCTGCCTCAGCCTCCCAAAGTGTTGAAATTACAGGCATGAGACACTGGGCCTGGCCATTTGTGATATAATTAATAATCAAGGAAATGCTTAACAGTACTTATAATTATTAAGTTAATGTGACCAAAGTTAAACTTTAATACAAGGAATGTATGAGCCCTTAACTAAAAATTATAATCCCTTTGCTTGTTTGATGGCTGACTCAAATAAACCATAAGAAAACCACTAGAAAATTATACTTGTTTTCAATACATCCTTATACTTCTGAGTAGATACAGAAGCCACCTTAAATTTTAATTAAGAACAGTTTTTCTGACCCCAAACAAGAATAAAACAATAAAGTGCCACCAGAAAATGAAAACGTGAGTAATGACTTTCTTTTCATTGCCTAATGGGTATAGAGGGTTATTTTTTCCCATACAGCATAGATTAATTTTTTTATTTCTTATAATGAAATTCCTTAGGTACCTTAATGAAGATTTCCTGCAAAATAAATTAAAACTTACAAAGTGATACAAGCTTTGTGCTTTCAGCTGGAAACTGTCTTTTAATTGGCCAATACAAAGACAAGAGAAGCTAAGGGAAATGGAATACCATTTGTGTCATTTCCATCACACCATTTCTTATTCTCAGTACTTAGTTACTCGCAGATTGATAGCTCCATGTATAATTCCAAATGATAGAGATGGAGTGTTGTGTCCTCTGATAGCAGAAGCAGCAGCCACTGTCTTCCCCACAAACCTGTCATGAAGAAATCAGTGGGGATTGGATTTTGCACTGACCTGGATAAAAAGACACTTCATCACAGCAACATCCTGCTGGGAGAGGAGGGAATAGACCTTGCTCTTGCTGCTGCAGATGCCTGCAAAGGATCTTTCCTTGGAGGGGTCTTGGAGCTCCTTTCTCCGCAGCTGCACCAAGTGACCAGTTCTCTCTGCACATATACAGTAGCCACCTGCTATCGCTGTTGCATGTTACACAATGAATCTCATCATGGGAATGAAGATGCTTCTCGTTCTTCAAAGTGAGAAGGAGGAGGAGAAGGAGAAGGAAGGGGGAGGGGGAGGAAGAAAGAAGAAGAACACTGGTGGGAGCTATATTCCAGCCTCCATAGCTGGTTATTCCAAATGAAGAAAATGGGGCTTCAAGAGGTTGTGAGGCTTACCTGGGAGGGTGAGGGAAGTAAGGGTATGGGCGTGTGTGTGATGTAGCAGTGGCGGCTTGTCCCAGTGGGAAAACCTTACCCTGAGAGGTCATGGGAGATCCCGAGAACCACATAAAGCCACATAGCACTTCCCATCCTCCATCTTTCCTCCCAGTACAGCTCCCCACAACCTCTACTACCACCCCACACTCTGCACCAGGCTCTTACCTAAGTTTTTTGGAAAGAACACCATCAGTTCAACAAACAAGCATAAAACAAGACTCTCACAGCTGGAGCCTCACCCACAGTTTGCACTTTCTCCTGAGAGACTCTTTGATCTCTCCTGCCATTGTCTTGGGGCCATCCCAGTGGTTCTTCAGACATGCCTGAATATGTCTACATTCCACCAGCGAATGCCCAGACCGAGGGCCACACACCTACCCACACAGACACAAGAATAATCTCACTCATCAACAGTGGTTCACTAAGTCTAAGGTTACAGGGAACAGTGACACACAGGAAGTCTGTTGTCAGATAAGAGAGTTAGACAATTCAAGGGACAACCGAAATGGACTCCAGGACCTGCATGGAAGGGTCCTGGTGTCTGTGCGTGAAGACGGGAGGGACACTTAGGTCTGTGAGGCCTCAGGAGAGCCTTCTGAAAGCAAGAGGCCCTGAACTGAAACAGCTGGGTGTCTAAGTGTTCTGTGGCTGAAGGCAAGAAGCAAGGACAATCTAGGTACAGGGAAATTGACAAGGGAAGACTCGGAGGCAGAAAATACCTGGGTGAAGCCAGAGCCCCCATCTCGCTTAATATGAGAAGAACCTAGAATCCCATGCGGAGAGTGGCAAGAGACCAAGCTGCAGTATCAGCAGAGACTGAGTCATAAAGGGCACTGAGGGACATAGCAGGAAGCTCAGATTTTGGACTGACAGGAAAAAAAGAGTCCCTGATAGACTCAAGTTTCTCTCTCAGATTGATAGCTTCATTTATAATCCCAATGATAGAAATGCAGTGTTGTCTTTGAATAACAGAAGCTGTCAGGATTATACTGTAGTGCTTTTGGAAGGCTACCCTGGAGGCGGTGTAACAGAAGGTCAGAAATTAGGAGGGTTACCTGATGAGGCTACTGCAATAGTCCAAAGGGATGATGGTTTGGGCCTGGACTAAACTATGGCAAGTAGGAATGGTGAGGGGATACCAAGAGGAGAGTGGCAGGTAGCAGGGCCAGATGATGGCCTAAATCGAGGGGTACAAGAGAACTTGAATGAAATAAACAATCCTGGTAGGACTGAATGGGACTGCCCTTGCAGGAAGAAGAGAGAAAGGGTTAAAACTACATGTCTTAAGGCTATTTGCCAATGTCCTTAGGAAGCAGGGAGTGTATGGAGCTTTTGGTCCTAATTAGCCAAAACTGGGATCCTGCCAGGGATCCTGGGAGGCTTTCAAGGGGCATGCTTCGAGGAAGAGTCCCCCTGAGCTTAAGTAATGAGCGATGGCCGCCATCCAGCCCAGGGGCAATGTCTCTAACCCTGGATCATGCCAGAATTATACTCCCTTGACTAAACACATCAGTTTGTCCAGGACTCAGCATATTTCATTTTATTTAATATTCCCCCAACCCCCAAGTAGATGTACTTACTACTCATTTCACAGGGAACAAGCTTCAGGAGAAGCAAGGCCATTTTTTCACATAGTTGGTAAGCATTCAAAACAGTATTCTAATGCTGGCCTGTCTGATTCCTAGGTTTTATTCTATCCACTATGTACAATATCAGAGGGGTCCATGTGTTTCTCTTCTGGACAGAGAAAGAGTGAGGAGACCTCAACAGTGGACACTAGCCTCCACAATTCAGAATGAAGTAAACTGGGACTTGCAGAAGAGGGAAACCACATTGCTTCAGTTAGGCAGCATTTGGTGACAGTGATAAGAATGACAATGAAAACAGCAGCAACTCATATTTACTGAGTGCTTTATATGCACCAGACGTTGCTCTAACTCATGTAATCCACCCAAAAACCTACAGAAATAGGTATTGTCATCATGTCCAGATTGTTGAGTGAAATAATTTTACAGATGAGGAAATGGGCCCAGGAGAATTAAATAACTCTTCCAATTGACAAGGTAGAGGTGGAAACAGCATGGAAATTCAGGCATCCAGCTTCAGAGCTCACTCTCCTAACCACTATACTACATTCCCTATGGTCAGGTTGAACACAATAGTTTGCCTCATGTTCCTTCATGGTTTGTGAATGCAGCTGAAAATTCCCATGATCACTAAAAGACGAAACAAGGTCAAGCTTTTTATTCTCACTTCCTTCAAAAACAAAAAAAAAAGTTGATGGGAAAGGGTGATAGTACACACATAGGGTCTAGCAATAAATCATTTTCCCTCCCCTTTCATAGTGAAGAGCATAGGAATGAAATGAGCTTTTAGAATTCCTGAGAATCATAGGTACTCCACGCTAACCACAGATGCTGGAAACTGCATCATGATATGTATAACATTCAAATGTGGGAACTTAAGTCTAATGTTAAGCAACAGTTCAAACTGGGTGTAATTAAAACCTGCAGCATTCTACTTCTGGAAATGAAAAAGAAGCTTGTATCATACTAATCCTCTCACAGGTGACAATTGTAAACTATAGCCAAGTTTAAAACATTCTTTGAAGGCACAGAAGAAGGAAGAAATGCAGGCTGAATGTGGAATAGAGTCAGCCTTCAACAAAGAAAACTGCACTGTACGTAAAAGATTTAGCAGGGCGTTTCACCTGAGAACACAGCCCTGTCTGCACAAGATGAAGTGGCTGAGCTCCTGCAGAAATATGCAGTCTTCCTTGTTTGAGAAGTCAGAGTATGGAGTTCATAACTGGAAAAACTGGAGCGTGAGGTGGGTAGGAATGCCAAAAAGGAGGATATCAAGGAGGGGGAATCCTCCAAATCTGTGTGCAAACTTTGCCCAGTTCCTGGCTGACTACACACGCATAAACGGCGCATGCGTGTAGAAAATGTCAAGGGTCCTAGAAGGAGGCAGCAGATGGAGGACAGAGGGAATTGAGAGGAGATATCGACTGTAGTCCCCGCCAGACAGGCAGCCAACTTCACACTCTAAGGCAGAACTCAGCACTCTGACCGAGTCTCTAAAACAAAACATTTACAGTGCCCATGATAAAAGAAAATATTGCTAGACATGTGAAGAAATAGAAAAATAGGACTCATAAAAAGAAAAGCCATCATTAGCAACCACTTCTAAGGAGACCAAAAGTTTGGAGTTATGAGAGAAGGAGTGCACAGCACCTGTGACAAATATGTGCAAACATATAAAGGAACAAGGGGTCATGATGAGGGTCAACTGGGAATCCTGGCAGGAGAAAATAAATTTATATACATAAAGAAATAATTATAGAACTAAAAAAGTCTGAGGTGAAAAATTCAATTATTTTCCTTAAGAGCAGATTGGAGAAAGCAGAATAATAAACAGATGAGACAAATAGAAAGCAGATAAGAATTTGATAGATATAAACCTCATCAGATAATTAATTACATAAATGTAGATGGAGTGAACATCTAAACTAAAAGGTAGAAATGATCAGACTACAAAAATATAAGACTAAACTATATGCTGTTTTTATTAGTGATGGTTCTCTAGAAAAACAGAGCCAATAGGGTGTGTGGGTGTGGGTGTAGAGGAGAGAGAGATGGGGAGAGAGAGAGAGAGAGAGAGAGAGAAAGAGACTTATTTAAAGACATTGGCTCATGTTACCTTGGAAACTGGCAAGTCTAAAATCTGCATAGTAGGCCAGCAGGCTAAAGACCCAGAAAGAGTTAATGTTGCAGCTCTGGTTCAAAAGCAGATGGCAGGTAGAATTCCTTCTTCCTTGGGTGGGGAACCTCCATCTTTTTCTCTTAAGGCCTTCAACTGATAAGAGGATGCCCACCCATGTTATAGAAGATAAACTGCTTTACTTAACATCCCCCTGATTTCATTGTTAATCTTACCCAAAAGCTATGTTCACAGCAACATCCAGACTAGTGTTTGACCAAATATCTGGGTGCCATAACCTTGCAAAGTTTGTGTTATAGCATAAAATTACAGAACCTTTTTCTCTCCTTATGGTCTTGGCTCATCGTCATGTTTTTGAATCTCATAACTGCTTCTCTTTGATCACAGCTTGATTCACTGATCTTATTGCGTGGAGGCATTGCCTTCTTGTATTCTATTGAGAATGGAAAATTTTTTCCAAAATAATTTATTTCTGGTTTTTCTATAAATAATTTTGAAAAGTCTCTGTGCTTCTCTTAGTCTTCAGGGATACTGATTCTTTCAACTTTTTGAATCTTTTATTCAAATCAGGACTGTATTGATTTTTTCTTTCAGATTCATTCTTTACAAAAGGAATATTTATCTAGACTTGACACTAGAGAAAAATGTGTTAATTGCCCTTTCATAGTTGATTAGATCACTGGTTATATTGGTCAAGGCTCATAGTGGAAGAAAGCAGAATGCACTCTATTTGATCTGAGAAGAAAGTGATGTATCAGATGGAATGATGAACCTTACAGAATCTCAGTGAGGCTCAGGGCCTAAGGTTTAATTATCACATAATCAAAAATACAGCAATCAAAGGAAATGCCCAACCACCTATGGAACTGTTTCTGTTGCTGCTGCCTACTGCTCAGTACCTAAGTTTCTAGGAATCTAGTTTCAGAAACTGCCAGACCTGCACCAAGAGAACCAACGTATCTATCATGAACCATGGCCACTGGCTCCCATTGCTCACACCCTCCTGATCTCATGTGGACATCTCCTTGGCAGAATCTAAGCCACATGCAAAATCTTGGCTCTGCTAAGTACTAAGTAGGGTTTTTAGTCTCCTGGCATCTGTTATATTAGAAGGTTCAGTAGAAGGAAGTGAGAATGGCAGCAGAATGAGCCAGTGAAAAATCTGCTGCACTAAACAATCTCAGTGCTGGATGGAATACCCACATCTCAAATCCAAGGTCCAGAAGGCCTTTATCCATGGTGGCTTCACTGTAAATGAGTGGGTCTCTCATCATGTCACTGATTTTCTGGGACTCTATCCTAAAGAAAGATTTTTTTTAAATTGCAGTCCCTTCTTATACCAACTCTAGGGCTCCTCCTTTCTGCATCTTCCCCCACAAAACTTTATTTTCTTAAATGAAATGTGTCACCAGCAATCTCTCTCCAAACCTTCCACACCACAACTCACCATACCCACTAGATTTTTGAGAATTTTAGTCTTGAGTGAAAATACAAGTGTGTGGGGAAAAAAAGGAGAAGTGGATTCTGACCACCAATGCAGTAGAAGATGAGCCACATGGTTTCTAAGCTGGCACAGATTCTGGGTACATGAGTTGGGAACAGAATTGATGCAGGGATAGTTTTGGGTAAATTAACTAACCTGTTTAAGGATATTTGGAATAAGTTACCTATAAGCAGAATTCTAGAGGTGATGTCCTATGATTTTATAAAATCTGGAAGTCACTTATTTACATGCTGGAAATTTTTTTTCTAGACAAAAATGATGCATGACTTCAACAAATGGTGCTAGAACAACTGGATGTCTATGTTCAAAAGAATGATGGAGGACCACTTCTTCACTCCATACATTGAAAACATCCCTGAAAATATACCCAAGACCTAGAGGTAAAAATTAAAACTATAAAACTTTTAGAAGAAAACACAAGAGTAAATATTTGTGATTTTGAGTTAGGCAATAGCTTTTAAAGATACAACACCAAAAACACAAGGGACAAAACAAAACAAAATCAGTGAATGGAACTTCACCAAAACTAAATGGGACAACATATTTAAAAATCACATATCGGATAAGGGATTTGTATCCAGAATATATAAATGATACCACTTGCAACTCAGCAATAAAAAGACAACCCAATTAAAAGCAGACAAATCATTTGAACAGACATTACTGCAAAGAAGAAATACTAACGATCAATAAGCACATGAAAGATGTTCAACATCATTAGCCTGTCAGAAAATGGAAACCACGAGATATCACTTTACACCCACTAGAATAGCTCAAAAAGAAAAGGCAGACAATAATAAATGTTGTCAAGGATATGGTGAAATTGGAACTCTCATTCACTGCTGATGGGAATAAAAGAGTGCAGTCAATTTGGAAAACAGTTTAGGAGTTCTTCCAAAAGTTAAACATAGAGTTACCATATAATTCAGCAATTCTTCTCCAAGAATACTAAAAACATGCATCCACACAAAAATTCACACATTATTGTTCATAGTAGCATTATTCATAATAGCAAATAAGTGGAAACAGCCCAAATATCCATCAACTAATAAATGGATAAATAAAATGTGGTATATTTATTAACTGAAATATTATTTAGCAATAAAAATAAATGAAGTACTGATTCATGTTGAGCATGAGTGAATCTTGGAAACATGATGCTAAGTGAAAAGAGCCAGTCACAAAAGACCACATATTACATGATTCAATTTATATTAAGTGTCCAGAATAGGTAAATCTATAGAGATAGAAATCAGATTTGTGCTTGACAGGGGATTGTGGTGGAGGGGGCAATGGGAAGTGGCTACTAATAGGTATGGTGTTTCTTTTTGGGGTGATGAAAATGTTATAAAATTAGATAACGTTGGTAATTGTACAACTTTGTGAATATACTCAAAATCACTGACTCATACACTTTAAAAAGATGAATTTCATGGTGTGTTAGTTATATCTCAAAAAGGCTATTAGAGATTTACTTGAATTTCACAAAAAGAATTGCTCATTTAATGCAAGTTTATTCATGATATTCTCATTGAAGTATGAAATTCATTGTTTGAATTAATTAAAAATTACAACACAACATATCAAAATGTGTGGGATACAGATTTTAAAAATCTAAATTTTCATCTTAAGATGTAGAAAACACAAGTAAAAGAAAGAAAATTAAACCCTCAATAGAAAGAAGACACAATAAACATAAAAGTAAAAATAAATGAAATAAAAACTAAAATATAATAATGATGATGATGATAATGATAATGATAGTAACATGAATGAATCCTGCAGCTGGTTTTTTTTAAAAAAAAAAAAATCAATAAAATTGATAAAACTCTCACTAGACTTATCCAGAAAAAAAGAAAGAAGACACAAATGACCACATTAGGAATAAAAGAGGAGCATCACTACAGATCCTATAGACTTTAAAAGGATCATAGGAAATACTATGAGCTGCTTTGTTCCAATAACTTCAACAACCTAAATGAAATGGATAAATCCTCTGTCATAATGTTACCTTGCTTGTATTGGAATGTGTTTATTCTCAAGAGACCCATGCAGAAATACTAGATAAAGTGCAACTCGTTTTCAAATAGCTCAGCGAAATGTCAACAGTTGTTGAAACTAAGTAGTGAATATAAAAATGTTTATTATGTTATTCTTTTATATTTTACCTTTTCTGTATTTTTGAAAATTTTTATAATACAAAACTGGGAGAAACAAATCAGGTATGGATGCATGTTAGTAGAGAGGCTTTCATTCCGGGTTAGTCATTTGAAGTAGGGCTGATGATGGAAAGGACAATGTCATGACCGTTTCATCCAAAAAGCAGTGTTGTAACCTTCCTTTTGGGTCTGGATGAAGCTTCTTGGTGACACTTGTAGGCTATGGAAACTCCCACAGAACAAGCACAGAAAGAAAGGATCTAGATTACTGGGCAGTCAGTCTTGATCTTTTCACTAGCTACAAGGGTCAACAAAAAATTTTGAGTTGCTTTGTCTGGTCATCTAGCAACTAGGAATATTACTCATAAACTGCTCAGGGCAGACAGAATTGCTTTGTAAACAGAGTCCTGACTTACTTAATTCTTCCCAGAGGTTAAAAAACTCACACAGACATGAAACTTTGGCCTAAGTGGACACTAATTGGACACTAATTACCCTTAAGAGCTCTGTTAACCCAAACTCCCCATAAACCAAGCTTGGTATGAAATAAGAAAATGCATAAGGAAGCAGAATGCTGCTAGAAAAAAAATGACATGACCAAATTTATCGGTCCTGAAAGTCCTTTCTTCAGAAGTGATGTTGCAATTATACAATAATAAACAATAGAAGGATTGACAAATCTCATGTTTACAGGCAGAGAACAGCTTCCCTACATTTCTAAGAAGCTGTATATTTGGAAATGGATGAAATTGAAAGTAGGGATAATTGACATTCTAAAGCCAAGTAGGATGAAACAAGCAGAATTTTCCATATTTTAGTATGTCTCTTTTTAATTAGAGTATCTGTAAAGGAAACAAATTATTGTATAGTTACCAATTCTTTTTAATGAACAAGGTAAAAAGGTCTAATAATGTGAACTTCCTTTTGGACTTGGGTCCTGGCTGGTGTTGGGTATCCAAGGACCCTCTCTGTCTTTTTTTTCCACGTTGGATGGATAATGTGCCCACATTGTAACAAGTTTGAGGGAGGCACATCTCACACATGCACATGAACACTCAAGCATCACGCTTATGAACTACAAAAGGAACTACCCTCTCTGTCTTAAGTAGAAACTTGAGAGGGAGAGATAGGCAGGAAGAGCATCAAAACTTCTTTGCAGGACATAATTGAACTACTTGTTACTTATTTTCTTACGTTTCATTTATTCAACAAATGAAACATCTCAATTGTTCATTGCTATTATAGATAGACACTAGGTATACTGGTAAAAAAAAAAAAGACTGAAAAATGTTGTTTTTATTTAGCTTACATGATGGCTGATATAGTAAAGTCAAAATTATTTAAATAAAGAAAAGGAGTAATGAAGACTTTGGATGTAGAAATCGAGGTTCTCATCCAAGCTTTCCTGCTAGCTTGCTGAGGGAACCCTGAGTAATGAGTCCTTAAACTCCCTCTAGGCCTGGAGGTTCATCCATCAAGTGAGGGGCCTTAACCATTTTTCCAACAACAGCCCTTCCAGCCCCCATCTTCCTATGAAGGAGAAACCTCAGTATGGCCTCATGGGGAACATTGTGGATTTGGGACTAAAGCACTTTTGGTTTGTCCAATTATTTCATCTCTGATCTTGATCATCTTATTTAACTACTCTGAGCCTCAATTTCCTTGCTGCAAAATGAGACGATGTTTGCTTAAGTGAGCAAGCAAAGCAATCACCACAGCTCCTGGTATGCCGTAGCACATGGCTTTTGCTCCCCTGGGGTGCTTACGTAGGAAGAAAGGTTTTGCAATGTAAAGGCAGTAATCATTTTGCTACTGAGCCAGCTAATTGAGGAGACAGTTTCTCCTCAATCACACTATTAGCTGATGTGCAACCCAAAAAGCGTTTGTTTAATAATGGAAAAGGAGTTCTTACCAGCTCCTACAATTTTGACCATCTTTGGACTGGAAGATTTCACTCAATTCAAAAAATTCCCAATGACATATACGTTGTGAACGCTAAGATTATATTCTTTCTGGAAGCTGTGTCCATTCCAACAAGTCAGGACCATTTTTACCCAACCTGTCCTAGGCAGCAAGATTCCTCAAGAGATACAGGCAGAGGCCCAGTTTTCTGAGCTGGGCTGCCACATGGTCACCCAGGGGAGAAAACGGCAGAAGACAGCTCTCTTGGGTCCACCTATCAGAAGGAAGCTCCTGTGACAACAGTGATCTCATCTCTTAGGGGCCTATGGTAGAAACAACGAAAGCAAAAGCTATAGGAATGGTACAATATAACAACCATGGTTTCCTTCAATTTTCAGAAAATTATAAATGATTAAGAATACAAAATGGATTCAAAACTTACAGATAACTTGTAAAAATCAATTTAAAAAGACAACCTAATTTTAAAATGTTCAGAAGTCTTGATCTTGATCAGGCATATTACAATATAGCATGGGCCACCGATCAAGTCTCCAGCAGCCAAATCCACCCCCTGCCCCAGCCTGTTTCTTATAAATAAATTTTGGTGGAACACAGCCTAGCCCATTCATTCACACATTGTCCACGGCTGCTTTTGCTCAACAACAGCAAAACTGAGTAGTTAGGACAGAGGCCATAAGACCCGCAAAGCCAAATATATTTACTATCAGGCCCCTTAGAAAACGATTTGCTTGTCCCTGCAATAGAAGCTATCCAAGTGACTGATAAGCGTATGAAAAAACACTCCAGCATTAATTGCCAATGGAAAAATGCAAATTAAACCCACAGTAAGATACCATTATGCACCCATTAGAATGGCAAAAATTAAAAACACTGACAACAACAAGTGTTGGCAATGGTAGAGAACAGTGGGAGCTCTCATACACTGATGGTTGAAGTGGAAATTGGTTCAGTTTTGGAAAACAGTTTGGTAGTATCTACTACAGCTAAACATTTATGTCTCCATGGCCCAGCAATTCCTGGTCATATTCTCAAGAGATATGAGGGCTGTGGCCACCAAGAGACACGTATGAGAAAGGTCCTAGCACCTTTATTTATAACCCCAAACATAAAACGATAAATGTCTGTCAAAAGTAGGATGAACTAAATAAATTGGAATAGTATATAGCAATGAAAAAATAAGCTATTGCCCCATGCAAGGATGTTTCACAGACATAATGTTAATCAGAAGAAAGCAGATCTCAAGGAGTCCATGTTGTATGATTCCATCTATTTGAAGCTCAGTAACACATGGTACTAGAAGTCGGAATAGCAGTTACCTTTAGGACTGGGGATTCGTATTGAAAGAGAATGAAGGTTGGGAAGCCTGCTGGGGCCTGGGAATGTCATAGATGTTGTTCTGGGAGGTGGTTGCAAGGCTGTAGACATATGTAAGAGGCTATTGGATGGTACACTGAAGACTGGAGCACCTAACCATAGAAGGTACAGTGTTACATCTCAATATAAAAGATAAAATATTAAAGAAGAAAAAACCCGTGGGTCCTTTTGGACTTGAACCTTTTGCCACAGTGGTACTACAGAGTCATGTCTTAACTGGAACTCAAATTGTAATACTTTAAAGCTTTGTGTTGAAAAGAATGAACATTTCAGAATGTAATTCTGCATTTGTGATGAAGTCCTCATCAATAACTGATTCGAAGCTGAGGAGACTGCTGTTTCCCCTAGTGCCCTGGCCCTGGCCCTGTCTCTGATGGGTACAGGTTTGTCGAGGCATCTACCAAGGGGATCAATGCCCCAGGCTGATGTCACTCCCTGTGCTCGACTTCTGTGTCTGGGTGGCAATCAGGAGCCTTCCTGCTCCCCCAGCAAGGGACGGACAGGAGGAAGCGCCCTCCAAAGGCTGGCCTGTGTCACGGATTGTCCAGGAGGTGGGCAACATAAGGGGCGAGGTCATCTCTTGGTGAGCCCACGCCTGGCCTTACAGAGCAGTGACAGATCACCTGTCACCCCTGCAACAGACAAGTGGCCCCATGTCCGTGAGCCACAGGGTGCCAGGGATGTGGGATTGCAGCTCCCCTGTGGGTACCCTTGACGAAGGGAATTATTCCTCCAAGGAGATTTGGGTCCTCTGCTGCTCTCAGATAGTCAGTTGCTTTCTGATTGGTCCACACAAGGGATACTGGGTCCAATTGTATAACACCATCATGGAGGGCTGGAGTCACATCAAAAATGTCCCTGTACCTCCAGCCTCCATCACTGCACACCTGTAACTCTGCTCACCCTAAGTGCTTAATGAACGTGGTGGATGGGCTGGTGTACAAATGCTTTTTTGGGGTAGTTTGACTTATAGCCATCTCTGCTGTCACTACAAAAAGAGGAGAAGAGCCTCACAGAGGTGGTATCAGTGGGAGAACCTCCAACCCTCCTTTGAACACATTCCTAACAAAGAAACCTGCATGCTTTCCCCACCTTTTCTCCTACCTGTCTTGTGTCAGAGCAGTGCCTCCCTGCTGCTGATTTAGAGCAAACCAAACAACTGGACCTGTTTACATCTAGCACCTTGCAGTGTTCTACCTAGATTCCAAAAATGAACTCAACAATGATTCGATGTCATTGATCAGGTTCATAATGCTTGGATTTGTTCATACCAGGGTTTTCCCTAGAAGGTTACTTGTAAGATAAATATCTAATAGGAGAGGTTTAATTATTTTGTGTTGTTTTTCTTACTAGCCATATCTCCTTAAAAGTATAGAGAGTGGAAATTAGACATCATTTTTCTTTTTATCAGGCTAACTGGATTCCAACTTTGAAGTTCTGCAATGCTTGTATTTTGAAGTGTGTTTGCATGGCCCTGTTAGTTTCCTGTGGCTACTTTACTAAGGAGCTAATAAAGAAGCATATAGATTATGCTTCCATAATTACAATTTAATATGGATTTTAATAAAATAGATTCCTTTATCATTCTCTGAATTGTATCTTGTACATTTAAAATATTATACAGAGGAGTCTGTATCAGTTTTCTCAGGCTGCTGTAACAAATACTACAGGCAGGGTGGCATAACCAACAGAAATTTATTTTCTCGCAGTGGAGGCTAGAAGTCCGAGATAAAGGTATTGGCAGGGTTGGTTTCTCCTGAGGCCTCTCTCCTTGGCTTGTGAATGATTGTCTTCTTGATGTGTTCTCACATGGTCATCCCTCTGTGTGTGTCTGTGTCCTAATCTACTCTTCCTATAAGGACAGCAGTCATGCTGGATTAGGGCCTACCCATGTAAACTCAATTACCTTAATTTCTTCTTTCAAGGCTTTGTCTGCAAACATAGTAACATTCTAAGGTACTGGGGCTTAGGACTTAACCCCTTTTCTTGTTTTAAATTTTATTATTTATTTATTTATTTATTTGAGATGGAGTCTTGCTATGTCACCCAGGCTGGAGTGCAGTGGTACAATCTCTGCTCACTGCAACCTCCGCCTCCAAGGTTCAAATGATTCTCCAGCCTCAGCCTCCTGAGTAGATGGGACTACAGATATGTGTCACCATATCTGGCTAATTTTTTTTTTTTTTTTTTTTTGGATTTTTAGTAGAGACAGGGTTTCATCATGTTGGCCAGGCTGGTCTCAAACTCCTGACCTCAGGAGATCTGCCCGGCTCGGCCTCCCAAAGTGCTGGGATTACATGTGTAAGGCACCACACCCAGCCTTTTTTTTTTTTTAACCCTCATTTTAGGTTCAGGGGTACATGTGCAGGTATGTTATATAGGTGAACTATGTGTCACAGGGGTTTGGTGTACACATAATGTTGTCACCCAGGTAATAAGCGTAGTACCCAATAGGTTATCTTTCCTGATCCTCTCCCTCCTCCCACCCTCCACCCTCAAGTCGGTCCTAGTGTGTGTTGCTCCTCTCCTAGTATTCATATGTTCTCCTTGTTTAGTTCCCCCTTATAAGTAAGACTAGGCAGCATTTGGTTTTCTATTTCTGCATTAGTTCACTTAGAATTATGGCCTCCAGCTTCATCCATGTTGCTGCAAAGGACATGATCTCCTTCTTAGTTATGGCTGCATAGTATTCCATGGTGTATGTGTACCACATTTTCTGTATCCAGTCTATCACTGATATGCATTTAGGTTGATTCCATGTCTCTGCTCTTGCAAATAGTGCTGCAATGAACATACACGTGCATGTGTCTTTATGGTAGAGCAATTTATATTCCTTTGGGTATATACCCAGTAATGAGATTGGTGGGTCTAATGGTAATTCTGTTTTAAGTTCTTTCAGGAATCGCTACACTGCTTTCCACAGTGGCTGAACTAATTTACACTCCCACCAGCAGTGTATAAGTGGTTCCTTTTTTTTGGCAACCTTGCTAGAATCTGCTATTTTTTGACATTTTCATAATAGCCATTCTGACTGGTGTGAGATGGCATCTAATTTTGATTTGAATTCTCTAATGATTAGTGATATTGAACTTTTTGTCATATGCTTTTTGGCCACATATGTGTCTTCTTTTGAAAATATCTGTTCATGTCCTTTGCCCACTTTTTAATGATTTTTTTTCTCGTAAATTTGTTTAAGTTTCTTAAAGCTTCTGGATATTAGACCTTTGTTGGATGCCGATATAGTTTGGATGTGTGTCCCTGCCCAAATTTCATATTGAAATCTAATCCCCAGTGTTGGAAGTGGGACGTGGTGGGAGGTAATCAGATCATCGGAATGGATTTCTCATGAATAGTTTAGTATCATCCCGTTGGTACTGTCCTCACAGTAGTGAGTGAGTTCTCTTGAGACTGGTCATTTAAAGGTATGTGGCACCTCCTACTCTTGATCCTGCTTTTGCCATATGATATACCTGCTCCTCCTTCAGCTTCCACCATGATTGTAAGTTTCCTGAGGACTCCCCAAAAGCCAAGCAGATGTCAGCTTCATGCTTCTTGGACAGCCTGCATAACCATGAGCTAATTAAACCTCTTTTCTCTGTAAATTATCAAGTCTCAGGTATTTCTTTATAGCAATGCGAGAACAGACTAATACAGATGCACAGTTTGCAAATATTTTCTCCCATTCTATGGGTCATCTTTTTTATTCTGTTGATAGGTTATTTTGCTAAGAAGCTCTTTAGTTTAATTAGAACCCATTCATCAATTTTTGGTTTTGATGTAATTGCTTTTGGTTTTTTTGTTGAAATCTTTGTCTGGTCCTATGTCTAGAGTGGTATTTCTTAGGTTATCTTCCAGAGTTTTTAGTAGTTCTAGGTTTTACGTTTAAGTATTTAATCCATCTTGAGTTAATTTTTGTATATGGTATGAAGAAGGGGTCCAGGTTCAATCTTCTGCATATGGCTAGCCAGTTATTCCAGCACCATTTGTTGAAGGAGAGTCCTTCCCCCATTGTTTATTCTTGGCAGATTTGTCAAAGATCAGGTGGTTTTAGGTATGTGGCTTTATTTCTGGGCTCTCTATTCTGTTTCATTGGTCGATGTGTCTGTTTCTGTACCACCACCATGCTGTTTTGATTACTATAGCCCAGTAGTATAGTTTGAAGTTGGGTAATGAGATATCTCCAGCTTTATTCTTTATTCTCAGGGTTGCCTTAGCTATTTGGGCTCTTTTTTGGGGTTTATATGAATTTTAAAATAGTTTTTTTTTTAATAATTCTGTGAAGAATGTCATTTGTAGTTTGATAGGAATAGCCTTGAATCTGTAAATTGCTTTGGGCAGTATGGCCATTTTAATGATATTGAGTCTTCCTATCCATGAGCATGGAATGTTTTTCCATTTGTTTGTGTTATCTTTGATTTTTTGAGTACTGTTTTGTAATTCTCATAGAGATCCTTCACCTCCCTAGTTAGCTGTATTCCTATATATTTTATTATTTTTGTGGCAATTATGAAAGGGATTGCATTCCTGATTTGGCTCTCAACTTGGATTCAGCCCCTTTTCAATATGAATATTGGAGGAGACACAATTAAGCTCTTCATAGTCTTTCGCTTTGTCCTTTGTTGTGTTGGGACGTAACCCAGCAAAGAGTCAACAGGGAAAGGCCACCTTCCATCTGTGTCCTGTCTTTCATGCGTAGGCTCCTCTCTGTGCTCTTTCCTCCCTCCCAGGTCACATGTCCCCTGACAACAGGCTTCCCACAGCCTCAGTCATCCTATGTTTGATGGGTACCAATAGGAGAATGGTAGGCAGCAAGACCCCGAAGCCCTGATTTGGGAAATAACCTGGAGCCTTCAGTGCAGCACAGTTTTAGGAGTGGGCACCAGCTGTCAGTGCACATTCCTTCTGTTCCCTGAGCGGTTCCTTATTTCCCTCTTTGGTGTGAGGCTTCGGACTCTATTGGATAAGCAGATGCCCATTAGGGCTTTGAATTGTTCATTTCAGGATGTTCAAATTATCAGGGACATTTTATTATGCACACACACAAACAGCTGTAAGAGATGGCATTTTTAAGCACTTCTTAAATGCCAGACACTATTCTCTACTTTTACATGTTTTACTCAGTGAATCTTCACAACACTATGAGGTATACAAATGAATGTGAATGAATGCAATGAAACACGCACTTTCAGTAAATAAACCCGAGTGCTGGTCATTCTCCAGATTCGTTCTTCACCTGCTCTGTGCCTAGGAGACTGACTCTGGCCTGCACTGCCCAGGCCCCCTTGCAGAAGACTGCCCATACACCAGCAGCCAATGGGAGGACGAGAGCAGAAAGTGGGGACAGTTTTCCCTTTTCCCTTAACAGAGCCTCACTGGGCCCAAATGATACCATTTCATCTCCCCTTCCCTGAAACCTGGGGTGGGAACAACCTCCCGCTATTGCTGTCATCTGGGAGCCTCCCCTTCCCTTGTCTGGACCCTTATCCCTGCCCACAGCTCAGGAAACTTCTGTCATTAAAGCCTCTTCCTCTGCACAATTTGGGATGAACTGTTTCTTAGTGGAATCTTATCCCACACATAAGCAACTCTTCTTTTGTGTGTACATAATTTAGGAATCTTTTGTGTAAGTACAAAATGTGTGTGTACATATTTTTCTTTTTTCTCTTTTATTTATTTAAACAATGTTAAAACAATCTGTGCCTCTTAATTTTACATTTTCCTCAGGTGCTGAAATAACAACTGAAAGTTGCTTGTATCTGCATTGTGATTTCTGTATGTGTTTGCCATCAGCGGAAAACTCATTTGAATAAAATTTACCTAAATTTAAACAACAAACACTATCTTAAACATAATAACAAAGGTTTATTTTTATTTTTTTAATTTTTAATTTAAATTGAATTTAATTTTTATTTTTATATATGTATTTAAAATTTATATATTTTTTATTTCTATATTTATAAATCTATATATATTTTATTTATATCTATTTATTTATATATTTTTATTTCCATAGGTTATTTGCATCGGGTTTTTTTTAATTTCCATAGGTTATTGGGGAACAGGTGGTATTTGGTTACATGAGTATGTTCTCTAGTGGTGATTTGTGAGACTTTGGTGTGCCTGTCACCCGAGCATTATACACTGCACCCAATTTGTGGTCTTTTATCCCTCACCCCTTCCCACCCTTTTCCCCACAACTCCCCAAAGTTCATTGTGTCATTCTTATGCCTTCGCATCCTCACAGCTTAGCTCCCACTTATGAGTGAAAACATACGATGTTTGGTTTTCCATTGCTGAGTTACTTCACTTAGAATAATAGTCTCCAGTCTCATTCAGGTCATTGTGAATACCATTAATTAATTCCTTTCTATGGATGAGTAGTATTGCTTCATACACACACACACACACACGGACACACATATACATATATCACAGTTTCTTTATCCTCTTGTTGATTTATGAGCATTTGGGTTGGTTCCATATTTTTGCAATTGCGAGTTGTGCTGCTATAAATGTGTCTGCAAGTATCTTTTTCATATAATAACTTATTTTCCTGCAGGTAGATACCCAGTAGTGGGATTGCTGGATCGAATGATAGTTCTACTTTTAGTTATTTAAGAAATCACCACACTGTTTTCCACAGTGGTTGTACTAGTTTACATTCCCACCAGCAGTGTAGAATGGTTCCCTATTCACCACATCCACATCAACATCTATTATATTTTGATGTTTTGATTATGGTCATTCTTGCAGGAGTAAAGTGGCATAACATTGTGATTTTGATTTGCATTTCCCTGATCATTTTAATATTGAGAATTTTTCCATACGTTTGTTGGCCATTTGTACATCTTCTTTTGAGAACTGTCTATTCATGTCCTTAGCCCACTTTTGGATGAGATTGTGGTTTTTTCTTGATAATTTGTTTGAGTTCATGGTGCATTTTAGATGTTAGTCCTTTGTCATATGTA
Organism: Macaca fascicularis; assembly: GCF_037993035.2. Classification (NCBI taxonomy): domain Eukaryota; kingdom Metazoa; phylum Chordata; class Mammalia; order Primates; family Cercopithecidae; genus Macaca; species Macaca fascicularis. The sequence goes on along the minus strand of NC_088377.1, from coordinate 8,783,380 downwards.
TAGATGGTGAAGATTTTCTCCCACTCTGTGGGTTGTCTGTTTACTGTCTGTCCTTTTGTGTACAAAAGCTCTTTAGTTTAATTAAGTCCCAGCTGTTTATCTTTGTTTTTATTGCATTTGCTTTTGGGTTCTCGATCATGAAATCCTTGCCTAAGCCAATGTCTAGACAGGGTTTTCCAATATTATCTTCTATAATTTTTATGGTTTCAGGTCTTAGATATAAGTCCTTGATCCATCTTGAGCTGATTTTTGTATAAGGTGAGAGATGAGGATCCAGTTTCATTATTCTACATGCAGCTAGCCAATTATCCCAGCACCATTTGTTGAATAGGGTGTCTTTTCCCCACTTTATGTTTTTGTTTCCTTTGTTGAAGATTAGTTGGCTATAAGTATTTGGGTTTATTTCTGGTTTCTCTATTCTGTTCCATTGGTCTATGTGCCTATTTTTATACCAGTATCATGCTTTTTTGGTGACTATGACCTTATACTATATTTTGAAATCAGGTAATTGTGATGCCTCCGGATTTGTTCTTTTTACTTATTCTTGCTTTGGCTATGCGGGCTCTTTTTTGGTTCCATATGAATTTTAGGATTGTTTTTTCTAATTCTGTGAAGGATGATGGTGGTATTTTGATGGGAATTGTGTTAAATTTATAGATTGCTTTTGACAGTATGGTCTTTTTTCCAATATTCTACTCATTCATGAGCATGAGATGTGTTTCCATTTGTTTGTGTCATATATGATTTTTTCCAGCAGTATTTTATACTTTTCCTTGTAGTGGTCTTTCACCTCCTTGGTTAGGTATTTTCCTAAGTATTTTTTTTTTTTTTTTTTTTTTTTTTTTTTTTTTGCAGCTATTGTAAAAGGGGTTGAGTTCTTGATTTGATTCTCACCTTGGTTACTGTTGGTGTATAGAAGAGCTACTGATTTCTGTACACTAATTTTGTATCTGGAAACTTTGCTGAATTCTTTTATCAGTTCTAGGAGCTTTCTGGAGGAGTCTTTAGAGTTTTCTAGGTAAACAATCATACCATAAGCAAACGGCAACAGTTTGACTTCCTCTTTACCCATTTGGATGCACTTTATTTCTTTCTCTTGTCTAATTGCTCTATCTAGGATTTCCAGTACTATGTTGAAGAGGAGTGAGAGTGAGCATCCTTGTCTTGTTCCAGTTCTCAGAGGGAATGCTTTCAACTTTTCCCCACTCAGTATTATGTTAGTTGTGGGTTTGTCATAGATGGCTTTTATTACATTGAGGTATGTGCCTTGTATGCCAATTTTTCTGAGAGTGTTAATCATTAAAAGATGTTGGATTTTGTCTAATGTTTTTTATGCATCTATTAAGATAATCATGTGATTTTTGTTTTTGATTCTGTTTATGTGATGTTCACATTTATTGACTTGCATATGTTAAACCATCCCTACATGCCTGATATAAAACCCACTTGATCATGGTGGATTTTTTTTTTTTGATATGTTGTTAGATTTGGCTCACTAGTATTTTGCTAAGGATTTTTAGCATCTGTGTTCATCAGGAATATTGGTCTGTAGTTTTCTTTTTTGGTTATGTCCTTTCCTGGTTTTGGTAATAGGGTGATACTGGCTTCACAGAATAATTTAGGGAGGGTTCCCTCTTTCTCTATCTTGTGGAATAGTGTCAATAAGATTGGTACCAATTCTTTGAATGTCTGGTAGAATTCTGCTGTGAATCCATCTGGTCCTGGAATTTTTTTTTTTTTTTTTTTGGTAATTTTTAAATTACCATTTCAATTTCACTGCTTGTTATTGTTCTCTTTAAGTTATCTAATTATTCCTGATTTAAGCTAGGAAGATTGTATCTTTCCAGGAATTTATCCATCTCCTCTAAGTTTTCTAGTTTGTGTGCATAAAGGTGTTCATAGTAGCCTTGAATGATCTTTTGTATTTCTGTGGTGTCAGTTGTAATATCTCCCATTTCATTGGGTTTTCTCTCTTCTTGGTTGATCTTGCTAATGGTCTATCAATTTTATTTATCTTTTAAAAAAAACAGCTGTTTGTTTCATTTATCTTTTGTATTTTTTGTGTGTTTGTTTCAATTTTATCTCATGATCTCAGCCCTCACTAGCACTAGAGCCCCAGCAGCTCCAGAGTGACTGGAGAGACATTCTGGGGAGTAGCAGCCCCTCTGTGGCTCTGCCTCTGCTTGCCAGTGGCCTGTGGGCCACAACTGACCACTTGGAACCCTGAGGAGTGTTCTGTCTCTAATGCTCACAAGTGCCTGGCAACCAGGAGAGACAGTCAGTTGTGCTGGGGGAGGGGAGCCAGCCAGGTTCTAGAAACAGTGTCCCTGACTTTGCTCTGCTAACTGTGCAGTTAGAGGTGATAGTCTCCACCCAGGTCATGAGGGACCCAGAAATGGCTGATGGCACCCTGGAGCTCGGCCACACCAGACCCAGCTGGACTCACAGCAAACCGCAGGGTCCAAGTGGGCCCATGCCCTTTACCTTTCTGTCCACAAGGGCCTGTCAGGGCACAGTAGTGGGGCCTGTCCCTGGGTGAGGCTCAGTCTCCTGATTTCAAGTTTCCTTCTGCACAGGGAAGCTGGGTCCTGCCCACCAAGGTCCCAGGGACCCTCCTCTGAGGCCCCCTCTCTCCTTTGTGTTTAGTCAATGTCAGCAGATGGGGAGAGGACTGAAAGGTCTCCCTAAAGGTACAAGCTGAGAAACCTGAATTTTCAGTGTAAGAACCCGGAAGAAATAAGTGGAACTGATGGGGTCTACAATTTCACAGATATTCTGTAAAGCAGGTCTATTCCTGTTCCATCCAAGCGTCCTGGGTGAGCATGACTCTGCTTTGGGGGTGTCAGGTTGACCCTGGCTCTTTCCCTTGTGTGGTCCTGCTGTCTTCAGTACGTGCCTCCCAAGGTGGCCCTGGGGATAGTCTCCAATCCACTGAGTCATCTTCAGAAGTCGGCATCTGCAGAGGGGCAGGTCCTTCTCAACTTGCATTCCACTCAACCTCTTCCTCGGCAGAGTCAGGCTCAGAGCCTCCTCGTGCAGCCCTGGACTCTGCCAGGAGCAATTAATCTCAGAAACTCAATCTGAGAGAGAAGCAAGAGAACTGTCAGCTGGGGCCAGTCTGGGGTCCTAAGGGTGTCAGGGCTCCAGACCCTCGCAGGACATAGAGGGGCAGTGGAAGTGGCCCTCCCAGGAGAAGTCAGATCCCCTGCAGGGCAGCAGGACCCTAACTCTGCAAGGGCAACTGGTTGGTCTTTTAAAAGGATCCAAATGGGCTGAAGAAACAACAATAATGCCTAGAATACCAACCTGGCACGAAAATGAGTAAAACAGAGTTACAACCAGGGACCCCAAGAAGATCCAGAGTGTTTCACTGAGTGAAATAGGAAGATGCAAAAGCACACAGAGAGGGTTTCCCAAAAATCTCAAAGGACAGGTACTCCCTCCCTCCTTAGAAGGCAGAATTTGAAGAAGCAGAGAGGAGCTGCTCCCTGCTCCCCTCAGCTTCTCCCCTCTCCCTTCTCCTCTCTTCTCTCTTCTCCTCTCCCTTCCTCTCCCCTCTACTCCCTTCTCCTGGCTTCTCCTCTCCACTTCTCTCCTCTTTCCTCCTCTCTCCTCTCTTCTTCCCTTCTCTCCCTTCTCATCTCCTCCCTTCCCTTCTCACCTCCCTTCCTCTCTCCTCTCCCCCGCTCCTTTCCCCTCTCCTCTCCCCTCCTCCCCTCCCCTCTCCTCTCCTCCCCTCTCCTCTCCCCCCCTCTCCTCTCCCCTCCTCCCCTCCCTTCTCCTCTCCCTTTCCCTCCTGCCCTTCCCTCCTCCCCTCCTCCCCCATCCTCTGTCCTCTCTCTGCTCCCCTCCTCCCTGCCTCTCCCTCCCTCCACTTCTCTTCCTCTCTCACCTCCTCCCCTCCCTTCTCCTTTCCCCTCTCTTCTCCCCTCCTCCCCTCTTCCCTTTCTCTCTTCTCCTCCCCTCCTCTCCCCTTCTCCTCTTCTTTCCCCTCCTCCCCTCCTTATCCCCTCCACCCCTCCCTTCCTGTCTCTTCTCCCCTCCTCTCCCCCTTCCCTCCTCCCGTTCCCTCCTCCTCTCCTCTCCCCTCCTCTTTTTTTCTCCCCTCCTCTTCTTTTCTCCCCTCCTCCCCTCCCCCCCACTCCTATCTTCCTCTCCCCTTCTCCCCTCCTCTCCCCCCTCCCCTTCCCCCCTCCTCTCCCTCCTTTCCCCTCCTTCCCCTTCTCTCCCGTTCTCTCCCTTCCTCCCCTCCCCTCTCCCCTCTCTCCTTTTCCCTCCTCCCCTCCTCTCCCCTCTCCCCTCCTACCCTCCTGTCCTCCCCTCTCCTCTCCCCTCCCCTCTGCCCTCCCCTCGTCTCTCCTCCTCCACTCCTCTCTCCCCTTCTCTCTTCTCTCCTCCCCTCCTCTCCCCCTCCTTTCCCTCTCTCCTGTACTCTGCTCTCTCTTCTTCCATGTTGTCTTTTCTTATATATACTTTAAATACTTTTGATTTTGTTAATACAAGTACTGTGTATGCAATTCATACCTTTTTAGCAGACAGCTCACGTGGACCCAGGTTGGGGTTGATCATGCAGATTGTGTAGGGGTCCCCCGCGGATGCACACCGGTGTGCACTGATGTGGAGCTGCTCCTTCCTGCTTCCTGGGCTCCAGACAGAAACACCATATCCCTGCACCAGCCTCTGCCTCAGCTCTTCACAGTCAGCACACCCTCTGCTTCCTGTCAGGGTCTTCTCTGCTGAGTCTGGTTATGGGATCCCTTTCCATGCAGAGCCATGCTCCCGTGCCACTGGGTGTCACCTTCAAGCTAGCCCCATGTGTGTGTCTGTGTGAGAATATGTGTGTGTGAGTTTGCCATCAAAGGAAGACTTTTATTTTGGCTGCTAAAATTCAGAAACATTTAAAGAACAAACAGTATCTTTTGAAAAACATCGAAGGTTCCGAAAACAAGACAAGAAACAAATTGTTGTAAAATTTCAACTCCCCTAAATTTATCTATGAACTTAGAACTAATCTAATAAAAATAGTATGATGTTTCAATGGTGTGTTGTTGTTGTCTAGTATTTTTTGGCATTGTTATTTAAAAACCAGTCAAAATTTATCCAGCTAAATATTACATTACTTGTACAGATTTATGATAATGGCTTAGAGAAATGACCTTTATTGTTTTCCATGTTTCTATTCATGTCCAGTTTTTATGATAGTTTAAATAATAGTGAACCTTTTATTTAAATCAAAATACAATATATATGCATATAATTTTAGAGGGTCCAATGATTTGGAAATAATGTATTCATAAGAGCTATTTGAAATAAATGTATATTTAAAAATACAATTTTAGAAATTATAATGCTATAAAACTTTAGAAAGAGAAATTGCACATCAATTAAATAACAGTAGCTTAACTAGAAGATAAATGAAAATTACTTTTAAGGACAAAAACAAACAAATCAAAACTCTGAGTGGAACCTGCAGGCACCCCTGGATCCCTGAGCCTCACAGCACCTGCCTCCTCCTTGCTGGGAACCTGATGACCCAGAGGACCTCTAGTACTTCCAGGCCTCTGTGGGCTGCTCCTGGAGCAGCAGGAGCAAAAGGGATGCTTGGGAAAGGCTGGAACTTGAACTCCACATCAGCCATGATTTACCTGTTGCCATCATTTTCTTGTCTTAGCTCATGGAGCTTTATCTCAGTCAGCAGAACTGCTGCCCAGCTTTCTTGAGCTCTTCCTCATAGAAGAAAATATCCTTTGGTAAAAGGAAGTGGTTCTCTCCAATTCATTGTTCATGTCTTCTACCATCTTCTTGTAGAGGTTGCAAATCTGCTGTGTGTAGTTCATATTTCTGCACATGGTAGGAAATTCCTTCTGGATTTCTAAGCATAGAGAAACATAGTAATTTAACAGGGAGATACAGAGTGAACACCCTTTTAATCAAATGATAAAATGGTAAAAGTTAACATAAAAATATTAGGACAAGCCGACATCATGTACCTCCTGATATGATGCACTGAAAAGAACACAACATTATTTCTATGATTTTCTCCCAATAGTGCATAACCTGAATCTATGAAGAAATAGCTGAGAACCCCAAGTTGAAGGGCATACTACAAGATAATGGCCCATATTCTTCAAAACGATAAAGGTCAATAAAACGTGGAAAAGGCTGAAGAATCATTTTGGAATTAAGGAGACCCAGGGGATGGGAGAGCCAAATGCAGTACATGATGCTGGATTCTACTCTGTTCCAGCAGAAAACTAGTTATAGATGAAATTATTTGGAAGACTCACACAATTTAAATATGTACAATATATTAGGTAAGGATTGTGTCACTGTTAAATTGCAATTTTTATCATTGTATTCTGGTCAGGAAATGCCAAAATTTAGTGTCAATGGGTTTAATAACTTCAACTTATTTCAAAATAAAGAGTTGCTAAAAGTCTTCAACCATGATCCCTTCCTGACATCGTGGTCAAGCTATGTATGGCTCATGGTAGGTATCTTCTCATTTTCTGGTGGGGTACTTAATGTGAAAACAGGTAAAACCATCATAAAACACCTTCAAGTTCTAAATCTTCCTTGAGCCTACGTATGTCTGAGAGACTCCTCTAGGACATTTCAGGGAGTATGGAGAACATATTACTGGTGGATGTCCTTCTCCAATCAAGTCCTTCAACCCTTCTGATCCTCCTGCAGTCTTCTTTCTGGCCAGTATGATGTCTGAACAGACTCCGAGTCTAAAGAGCTTCTGGCTCCTATGTTCTCCACTGGCTTCCATGAAAAGCTCTCTCTTTAAATGTTCATAAACCTGGTAGCTTAAGACAACAGAAATTTATTCTTTTATAGTCCTCTAGACCTAAAGTCCCAAATCAAGGTGCTGGCCAGGCCATACTCCCTCTGAAGTCTCTAGGAAAAGGTGTTCTTTGCTCCTTCCAGCTTCTGGGTGCTGTAAGCAGTCCTGTCATTCCTTGGCTTGTGGCTGCACCCCTCCATTCTCTGCCCCCATCTTCCCATGGCCTTCTTCTCTGTGTTCTCTACTCTACAGACACCAGTCATGAATTTAGGGCCAATTGCAATCCAGTACCCTCTCATCTCCATCCTTAACTAATTGCATCTGCAAAGACCTATTTCCAAATAAGGTTATATTCTGAGATTCCAGATGAACATGAACTTTTAGGGGCCATTATCCAACCCACTACACCAGTCTTCACTGCCTCAATCAATTTCCATGGAATGTCTCTGGGTTATTTGAAAACCCCTATTTTAGTTTTATTTCTCCTGGATTCCAAATTTTCTCTTTGAACAGGGCTCCTTCTCTCCACCTACATCTTAGAATTCTGTCTCTTGTTCAACTTCCTTTTTATTTATTCTGTGTCTCACAGAGACAGGCAGGATCCTTCCATACCCTTCCTTGGCTCCCAGGACCCACACCTGTTAAACATATGATGTGTCCCTCATGTGGATTCTATCCAAGATCCTATAGAGGACAGATTTGCTGGGACTAAGGTACCATCCTAAAGGGTAAGTCAAGAACCTGCTCACAGACTCTCCGATTCTCATGGAGGACTGTGGCTTGTCAAGTAACTCAGAATCACTGAATTTTTCTGTTCAACCTCATTCAGTTATTTTGGCTTTAAGATAAATAAAAATTAATTACTTGGATATTTGATCAACTGAAAAAATCCCGACTGTATATTTTGAGTCCTGGTCAATTAGGACCACTTGCCTAAAGGAACCAATTTAATGATTTCCTTCACTTTCAAGTTGTGAAGAAATTCTGGCTGCCTTTCTTATTGCACCTTTACAAAGGCCAGACTTTATGAAATAATAGTGATGATAGCAATAATCTGGAACTTGGTAATCGACAAACCTCTGGTTTCATGCTAAGTCTCAGCAGAGCTTTTCAGTACTCCATGAGGTATGGATTGGGCAGATCATCCTGCCGTTATTACAGACAGAAAAGGAGACAATCATACTGCATTTGTTCTTGGACTGGCTCATAGTCTGGGCACAAGCATGATCAATTTGTTCATACCATTGTAAGACTCTTATCTCTAAAAGCACAAAGAGAACACATCAGAAGTAGATCTTTACATGAAACAAAACCAACTAACCGTTTTGCCCAATGAGCTACTTTCTCTTCTGTTTACTTTTTTTTCAGTTTCCTTCTGTTTCTATTTAAAAGGCAAGTTAAAAAAAAAAAAAAAACAATAAGATGGCATACTATATGGAAAATAGCTCAGGCTTTACAGCAAGACATCCTGGGTTGAATTCCATTTCTGCCACCTACTAACCTGATGAACTTCGGTAATTTCCTTAACCTCTCTGAGCCTCAGTTTATTCACCTGTGATATTGTTTGGCTCTGTGTCCCCACCCAAATCTCATCTCAAATTATAATCCCCACGTGTCCAGGGAAGGACCTGGTGGGACGTAATTGGATCATGGAGGCAGATTTCCTCTTTGCTGTTCTCGTGATAGTGAGTGTGTTCTCATGAGACCTGATGGTTTTAAAAGTGCGGCACTTCCTTGCTCTCTCATTATCTCTCTCTCCTGCTGCCTTGTGAGATATGCCTTGCTTCCCCTTTGTTTTCTGCCATGATTGTAAGTTTCCTGAGGCCTCCCCAGCCATGTGGAACTGTGAGTCAATTAAACTTCTTTCCTTTATAAATTACTCAGTCTTGGGTAGTATTTTTATATCAGTATAAGAATGCACTAATACAACCTGCAGTGTGAACCTCAAAGTCAAGTTGAGAGGATTGAAGAAATGATGTAGATTATGTACCCTGCATGAAGCCTCTCATGTTATTCAGTGGTAGTTGGCTCCCTCTCATCACCTTCCTGGGAGATTCTAATTTTGTCAAAGGATCAGTCCTAGATCACAGTGGCAGTGCTGATGTTGCTGTAAACTTCAGGCCAGTGTGCCAGCATTCTATCTAGCCACATTGCAATGGAGAGTGCATGCTGCAGGGGTACTGTATGAATCAGTGCCCAGAGATAAAGGGGTGGTCTGTCCTCTCCTGCAAAGCAGGACAATGCTTGGTCTCCAGCTCTTCACCTCCTGGAAACTCACCCCCCATTTGTGCTTGAATTCATGCTATCTGAACAAGAGAAACTCATGTCATCTCTCTCATCCTGTAAAGCACTGCTGAGAACAATCATGCTAAAATAATTTAGAGGGAGAAAATGTTAAGCAAAGACTGTCAAAACAATACTCAAGAATACCAATAAGGAAGCCTGTTTCTAGTTAGCAAAATCTCTAACTAGGGGAGATTAAACAGCTCTTACAAAAGTGCACATTATACAAGTATTTCATCACGCGTTGAGGGCCGGCATCTCAGGATCCAGCCGTGAACCAACATCTGAAATACCTTTTCCCGTAATCCCCTTCATCCAAGAATAAACACTTTTAATGAAAGTCCCAAGAGGAAGTAAAAAAGAATTTGTTTTTCCAGTTTCTTTTAACAATCTTTCCTAAAATAGGGGGCTATTCTTGTTTGCACCTTCCTTATAACAGTTCAGTCAAATGTGGCCACTGCCACAGCTTCTAGCAAGTTCCCTGGGTGCAGAGAATTGGGACCTGGCACCTGCAAGACAAGCAGGCATCAGGATTTTGGGGGATTTTAATTTACTAACTACTCTTTATACTTTTGGTGAGCTTGCATTTCAAACCTTGCCAAGAGACACATCTCCTTGAACTCTGCTGTCCTGTCTCACCATGCAAAAGGCTTAAGAAGGATCATTTTGTTATTTCAAAACACTAGAGCAAATATTTCCAAGACTGTCTTGAAAAGTTCCTTGGAATTAACATCAAGCACTTACTATATAATGAAAGAGTCATGCATATACGATGTTCTTTTAGCTAGAGGAATTTTTGGTGGTAATAATGGGAACAAAATTTAAGAGCCAGATTTTAAGTAGGAACATAATAACAGTCTTGAAAATAAAAAAATACGACTTTCCCTTAGCAAGAGGAGTTGTTGAAACCTGAAAAGCTCTGTTTATGGTTTTACCAGGAGCTTCTAACATCATGTAGAAAATGGATGTACAAATGTAATTAAACACAGTAATACGAAACTGCATGGAAAATTTGGCAGAGAATCATATTTTTCTCTGATTATATAAGTAATATACATGTTCTTTGTGGAAAATGTGGACAATAAAAATATGGCATGAAGAAGAAAATTAAAATTATACAATTATACCACAAAATAATCATTTTCTGATGTATATATGTTTTCTTAAAAATTGTATTTATGCCCTATTCATATTTGTCCTGTTGCTTTTTGACTTAATTTAATCATATATTTTTATTGTAGTATGTGAATGGCTATCTCCCTAGGACACTCATTGCAAACATTATATTTCTTTAAAATCTAGAGTTTTATCTGAAACATTTATTTGAATCTTGCAATCCACTCCAAAACATATCCACATTTGTTTTACTATCAAATATGTAGCATATAAATATAAAATGTAAACTGCATTGTAGATAAATATAATATACATATATACATAAAATAAAAACTACAAAATTATAATATAGAAAGCATATCAAAATAATATTAATGAAATGTATGAAGCTGTACATATAAATGAAAGATGCTATGTCCTCTTTAAAATTTTAATTTTATATCATTTAAACATGCCTGCTTACCACATGCCTAAGAATTTCTTTGCCCAACTTGAAATAGCAACCTTAAAATACTCTATGTCACTGGAAAAAACTTGACGGCAATTTTTTATATACAACCCCACATGCACACACACCCACACACAGAAGAACAACATCCATTTAGGGACTCCTTGGACAAAATTTCAAGTCTTGAAGAAGTAGGTTTACTAAAGCAAAACTAATCCCCTTTCCAAGTCTGTAATGGGTATGAGATGTCCTTTCACTAGATATAAATTTATCAATGTACAGAAAAATAAAATCAATGGGTCTCAATTTTTCACTTTAAAATTTCCTTCCTTAAATTTCATGCACAGTTTGGGCACCTGTTGTTCCTTGCTGGCCTGTGAGAAAATGAGTCACCATGTGCAAAAGATGAGCCATAGATCTGTTCAGAAATAGTCACTCATGTTTGACATGACAGCTTGTTTTCCATATATTCTCTTGGTTGTCATTTTACATTGCATACATATAATAATAAAGTCATATTTTCCCCCAGCATGGCTTTCTAAGTGGAGTTAAATATATCAATATTTTATATCATACTTCACAGAGTGTCATGGCTCCCCATTTTGCCACCTGATCCAGACTGGCAGTCACCACTGTAGGGGACCGTACCATATACTTGGGCATGAGAAAGGCCCATGGGTTAAAGGACAGAGAAGCATCCCTGACCCAGCAACTTGCCATTTACTGGAGGAAAGAGCCCAGCCTAGGCTGAAGAGCTAATTGAGGAGGAGTCTCCACCATCCAGCTCAACAAAGTCTAATATTTCACAGCTAGATCATCTTTCCTTTGGCTTTAACCTGCAGAAATTGTATTGCTTCCCAAAATGCATACGTAAGAGAAGTAAAGCCATACACTTTAATCAGTCATCTGCAATAGTTTCTCCAAAAGGGGTGGCCAGGCTGTCTGCATCAGTATTCTGGGGTAGGGAGGAAGAGGGTGGATGATTGATTGGAGATTTCTGAGTCCCATCACGAAAGATTCTGATTCTGTAGATCTGTGGAGGCTCTAGGAGTCTTCATTTTAGCAAACATTCCAGGAAATTCCTGTCGACATTAGAATTTGAGAACCAACAATTTACACTCTGAAGTGAATGCACTTATGAATCCTTCCTTGAGAGCAGGGGAGTTCCTCACTAATCTCTAGGGGGAATTCAGCGACCATCGCTAACAGACAGAAAGAGGAGTCTGGACAGGGCCAAGGACAAACTTTGCTTTTTCTGGAGTGGTCATCTATTAAGTGCTTTCTTGGAGAGGGTATAGTAATTGTGTACTTTGTATAAATACACTGTAGAAAGAGAAAAACAAGTATCTAGATATTTGTGTCCCCTTCTGATCACCTACACAGAGATTTACATGGCACAAATTAAATCCATCCACTCACCCTGGAGTTCTGTCCTTCATTCAGGCCGGAGCCCCAGCAGAGTGGCCCAGGACCAGCTGTTTTTAAGCAGCCCCTGAGAGCAACACAGCAGGTCCCACCCAGCAGACCACAGAGCTATGGTGGGGGAAGCACCTGCCTCCTACCTGAGTTCCCTGGGGTTGCTGTGACAAAGGACACTGACTGTCTCAGATAATGGACACTCATTGTCACTCAGTTCTGAGGCTTGAAGTCTGAGATCAAGGTGCTAGCAGGGTTGGTTCCTTCCGACGGTGATGAAGAAGAATCTGTTCCTGGCCTCTTTTCTGGCTTTTGGCAACCTTGGTTATTCCTTGGCTTGAAGGTGGTCATCTTCTTCCTATGCCTTGAAATCATCTTCCCTCCATGTGTCCAGCTCTGTGTCCAAATTTCCTCCTTTTATAAGGATAGTAGTAATATTAGATTACTTTCCACCCTAATGGCCTTATCTTAAATTGATCATTTGCAAAGACTGTTTCCAAACAAGATCTTATTCACAGGTACTGGAGATTAGGACTTCACCATCTTTTGGGGGACACCATTCAGCCTGTCATACCCTCTCTTCTCCTCAGGTCTGTCTGAGGCTTGCTGCTGTGTCCCTTGGTGGCTGGGGACAGCATGCTTGCCTATGGCCATGCGTGTAGCTCCACTTTGCTCTGAGAGGCTGAGCAATGCCTCTCATCAGTCTTCCCACAGCCCCTCAAGGGGCCCGGCACCCACTCAGTGACCCAGAGGGATCTGGTAGAGGGACCAAATCGCAGCAGGGCCATAAAGAAGTTAAAGCTTACCCCAGATACTGAGCTGGGATGCAAAGCAACAAGCTAGGAAATTGACAGACAGGCCCCAAATGGTCTTGCAGAGTCGAATGTCACCAGATTTCTCTGTGTTGTGGCTTTTATTAAATACTTCTTAATAATTTGCCTTGTTATGTCTGAGCTTAGAAATAAATTATACTCATTCTCTGGAAATATTTTTAGACTTTGTCTCTAGGTCATGACCAATAAAAGGTTTAAATTCAAATATTGAATGATCCAAGGGCTCACTTCCTGTAGAAATATCTTCATCTATGTGAATGATAATAGTGATAACAGCAAATATCCATGGGGTTCCATAATTTATAAAAATTATTTGTTTTTACAAGTAAAGAATTATTTACTTGTCACCTGAGAGGAGACTCAAAAGGAACATGACTGTTAGCCCTCAGTGGAAGCTAAAAATGTATCACCTGTCGTAAGGTATCTAATCTATTTCCCATGATGTTTACTTTTTGTGTCCGAGAATGTTGCATACTCTCATTCAAAGTCTTTTCCAGAAGGAACCAGTTGATAAAGCCACCGGCTCTTTCCAGCATCACACCTGTAATGATGCCACAGTGGACTGCCTTTGATGCCACAGGACAACAGCTCAATCTCCTGATTGTGGGGAGAAGAGTGGGGGTGTTCTCACTGCCTCAGGGCATTGCTAAAACAGGTTTGGTCAGCAAGACATTAAACAACAGAGAGGAAAGCCCCTTATAAAACCATCAGATCCTGTGAGAACTCACTCACCATCAGGAGAACAGAATGGGGGAAACCACCCCCATGATTCCAATTATCTCCACCTGGTCCCACCCTTGACATGTGGGGATAATTACGATTCAAGGTGATATTTGGGTAGGGACAGAGAGACAAACCATATCATATCTGTTTTTTGCCTATGTCTTTTATCATGTTAAACATTTATTTTATATTCTCTTTCAGATTGGCTTCTTATTAACCCAGGTTACTGAGGTTCTAATTCTATTTATTTTGTTCCTGCTGACTCTTAAGTGGAATATATTGTGTCCAGGTATATTTTTACATACCAGGTTTTATATTTGCTTCTGCTAAGATTCCAAAGAGGCTTATTTGTCTGGGAAAATTTGCAAGTTAATTTCTTAGCTAGGGAATTCCTGAACAAAGAAGGAAGTGAAAATCTGAGCCCTAACTTTGTGTCTGGAAATGGGCTGCACTAATGCATTCTTAAGGACATTCCTGCCTTCACACCTAAACCAGGCAGAAAGGGATAGGCTTACCTGTTACAATCCTGTGCTAATATGCAAGTAATTTTCTGGTCTTACCTTCAGAGTTCTGTCCTAATGGAGGAAATCTCACTTCTCACTCTTGCTTTGTATGGTTCCAAGACCTCAACTTCTGTCCATGTATGGACATTGAAAATTTAGGTTTCTGGCTGGCATGCTGGCTCCATGCTTTGGGAGGTAATCCCACTACTTTCAGAGGATAAGGAAGGAGGATTGCTTGTGGCCAACAGTTTGAGACCAGCTGGGCAACAAAGCAAGACCCCATCTCTACAAAACATTTAAAGAAATTAGCTGAGCACAGTGGCATATGCCTGTAGTCTCAGCTACTCTGGAGGCTGAGGCAGGAGTATTTATTGAGCTCAGGAGTTTGAGGCTGCAATGAGCTATGATTCAGCCTGGGAAACAGGGTAAGACCCTGTCTCTATAAAAGAAGAAAGAAAAATCAGTCTTACATGTTTCCGAAACCCAAATCCACTCCATTCCCACCTGCAAGCATTTGGTCACATGTTTCCCACACCTTGATTGAAAGCATTGTTTTTAATGCTATACAGCCTTTCTAAACATTTGCAGCATGAACATTTTCAGGTTATCCAGATTGTTGTCACGCTGACCACATACTCTGACATTTCCACATCAGCATTTATAACCTCACCTGGGCTGTTTTTGAAGCTGAACTCAACAATATTTCCTTAGATTCGGCATAAAGAATTGGAGAGCCAAAATATGAAACGTATCATCTTCTAAGAAATACCTCTAAAAGTAAAGCTAACGTCTCAGGTGTCCCTCTTGGTGTCCTAAATGATGAATGGCATATCTGTATTTCTTCAATTAGTCCACCAATACCAAGGCCTCCGTTTTCTAGGAGGACTTGGGCACAGAACCATGGTACTGGGGCTTACAGCAGCAAGTGCAGTCCCACTAACAACCAGCAGATGGCGTAAGTATAACCAGTCCCTCGGGAAGGGCCCAGCTCTCCTGAGATCAGGAATAAGAAAGGAGGGAGTCGTTTGTCATTTAAAAGACAGTTTTGAGGATGGGCTTGAGCTGTGTGAAATTTGAGATATTCAGGGAAGCTGATATGTGTTAATCTGTTCCAAGTGACACATGAAAATATCTTCTGCCAACCCAACTCTGTTTACTTTTTTAATTTCCTCAAAAGAAAAAAAGAACTGATTGTATCAACAGTGGGACAGGAGGAAAAACAAGGAAAATATCCAAAGGCAGGGACAGAAGTCTGCAGGTTATATTAATATAACATTTTAAGCAGGTGGGTCTTTCTTTGAAGGCAAAGCACCTTTCATTTGCTTGCCACTCTGAATAAAAATTACCCTCCCCAAAGAAAACAAAATAAACACAACATTTACCATGCCCAGCCAACTTTGACTTTGCATGGAGTTACCATGGACTTTCCTCGTTGTGAAAGGAACTCCAGCCCCTTCTGAACCTTCAACTGCAACTCTAAGCGGGTAAGAGTGCATCCCTACTTTCCCCACTGTTCTGGGATGTGGTAAGACAGGCTTGTCTAAATCCTGTCGATTCCAAGGACTTGTAGAATTCCTTGTGAGACAAGAATGTCTGTGGAGAAGAGTGGTTTGATAAATAATTCTACCGCAAAGACACGTGCAAGTGAATGTTCATTGCAGCCCTATTCACAATAGCAAAGACATGGAGTCAACCTAAATGCCCATCAAGGACAGATTGGATAAATAAAATGTGGTCCACATATACCACGGAATACTGCGCAGCCTTAACAAACTAATGAGATCATATCCTTTGCAAGAACATAGATGAAGCTGGAGACCATTATCCTTAGCAAACTAACCAGGAACAGACATCCAAATACCACGTTTTCAGTTGTAAGTGTGAGCTAAATGTTGAGAATTCATGAACACAAAGAAATAAAGAACAGACACTGGGGTCTACTTGAGGGTACAGGGAGGGAGGAGGGAGACAAGCAGAAAAGATAACAATTGAGTATTAGGCTTTTAATACCTTGAAGCAGAAGTTAAAAAGAGAAAAACAAGTTTTCCTATACTTGGCTGACTCACTCCAAGGCTAGCAATAGGCAGAACCCTAGCAGGGCCTTGATAACACTATCTGAAAAGCCAGAACCCAAAGGAATGAGCTCCAGAGACTCTCCCAACACCCCCCACCCCCAGGCAAGGATAAGAAAAACAGTTTCTTCTTATCAGTTTCCCACTTTGAAATTCTTTCCCTATACCATTATCCTTTGAGCTGTTCTCACAACTACTTTTGTAACTATTTCTGCAAGTTTGCAAGGATTTTGTAAGTTGCTGTTTTCCAGCTGTGCAGTATGGCAAAGGTCACAAGATAAGCCTGAGTTGTAAAACATGTCACTGTTTGATAAACTGCCTTTGTTCTGCTTCTGTGAAGCTTGCTTGCCCACCCTGCAGGTTCCATGCCACTAGCTGGCCAACCCCCTTCAGTTGCATGTATAAAAGTCAAGCCCTGTCTTTGTTCAGGGCTCAGCCTTTGGATGTTAATCTGCTGGGCCAGTGGCCACCTAAATAAAATCCTCTTGTTCCACCCATTGGTCTATCCTGTCCCTTAATTCCCACAACAACCTGAGTGATGAAATAATTTGTACAAGAAATCCCCATGACATGCATTCACCTAAGTAACAAACCTTCACATGTACCCCCAAACCTAAAATAAAAGTTTAAAAAACTTTATGGTTTGGCTGCCTCAATTATCAAGGCTCTCATCCTACCTCACGTGCTCCACATAGCAACAGAGAGGCACCCAGGTACAGGAGTACCCATGCCCTCAGGCACCCACACACACTACATGGAGGACTGCTTCAGCCTCTCCTTTCCTCAGCACCAGTGTCCTGGGATTTCCCAGAGGAACAAAACAGAAGCCAGTCTGAGTGGTCAATGTTGAAGCACAGAGGGTTCAGAATGGATGTGCACAACAGGTAGCTCTGTGTCTAGGAACATCCTGGTCTCCTTAACTTATGGCCCAGATCATCTGGCTTTTGGAACAAGGGGCGCTACATGACACACAGGGCAGGATGTCAAGGTGAAAAAGTCCAGTGTAGAATTTAGTACCAGAAGAGAGAGAAAAAAGAAAAAAAGTGTTCAGATGGGGGTGTGATGACTTTGATGATGACCATTTCTTTGAATTGGGCAGGTTGAAAAAGAAAAATTAGCATTGGGTGGGGCAAGTGCAGGCTAATCTGGGGGAATGTGGAAAGGCACAATACAAAGTAAATGACTGTATATTGATCCCTGGAGATGTTTCTGAGGACACAGGGAATACTTCATTCACATGTAGGCTCAGTGATAGAAATGATTCATCTATTTTGTTGCAGAGGAAAAGTTCATTGCTATGAGATATCCAGTTTTCATAATATGAAAGGAGCATATGACAATGAGTATTACTACTCAATGATGAGTAATATGTGTTTATGAATATGCATGTGTAAAACTGAGGTTTTTTTTTATCATTATGTTGAAGGTGGTTTTCCTTACTCCCTCTTATTGCTGCAACTCTTTGTGAAAGTGATGCATTTCCCTTTATGAGTTACTGATTCAACACCCTCTTGTCCAATTTGTCACATTTTTCTCATTTCTGGACTCACAGTTCTAATTCAGTTTTCTCCTGGGGTTTCAACATGGTTAATTTTTTTTCATTTGTTCCTTATTAACCTTTGTTTTAAATAGTGGTAGAATAAATCACACACCCACTTGCTTTGCTTGAAAATTAACTTTTGCATCTTCCAATCAATAGAATTTTTGTTTAGGTCTTTGAATACAGATTGAGAAATGTGATGGTTAAGTTACCAAAATCAACTAAATTCAGGTAAAACATTTTTGTTTTAATTCCATTAAATCTTGTTTGGGTTTCTTTTTCTTTTGTATAGGTATTAATAATACTTATTCTATTTCCAATCTAACATTGATAAAAGATAAATATACTTTTATTTCTCTGAATACTTTTATTCAGGAAAACCTTCTTCCAAATGTGCAGTGAGTAATTTTAATATTCTATTGAACACTCACTAAAGTTACAGTGCTGAGTATGATACTTAAATGGAGACCCAGAGGAGGCCCCATCTGTGGACAGTTAAAATAGTACTTAGACCATTTTCCTAACTGGGTTCTCCTTTAGCTCCAGGATATAAGCTTAAAGTAACAGTAGTAATCTACTCTTTAGATTTAATGTGAAAAATAAGGGCAAATGTTTAAGCTTCTAGAAATATAAATTTGTCGAGGTTGTTAATGCTAACTTTGGTCATTTAAGAATAATTTGCAAGACAGAATCCCAAACCAGCTTTCTTACCTAGTGATAGGGCCCCAACTGAAAACTGCTCCCTGCTGATGCAGAAGCAGACAGGCTCACCTTTTTTGATCGAAGGAGTTTTTTAAATAGCAACTAAACCTCAACCCCCAACTGAAAAATGCTGGAAGATCAGGGATTCCTGGAGGAAAGAGGTCCTGGACTTCAGCAATCGTCCTATTGGTTTAGACTACAAGGTGCCCAAGACAGCACCAGGCACCAATAGGCAAACTGCTGCAGGCCAGGTCACCTTCACTCAGGATCCCTTTGTGGTTACCAGATGTCAATTGAGGAACATGGTGAGACAAGTCTCAATCATTTTAGGAGGTTTATTCGCCAAAGTTAAGGATGTGTGCCTGTGACACAGCCTCAGGAAGTCCTGACGACATGTGCCCAAGGTGATTGGGGCACAGCTTGGTTTAATACATTTTAGGGAGACATGAGACATTAATCAATAAATGTAAGAAGTACACTGGTTCCTTCCAGAAAGGTGAGGACAACTCAAAGCAGGGAGGGAACTTCCAGGTCACAGGTAGATGAGAGGCAAAAGGTTGCATTCTTTTGAGTTTCTGATAAGCCTTTCCAAAAGAAGACAATCAGAATATGCATATATCTCAGTGAGCAGAAGGATGACTTTCAAATAGAATGAGAAGCAGATTTGCCCTGAGCAGTTCCCAACTTGAAGGGGCACAAGATATCTTCCTTTTGCAAAGTCTTAATAGAAGCTGAAGGCTTCAGATTTAACCCAATTACTGCTGTGAAACATTGCATACAATGGTTCCCAACTAGGGGTGATTTTGACCCCCAAAGGACATTTGTCAAAGTCTAGAAACAGTTTGATGATCACAGCTGAGGGAGGGGATGCTGTGAAATCTAGTTGGTAAAGGCCAAGGCTGCAGCATTCTGAAATACACAGAACAGCCTCCCGTCCCACCCAACAAATAATGATTTGGCCCAAAATATCAACAGTGACAACACTGATAAATGCTGCTACATTGAATCATTTTTCTAAAAGTACTAAGAGATTAAAACTTATATCACATGACTAATTTGTGGGGATTAGAAGTTTTTTAACAGCTTTGTTAACATATAATTCACATACCAAACAATTCAACATTTGAAGTACACAATGGTTTTAGTTTGTTTAGAGTTATGCAATTGCTACATTACGTTTTATATTTTAATGACCCCAAAAATACAACCAGTACATTTTAGTCATCATCTCTCCATCCTCCCTCTGCTCCCCACCCTAAGCCTTAGCAACCATTCATCTACTTTCTATATCTATAGTTCTGCCTATTCTGTACATTTCACATTGATGAAATTATACAGTGTGTGGTCTTTTGCATCTGGTTTCTTTCACCTTGCATAATGTTTTCAAAGTTCATCCATGTTGTCATCTGTATCAGTATTTCATTCCATTTTATTGCTGAATAATGGGATTTATAACTATACTGCTTGAGAATCAGGAGAATGGAGAGACCGCTGGGTGGAATAGGAGGATTTTATTGAGTGCACTCCAGCCCAGTGGATTAACATCCAAAGGCTGAGCCCTGAACAAAGGCAGGGCTTAACTTTTACACACACTTCTGAAAGGGGGCTGACTAGTTTGAAACAAGCTTACAGTGGCGCAAAATGCAGTGGCACAAAAGCAGGTAACAAAGGCAGTTTATCAAACAGTGACAGGCTTGTAACTCAGGCTTGTTTAAGCACATCATATGACTGCTGCTATGTGACCTAGGTGGCTGTAATCGCTGTAATATAGGTTTGCTCAAGCCTATCTTGTGTCTTTCGCTGTGCTGCCTGGATGGAAAGCAGGAACTTACAGAAACCAGCCACAGAAAATAGGAATTTGCAAACTTATGAAACATGCCAGGGTACAATAGCACACGGGGTGGGGAGGGGATGGGGGCTCGAGGTGCCTAAAAGAGAAAAATTAGTTTTTCCTCTTTTTAACTTCTGCTTCATTCCCCTCTTTGATGCTTTTTATAAATGAGGTTTAATGGAAAGCATCAGTATTATTTAATTCTTCATGTGAAGGTAGTAGCTCTTTATTTGGCAAGGGTTGATATTTAGTTACAGCCATTAGTCAAGTGGTAGTTTGTTTATCTACAAGAGCCTCTGTAGCTGTTTGGATGTTCTTAACAAAGAGAGGTAGGAGACAAGCGAGTATGAGGCAGACTCCCAGTATGGCTAAAACTATTACTACTAAGGTTTTAAATCCTCCAAGGGATAAAAACCAGCCCCCAAAGAGGGAATCTGAAGACCATCCTTTCCAAGCCTGTACTGGAACATGGGCTAATTTTTGGATTTTTACAGTTATATTCTCGATGACCTTTCCATTGTCATCAATCTCTAGGCAGCAGTTAATTAAATTGAACTTCCCACACATCCCTCCTTCCTGGGCTAGGAGGTAGTTTAGGGCTAATCTATTTTGATAAATAGCATTCCTTATTTTTGTGGCTTGCTGGGCTAGCAGATTTAAGGCCTTTGCTGTATCACTTGCAATAATTTTAAGTACTGCTTGTAACCTTATGATACGGTTGAGCATGTAAATAGTGGTGTGGTATCCCTGCATTCCACCTTCTGCCCAGGTGGCTGGGCCATAATATTGGATTATTCTTTCGGGAGGCCATTCATCATCCTTCCACTTCCCTATGGTTATGCCCCTTTTATTTCTCCTTTTAGTTTCATCATAGATAGGGTACCCTAAGCCTTCTCCTTGTTTTAAAGGGATTAGAAAGAAGGACCGTCTAATTGTTCCTAGTATGCAGGCCCTTGACCATTTAGTTGGCAGTTGCTGATGTGCCCACAGTCCACAGATTCAGTAGAGGCCTGAGGGTGCCTGCCAGGCATTTGGAGCTTCAAGTTGGTACCAAGAGTAGCATATTTATACCCAGCAAGCAAGGACAAAAGAGGTCTTTACCCAGGGAAGGGGCCTGAGCAAAGTGGCAAAACAGCAGTAAAACAACTAATATTATAAGGAAAGCTACTGGACTTAAGATTTCTAACCATATTGACTTCCCTGATGATGTCTTAAGCTTCAGCCATGCATAGACTAGTCAGCTTCCAGGGTGACTAGAGCAGAGCTGTTGCCTCCTCAAGCTTCGGTCATGCGTTAACTGGTCAGCTTCCAGAGTGACCAGAGCAGGGCTGTCAATGTCTTCAATGGCAATTTGGTCCTGTTGTAGGATTGGCTGGCACAGATGGTCTGGATCCTGTTGACTGGTCCATTTGTCTAAGGCAGCTGGCTTCAGCTGACTGTGGTGGACCCATGGCACAATTACTGCAACTTTAATGGCAGTGTGAGTGGACAAGATTACAGTATGTGGCCCATCCCATATGGGTCCCAAAGTGGTTGGATTCCATTTTTTGACCCAAATAGCATCCCTGGGTTTGAAGGGGTGTGCCGGGTCTGTCAGGCTTATGGGCATTCTTTCCCGTACCTTGCCATGGACACCCTACATGGCTATCCCTAAAGCCTGTATTTGCTTTCTTAAAGTTAGTTCCCCTTGTTCACGGAGATCACCCTTAACTTGACCTATGATTGGGGTTGCCGGCCGAACAAGATTTCATAGGGTGAATACCTGGTTTGTTTGGTGGGGGTGCACCTTACTCGGAGGAGGACCATGGGCAAGACCTGATATCATCTTAGGTGGGTCTCTTGGCAATATTTTATTTTAGTAGTTGTTTGAGTGTCCAGTTCATGCGCTCTACCTTTTTTGAGCTCTGCAACTGGTAGACTGTGTGTAATTTCCATTTATTTTTAATAGTCATACCAGTTCTTGAACTATTTCAGCTACAAATGCTGGTCCATTGTCTGACCCAAGAGTCAGGGGCAGTCCAACTCTGGGGATAATGTCTCTTAGCATTGCTTTAGTTACCTCCCATGCTTTTTCTCTTTGGGCAGGGAAAGCTTTGATTCATCCTGACAAGGTGCAGACAAGTACTAGCATGTACTAATAGCCCCCTGCTCAGGGCAGCTTTGTGAAGTCCATAAGCAGGTTTTCACAGGGTGTGGCTCCCATTTCCTGAATTCCCAGGGGCCGAGTAGGTTATTATGGGTTATTCTGGGCACATGTTAGACATTGTTCGCAAATGGCTTGGGTGAGGGCGGTGAGCTGTGGCACATAGAAGTGGCATCCCAGTAGTGTTTGTAGTGCCGTTTTCCCCATGTGAGTCTCTTGGTGGAGTTGTTTTACACACTTAGGGGCCACCATTTCAGGGATGGCTAGCCTCCCATCAGAGAATTTCCACCATCCTCCTTCAGTGCATTTTCCAGTTTCTCAGGCAAACCAGGCCTTCTCGTTCGGAGAGTAACTTGGGATCTTGGGGAGGGGAGGCTCTGGGAGGACAGGCATAGCTAGGGATTCCTTTTCAAAGCGTGGAGTAGTCATTGCTGCCCGTTTTGCCTCCCTGTCTGCCTTTCTGTTTCCTTTGGTCTCTAGTGTTCTTGCCTTTTGGTGCCCTCTGCAATGCATAATAGCTACCTTCTTTGGGGCCTATACAGTGCCTAAGAGCTATAAAATCTCCTGTTTGTACTTTATTTCTTTTTTCCCCAGTAATTAAGGGTCCTCTCTCCTTGTATATAGCTCCATGAACATGCAATGTGGCAAAGACACATTTGGAATCAGTGTAAATATTGACCTTTTTGTCTCTCACCAGCAAAAGAGCCCTTGTTAGGGCTATTAGCTCTGCCTTCTGGGCTGATGTTCCGGTGGGCAGAGGCTGAGCCTCTACCACTGAGTCCAATGTTACCACTGCATGACCTGCCCAACAGACCCCTTCCATTGTGAAACTGCTCCCATCTGCAAAGTAACAAGTGGGTCCCTGAGGGGTTGGTTTGTAAGATCTCCCCTGCTCGAGAATACTTCATCTACCATTTTCACACAGTCATGGAGGGGGGTTCCTGGTTCAATCGGGAGCAAGGTGGCCGGGTTAAGGGTGTTTACTGTTTCTAAAGTTATGCGGGGATTTTCGCATGGGAGTCCCTGGTACTGAGTCATTCCCGGATTTGATAACCACTGGTGTGATTCCCTCTCTGGTTCATTAGAGTTATAACTGAATGCATTAACTGGATGATCAGCTGCTGCCCTAGAGTCAGTTTGTTAGCTTCTTGTGCCAGTGGGGCAGTGGCAGCTAGTGCCTTAAAGCAAGGAGGCTACCTTAGTGCCACTGAGTCTAGTTGCTTAGTATGCCACCAGGCGATGCCACAATCCTGTGTATTGAGTCAGGATTCCTATAGCCATTCCCTTTTGTTCATGGAAATATAGAAAGAAAGGCGCAGTTATGTCAGGCAGTCCTAAGTCTGGGGCCTGTGTTAAGGCTTCTTTGATTTGTTTAAATGCTTTCTCCTGGTAGCCAGAGGAGGGGTTCCTTTTCTCTCCCCTTGAATCTGGCCATGTTCATCGTAATAGAGGGGTCCCTGAGTTTCCCAGGGAGGCATCTGCAAAGCCCGGGCATGGCCAGGCCGGAGGTAGCTGGCTTGATCATCCTGACTTTCCTTCTTGACCTCCTGTGGCAGTGGTTTTTATTTTTCTTTTTGAGCCCAGGCCGGGGTTCGTTACCATTTGAATTTGACTCCTCAGGGGCCAGCCTCGGTAAAGGGGGGTAGATTGGAGTGTAGGGAGGAGGAATTCCTATCTCCTCTGGTGATTCCTGCAGAACTTGTTTTTCCTGTGGCTTTCCCTTTGTTTCTGTAGCTGATAGGGAAGCTGATTTTTCTTTCACTTTAAGTTCGGCTCAAGCCACAGCTATGAGGCAGGGCTGCAACCATGCAGGTCGGTTTTGGACTATATATAAGAAATTGGTCTGGATGCCCTGGCTGTCTGCCCACCCCAGTCACCACCTTAAATACACGGCCAATTGTTTCCCGATCTATAGTTCCTTCTACCAGCCATGTGACACCAAAAGAGGGCCATTCTATTTCACAGAGAGTTCTCAACCTCTGGGGGGTCAACTTGATCCCATAACCCTCTGCATAACCTTTCTTGAAGTTCTTTAACATACATTGTAATGGGGTGGCTTTCGACAGCTTCCCTCCCTTTTCCTCCCAGTTGTGACGGAACTTATTCACTCTTTTACTTTCGCTTCAGACCGATTAGACCGTCTCCCTCATGGGAGTTTTCAGATGCCACTTAGCTTTAATGGAGGGTTCATATGAGTCCCGAACCTGGACCAACACAATTGCTAAATTGTGAGGTGCCTCCCTAAACCATATGCAGTAGCCCTGGAGGAAGTTCACCACTAGTCCTGGTTGGTCCCACACTTCACTAGGGGCGTACGGTCTATGCTAATAGACCTGTGGCCCTACACACTTCACTCCCCACATTGGCTCCTTTTAGAATTTAGAACTGCCTCTTTCACATGCATTCACACACTTCCCCACTCCCAGTTCCTTTTCTCTGGGTGGGATGTAGGTTTCATCCGACTTTGTGAGCCCCTCTCGCATCCTGGGTTGGACTACTCAGTACACCCTGGGTGCAGGTTTCATCCAACTTTGTGAGCCACTCTCACGTCCTGGGTCAGACTACTTGGTGCACCCCTGGAAGTTGATCAGGCTCCCCTTCTGTCTTTGTGGGATGGGTCCTGCCTTGGGCCTCAAACCTTACCATGGTCCTGTAGCGCACTATCCGTGGAATCATCCTGTAATCCCTTAGGTTCTGTTGTGCTGTCAGGGAGGGGCACTGGATCACAGGAGAGCTGATCCCTTCTCTGGGTTTAAGTTCCCCAATGGCATGCCTGAGGTCATGGTTCTCCCCCAGCTCGGGGCCCCAGACCCACAGGCAAAGGAGACAGCAATCCTTTCATCTCCACTCCTGGCTGGCTCACCAAAATGTTGCAGGAATCAGGAGACTGGAGAGACCACTGAGTGGAACAGGAGGATTTTAGTGAGTGCACTCAAGCCCAGCAGATTAACAACCAAAGGCTGAGCCCCGAACAAAGGCAGGGCTTGACTTTTATACACACTTCTGAAAGGGGGTTGGCTAGTTTGAAACAAGCTTACAGTGGAGTGAAACGCAGTGGCATGAAAGCAGGTAACAAAGACAGCTTATCAAACAGTGACAGGCCTGTAACTCAGGCTTGTTTAAGCATGTCATGTGACTCCTGCTATGTGGCCCAAGTGGCTGTAATCTAGGCTTGCTCAAGCTTATCTTGTGTCCTTCACTGTGCCACCCAGATAGAAAGCAGGAACTTACAGAAACCAGCCACAGAAAACAGGAATTTGCAAACTTACAAAACTTCCCAGGGTACCATAGCATACGGGGTTGGGGGAGGGGTGGGGTGGGTCTCGAGCTGCCTAATGGAGAAAAATTTGTTTTTCCTCTTTTTAACTTTTGCTTCAATACAACATTTTGTTTATACACTCAGCAGCTGATGGGCATTTGGGTTGCATCCACTTTTTGACTATTCTGAATAGTGCTACTATGAATATTCATGCACAAATTTTTATGTGGAGGTATGTTTTTATTTCTCTTGGGTATATATCTAAGAATAGAATGATCATATAATAACTCTGTGTTTAACATTTTGAGAAATTGCCAACATTTTTCTTTTTTTTTTATGTTACCTCCCATAATGGATGAACATTCCAATTTCTTTGCATCCTTGCCAACACATGTTATTATCTATCTTTTCATTGTAACTATCCTCGTGGTTTTGAAGTGGTATCTCATTGTGGTTTTGATTTGCATTTCCCTAGTGGCTAAAGATGTTGAACATCTTTTCATGTTTTTATTGACAAGTTGTTTCTCTTCTTTGGGTAAATGTCTTTTTAGATCCATTATCCTTTTTTAAACTCAGCTATTTATATTTTTATTGTTGAGTTGTTAAGAATTCTTCATGCAGTCTGGATATAAGCCCATTATCAGATATGTGATTTGCAAATATTTTCTCCCATTCTGTGGATTGTCTTCTTTTCACTTTCCTGATTGTATTATTTGCAGCACAAAAATGTTTAATTATACTAATGTCCAAATTATCGGTTTTTCTCTCTTGTCCATTTTTGTTTGTTTGTTTGTTTATTTTTACTGTCATCTGTAACAGCAGTTCACAAAGTTTGCTTTCATGTTTCCTCTTAAGAGTTTCATAGATTTAGCTCTTCTATTTAGGTTTATGACCTATCTCAAGTTAATGCAATGTCCTTAGTGAATTATCTTGGCACTACTGATTGAAATGAACTAGTTTACTTTTGGACTTTCAATTTTATTCAAATTTATTTATTGATCTATATGTTTATTTTTATGTCAATACCATACTGTCTTGTTTATTGTAGCTTTGAAATAAGTTTTGAAATCAGTGTGAGATCTTCAATTTAGTTCTTTTTCAATATTCTTTTGGCTACTCTGGTTCCTTTGAATTCCCATATAAATTATAGAATCACCATGTCAGTTTCTACAAAATAGCCATTTGGAATTTTGATAGGTATTGCATTGAATGTATAGATCAATTTGATGAATGTTGCCATTTTAACAATACCAATTCTTCCAATCCATGAACATGGGATGTCTTTCCCTTTATTTTGGTCTTTTTAAATTTCTTTCAACAACATTTTGTAGTGTACAAAGTGTTACATTGCCACATCATAGTTGTTCGCTGTACAAGTCTTATAATTTTTCATTAAATTTATTCCCAAGTATCTTATTCTTTTAGGATGTTATAAATAAAATTGTTTTCTTAATTTCTTTTCAGATTCTTCATTGTTAGCATATAACAATGCAATTAATTTGTGTATAGTGATCTTGTATAATGCAACCTTTCTAAATTAATTTATTCTAATTATTAATAGTAGATTACTTAAATTTTCTACATACCAAATCATGTCATATGTAAATGTAAGAACTTTTCCTTTTGTTTTTGCAAACTTAATTTTTAAGATTTATCTTGTTTACCCAATTTCCCAAGCTAGAACCTCCAGAATATTGTTAAATAGAAGTAGTGAGAGTGGACATACTTATGCTGTACCTGATCTTTGGGGAAAAGCATTCGGTCTTTCACCATTAAGTATATGAGCTGAGATTTTGTATTGTTTGTTTTGTTTTTGTAGATACCCTTCATCAAGTTGAAGAAGTTTTCCTCTATTCCTGGTTTATTGAGTCTTTTTTTTAAAAAATCATAAATGGATTTTGGATTTTGTTGCATGCTTTTTCTGCTCTATTGAAATGACCACAATTTTTTTGTTCTTCTTTCTATTGATATGGGGCATTACATTGATCGATTTTTTTGGATGTTAAACCAGCATTATATTTCTGAGATATATCCCACTTTGTCATAGTGAGTGTATAATCATTTTTGTATGTATCAATATTTAATTTACTTGTATTTTGTTGATGACTTTTGTGTTTTATATTCATAATAGATGTAGGTCTGGTTTTCTTGTGATATCTTTTGTTTTTGTGTCTATATAAAACTGACCTCATAAAATGAGCTAGGAATTGTTTTCTATTTTTTCAAATAATTTTTGAATAATTATAATAATCATTTGAATAAATAATGATTCTTTAAGTAACTGGTAGAATGGGTCTGGGCTTTTCTTCTGGGAAGTTTTAAAATTACTCATTCATTAGAGGTTTTTCTTTAAGATTTTCTATTTCCTTTCGAGTCAGTTGTAGTAGTTTATGTATTTTTAGAAATTTGTCCATTTCATTTATGTCCATGGCATGCAATCTTTCATACTATTCCCTTATAATATTTTTTTTTCTGTAAGGTTAGTAATAATATTCCCTCTTTAATTCTTGATTTTAATAATTTGAGTCTTCTCTCTTTTTTTCTTAGTCAATCTACCTGAAATTTGGTCAACTGTGTTGGTTTGGTCAAGGAATCAACTTTTGGTTATTAAGTTTTGATATAACTTTTCTAATCTTTATTGCATCAATTAGTGCTCTATTTTTTATGTATTACTTTATTTGGCTTACTTTAGAATTCATTTTCTCTCATTTTTCCAGTGTTTTAAGGTCGAAGTTTGGGAAATTGAGATCTTTCTTCTTTTATAATGTAAATATTTATGGCTATACATTTTCCTCTAAACATTGCTTTAAGTGCATCCAATTCACTTTAGTTTGGTGTGTTTTTGTTTTAATTTATCTCAAAGGATTTCTGAATTTCCTATATGACTTCTTATTTAATCACTGGTTATTTATGAACGTATTATTTAATTTCCAAATATTTATACATTTTTAAAATTTTCATCTTTTATTAATTTCTGATTTGACTCCAATGTCATTGGAGAATACATTTTGCATTATTCAAACCTTTTAACTTTACTGAGGCTTGTTTTATGGCCTAGCATATGGCCTGTCCTGAAGAAAGCTCCATGTGCACTTGTAAAGAAGATGTATATTCTACTGTTTGTGGGTGGATGGTCTATAGATGTTTGTTAGTAGTTTGTTTATAGTGTTGTTTGTTTATAATTATATATCCTTTATAATCTTCTTCCCGTGCTATACATTGTGGAAAGTGAGGTTTTAAAGTCCCTAACTATTATTGTTGAATTGTCTGTTTCTGTTTCTTCCTTCAATTCCATAAGTTTTTGCTTTATGTACTTTGGGACATTGTTGTTAGGTATTTATATGATTATAATTATTACATTTTTCTCATAGATTGGCCCTTTTATCATTATTATGTGTCTTCCATATCTCCACTAACATTTTCTGGTCTTAAAGTTGATTTTGTTTGATATTAGCATAACCACTCTGGCTCTCTATAGTTACTAGTGGCATGACATATCTTTTTTCATTCTTTTACTTTCAGCCTATCATCTGTGGACAATATATAGCTGAATCTTGTTTCTTTTTATCTAATTTAACAACTTACGACTTTTGATTTGACTATTTAATCCATTCACATTGCATAATTATTACTATGATTGGATATATGTCGACAATTTTACTCTTTGCTTTCTGTATGTCTTATATCACATTTTGTTCCTCTGTGCTACCTTTATTACTTTTTTTGTATTAAATTAATGTTTATAATATAATATTTTAATTTTTAGTGATTTTTACTATACTTTTTAGCTGTTTTCTTAGTGGTTGCCCCAGGGCTGACTAAGAAAAAAGTGAGATGACTCAAATTATGAAAATCAAGAATGAAAGAGGGAATATCATTACTAATTTTACAGAAATAAAAAGTATCATAAGGGAATAGTATGAACAATGTATTAATTTATCAGAATGATGTGTACTACCTTAATGTGAGTAAAATAGAGACACTTTTACGTAGCTCTATTCTGTCTTCCTCTTTTTTAATATTATTATTATACATATTACCTATATATGTAACAAACCTTGTTATAATTGTTACTTTATATAGTTTTATGTCTTTTAAAGAAGCTGAGAGAAGGAGAGAAATACATACTTATAGAATTTCTTACATTAATCTTATTTATCCTTTCTGAGTCTTTTCATTTTTTTGCTATGCATTCAGGTTACCAACAGGTGTCAACTTCCTCCAACACAGCTCTACTCCCTTTCACCTCCTTTGGGCTATTTTTTATAAATATGTTAGATTTATATTTGTTATAAGCCCTAGATTATATTTTGAATGAAAAGTCTGTACCAGGCTTGTCCAACCTGCGGCCTGGGGACCACATGCAGCCCAGGATGGCTTTGAATGTGGCCCAACACAAATTCATAAACTTTCTTAAAACATTGAGGGTTTTTTTTTTTCTCATGAGCTATTGTTAGTGTTAGTGTATTTTATGTGGCCCAAGACAATTCTTCTTCCAATGTGGCCCAGGGAAGCCAAAAGGGTGGACAGCCTTGTGTCCGATTATTCTACACAATATAGAAAAATGATTAGTTACTGCAGCCCTGGGTTCCTGGCAGACTAAAGAGAAACACCCAATAGAAACAACTTCCTTCTAGCAAGATTTAGCAATGGTAATTAAGAGACTTCATAACTTTGTGATCTGTTCAAAAGACTGCCCAAAGCTAAGCCTAAAGGAACTCTCCAAGTTATTAAAGAGAGTTTCACAACTCTGGAGTTTTTTGTGAACAGGACAGCAATGCACTGAAACTATCAGAACTGCTTTAATGTCTGATATTCCTATGATTATAGAGAACCAACATGAATATTGCCGTTAGAATTACTAGAGAGCTCCTTTTTCTTATATAAATACTTCAACAAATATGAGTTTTTGCATAAAGACATCTTTTTTCAGAAGCTGAATAATGAGCGAATGCTTTTTTACAATGTTTTATATTTTTGACTTTTAAAATTTGTTCAGCATCCTGAATGAGACAAGTCTAAGAATGAAATCAAATGCAAATCTGGCAACAGAGATGTTTTGTGACTCATGAGTAAGCCATTCAGGTACAGACAATACCTGTCAGGCAGGTTAGGTGTGTTGCTAGATCACTTTCTCCAAGCTCAAACACAGATGTGATGTCTAGACACCCACATAAGGTATTTCATGCTAAAATCAAGAAATACTGGGAGTTCCACTGAGACCTTAACTTTCAGGAAAAAAGAAATCAGTGTGCTCAAAGAAGAGTAGCTATAATCAGTCTTTGGACACAGAAATGTTGCACTCTTTTTGGGGGCTCCTTTCTTGAAGCAGACGTTTCTTTCCATTTCTTTTTTTCTTTGTCAGAAAATCATTTCACAAAGCGCTTTGAGATTTAACTAAATTTTCTTATTTTGTTTAAAAAGTTGAGCTGGGGCCGGGCATGGTGGCTCACTCCTGTAATCCCAGCATTTTGGGAGGCCGAGGTGGGTGGATCAAATGAGGTCAGGAGTTTCAGACCAGCCTGGCCAACATGGTGAATCCCCGTCTCTACTAAAAATACAAAACTTAGCCAGGCATTGTGGCATGTGCCTGTAATCCCAGCTACTCAGGAGGCTGAGGCAGGAGAATGGCTTGAACCCGGGAGGTGGAGGTTGCAGTGAGCCAAGGTCGTGCCACTGCACTCCAGTCTGGGCAGTAGAGCGAGATTTCATCTCAAACAAACAAACAAACAAAAAAAGTTAAGTTGGAATTTGAGCTTATTTATTATTCCTTGAAAATAAAGTGTAGATACCCTCAATTGCTACCATAGGGAGTGCAAGAGCTCACAGCAAGAGCTCAGTGAGTATAATTTGTCCTCCTGGGTTTTTGTTTGTTTGTTTTGATTGCACATTCACTCTATCAATAATATGAATGTTTCAAATTTTGTCTTTGAAATGTGGACTAGCAAAATTACTAAGATACTGAGTACTTAAAGTTACTTATAAAATACTGCTTAAAGATATCAACAATTGTTGGTCTGTAAAGCACTCTAGAAGTTGTTTACAATTTTTACTGACAACTACGTGAAATATAAACATAAAACATTTGGATCTTTGATGAGCTTCAATTAGAGATGTTTTTTCCAGAATATGTCATTTTTCCAATGATAAATGGTTTAGATTGTGTTAATATTTCTGTTCCACAATTGTAGTATTTCCTTTTGCCCA
Source organism: Macaca fascicularis (assembly GCF_037993035.2). Lineage (NCBI taxonomy): Eukaryota > Metazoa > Chordata > Mammalia > Primates > Cercopithecidae > Macaca > Macaca fascicularis. Next base: position 8,751,514 of record NC_088377.1, on the reverse strand, counting down.
TTGGCTTTTTATTCATTCATTTCTTCAAAAAATAAATATTATATTGTTTCATCCCGGTGCTTATATGGAGGCTCAGGAGGCTCTGCATCCCGACCCCTCCGCTTTCTGTCTTACCTGCCAGGTCAGGATGAGAAATGCCATTGGGTTTATTGAGGCAGGGATGGTGAGTCTAGCTTTCAGTTTCCTGTACCTGGCTGACATGATTTTCTTCACCATCACTTGCTCTGGCTGATACTTGTATCCATATAGAAAAATATAGATATAACAAAAGCTTTGAACAAATGAAATCAAATTCTAATTCTACTAGAAGGCACCTGATGTCATTCTCTTAATGACTTTTTAGAGTATTACTGCACTGATACCCTCCACCAGGGGGTAGGGGAGGAAGCCTATATTCTACTCTGTCTGCATATCTAGTACTTTGCTAGTGGCCGATTTGGTGCTCTGTAAACAGGTCCTTTCTTCCTGATACTTTCATATTCTTAAGCCCATTAACAGCATGAGGTAGACACATATGGGTGGATTCCCAAGTCAGATGCTTGGTTCTGAAACTATCTCTAAAATCTACTGTAGATTGATTTTCAGACCATTTTCCAGTGATGGAAACAGGCTCTCCCTGTGAGTTTATACAGGCTTGTTTCCCCTAATGTTTCACCCAAAATGAGGTTAACCCTGGAAATTCCAGTGCCCCTTAGCTACAGGGGCCCTCCACTGAGAATGGCTTAGTCCTAGGTGGGGTACAAATATTATGCTTGTTGCCTGTTCACATCCCAGGAAAAATACTGATTTCTGCTCCTGAAGTCATAAAAGATTATTCAGTCATAAGCCCTATGTTTGAGACTATCTTCAACTCTAAGCGGCTGCACACATCCAGCTTGTTCTTCCTGACTGAGGAGGTCCAGAAGCAGACAGTCTGTGGGTGGGAGTGTAACTCACAATGTCATCAGGGACCCAGTTCCCTTTCATTTCTACTCAGTCATCCTTGGCACAGATGTGTTGCTCTGCATTACAAGAGGGATGTTTGGTCCACCAGCAGCAGGAGGAAGGGAAAGGGGCAATGGGCAAAGATAACATATCCATTAGCAAACCCTTCTAAAGAGATTTCCCAGAGGCAGGACGAACTTCTCACCCAAAATTTGGTTCAGATGTTGAGACTGATGATACCACACATGCATCCACTAAGAAAGTATGGAAAGGTTTATTACTCACATAATGATGCAAAAATAGCTTTAGAGACCAGAGAAGAGAGACTGACTTGGCATTTATTGTGGGTAGAGGTGAAGCTGGGGTGAAGGCTCTTGCACATGGGTGGAGGCTTGTGGGGTTTAAATTTCCCACCAATTCCAAAGGAGGGAGCACTTGGGCTTTCTTATCAGCTTCCTGGATGTGGAACAAAAGGAGAAGAGGGAGTAATGGGATTTGAATGCAGCCAGACATCAGAAATGTAGTCAGACTCTTTATTGCACTGTCTCGATACCCTTCTCCTGGCATCTTAACGCAGGCTGAGAAATGGGTGTTTTAGTGGCCACAATGGAGGGCTGTTAGCACAGAAGGAGTGCAGGATGGAGGTGAGCAGAGGGAAGGCAGCAGGCTTTGCCAGCCCAGCCATCTCATCTTTCCTGCTGACCTCCATTCAGAGATGAAAAGTGACCTTGGCTGCCCACCAGGATCAATGGTGTTGAGGCACTTGGCTCACTTTTGTTACATAACCAAATCCAGTGAATTACAGTAATATGGCCTTTTCCAAAGCATGGAGGAGCAAGAGGAAAACCACGAGAAGGAAGAAAAGAGCTACCCTTTGGGACAGAGCAGAGCCCAGTGAGTGTGTTCAGCTATAAATACAGGCATCCTAAAGATCCATCGCAATGGTATGTCCTTCTGATAATTGCAAAGAAAAAGGGAACACACAAGTTAAAAACAACAACAATAACAATAACAATAGAAAGCAAAACAGCCTAATTCTGTCCTCTAGACTGGAGACTGTAATTTCCACCGACCCCCTTGGGACACTATTAAGTTTATTCTAGGGTGAGTGGGTGCGCAAGGGAGGCAGTGAGTATGGCTGAGATCACCTGGTGGCAGGGTGCTCACGCACGGCCACGGGTTCTACAGGGCCGTGCATGGCCTGAGTCTCTAGATAGTTGGGAAGCTCCACCTTCTGCCCCAGCCCAAGGGGGCTGGGGCAGTCATGGATATAGCAATTTTCATAATTCTCAGGGATCAATGATGAGCATTGAGCAGGCTTGATTCTCACACACATACGCAGTGGCCTGGTCTTCCAGTCATCGGAGGGTACTCAGGAAAGGCAGCCAGTGGGATAGGAAGCTCGAGGGGTCCCCATCAGCCAGAATCAGCACCTTGTTAGGAATATAGACAGGGTGGACACACTGCACCAGAACTTTGGTGTCCTTGGCCTGGCGGTCTCCACAGATCGCGATCTGCCTGAGGGTCTGCTGCTGGACTGAGAGGGCATGGACCATCTCCAGCAATGCCACTGGGACACGGTGCATGTGCTGGGAGAAGGCGGTCAATAGGCACACACACTTGTCCATCCAGTCCTTGTGACCCATGAAGCCGTGCAGCCAGGGCAAGTTGTGGGCTGATCCAGAACTCGCGCTGGACTCTGAAGACTGTAATGTTTTAAACTCTAGGAGGAATGTCCTCTGAAAGATTGTTCAGAAGAGGAAGTATTTTTCCCCACTGGAAGGAAAAGAGGGGAGAAGAGTCAGAATGATTAGATAAAAGTGCTTTCTAATATGTTATTGTTCAGAGTACAGTGTAGAAAAACAAAAGTATAGTAAAAAATGATTCTCCCTTTCAGTTCTCTCTTTTACCTTTCTCTCTCTCACATTTTTGTACTCGGATGTTGCTCCCTGGTTGAAAATAATTCCGCAGTTGAAAAGCAAGTCACTTGGGAAGATCTGGAAGTTAAAGCCCTATCAATACTTTTCAAATATGACAATAAATATCTGGGCAATGATGAAGGGCAACTTGCAGAAACACCATTTTCCATTGAGAAGGTGGTTATTGGCTTGCTATTAGAGGAGGAAGAAAGATCTATGTTTATGGAGCTGATGGAGAAGCATTCAGAACTAGCTGTTTTTGTGTTTAATATTTCAGTGAGGCAGGTATCCCTGAAGGTATGTTGACACTTACCTCTAAGGATTCAACCAGAAATCTCTTTGATTTGACATTTATTTTACAACTTTGATGGTTGTGACCGCTGCTCAGTTCCCACAGGTTGCTGTTTGACCACCCCAAGGTCACAAAGCCACGAAGTCAAAAAATATGTTCAATTCAGTAGCCAGTTACGGCTCTGGGCTCAGGGACCCCATCTCCCCAAAAACTAGCAGTCTAGAGGACTCCCTTGGCAGAGAATCTGAGCACATGCGTTCTGAGAAGCCTCTTCTGGGGTACTGATTTATTTTTATTTTTCCCCCTTTTCCCCTTTATTCTCTTGATGAGCTTCAAAAAAAAAAAAAAACACATCCATTGCAGCTGGAAAGGCAGAAAAGGCACTTAACTTCAACCATATTTTTGATACCCTAGGAAAACTAATTAGAAAGAATACACAGAGAACAAGGTATGGCATAGATGCACAAGATCTTTGCAGGCCAGTGAGTAAACCGAAGACACGATAAATCGTGGGTCTGCCAACCTTATCTTAAAGTGAAAAATTGAGCTACAAACAAAATACAAGTGCCACCACTCCTAGTGTGAAGAAGTCGGCTTGGGCCCATATCCCAACTTTAAGTAAAGTAGAAAACATTTCTTTTATGTCTGCTTTGCCGTGACTGCCTTGCAGTGGAAACAGGACATTTTTGCCATGCATTTATCATTTGATGCAGATGTTTGGCTCAAGTTTCCTGATCTTGTCAGCAAAGTTGACGTTAAAACATTAGAACAAGAATTGTGGTTTATTTACGTTTTCTTACGAGGCGCAAATTTGCATATAGGAGCATTGTTTTTATTGCAGCTTCTTAGAGAGCCTCTAGTTTTGGAGTGTATGCCCTATTTTTTCTCCATGAATAGTTTGATAGTTGTACTTAAATTTATGGATTCTTTCTACCTCTTTCTACCTTTATTTCTCCAAGTACCAGCACATTTTATTACAGTGATTGCTGCTTTCCTGTTTTTATTTAATAGCCATCAAGAAATATAGACTCCCACCATAGCATTGCAGGTGGCTAACCCCATCTTGACCTCTAGACTTTTCTAAGTCTGCAAAGAATAAAAACAAGGAGGAATTTGCCAAGTTCATCAAGTCTAGACCTTCCTTAGAGGCCTAATGACTATATTTGAAGCCACTCTGGCCAGTTTTCCTGATTGGAAATGGTTAAAAAGTAGCTAGGAAGTTCTGAAAAAGCAAAAGTGGTTAAGATAACAAGTTAAGCATTAGCAAGGAAGTTTTTCTTGAGCTCAAGTATTAATACATGGTCTGGGCTTTAGGAGTAATTTTACACCAGTTGTCTGTTTTCCTTTTAGAGTTGGATGGAAAGTTGTTCTCAAAATGCATCTGAGTTGTTGAATATCCATTATGTTACAGGGAAGCCATTCCTTCTTCCAAAACAGTTTTAATTTTTATGGAGTCTAAGTTAAAACAGGAACATTTATTTTCTTATGGGTAAAGTTCCTGGAATGCTCTATTACGTGGATTTAGTACATTTTTTGACCAAATAACACTTGACCAAACATTATTTTCAAAATTGACTTCTCTAAAAAAAAAAAAAAAAGATTTAAAAATACGATTCCTTTTGCTGATGAGCGTCATACTTTGGCATTTAGTCTGTAAAACCTTGGCGTTTAGTCTGTCTTCCTGGAGCTCAGTTCTTGAAATGCATGTCTCGCATTCAGGGCTTTCATAGTCAACAGGTGGAACCAGCCACTGGTGTTCTGCTCATAATAAAAATTATACATGTGTATTAACATTGCTCTTGAAGTTAATAAACACACCCAAATCTGGTTAATTTGTTCAAGTTATTGACAGATTCTCTGTGATTTACTGGGATTAATGAGTATGCAAATACAAGGAAAAATGCCCAGGATAGAGAACATCATGGAACATATTGTACCTTATTGTAAAATAAAAATAGCCCTGGACAGCCCATGGAATGCGTTCTAACAGCTTAATCAGTTCTTTACTGTGGTTTTCCTGCCAGCCGGGGAGCCCTGCGTCACAGAGGGTGGGTGCCAAGTGTCTGGTTTGCGCTTTGGTAAGATTTTTCTTTTTCTTCCTGATAATTTTCAGGTTTGCAGTTTCTCCAAATGCAAAACATCCAAGCCACCTCCCTCTGCAGTGGAGTATTGATTTTGTTCTAGATTTCTCAGCAAAGGTTGGGATATTAGAGTTGAAAACACAAGTGAGTAGGGTGAGCCCACAGTCTCTGTGACGGGGCCTGCTGGACACTCCCAGTCTGCTGGCGAATGGCAGAGGCCTGGGACAGCATGGTGGAATTTTCATCTTGTACAAATGAGCTTGGCGTCTTAAATCCAGGTCCTCTGCTACCAACAGCGAATTTGTTATAGTGTGAAGTGTTGAGGCAACTACCTAAATAAATCTGGGCAAAATATACTATCAAATCAATCAGGGATTTCCACCCTTCATGAATTATCTCAGGTTTTAATCTAAATTGTTTAAGAATGACTGACTCACGGCTGGGCGCAGAGGCTCATGCCTGTAATCCTAGCACTTTGGGAGACCGAGGCAGGCAGATTGCCTGAGCTTTGGAGTTCAAGACCAGCCTGGGCAACACAGTGAAATTCAGTCTCCACTAAAATACAAAAAAATTAGCTAGGCATTGTGGCGGGCGCCTGTAATCCCAGCTACTTGGGAGACTGAGGCAGGAGAATTGTTTGAACTAGGGAGGTGGAAGTTGCAGTGAGCCGAGATTGCGCCACTGCCCTCCAGCCTGGGCGACAGAGTGAGACTCCATCTCCAAAAAAAAAAATGACTTGCTCCCTTGCTCCCTTTTTGCCCTCTGTACATATGGCCCTAGAGTCAGTGTTTGAAAAACTGCTTTCCACTGTCCAGAGAGGATTATTCTTAATAGGCTGATTATCCTGGAGCCCACGGCCACCCTTCTGGGCTCTAGTCACCTCTAGTCCATGTCGTGTTAATTCGTCATTTTGTTTTGTGCAGGCAAGACTTGGATGTGCAGTTTTCATGCCATCTCTTGATTGTTTACCCAAACATAAAATGTAACCAGGGAACCAGCAATATGGTAGTTATGCGCTTCCCAAATCAACTTGAAGTTGATCCTAAATGCTGTTTCCACTACTGCTTCTCTGATGCGGGTTCTGCCCCAGTGATAGTGAGCTGGCATTCCTGTGAACCAGGATTGCACATGGGGGCTATATGTGGAAACTCCGACCCCATGGTGCCTGCCACACACTAACACACATACTCTTTGAGACCCAACCAAAACAGCACTCAGGGGCAAAGAGTTTAAAGAGACGGGGCTTTATCCAACATTGGAACTATTTTAAATGCCCGAAGTAGTTCCATTTCAAGTTCTTCAGATGGCCTATGAAGCTCTATAGGACACCTTTCCCTAAGCCCTTGCCCTCGCACCTCCCCTGACACGCCCAGCATCTCTCTTCTGGAGGCCTTCCCCGCTAAAGCTTTCTGTGCAACTTCTTGGCTGACTCATCTATCCCCACCAGGCTCTATCTAACAGCAGCCTCATCAGGGACACCTTCCCCTCCTGCCATCACCCTCACCTGCTCTGTGCTCCCCCAGCCCATATCTTCATTACATAAACTATTTCTTTGTATGCTCACTTATAAGCTTAAGGGAAAGAGACAGTAAGCTTGTCAGGGTAGGAAGTCTGTTTTGTTTATTGCAGTCTCCATATCCTACGGAAGGGTGCCGGGCCCACTGTAGATGCTAAATTAAAACTGGTAAATGTTGAACAAATAAAATGATTAAATCAAATGGTGTAGTATGCAAGGAAGAAACAAAGATAGGGATTGAAGTCCCCGCCTCTCTACCTGGCTGTGTGACTTCAGTCCAGTTATTGAACTTCTCTTGCTTTTAATCTTCTTATCATTATAATTATTAAGATTTGGGCCACGTTTTTAGAAAGTTAAGATTTTGGGTGGCTTTTCGAGCTTTAACACTTTAAAATTGTTTATCTTCTTTTCTGAATTTTTTTTTTTTTTTTTTTGTCCTGCTGGGCTGTAATTTTCTTAAGGGCAGGATTATAAAAGATGCATCGTTTTATTTCCTGAAAGTCACAGGATAACACTTACACGAAGGTGCTCAATAATCACTTGTTGGAAATAACCTTTTTTTCCCCCCCAGAAAGGCTGTTTCAAAATGTGTATTTTATAGTATTTGATTTGCTAGATCGAGGGTTGGCAAACATTTTCTGAAAGAAGTCCAGCTAGTAAATATTTTGAGCTTTGCGGCCATACTTCTTCTTCTTTTTTTTTTTTTTTTTTTTTTTTTTGAGGCGGAATCTCACTCTGTTGCCCAGACTGGAGTGCAGTGGTGTGATCTCATGATTTCAGCTCACTGCAACCTCCACCTCCCAGGTTCAAGCGTTTCTACTGCCTCAGCCTCCCAAGTAGCTGGGATTACCTGCCACCACGCCCTGCTAATTTTTGTATTTTTAGTAGAGACAGAGTTTTGTCATGTTGGCCAGACTAGTCTCGAGCTCCTGACCTCAGGTAATCTGCCCGCCTCAGACTTCCAAAGTGCTGGGATTACAGGCGTGAGCCACCACGCCCGGCCTATATTTCTTTATCACAACTCTGCAACTCTGCCATTTTAGCCTGAAAACAGCCATAACAATTTGTGAATGAATGGGCATGGCTGTCTTGAAATGAAACTTTATTTGCAAAAAACAAATGGCAGGCTACGTTTGACCTGTGAGCTATAGTTTGCTCGCCTGGCACTAGAGAGTTACTGTCATAAAATAACCAATTTCTAAAAACGAACTCTTTGGTTCCACTATGTTTCCGAGTAAGTTACATGAGATCATTTAAGTTTCACTTCTATTGTTGGGAATTTGTTATTTGAATAAAGATTTTCTGAGTGACCCTCAAGCTTGGGTCTTTATTTCATTTTTAGATTATGTAAGGCTTGACCCACTTAAGAAATGTAACCGTCTTTTTTTTTTTCTCCTATTAAAAAAGTTGTGGTTTTTTTTGTCTTTGTGACTATCTTGTTTACACAAACTGAACCTGAGACAAAGCCTCTAGTGACTGCTTTTTGTGGTTAAACTGGTTTCTTACCCACCAAAGTCTAGAAGAGGGAAAGAAAGAATTGTACCAGTTTGATGTGTTTTGTGTAACAAAAGCCAGATTGTATCTCCTTCTCTCTCCCCAGGTCTGTATACAACTTAGGACCAAGAGGTGGACTTTGGTTTCTTAGTTCAAGCTAAAAAAACAATACCAGGGGAGCAGGAACCATGGGACATCCCAGGCTTGGTGCAGAAACCTGACCTGAACTGGACCTTAAGATCAGAATATAGACCTATTGTCTTTCCTCACCTGACTATTACCAAACTAACTTCCGCATCTCCTGGGAGTGCTTTCTATTTCATCCAGGCAGTGCCCTTATCTGATCTGGAGTGGGTTTATCTCTGGGAGAGCTATTGATGTGCCTGACAGGAGAGGACACTGAGAGTACCTCCAGTCTCCAACTGCCCCCTCCGGCAGAACTGAGCAAGCCCTAACCATGCCCAAACCATCATTATCTCTGGTTCCATCTTAGTCCCTGCACACCCTAGGATTCAACAACTCAAGTAAGTGGGGGAGGGGAACATCTTTTCTCCCCTGGGAAACCTTGTCTCCTCCCAAGCCCTGGGAGGAGAGGACTGCTGCTAATGAGACAGTGATGGTTAGTCTTACAATTTTTACAGTATTATCTGCAGAACAAATGACTGCCAGCAGGTACTCTGAATCTCTTTTCTTTCTAATAAGATGTAATCAACGAAACAGACTGTGGTCTGGGAGCTGACCAAAGGATCAGCTAAAGGAACTGGACACATCCTGAGTTAGTTAACACGTCGGTGTTGTTGGTCTAAGATGCTCTTTAGGGGCTGGTGACTCATTCATGATGTGCAGGAAACAGCACAGACACCTCCATGACCACAGAAGGTTTCTACAGGCGCCGTCATCACAGGGTCTACAAACAGAAGGAAGTCAGAGAGAGAGACTCAGGGGAAGGCAAGGCGGGGCTGGAGACCTGGATTCTGCATCGGAGTTTACCTCATCCTGGTTCTACTCCCAAAGTCCTCTCTGTGTGGCCATATCCCTGATTCTCAACCTGGCTTCATTCCAGTCATCTCAGGATCTCACAGACAACATTGATGTCCAGGCCCTACCACAGACAAATGAAATCAGAATCTCTTGGACATTTAAAAATGAGTGATTCTTTCTTGGTGATTCTAATGTGTAGTCAGGGTTGGGGCCACTGCTTTACTTCATGACATCATGACACTAAAAATAGTACTGGAAAGAAGGAAGGCTACCATCTGCCTTCCAATTTCTTCAGCTGGGAACCTCTTCATAAGACTGTATCTGAAACCAGGATATGAGATCCTTATAAGTAATTCCATTTAAAAGAAAGAAAGAAAGAAGCCGGGCGCGGTGGCTCACACCTGTAATCCCAGCACTTTGGGAGGCCGAGGTGGGCGGATCACAAGGTCAGGAGATCGAGACCACGGTGAAACCCCGTCTCTACTAAAAATACAAAAAAAAATTAGCCGGGCGCGGTTGTGGGCGCCTGTAGTCCCAGCTACTCGGGAGGCTGAGGCAGGAGAATGGCGTGAACCCGGGAGGTGGAGCTTGCAGTGAGCCGAGATCGCGCCACTGCACTCCAGCCTGGGTGACAGAGCGAGACTCCGTCTCAAAAAAAAAAAAAAAAAAAGAAAGAGAGAGAGAGAGAGAAGGAAGGAAGGAAGGAAGGAAGGAGGGAAAGAGGAAGGAAGGGAAGGGACAGGAAGGGAAGGGAAGGAAAAGAGAGAGAGAGAAAGGAAAGAAAAAGAAAAAGAAAGAAAAGAAAGAGAGAAAAAGGAAGGAAGAGAGAAAGAGAAAGAGAAGGGAGAAGGAAGAAAGAAAGGAAGGAAAAAGAAAGGATGAAAGGGGTGTTTACAGCTGGAAATCAAGCAGAACTTTGCCTGACACATGTTCTTTTTTGGCCATTTTAGCCTTTTCTTTTGTGGTGTGAACCATTACTTCAGCCCAGTTAACCCTGAGATCACCCACAAAGACTGAATTCACAGTTGGCTGTTCAGTATAGCGATTCAAGGTGAGGACTGTGAAGTGAGATCAGGATTTGAATTTCTGTTTCTCAAATCACCAACTATTTGACCTTGGGCAAGTGACTTAAGTTAAGACTTAGTTTTATCATTTATAAAGTAAGAAGAATAATACCTATGTCACATACTCTGAAGTATGATAGTCAATGTGCTATAAAAATGAATTCATAATTAAATGACATGGTAGACATAAGGCATTTAAATCAAATTCCTGATCTATAGCAAACCTTCAACATATAGCAGCTGTTGTCACTAGAACTAAAACGAATCATGTATCTAGGCTAGGGTCTGGTTTCTTTGCTGTTTTGGATAACGGCTCAAGAATGAGAATAAAGCCCACTGAAGAAGTCTTGATTTTCCTTAAAGCTGTAAGCTCACTAGAGTTTTTTGTGTGTTGCCAATTTCAATCAGATCCAGGAGTATTGGTTACTGTTGGCCTATATGTCGAAGATTAACTTTGAGGAATCTTTCTGTGGAATTCAGGCCAAAAAAAAAAAAAATTCTGAGACTGCTTTTGATTTGCTTTGAGTTCATTGCAGCTCATGTGAAGGATGCAAATATTTCCATATTCCCTGCTATCTGCTAGGGGTCTTCAAGAGATGAGTCATAGTGACCTGGAGGTAACATTTTTAGAATGCTAGTTAAGATTAGTGTTAAGAACATAGACAAAGTCTGAATCTCTCCAATGCTTGATTTTAATTAAAAAGAAGAGGAAACATATTATAAAGCAAGCAGAATTTCAACATGATCTTTAGATGGTAAATTATGTTTTACCTTAGTCTGCATTATTACCACAATACTTGCACCTGGCTAGTATGTGGGGTGTGTGTGTGTGGGTTAAAGGGACCTGTTATTTACCTGCTTATCTATCAGATTGGTAATACCAATCCTACTCTGCAAATTTAACATCAGTGATTTACTGTTCATAATAGAATAAATGCATATTGAGAACCACACTTGAACTTAGCTCTTATGACAGGAAACTTTCAAAGTTAGAAGTTACACTGAGCTTGAATTTTAAGAGAGAGGCAAAGTCATTTAATAAAAGTAAAAAGTGAAGGATGGATGGATGGATGGATGGATGGATGGATGGATGGATAGATGCATGGATGCATAGGTATATGGATGGATGGATGGATGCATGCATGCATAGGTGGATGGATGGATGGATGGATGGATGGATGGATGGATGGATGAATAAATGGATGGATGGATGGATGGATGGATGGATGGATGGATGGATGGATGGATGGATACATGGATGGATGGATGGATGGATGGATGGATGGATGGATGGATGGATAAATGGATGGATGGATGGATGAATAAATGGATGTATGAATAAACGGATGGATGGATGGGTGGATGGATGGATCCATAGGTAGATGGATGGATGGATAAATGGATGTATGGATAAATGGATAGATGAATAAATGGATGGATGGATAAATGGATGGATGGTAGATGCATAGGTAGATGGAGGGATGGATAGATGGATGGATGGATGGATGCATGCATGCATGCATAGGTAGATAGATAGATGAATGGATATATAGGTAGATGGATTGACTGATTAAATAAAATGCTGAAGTTTATAGAATTCTCTGTTACTCTGTATGCCCATATGTTCTTCATGGCCACATGTAAGGTTAGCCTTATGATGGAAGATTGGCATTAGTATTGTTATTTTTATTTCAGCTTGTGCCTAGGTTCTGTGTTCTCACATGTTCCCCATAAACATTCACATGGTCCAGTGTGCAACTATGAAAGAAGCTTCCCATCACCTGTGCCTCCCAACCTCACCCCACTCACTGCAATCTGAGGAAGAAATCCAACACCAAACAAACACTAGAAAGTACCTTGCTGGCATGGGCTTCCCTGTTAACTGAACTAAAATTCTATCTCTAGGACTCAGTGAACTGACAAGTGTTATTGTTTCCAAACTTGAGCTATGTTCACCCCATCCAGGTGCATTTCTACCAGCAATAAACTTATTGCTAGTAAGAGCACACCACATCACAAGGAACAGCAAATAGCAGACATATCTTTGCACCTTCACACAGCAGCACAGAAATTATATCTGGTACTCGATTCAGTGTCAGGTGGTGTAAGCACTTCATCAACAAATGAATAACAGAAGGGGTAACCGAGCAGCGACAAATATTTCGTTAAGTTCTGTAACCAAGATAGGAGATAGATTCTCACACTTGATTGCTGGGAATACATACATCCTATAAAAGCCAAGAAAGTTAACTAAGTGGCACAAACCTTACAGCTTATCAGTACGATGCAAGGCACTTCAGGAAAACTGGCCTGATAAAACTTGGTTTCCTAGGAACAAACTAATTAAATTATATTTATTCAAGTAATCTAAACTATTTGACTACTCAAGTGGTTGGACAATAAAATAACTAGAATAAGATTCAGAAAAGCCTAGTGCCTACATTGCTCTCCCTGGGAGGTGCAGCAGCACTTCGAGGGCACGCAAATTGTTTAAGATATTTTAAGGCAGCTCAGGATCTCTGCATACGTTCTAGTGAAAACAGCAGATCTTGAAGGAACTGAAGTGCATGGCTTCTGTGTCCCACAATTCAAACATGAGAGGAGATGAGAACTCCCGTATTATAAGATGACTTTGCACATGATCCTTCCTAGAGGTGAGTTTTCAGGTAAAACAGAGGAAGCTCCCTGTCGGAGTACAACCATCAGGAAGAGGACCTTGATGTGGGCCACCTTGGCCCCTCACCATGGAACTTCATTCCCTGATGTCTTCTGACAGAACACACGTGGTGAATGTGTGTTCCTCCCTTCTCCAAACTGTGTAAGAACCCTGGGAGGTAAACTGTTTTTCTCAGTTCACTGGTGCAAAACCATCTCAGATAAGTCAATCCGCTTGCCTCAGGTCATTGAATTAGTAAGTAGCAGCTCTAGAATTTGAATCCACAGCTAAGACTAAACCTACTTTTCTCCCTCACACCCCCAATGGACTTTACTCCTTGCCAGGAAGAAAGAATGTAACAATTCAGTGTCCCAAGGCAAGAATTACAACTTCAGTTCAATTTTGCTGTTGGTGTCCACACTGTAAAATGAGATTTGACTGGCAAGATAAGACATACCAATTTGAAAAACTAAGCAATTTGAAAAACAAAACATAATGACGTTTGCCCAAGAGATTGCAATGACTGTTTAAATTGATAACCCAAGTATTCTTTCTGATGTGTGTACTAGGTGATACGTGTTATTTACTGATTGATACATGGTAAGGCTGCACCTTTAGATTTACTACTGCCTACTAAGTACACACAGATTTCAGAAGGGAAGTGAGCAGAGGTGAGTTTTCAGTCATAACTTTCACTCTGAGTTAGGGTAACCACAAGGGCAAACCAAAGCCAGTGGAACCGAATGAATGACAGACAGGAAATATTCTCCAGCATGTGATCAGGAATAAATCCATGGGGGTGAAACAACTCCAGGAATTTTTCTTAATGAAGAAGGAAAGAAAATACAGTCGCTGCATGTCTAGTCCATATAGGTGTGATCAAACACTGAGGAAACTGAAGCCTGACCTTGGCTCAGTCATAATTCTCTAGCTTTTATTCTTCAGGTCAGACAGTCAAGGAGAAGAAAAATAAGAAAAACCAGTACCCTGTTATTAGGCACTCTTTATCATCTCTTTTTCAGCTGGAGTCTCTGTCATCTCTACGTGCGCATTTGATAAGCTGAAGCGCGATGATAGAATAAGATGATCTTGGACAACTTTCTCTTCGAATTCATTTTTAGCTTAATATATTTGCTGTGGCTTCTCTAGGAAATGTTTGTTGAATTAGCCCCTGTGCCTTGCTAGGGCTGATAAGGAATAGGTGAGATTTAGTAGTCGAGAGTTTGAGTTCACAACACCCTCTTTCTATACTCCTGCTAGTCCTTCAGTGTGAAGTCTCTTAGATTTTTATGACAACTCGGCTGAGATCTTTCACTTTACATAACTTAGCCAATTTGCATTGCTCAGTTTTTCCACAATAACTAGAATATTTGGCAAAAGGGTACAATTTTGCAAAGGGAAACCTTCCAAAGTGAAAAACCTAGTTGTTTACCCAGTTCTCCTGCTAATAATAAATACCAAAGATGAGACCTGGGACTTCTCCTAGGCCCTCTTGCATTGATGCCAGGTAGAAAGAGGGGTATTGGTGCAGAATTAGGGTTTGAATGACATTCTTCTGTGTGGATATTAGAGGGATAAACTATATGGATTGATAGGGAAGTGGTTCAGGATGTTACAAATGAGGACATTGTAGCCTAATAATATCACTACATGCTGGAGCAAATAAAGGGCCATAAAACATGCAGTGTGCACCCAGCTAGCTCTTCCAGAGGCCAAGAACTAAACTTGGAAAAGGGTGAAAGAGGCCTGATCTATGCTCAGGAATTGAAATGTCATAGCAAGAAATATCAGGACAGGAGAGATCTGGAGGTTCACATTCTTCAGACAGTTTGATGGAACTTGGTGATGAAGGACATGCCTGAATCCAGCAGGTAGAATCAAACACCTGGCCTGTCCATTGATATTGTCAACTTGAAGGGCAGATATTCCATTGGCTCGGTGATTTGTTTTTAAAGCTGGAATGTGTGATTGATCATCAATCAAGCACCAATTGCTAAAATATGAAAATGGAAGGAAATGTAGAATGAATCACTACTTTTGTTTTCCCCAATTGATCTTTGAAATTATTCAGGGTGATAATCACATTTTCTGTAATATTCTATTTCAAATATTGTAAAGTGGGTCTTGGAGGGTTGGGTTCAAAGTCAATCTGTTGTATGTAAGACAATGTGTCTGGCCATCTGGTAGAGATAGGGTCCACGGCACACATACCTCACCGTCTGGCCTAGGAGGCTCTCTGTACACTTGATGCAGAGTTAAACAACAATAAGACAACAATAGAAGAGGTGGGGGTAATACAAGCCAGCACGCCACACATTGCCTGAATGATCCAGTGAGGCTTTCAAAGCAAGGCAGGATTTCTCTGGTTGCAGTGGGCTGGAGAAGGTAACTATACTTAGCAGATACTGCTTTTCTATTTGCCAGCCCACACTGTCAACGGTGGCAAACAGTCATTATCATATCCCTTCTTTGATGGGAATTGCCACAAAATAGTTCACTTGGTAAAAGCCTGTCTGAGGTGAACCAGGCACAAACGGTGTGTATTTAATATGTGGTGTAAGGTTGCACCAACAACAGTAAAGGAATAAAGTTCAATTTGAATAAGGCAAGAGGAAACCGGATCACCCTTGGGTTCATCTCAGGGTTGCTTCACAGTTTCTCAATTCTGAAGCCATGCTGCTGATAGGGACCTAGAATCACCAACTAACTCCAGTAGAAGTTTAAAGGACACTTCCATACGGAGCCCCTATAGAGCGAGGTGGGCACTTCATGCACCCAACTTTTAAGTATATACATTCCCACCTGACAAAGTTAGATTTTACAGATGCCGAGGCACATGTGCACTCAGTGCTAACAAATTAGGATATCAGGCCTGTATTAATGCTTTCATTTTCCAATTATTTTTTATTACATTTAACAGCCGACTTCAAAAGAGCTGAGGACACACAGAGGAATAGGGTGACCCAGCATCGCAATTTGCCAGCGAGTAGGGGATTTCTTAGGATGCGGGACTTTAAGTGTTAAAACCAGGGCAGTCAGTGGAAAACCAGGATCGTTGGTCACCTTACACAGGGATGACTTGAAGGTAACATTTTTATTAAGTAAGTTTTGCACTTTTGGATAATTTTTGAACCATCTTGTTTAAGGAGAACTTCGGTAAAATAATTTCCATGTCTTCCTGAGGAGGAACGCTTTGTGTTGAGGACGGTGGGTGGTGGGAAGATGGGGAAGCCTCCAGTGGAAGGCTGGAGGTTGCTTTCAGCCCCATTTGCTTCTCCCAAGGGAAAGCTAAGGGACAAGGGGAGACAGGCGATTCTATAACCAAAGCCATTTTTCTTGTGATTTCTGGCTGTCTAGACTCCATGAGGCTAAGGCTAGAGTTACATTGCTAAGCTGTCCCAGAGGTCAGATCACTTGGTTCTTTTAATCTTTACTTAAATAATCTTTAATTATTTGCTCTTCATTTTTCCTGGAATGTCAACAACCCTACTTTGTCTCCACCTATGGAAATCTTGTGGCCTGCACTCAATTGTTCCCACCCCTGGAAGGCTACCTTCAAACTCCCAGGTAGAGTCAATTCCCCTTCCTGTGGGCTTCTAGAATATTATGGTCCTATAATACTTATCACACTATATCATGGTTAGCTATTTGTCCATCTTTCTGCTGAACTATACAATTTACTCCAGTTTAGGAACTGGAGGGTCTTTGGAACTCAGCAAAGAGAAGGCATCTGATTTAGTTACTAATCAAACTAAATTGACATGATACCAATAACAAAAGTTTCTATTAGTAACAAGAAAGCCCTGCTAGGATTCTCCTGGCATTTTGAGGAAAAGACCATATGCATAATAAAATCTCGTGCATCTTAAATGGAATTCCACATTTTAGTGCTGAAATTCACGATTTCCCAATCACAATTGGGAAACTGACAGAGTGGAGGAGGATGGGAATATTGAGGGAGTGGGGAGCGATGGTTAGGGGTAGTGACAGCACCCGCACCATGGATTGGAAAACATTCCAGCACTCACAGGATTAGCCATCGTAGCCAGTGCTGCTGGGAGTCTGGCCCAAGCCCTGTGAATGTTCTGCATTGCTTCTGAGAGCCCATTCCGGTGCTTCTGTGTGTGTATTAATTTTAACAGCCTGCTGCCCCTACCACCATCTTCATAAAATTGCCCTTGGGCTATGGGAGCCGCTTCCACTTCCGTTGCAGATGCAGGAAGCCAGAGCCCTTGGGAAATTGCATGTTTCCTTTCTACTCTCAGTCAAAGACTGATGGGCAGCATCACGGAAGCCCAGCTCTCTTACCAAGGATGCTATTTTCACTCCAGAACTCCCTCCCCAGGATTAGGCAGGGACTGGGTCTTGTCCTTGTCCTAAAATTGTACCCTGGCTTCTTCCCTTGCTGACTTGCTTTCCCCACACCACTTTGGGTTCCTCCTGGGAGTACTACTTTAACAAATTGCGTGTGCATTTTTGTTTCAACGTCTACTTCCATATAATCTAACCCCAGACAAGATTTTAATTTTGTGGCTTCCTAGGGCAAGCTTCTTGCTAGAAAGACCCAAAGGCAAGTAGGTCCTCACTTCTGGCCTGTGAGGTCTGGCAATGGGTACACGTTATTCTTCAAGACTCACCTATATTTCAAGGGATCATTTTCAATACCTCCAGGATAAGGATGGTGAGAACAAACTGGAGACAGCTGGCCATATCATGCTGCACCTGTGGAGGGCTCTTTAAGCTGCTAGATTCACAGGAGAGTCTGATGAAGTTTTAAGAACTATTGTAAGCTTCCATAAATAGCTCCATATCTAACCCAACTTAAATAGAATTTATTCCAAGGTAAAAATATTTTTTTCCCTCTCATCACAGTTTAAGGTTTTTTATGTCTTGATTCAAGCCAAGATGAGGATTGGAAACATTATAGCAATTTTTTTTTCTTTTTTGGAAATTATTCTTGGGAAACAGTTCTCTTGAAAAAGTTGGTTCTTATGAACTCTTCTGCCCGGTATTCGGATGTCTTTTCAGATCTTTGTAGAAAGATTTAGACTTCTATGTATTTTCTATGCAAATTTGACACATGTAAGAGTATTTCTTTCAGTTAACTGTGGAGATGGGGGTGGAGGAGCGGAAAGAAAGAAACACAATTTGCTGAACAGTCATTTATATTTGTTTTTATTTTCGGCTAAAAGGTCAGTAAAATTAACCATGTTCAATTGTGAAATGATTAGCTATGTTATTTCATGTAATCTTATACAGTCGATTTCCCGCTCTACTCCTTAGAACCAGATTGTGAAACAGATTTTACTCATTGGATGAGAGAGCGATTGGATGGTAGAAAATATTATTTTGTCAGGATTAACAGTTTGTCATATTTCCCTTAGTCAGCTTCAGAAATTTCCAGAAATACTTAGATCATTCAGTTGTTAAAGCATGCTAAACAAAGCCTGGCCTTTATGACAGAAGTCACATAGACCCACATTTTAGAATTTCCCCACTCACCGCTCAACCCTGCAGTCATACATTTATAATGTCTCATCTCCTTTGGTAAACTGTCAGATCTGCAGACTCAAAATCTAATTGTTGACATATCACCAAATGAAAAGTAACAAAAACAGGTAAACATCACCAAAATCAAGAACATTGTCTTAGCATTTAAACTTTAAAATGTATTTATACTACTCTGGACTCATTTTCTCCTTCCATCATCTTTAAGATTGTTATGAGTATCTGCTCTACTGCTTATGGTTCTGCAAGAACTAAAACTTCCAGGAGTATTAAACTATGGTTATAATCCATGCAGTGTGTAACTCAATGCTGAGAAGAAGCTACGCATGCATATGTATGCTCAAAATATAAGAATTTAAGAAAAATGTATGATGATGAAAAATGCATGGAAAGAGCTCAAAACAGCTCTGTAGCTGTGTGACTTTGCACAAATCACTTACATTCTTTGGCTTCCATCTCCTTGCCCTTAAAATACAACTAATCAAGCCTACATTTTGGTCTGAGCATGGAATTAACAACATTTCTGGCAGTGTTTTACAAATTGAAAAAAGGTGTTCAAATGTTAGTTTATTAAGTAAAGCTGAGGCTGGAAATACAGATTAAATATAAGGAGATAGCTAAAGTTCCATGGTAACAAATCATATCTTCCATATGTAATCTTTTATCAACCCACTTGACAAATATGCATATTTTTTGAGGGACTATGATGTGCCAGATATTGCTGGAAAGATGTTTGGTGAACGAGACAGGTACCATTGAGCTCTAGACTGGAACACAGATGGTAAACGGAAAAGCTTCAGGGCCGCTTCAGGCAGTGGTAAGTGAGATACACAACAAAAGGGAGTCTTGGGGCACGGAGTTGGATCGGGACCAGATCAGGTAAGGACTTCCCACAGGAGGTGCCATTCGGGCTAGGACCTGAACAATGAGTCAGCTTGGTGAATGAAGGCCAGAGGGGACCATTCCAGGCTGAGGAAACAGCCCCTGCAAATCATCCCACCTGAGCAGCTGGTATATACTCAGATCCTTTACTTCTCAGTTTTCCCTCTTTCATCGTTCTTCACCTCTGTGCTTACCCATTTTCTATGAGACTTTTAGCATATCCTCGCGGGAGAACTGATTCTAGACTGCTGGAGTAAAGCTGCACCAGCTTTAAGAAGTCCAAATCTTGTGTGGCTTCTTCATCCTCCTGCCCTAAACCCCTGGGAGCCCAGTGTCTGCTTTCCAGGGTCACCATTTAAGCTCCCAGGCTGAAAAGGAGTCTCTTGCTTCCAGGGAAAGGGCAAAAGAGGAGACTGAGGCATACCATCTCCACTGGGAAAACAGAAATGGAATGATTAGGGGGAGAAAATTAGGAGGTCTCAACCCTTCCTTCCTAAAGGCAGAATGACACCCCATCCCTTCCAGCTCCCATTTAGTTCAAGCACCCAGAGCAGCAGCAGCTGCACTTGGGGTGAATTGCGGAGCCCAGTACTCTGGTGAGAGGAAGTATCATTCATTTCCAACAGAAGCAAGGCGTTCCTCACCCTGTCTGCTCTATGTCAAACCAGATGCAGTGGCCTGGCCCCACCGAGGTGCCTGGGCAGGGGACGTGTGGGTGTATCATTGTCTCCCATGGGAAAGAAACCCTTTGTGTCTCTTGGCATTGCCTTTGGACCAGTGTAGAGGGCTCTCTCTAGGTGAAGTACTTATGAAAAATCCATTCCATCTCTTAGGATTGAACACGGTCCCCATGCACTCTGGCCATGAGAAGGCCAGGAGAGCACATGAGCCTTGGGCTGGCCTCCCTTGATGTGGTGGCTGCAAGAGTCACTTTGCGTAGGATGGACATATAACCCCATTCCCGAAGGAAGCTTCCTGCTTCTGCTTCCGGAGATCTTCCATTAGAAGCCTGCTTCAAGGATGCAATTCTGACCATTTCTCATAAAGATGCCAGACTATGCAAGAATGCTGGAACCCAGATTCCAACACATATCCCCAAGCCCAATTTCCATGATCCAGAAGAACCCAATTTTGCCCGTGTCTATTCAACTTCTTCATACACACACACACACACACACACACACACACACACACACATATATATAAAAAATATATTTATCAGGGAAAATAGGGGTGATGGAAGAAAAATCAGCTCAATAAGGGGGTTGAGCTAAAAACATGAGTTTCCCTCTGTGGCACTTTGCTTAAGTATGTTTAATATAGGTATAGACTATATGGGTTCGTTCTGATTCCCCCAGGAGGCAAGAGGTTTTGTTAATATTCATCTGGGGAGGAGAGAGGAAAGAGAAAAAGAAAACATGGGATAAAGGAGAGATTGTTAGAAAAGGTAATCTGGTTATTTATTTATAGTTTACTTAGCCAAAGGGACCTTAAAAAAGCTTTGATAAGAATGGCCCAAGTTTCTTCAAAGATTAACTGGCATTCTTTAAAAAGGCATCAGTTTTCTTTCGCACAGGTGTTTGGAGAGCCTGGACTGGATGCCCACTAGAATCCTGTGCTGGTCTGCAGATTTCCTGAAGACCTTAAGACATGCTGACATCATGGTCTCCTTTCTCAGATTCCTTCTCTCTCTCTTTCTCCCCCACTGTCTCTCTCTCTCTGTCTCTCACTTTCTCTCCTTTCCTCCCTCCCTCCCTCCTTCCCTGTCCCTCCCTCCTCTGCCCAATGTCTCCCAATCTCTTTCTTTCTCTCTTTAGTTCCTCCAGGTAATTCTTACTTAAACTTGTACCAACTTGTTTTTGACTGACAGTGAACAGTGAGAGTTTTCTTCATTTTGAGGAACCCTAAACACCTATCTTTCCCAAGGCAACCTGTCTGGACTGAGAATTTCTGTGACTTGACATAACTCCCCATCCAGCCAGGAGTCTGCACTCTTCCGTCTTTGCAGGTAAGAGGTACACGGTGCTTATGTCAACTCTGGGGCATGTGGCATGCTGGAGGTAGTTTTGAAAAACTTTACTTCTAAAGGTAATGAAAACATTTGATTCTTTTAAAACTTATTTAAATCATTCAAGACGCCCGTGCTTATCTGGGGGAATTTACAAGTGCTGTTTGCATGTGGAAAATGGGATTTTACTTAATGATGGGACAAAAAAAGTGTTTTATTCTTGCTCGTGAAACAATATCCAGATGTTGTCTTGTTTGCTGTGGGTCTACGGGGGTCTAGCTCGCGGGAGAATTACTCCGACTTCCCTTTGCAAGGGTCTGTCAGAGCAAGTTTGTTATTGATTTTCAGCGATTGCATAGTTCTTTGGCTAATTCTGAAGCAGTTACTTTCCTTTGTCAGTGGGGAAATCAGTTTGGATTGCCGTAAGGCGAAACCTCGCTGGAATATTTTAAAATCTGTTACCTATCCTTATAAGAAAAGTTATGTAAGTTTTCTGTGGTAGGTGTATGGAATGTAAACAGTCCTGACTTTGGAAACATTATGAACTGTGTTCACGACCCATGATTGATCTGTTTTTTAATCTGTGTGTAATTTCGTGAGAGTTTAGACTATCCTCAGCTAATAAATGTTATACTGGGTGAAATTTCCACATTGCTCCTGTAACGCCAACGTTTGTCTCCTCTGTACTTCCGCATTTAGTCGCTTGAAGGAAATAAGAATTTATTGTTCAATAGAGGTTTATTGACCTCATAATTTCTTTAACCCACAGGTTAGAAAACTTACAACGAATGTAATATTTAACTGTGGAAAACTAAAGACCAAAAATGTGTACCATTAATTCAAATGTTTAGATTTATTTTTATCTGAACATATCTTAATCTTTTTCCCTTTAACCTGTAAGAGGGATTTTGAAAAAAAAATCCAAGTGATTCTTAATATCCATTTTTTTTGCAACCTCAGGATCACACACACACACTCACACTCATGCATGATCAACTGTTATCCCCAATCCTATCTTATTTTGTCCTCTCATGAATGTTTAAACAAATATGAAACAATCAGTAGTAATAGCCTTAGGTGACAAATTCTGTCCTATTTAAAATTGTCCTAAAAATCAAAAGAAAAGTGTCCCATAAAGGTATAATACATTTTTAAATACCATCATTTTGTGAAAACTAAATACAGTATCAGAGACACTTCCAGCCGAGTAATTAAGTAAGTAAGCACTTACCTCACACACAGCTTCCCCGGGCGCTGTTCTTTCTTTCCATACCTTCTAGGATTTTACTTTTTAGCAGTTTTTCTCTTTCTCTAACTGTTAATATAATAAATGACCATCTACCCAGAGGTAACAAGGCAAGTCTTCCCAAAATACTGAAGAGTAGAAGAGTTTAACCAAATTGTCGGTAGCAGCATGTCAGAAACGCTCATCAAATAACGGAACAGACTTTTCTTCACTGAATTAAATAAACGTATAAATAGTCTGGGGATTTTAGAGAAATTGCCTTAGTTGAACTTTGTGATTCTGGTTGCTTAAGGAAAACACATTTTTCTATAAACGTCCCCTCTCCATCTTTCCATTCCTTCCTCCCACTAACAGTTGTGGTCATTTTACAGAAAGTCTTGTTTCCCCAATTTCCTCTCCTCACACTTCTCACCAGTGCAGACAGCCAGTGTTTTGGGGGGAAAGAGAGCAAGACCCCAGGCTGCATATGCCAGCAAACCTGAGAAGCCAACAAAAGCAGGTCTCCGGGCTCTTTCCCACAAGGCTCAGCACAACCTCACTCTGCTTCTGCATCGAGGAAATCTCGAAAGGGCTGTGCTTTCTTGGGGCGTGTGTGTCTGTGTGTGTGTGTGTGGTGTGCGCAATTATATACCTGAATAACAATGACATCCTCGGTACAAGAAAACCCACCAATATGTGACTTTAGACATGGAATAGAGAGGCAAAGTTATTTGGATTTAACAGTGCCAAATCCTTGAAATATCCTTTCCTGTCCAATCTCCTCTCATCTGTTTAGAGACTCGAAGCAACCCACGAACTTTTTTGCATACTTTACCTCAGAGTTCAGGGTTGCTTATGAAATGTAGTTGCATGGTGGATGCGTCAGTCTTAGAGCCAACCTAACAGTCCAGAGACTGAGCTGTAAGCATGACAAAGCCGTAAATGACTGGTCCTTGGGAATGCGTGTTGAGGGCATATATACCTCCCTAATCATTTTCTTCAGTCTTTAATATGTAAGTCATAGTTATCGTTATTTTTTTTCCCTGCAACAATTCAACCATTGCACCCCAGATTAAATCGTGCATCTCTAAATGTGTTGTTTTAATTCTTTAATTCTTTCAATCTCACACTGAAAATTGTCAGAAAGCTATTACATGAGTTAATATTAACTTTTATATCCGCAAAGATGAGTTTGTTGCTTATTCATGGGAAAATACAAGAGGCAAGTCAGTCAGAGGTTATTGTCTGTCTTCTCTCTTTTCTGTCCTTTACCTTTATCTCATAAAAGCCACCTCGGAAGTGGGACTTCTGGTGCAGTTGATGGTGGGATAAGGCCGGGCAGGTCTGGATCTAGAACAAAGTGAACCAAGGGTGGGCCTTACTCTGTGCCCCTCAAGGATGCAGTGCCCTGGAGGGAGACAGGTCTGACCCAACACACCTGGCTCAGGTAACTTCCTGGTGCCAGTTTTGCAGACAGGTGAAGGAGCAGTGTGACCCAGTAGTAGCTCCAGAGACAAGCAATCTAAGAAGTGCTAAATCTTCCCCAAAGGAACACAGGGAGCCTGCTCCCACCTTTAAAAGGAGAACTAAGGGCAGAGAGGGAGAGAAACTAAGTTATAATTTATAAATAAGGGTTTATAAACATTTAGGAAATGCAAATTCTTTCTTGGAACCTTTATTTATAACTTAGTTTCTCTCCCTCTATGTCCTCGATTCTCCATTTAAGAAGTTTTCTTTGCTAAATATTACTCTGTTGAAATGAAAGAAGAAAAATGAGAGAACAGATATTTCTGATAAAAAGGCAGGCAAGAAAGTTGAACTTGACAAGTATAGCCTCTGGAACACATCTCTGGATTAATTCAGATGATAGTAGGGGGATCTCCACTCATCGTAATGCAGCTGGAATACACATAGTGAATTCTGTCACATTCCCAGGGAGAATTTCAGTCAGAAACACCTGTGCTGTTCTCACAAGAGAAAGGTCAGAGCTCCATGAGGAGTTTGTGTATCTGCATTTGTCTTGATGGGCATTGTGCCCTAACTACAGAAGAGATCAATAAACCAATGCCACCACCATCCAATTTGAATCCAGAAGTTCACACTTGACCTAATTCCAGAATACAGTTCGTGCTTCTAGAAGTAAAATTCTAAAGCACACAATTCCAGATATTTTAGCCACTATACAAAGATGAATCAGGGTCACATGATCATGCTCACGTCAGAAGATGCAGGAGAAGGACAAAGGTTTGCATTTTGATACAAAACACGCATGTGCCAGCCACCCGATCGTTTACAGTAGGGAGCAGTTGAGTGGAAGGGCATGTCTGTACTACTTTAGGACTGAGGACCTACAGAGAGAACACTGGAAAGAATTAGCAACAGAATAACCCAGGTTTTGTTTGATTCCGTCTCTACCACCTCACAGCTCGAATTCAGAGCAGTCAATGTGTAGGGATCCACAATGAACCAGCCAAGCAGGCCCTCTCGTAGTAGCCTGGCCAGAAGTCACAGCAGCTGTGTTGGCCGCTGATTCCCTCATTCAGAGTTCAGACATCCTGAGCCCGTCCACGTCCCTGGGATTACAGATAACACGGATCCTCAGAGTCACCGCTGGGCCATCAAACAAAAACGAGGGTGACGCAGAGAAGGAACACTGCAGCGGGGAGTGCAATTCTTAGGATGCCTGGGTTTTGGTTTCACTCGCATCCTGTTTCAGTCGGAGCTGCCCTGGTGTCGGGCAGATGGCTATGGAACTCATGTGCATTTTTTCCAGTGTCTGTACTGGAGGCTGGTGAAGATTTTACGGACCCTTAACACTGCACAATTTGGGGGCTTTCTTTAGAGGAAACAAATGCAAAATTAGGACTGTACTATTAGGTACAAGGATTTGGATACGACCTGAGCAAGTGAGGAACCCTGAAGCTGAAGTTTCATTAAGTTCTTGATAAATGCACTCTGTGTCATACATAGCAAAGGCCTGATACTTGTCTCTTGAATGAATGATTGAATTAATTTATATAAATTTTAGCTGCTGGCTGCCCTCTCAATAACTGAAAAATGATAAGCAAAAAATACCAATCATGCTTATCCATATCTAGTGATATACGGAAAACTGATCTCAATGCTGTCTAGAATGTTTCTCGCTTCATTGGTACCTTACCATGAAAGGTAGATCCTTGTACTTGAATCTTTAGGTCATATCTCAGCCCAAGGGTAAGATGCTATCAAAGCCGCATTTCCTGTGGTAGAGTATGTGAGTACTGAAATTAACTGTGCACTTTTTCCACTTGAGGAGCCCCCAACTTAAAACTTAAAGAACGTTATGCTAGTTGTGCCACTAGACCCTAGAATGGTATTGAATGCATGAATAATAAGCATCTTCTCGAGCAGACTTGAGGGCTTGCCCCAGTGGAATATCTGTGTCTCTGGTGAGAAGCCTTCCTCTTTATTCCTTAGTTTCTATTAACGCTGTTTCCAATTTTTGATAGCAGTTAATTGTGTCATTTCTTGGTAGAAATGCTGGCTAAACCCATGCCTACCAGGACAAATAATGTTCTCACTCAGTGATGTTTACATTTTCAAATATTTGCAGATTGATATCTTGCTTCATCTTAGACCTCTTTGCCAAAAAATGCAAGGTCAGCTTCTTGAATCTTGCTTTCTTATTTCCTAAGTTATCCTTCATATCTATTCCAACCTTTAAAGGACA
Organism: Macaca fascicularis; assembly: GCF_037993035.2. Taxonomy (NCBI): domain Eukaryota; kingdom Metazoa; phylum Chordata; class Mammalia; order Primates; family Cercopithecidae; genus Macaca; species Macaca fascicularis. The sequence goes on along the minus strand of NC_088377.1, from coordinate 8,725,255 downwards.
AATTTGAAAAGTTTATCCTTTACTTTGACAGTTCACGAAATTTGGCATCATTTGTACTCTTCCTACCAATGCCATTCCCACGTCTGCTAGGAGGTAAAGAAAATGTAATGAACCCTGGAGCACCTGGCTGCTGCAACCAGCATGCTCTGAATACTAAGAAATGGGAACCCTGCCCTGTCTTTTTTATGTTGTCAGAAGTTCATGGAAAGAATTTATAAATGGACAGTGAGCTGTATTACATACGGACATACACATACAAGTGACAAAGGCAGTGTGGGTGTGTATTTAGCTAGGACATTAATAACAAAACTGACTGTGTAGGTATAGAGAGGCTATCCCAATGTCAACAACATCAGAATACAATGGTGCTGTATTTTGAACATCTTGTTTAACATATTTCAAGTCTATAATTTTGACTTATAGTCCATATTAAAGGTTAAGTGCAGGCCAGGCGCGGTGGCTCATGCCTGTAATCCCAGCACTTTGGGAGGTCGAGGCGGGTGGATCACGAGGTCAGGAGATCGAGACCATCCTGGCTAACATGGTGAAACCCTGTCTCTACTAAAAATCCAAAAAATTAGCCGGGCGTGGTGGCGGGTGCCTGTAGTCCCAGTTACTCAGGAGGCTAAGGCAGGAGAACAGCTTGAACCTGGGAGGAGGAGGTTGCAGTGAGCTGAGATCACACCACTGCACTCTAGCCTGGGCAACAGAGCAAGACTCCGTCAAAAAAAACCCACAAAATTACGTGCACACAAAACAATTGTCCTCTAAACAGTGTTTTTAAAAAGTGATGTTGTTGTGACATTGATATCTGACATTTTTTTTTTTTTTTTTTTTTTTGGAGATGGAGTCTTGGTCTGTCACCCAGGCTGAAGTGCAGTGACATGACCTTGGCTCACTGCAACCTCCACCTCCCAAATTCAAGCGATTCTCCTGCCTCAGTCTCCCAAATAGCTGGAATTACAGGCACCTGCCACCACGCCTGCCTAATTTTTATATTTTCAGTAGAGATGGAGTTTCACCATGTTGGCCAGGGGGATCTTGAACTCCTGACCTCAAGTGATCTACCCACCTGAACCTCCCAAAGTGCTGGGATTACAGGCATGAGCTACTGTGCCTGGCCGACATTGACATCTTAACGTCACTCCTTGAAAAGAGTTGAATGTAATGTCACATGACTTGATTCTTATCAACAGGAATGCTGTGATAATCCGATTAAGAAACACTCAGTGTCTTGGTTCCTGGGCCCTATGAACAGAAGAAGGCTAGCTTCTCCCAGGCAGGCCAAAGCTGCTTTGAGGAGGGAAAGGGGAGGTGAAGTCTCCACTCCATTGCCACCAGGATACAGCTGCCTGAGAAGTAGGGGAGGACTCAGTATAGGGGAGGACCCTATACTTCCTGTCTCAGGAGTCAGGGGACAGGGGTGATTCTGCTGGTGAGAAGGCAGGAGGGAGTGTCCTGAAACACAGTTGAATTTGACAGCAAAGCACTGTCTTTCTATCCTGGGAAGTTCTGTGGTGAGCGGAGTCCTGTGAGGGTCCTGGTGACTCCATCCCTGCAAGAAATAAGAAGGTCTGCACTCAAATACGTTCAGAAAACCCTTCCTAGTTTAGGCCCCTCTTGAACCTTCAAAGCAATCATTAACATTTAAAAAAACCCAAGAAGTTCTGCAGCAAAGACGTTCTTTAACTTTGAATCTGAGTTGTACATCCATTTTGGACCACAGAACTGTCCACCACTTCCTCCCTGACCACAACTATGATTCCCTGCTCTGACTAACGTTTCACACAACCCCGCTGGGGATGCTTTGGCCAAGTGTGATGGGTGTGGGGTGGCAAGGCATCATGCGATCCAAGAAAGAACATGTGTGATGTCCACGTTCCATTTAGGTGTAAGTTGTACTACCGGGGCCTGACTACCCCTGCATGTGACTGGCCAGCCTTCAGGTTTGCAAAGTGGCTGCTTACAGTCAGCCCCAAAGAATTTTTTTTTTACTTTCTTTCTCTTCATTTCTTCATATCCACCTTATTCTTAAAAGAATTTAAGTGAATTTACAAAGATACACACACACACATCATGAAATAAAAGAAAAAAAAGAGTAAATCTCAAAAAGGTCATTTGATTAAATCATTTACTTACAAATCTGATCTATTTTTAAAAATCACAATTAAATGCACACAGATCCACAGTGGCAGAATCTTACTTTTGAGCTCAACATTAAATAGAGATCTTAACTACGTTTGAACTTAACTTAGCTTCCTACTTGAACCTAGGAATCAACTGGGCACTCACTGAATGTCATTTTATGTGCACTATATTTTACAATTCTTTTGAAAGACAATGTCCATTTTCCTCTGTGGATCTTTTAAATTTTATTTCACCTTTTACACCCCTTTATGTATAATTTGTTTATACTGAGATTGTAAACTTTCTTCACTGGCTTAGACTCAGGTCTGGCACTAGCCTAAGGGAATAATCTCTGGTCCATCAGGCCTGGGCTGGGAACCCTCTGTGGGATTCCTTCCCCATTCCTGGAGATAGCTGGTTCGCCCTGCTTGGCCCCGCTTTACAACAGCCTGCTTACTTGTCCCTTTTCCCTACAGGGCTACAAACTCTTTGACAATGGAGATTTTACGTAATTATTTCTTTGTGCTTTCAGTGCATGGCCCAAGGTATTCCTCAAGCAATATGTATTGAATCCACATGCACTGACATGAAAGGCATAATTTTTGCTATAATTACATCTTCGCTTTCACCATGAACTTACATCTACCTCGTCCTGCAAAGGCACAGCAGAGACCTTTTTATCTGAAGTCTTTTGAAAATATGTGTGTGTGAAAACGGCTGACTGGTGTGTTCTCTCCCTTGGTGAACATTTCAAAGTGACAGATTGGCTGCTAGAATTGTGTAAGTGAGATTATTAAGGAGGGAGACATCTTATTAAGGAGTGAAAAGAAACAGGGAACCATGTGCTTAAGATATAGTAGTTGTGTAAACCCAACAGAGGAAAAATAGAAAACATGCAGGTTATTTTGGAAAGAAGAAAATGAAACTTGAAATAAAACAGAAAAGTAAATACAGAGCCAGCAGGGTTCAGCGTGGGAGTGTGGGCTGGAAGTTTGATTCTGAGGAAGAAAACAAGGCGAAAAAATAAAAGGAAGAATATACTGCAATCCCAGGCTAGAAAGGGGTAATTTGATCTATGGAGCAGCAAATGCAGAAAACAACAAAATTAGCATCAATTCGGTCTCCTTCAAACACTATGTCTAGATCTGGCTGGTGTTAGCATACCTGTGGCAATAAAGGTATTTGGCTCTGAATGTGTTTTACATTTTAAATTGAGAGAATTTTCTAACATTTGCCCATTTTAAAGATGAAATATTATAGGACTAAAACTTGTAAGGGCCACTTTTCTGTGATTATGGTCAAGTGCATTTCGTTGCAGCTGGGAGCAGCTTATGCCAGTATATGACATTCAGAGTCTAGGGCTGCATGAGGATATGTACATTTAAACATGAATTTTATAATTATGAATATTAACCTATCTAGTCCAATATCCTGGGAATGTTCCCTAAACGATACTTTCTGCACAGCACTTTGTTTAGTTTTCAGTATCTGAAGAAATGGTCTGACTTGCTAGCCCTGTGGTTGGTAGAAATGTATATTTAATGAGTTTTTAAATCAACTCTCACTCAGATTTTGGATAGTCAGGCTTTAACCCTCAGTGATCTTCACCAAGCACATTCTTGCCAAGGGCTTACTCTGCAGGAGGCCGGGAGGTCAGTCTTATGTCGATTTAGAAGATATAAGCGGAGAAGACTTAGTCCTTGATCTCAAGGAGCCTCCAGGCTGCTGCTGGACAGAGGTGTGGATAGGAAGACATGGAAGTAGAGAAACTGTAAAGAAAAACACCCAAAGCACAAGAAAGTCTCCAGTGCCCAGCAGAATGTGATGACATTGACATGAGAGACCCTGATAAAGTTCCAGGGAAAGTCAGAGAGGGAAAGACCAGATCCCTTTGGGATGATTGTAAGAGGCACTGGGACATTTGAGACGTGCCTTGCAGAACAAGAGGACTTCCAGGGTCAGGACGGGGAGAAGCCGTCAGAGCAGGAGGGTGACGGGAGTTAACGTGCACCAGCAGGAGGGTGTGGGAGGCCAGCAGTGTGCACAGGGGCTGAGCTTACTGCAAGGAAGGAATGGGAGAGTGAGGGCCACAGTCAGGACAAAGCTGGCAGCCAACAGCCAACAGTGCTGAGCACTCCTGAAAGGCCAAGCAGGGCTCTAAGTATTTCTTTTTGTTTGTTTGTTTATTATACTTTAAGTTCTGGGATACATGTGCAGAATGTGCAGGTTTGTTACATAGGTATACACGCGCCATGGTGATTTGCTGCACCCATCAACCCATCATGTATATTAGATGTTTCTCCTAATGCTATCCCTCCTCTAGTCCCTGACCCCCCGACAGTCCCCAGTGTGTGATGTTCCCCTCCCTGTGCCCATGTGTTCTCATTGTTCAACTCCCACTTATGAATGAGAGTATGCAGTATTTGGTTTTCTGTTCTTGTGTTAGTTTGCTGAGAATGATGGTTTCCAGCTTCATTCATGTCCCTGCAAAGGACATAAACTTATTCTTTTTTATGACTGCATAGTATTCCATGGTGTATATGTGCCATATTTTCTTTATCCAGTCTATCATTGATGTGCATTAGGGTTGGTTCCAAGTAATTGCTATTGTGAACAGTGCTGCAATAAATATGCGTGCATGTGTCTTTATAGTAGAATGATTTATAATCCTTTGGGTATATACCCAGTAATGGGATTGCTGGGTCAAATGGTATTTCTGGTTCTAGATCCTTTAGGAATTGCCACACTGTCTTCCATGGCTCTAAGTATTTCTTAATCCTCATACAGGCAGACTTTCTTACTAATCTCTTTAGAGATGAGGAAAGCAGGGTGCAGAGGTTAAGAACATGCTGGGGCCACAGGCTTCAGAGAGGGGTGAAACTGGCCTTTGAAGCTAGGTCATCCATCTCTAGAAGCCACACCCTTAAGCCTCTACTGCAGGAGATGAAAGTTAAGCATAGGCAATGAGGAGTCACTGACGATTTTGGTTTTCTGAGTCCTGAGCTGCACTTCAGAAAAAACAGTCTGGTAGTGATGACCAAGTGACTAATTCAGAGGGCATTTTGAGAGACTCAGTGAAAGGAATGAAAACCTGGACCAGTGTGGTGGCTGTGGGAAGGGGCAGGAGAGACACCTGTGCAAGGGGGATTCAGCAGGTGGAATCTGGGGCTTGCACTGATTGGATACAGGAGTAAAGCTGCTTAAAGAGGGAGAGGTGAGAATAAGGACACCATTGTTAGGAAACAAAAATCAGGATATGTAGCTGGATTTAGGGAGAATTATATGCCTTCAGTTTTGGATGAGTCAGTTCTGGACTGCTCTCATTCCAGGGGATGTTGGAAACAGAGACTGGATCCCTGAGGAGATGCTGTTGGTGAGCATTGATTAACATCATGGGACTCTGAATGGGCAGTAGGGTAACTCAGAGGATGCCAAGAGAGAATAGAAAGATATAATAAAAGAGGATGAGCACAAGACCTTGGGGAACATAATTACAAAGGATGGGGAAGAACAAAAACCCACCACACTGCAGGAGAATGAACTCTCAGAGAGGCAGATAGATGACCAATGAATCTGCTGACCCACTAGCAACCAACAGGAGGAATTTTCTGAGGGAGACACAGTTAATGGCACCACCCTTGATTCATATATCAGAGAAGGGGAGATGGAGGATGTTGAGGGGAAGAACCAGTGAAAGAGGAAGGCTTGGTATCACCCTGCCAACTCAGTTCAGATGAAAAGTGTGAGAGGAACTGAGAGATTATCATTTGGCTGGCAGAGCAGAGTTCTCAGGGTCCTGGAAGCTGGCTGCCTTCAAGCCTATTAATGGTGAATGTTTCTTATGCTGTTTTTTGCTAAATTTGACAAACCCATTCACCTTCCTCCTCAAAGTCAACTGAGTTATTCACTCAGTTAAATCCATCATGACTTAAGAAGTATATGCTTAGCTTGGAGAGGGGGTTACATCTGTTCCTGTAGTCACATAATTACTGGAGACATGAAGGAAGATTCCAGCAACTCAGGCCCCTTCTGAACAGGTTGAATACCTGGTTTTTACGAGCAACCAGCTTCAGTTTTCTGAGAAGCTCTGAGTAACTACAAGTAAACTACAAGTCTGTTCTTGAATATGTTTATAATAAAAAAGGAAAGATAATGCAGTTGTTTGCTAATTGCTGCAATGATTAAAGCAAGATTTTTCAAGTTTATCCTTTCATAAGACCGGCAACCTTTTGAACACAAACAGGATCTGACAAAAATAGTAATAACGAAAGCGGGAGAACAAGGAAGCAATGCCAGTTTTCTTCAGAACAATCATTTGTCACCGACTTCGAACCTACCTGCAGTTTAAAGTTTCTTTGGCTGGGACTATCTTCTGTTTTTTCAGTGCTGTACTGTGATTCAGCCAAACTTCAGCAAAAAAGGAAGTGCTGCGTTATACTAGTATTGAAAGTTATGTAGGTGGATTTTTTTAAAAAAAAAAACTACAGCCTAAATTTTCTTAGCAAAAGTCAAATGAGTAACAACACACAGTTTGGAAACATTTGGATAGGAGAAAACAAATATCTGATAAGAGTACTTAAAATCTGACAAAAAAAAAAAAAAAAAAAAAAAGGTGGGAGGAGAGTGAGAAAAAGCCCCTGACAGGTAATGGTAGAAACGTGACAAATGGAAGGTCATTCTAATGAGAGAGGCAGCCTGGTCTCATGGAAAGAGACTTTGGCCTTTGGAATCTGACCTTCCCGGATGTGAATTCCAGGTGTGCAGACTCCTGGCCGCAGTGCTTTTGGGAAAGGCGCACTAATGTTCTGAGATTCAGTTTCTTAGCACATTATGAGGCATATGGGAAATAGACAGGTGGGTTACTTCTCTCTCCACGCCAGGTTTCGGAGGTTTCAGAGAAGCTGGTCTGACCCCATCTCCCAGTGTCACTGAGAAAACGGAAGCTCGGAGGGGCTGGGTCACTTGCCTGAGGTGTTGCAGCACATAGAAGAGCTCGTTCTCCTAACGTGGTTTGGAACTCCTCACCAGGCCTCCTCCTATCCCAGGTGGAAACTAAATCCCACTGACTCTCCACCCTCCTCCTTCCCCGGACAAGGCTGAGCTCAAGGCTTGTCCCTAAGGCAGCTGGTGAAGGAAAGGTTCGTCTTGGAGGTAGAAGCGCTGGACTGGAGTCCCCGCCTGTGGGCTGAGGGATCCTCCGCACGTGGTTCAACCTCTTAGTTTCTCATTTGCAAAAGGCAGGGTAATTCCTACCACAGGACCACAAGGAAGTTAAATGGCATGATTTTTTGTGAAAGTGTTGTGGAAAGCACTTCCGTCTTCTACCTCATGAATCAGTAGGGAATGAGCATTCTCAAAATGACCAGAACGATTCCTAATTTCCTTCCTAAGGACCTGATTCCCTTTTTATACATTCTTTTTGTTCTAAAAACAAAACAAAACTTACTTTATAAAGAAAGCCTGAATTCCAGAGCCAGAGTCTATCCTTTAAAAACTTTCAAGCTTTTTTTTTAAAAAAAAAAAAACAAAACTTATAAAAGGCATTATACCAGTCCGGGCGCGGTGGCTCAAGCCTGTAATCCCAGCACTTTGGGAGGCCGAGACGGGCGGATCACGAGGTCAGGAGATCGAGACCACCCTGGCTAACACCGTGAAACCCCGTCTCTACTAAAAAATACAAAAAACTAGCTGGGCGAGGTGGCGGGCGCCTGTAGTCCCAGCTACTCGGGAGGCTGAGGCAGGAGAATGGCGTAAACTTGGGAGGCGGAGCTTGCAGTGAGCTGAGATCCGGCCACTGCAGTCCAGCCTGGGCGACAGAGCGAGACTCCGTCTCAAAAAAAAAAAAAAAAAAAAAAAAAAAAAGGCATTATACCCTATAAGCCACTCATACTTTCATAAGCAAGAGTTGCAATGTGAAAAAACAGTGGTCAACAGTGAAAAAACTCACTTGCTGGGTTTGCCTGTATGAACAAGTATTGTTAATACAAATTGAATCAGAAATTACCCTTGTCATTGTTTTCTTCTGGAGTTTCTTCTTTCATTTCTGTTTAAAAATACACAGACACATTTTAAAAAGTAACTATCTTCTATGTTTTATAAGGAGGAGAAGGTGATAAAGAAGAAGAAAATGAACTTGGCATGCAAGTGGGCCTGGCTCTGGAATTCGGGTGGGTCTAGGAAAAAGTACAGACCTCAGTGGAAAACATATACGGGTGTGTGGGAAATCCCTGTAAACTATAAATTGACTACACAGTGCTTAAGCTGGTGTGGAGAGAAACCACAATCCTCTCTGAAACCAGAGAGGAGGGGACAGAGAGTAAGTTTTGCATGAAGAGAGCACAAACTGTCCCTGGGAGATGGAGCTGCTAGTAATTTTTGGCAGGCTTAACTGGATCTATTGAAAGTTACCACTGTAAAACCCCACTGTTGCACCCTGGGGTTCTCTGTGGGATGCCCCTACTTGTATCATCCAGGAACCCTATGGCCTGACTCTGCTTCACCCACACTTCTTCCCACTGCTCCCCAACAAGGCCCCCCCATTCAGTTGTTCCTGTATGCTTCCCCACTTCACTGCCATTGCCTGTGCTGTTCCATTTCCTGGAAAGCATTCTTTCCCTGTTCTATTAGAATCTCATTATGAAGTTTGAAGCCCTTCAAGGACTGTCAAGACTCAGCTTTCCCTTCCCCATGGGGCCTTACCTCTTCTACACTTTCTAAATGTTATCTTCTCCAGGCTGAACAAAACCTAGTATGTCTCTGTGCCGCTAAGGACTAATCAGATGCTGTGTCCTCATTCATTTGGTGTTGGTGCCTCCCATATCTCCCATCAGATTACCAGCCCCTGGAGGGCTGAGAGCACGTTAGACTTGGCTGAGCTAGAATCAGCTCCCTTTTGCACCCTGAGCTGAGTGCATGCAGGTCTGCATTTGTAATCTAGCCTAATGCAATGTGAAATTTATTATCTCTCTTTTTACAAATGAGGAAACTGAAGATCAGGGAGACAGCGTCACTCGTCCAAAGCTACCAGCCCAGGTGCCTTTCAGAAGGCATCTCACTCCATCTTCAGGATGATCCCAGGGGGTAGGCTTTCAGACTTTGACTCCTCCTATAAGGTCATCACTTGAAGATCTGAGATTTGAACCCAGGTCTGTCTGGCTCCTACCCTGTACCTTTCCCACTATAGCATATTGTGTCCCTGTCACCAAACTGCCCAACACGAAGTTGAACATGGAATCATACCAAATGAACTTGTGATCATCCCATTTTGTCAAAACTAAGAGAACATTAAAAAAATCAGCAAATTTGACCAGAGCAGTGTATTTATGGCAAGACCAAGGCAAAACTTGATTCCTCATTCTCTGCTTTATCATAACGACTGAAAAGGTTCACAGGTATATTCATATTTAAGGGAGTGTGTAACTGTTCTAATTCCCTATACGTTGCATGCATCATCAGGAATTTCATATGCAGCAGATAGGCATACAGCCAGATTTCTGCAACAGCCAAAGGCATTTCTGAGTGGCAACACCACTCTGATCTGGTGGAGCCATGTCCATCTGGACACTGGGGAGCCCCAGGCCAGCAGGGTTTCTGCTAAGTGGACCTTTCCAAATCCTCTCTGGGACAAAACCAGGTTGGGCATCTTCAAGAAAAGATGCTCTTGTAAAGTTGTTGTAGCTGCTTAAATAAGCCCCAAATAGAATCTAGTCAGTCTCTCTGTGCTTTTCTTTAAATTTCCCTTCATAGAAAGCTAAAACTTAAAGAGATTTCAGAGAAGCTAGTCTGACCCCATCTCCCAGTGTCATTGAGAAAACTGAAGCCCGGAGGGGCTGGGTCACTTGCCTGAGGTTTTGCAGCACATTCTCCTAATGTGGCCTAGAACTCCTCACCAGGCCTCCTCCTATCGCAGGTGGAAACTAAAGAGGAAAAGATGAAGCCGAACTCAGAGGGAAGCAACATAATTAAACTGGTTTATCGTTTGGCAACAGAGATCAGAGGAGTGAGTGGAAAGAAACTGAAAATCAGTTAAACACTCGCAGTTTGAAAGAGGCGTGTGATTCCTGCTTTTCCTAAGCAGCTGAAATGTGTTTATAGATCCTTCCTGGAGCTCTCTCATTGCTATTGTCCTATAAGGGGAATTCCTGGAGACTGAGCTGGGTGGTATTTGAGTATTCTTCTCAATGGAAAGCAATGAGCCTGTGTGCTACACTGCTTAGGCCACACAATCCCCCAAGCCTGGGCTGCCAGACGTGGTCATCATTGTTCCATGCAGATCATACCCATCCTGTGCAGAAGGTCACTGTAGGAACACATGGCACAGGGAAGAACACGCCCATAAAAATTCACGTGGTGCTTGTCTAAACCGAAGGCAGGTGAGATCCATCCACTGTCATGGGCAGCTGCTAGCATGCTCCCATGTGTTTACAATAGTTTCTCCACCAAAAGAGGCTGCTTTAAAAACAAACTGCTAAAACCTGTGACCCAGCGCCACATTGAGACAGAAAGCATGGGACTGTGACCGTTTTAAGAATTACTAAAGTATGAGGCTTGACCAGATCATTTTTCTAAGGATCCAGAGCCCTTTAGAGAGAATTCAAGAGAATTTCTGGTGACTTCTACCACCTCTGAAGAATTTAAAAAACTCACGTGTGCTGCTTTCCCGGCCTCTGTGGTAGTTAATTCTGCTTGGCAGTTTTTGTTGTCAAATAGTTTTTTAAAAATCTGGAGCTATCTCAGATATAAATACCTTATGATGCCAAAGGACTGTCTTTCACCCATAAAAACTGAAGCCATGTGCCAGAAGCCCTCGTGGCTCAAGGGCTCTGTCCTTGGACACGGATGAGGGCAGCTGGGCGGTGGGACCGAGGCTCTGCCTGAATGCTCAGCTTCTGCAGGCTAGGGTGGAGAGTGTGCTCCCGCCTACTGGCTCGGCCAGCACAGGAGCACGTATCCTGCAGGTTTGGGTTGCACGCAGGCTTTCCCCTGCGGAGTCAGTTCCCCAGATCTCTTCATCACTTCCCCAGATCTCTGGGATCTTCAGCTGAGATTGGGCCCCAGCACCTGGACTCAAGGTAAGGCCCCTTAGGGTGCTTCTAGCTGAGCCGTCAGGGTAGTGCAAAGGAAGAGGGGAAAAAGCCACCCAGAACTCAAAGGAGATTTCTGGAAGATCCAATCAAAGTGATTCACCTTAACCTCAGGCATGATTTTTCCCCATTATCCACTCTTTTTAATTTCAAGTAGTATAAATCTTACTGATCTGAAGAAGACTTCTGCTTCTGAAACTACCAGCGCTTAACAATGATTGAGCCCTACTCTATGAGATTGCAAATAAAAATAAATTAACCTTGGCAGGAAATCAACTCATTAATACTTACACCCTACACTGTAAAGACTGGAACCTCAATTTATCTGCATAAACAGAGGCTTTGGGTATAAAACTAAAATGTAGTCAGTTATGTCAAAGACTGCTTTCAATAGTAATGTACCAAATATGCTTTTGAAAATAGCAATAAGCTATTCATTTAGATTAAATATACAAATAAGTAACTTTCAGAGTTAGTACTAAGTTTTAAGCCTCAAAGACCTTGATTTTGGTGACAATATGTGTAACAAATGCAGCTGTTAGAAAAAGCACACATACTAAGGTTTGTTTCTTTCAAGATTATATATAGTATTATTCAAAAGTCTTACTGTATTTGAAAAGTGACAAGATTTTTGCAATACGAAACAATAGTAGCTAGCTAATACTCTAGTTACTTTTACAGATTGTCTAGTTGGTCACATACCTTAATTTTTCAGGATCTAACCAAGGCCTGGTTAACTCTTACTGGCAATGTTTGAAAGGAATGAAAGAGGTCCTATGTATATTACTCTAGATTAATCTTAGTGCAGGAAGACAAGTTATATCTGAATAACTTTATTTTGTATCCCTAGCTACTATCCTAGTATTTGAAAAGCTCCTTTTCTCCCAGTGTTCACAAAGTCATTTTCCAAACTTGCAAATATTAAAACCTATTAATGTCTAATACTTTTCTACTTGGTCTATTTCCATGTCCTGTTCAATGACCTATCAACTACCCTATTCAATTACCCATGTCACTTGAGATTTCTCCCACCAGAATTCAGGTTGCATATTTTCACAGGACAATTTATTTTAAAATCAGAATGGTCCATAAAACTAACAGCTTTGTGTGCACAGACCTAAAAGAGTTGTAGTAGCTCTGCAGCTGCATTTTTGAACATCAATAGTTAAACAATCAACGTAAATGTTAAAGAAGCAAATTAACTTTCAGAATTTCACGTATGCTCTAGCATTCACCACTGACCATGCTGGAAGACTTTGAGGTCATTTTGTCCAACCCTCTCATTTTACAGATGAGGAAAACAGGACTAATTGATAGCTAGTGATACTAAATTATAGCTCTTCTAAAACTAGACAGCGGAGTCAGTAGGCTTCTTAATGTGCTCAATTACTGTATGGATTCCACGAGCTGATGAGCGTGCTGTGACCTTGAGCATTTACATTCTGTGGTTTTCAAATGTTTATGTTTCTAATGTGGTATTTATAAACCTGGACCCCAGTAACCTTTACCACTGAGGCTTTGCCAATCCCAACTCTGGGCAGCCCACCTCTTCCATATGCAGCAGTGCTTCGAGGCTGTTCCGCCTGGGCAAAGTCATGTTAGGTGTAAGCAAAGATGTGAACTTAGTGTTCATGCTTGAAAACCTCACAGGGACCTGCCTGCTGGCTGAATCCTTTCTTCATTTCTTGTTGCCTCTCCTACATGTGACTCAAAAGCTAGCCAAGTTTGTTCCACATCCTTCAGCTTGTTCCTCTTACACCAGAGTACCATACCATCATCCCCTTTACTAAGATCACACTTCTCCAATTTCTATCCTCTTCTACTCCTCAATAAACAGGAAGATGCTGTCTGTAGAAATGCACGTGGAGCTCATGCACACGTTTTCTGTAACTTGTCTTCTAGAATATAAGCCTCATGAGAGCAAATGCCTTGTCTGGACTGTTATATCCCCTGTGTCTAGTATAGTCAAAAACAGTAGGTGACGATGTGCAATAAATATATCCTTTCATCTTTCCTTCCTATCTTAGGGAAACCAATGTCCCTTTCTTTTCTGTCTTACCCCCTCCAATATTTTACCTCTGAATCATGTCCTCTTTCTTGCAATCTTGCCTTCTTAATTGTCTGCTTTTATGAATTTACATAGGTGTTCAGCCATCCGGCTGGCCTTTCTCCACTTCTTTTGCTGGAAAATCCTCTCCTCTTCTCTTCAATACAGGCAGTCTCTAAGATTGTCCCTTCAGTTGCTTTCTTCCCTTGGTACTTTTCTTTTTTTTTTTTTTTCAGTTATCATTGACTCATATCTGGTCAACTTTTACTTCTAGGTACAATGCTTCTTCAATTTGCACCTCCACCCCAAATTTAATTCCTAGATATGGACATACTTGGAGCCAACCCCACCCCAATACCGTCTGCTTTTCATCCAAATCTTCCTTTCCATCCAGGCAGCAAACTCCAGAGTCCTTTCCACTAATGTTCAACCCTCTCTACTTCACATGTGGTAGGTACATGAATTTTACCTGGTGGCAAACCAACGCAGTGATTCACTTGAATTCATTTATTACTTAGACAAATTCAACAGCCTCCTAAATGATCTCCTTATAGCTGCTCTCCTCCCTCTCCATCTGTCTTGCTAGATGAGCCTGGCTTCTTTTTTCCTGCCGAAAGATCAAACTTTTCAGCTTAACCTCCATCACCTTTTAAAATTCATTGCCAGTGTGGTTCCCAATATGGCCTCATACGAACGACAGATACCCCAGTGTATCTGAAGAAAGTAGTCCCAGCTACTGGGGAGGCTGAGGCATGAGAATTGCTTGAACTCAGGAGGCAGAGGTTGCAGTGAGCCAAGATCATGCCACTACACTCCAGCCTGGGCGACAGACCAAAACTCTGTCAAAAAAAAAAAAAAAAAACCCACAAATGGGAAACTTTTTTTTTGAACAGAGCAGAGGCTCCTTTTTTAAAAGAGCAGAACTCAGGTTCTTACTTATATCCCTGTGCCCCACCAAAATATTCTGATTCAATTGTCCTGCATCAGAGCCAAGGCATTGGTTCATTTTAAAATCCCCCCAGGTGAATCTCATAGGCAGCCATGGTTGAAAATCGCTGATATTTGATAAACCCTATGGTCTAATCAACTGGGAGGACTTGAAACATACTTTGCCACCCCATAGTTTTGCCTGGGCAATTCCCCTTACATGCGATCTTCTTTCTCCTTTTTTTTTTTTTTTTCCCTACAGAAAACACATGATAACTTCTTTGATTTTTCCAATTAGAAGGAATCAGTCCTCCTCCTGGAAATCCTTAATACTTTTTAATATATCATATTTATTCATGTGATCTAGGCAGATGCTGTGTTAGATATGGACAAAATGGAGATAAATAAGGCAAGGTTCTTGTCTTTAAGCAGCTTACAGTCTTGCCAGCTCACTGGTTACACATGAACCAGTGAGTATCAACTTTTATGATAGAAATGTCCATGGGATACTATTTAGGCATGAAGGAGTCTATTCTGCTTGGCATAATAACAATTTATGTATATGTCATCTCTCCTATCAAATGGTATACTTTTGAGGGCTAAGATCATGCATGTCTCACCTTTACGTATTTCAAAGACCACAGTAGTGTAAAATGACTGAATAAATGAGTGAATGAATGATGTTTTGGTAATTAGGAGTCACTGGGGAATAATGGCAGCTCTTAGGAAATGGTACCATAGTTCCATTCTTGGGATAGGGCTGGGTGTGTCCCCGTGGAGTTCACAGAACCATGTCGTAATTTCAGTACTAAATTATGTGTGTTTTACAATTTCTCTCAACCACCCGTTCTATGGTTTATTTAAAATGATAATAGAAATAGCATGTTAGAAACTAGGTCCTGTACTCATTAACAAAAAGAAGGGAACAACAGACATTGGGGTCTACTTGAGGGTGGAGGGTGAGAGGAAGGAGAAGCAGAAAAGAGAATTATTGGGCACTGGGCTTAATACCTGGGTGATGAAATAACCTGTACAACCAACCCCGATGACACAAGTTTATCAACGTAACAAACCTTCATACCCCTTTTTCGGTACCCCCGAACCTAAAATAAAAGTTTAAGAAATTAGATTTTAGAATATATTCAAAAAGTAGGACATTATTTCTCAATTAAAGAAAACATCTGAATTCATATTTTAAAAATATTTTTTAAAACGTTAAGTTTGATCAAGGCATTTACATCCTAGAAAACGAAAACAATCATTTCAATATGCATTCTAGATTTATCAGCTTTGCATACATATTTTTAAAATATTTTGATAGACTTCAATATAATATCTAAAAATGACTACTTAATTTTAGTAAAAAGAGACTCCCACCTTCTGGTAATTGACAAGTACTATGGTCTGAGAGTGTTTAGATTAAAAAATTGTGTGTGTGTGTTTGTGTGTATGTGTGTGTGTGTAAAGTTATCACAGGAAAATCAATACATCAATAGTAGCACCAAAAAAGAAAGAAACTATGTCCTATTTCTCATGACAAAGAAGTTGACAATGGTCTTTCCAAATTAAGACTCGGCATCTTTGATTTTTGTAAGCATAACCTAGAGATTCAATGTGAGCATTTGATGGCTGATGGGAAGAATTGAGGAGGAATAGGGGAGACACCTGACTTTGCCATGATTCTCAAGTTAAATCCTTGGGCCTCTTACAGATGTTGTTGATAAAGCTGCTAAAATGGTCACCAGATGAATATGAACAAGTAGGACCCTCAGTAATTTCCAGGCTAATTTTGTGCACATGTGTTTAGGGGCGAGGCAAATTAAATGAACGAGGAGCTGATGTTCATGTGAAAGTAATTACTCTCCTCTAGTAGAAATCCTGATCCTACAAGTAACTGCAGAAATAATTAATCATAACTAAGAAGCAAACCACTCTCAGGGAGAAAAGCCGTATCTGAACTTCCACCTGCTCTTGGAGGATATGGGTGATTCACAGCATAAGAGTCATCTACCAAGTGATCTGCAAGAGTGAGTGCAGCTTCCAAGAGGGTCTGAGTCAGAAAAGATAAAAGGAAGTGCTTCTTAACTCAGAGGATTTCAACACTGGGGAAACTCATTTCCCACAGAGATAGAACAATGTATACTATAAATCACTCCCAAAAAGCAATTTAGAAAACTACACAGATAATGATAAATGCATGGAGAACACTCACATATTTTGGATTGTGTTTTTGACATTCATTCATTCTTTATAGATTGTTAATCCACTGACTAAGTCATGGATTAATCCACTCATTTATCGTCATGAGTCATTAAAACTTTTCTGGAGCGTCTACCACATGCCAGCAACTGCTCTACTGAGGGTACAAAGGTGGACATGGCCCAACCTCTGCCCTCAAAGAACTTCTAGGGAACACTGACTTTGCAGGCATGATTCCGTCTACATCATGCATTAGTAAACAGCTGTGTGTACTGTAGGGGATTGAGACACAATGACGTTCTCTCTGTTCACCTCATCACCACAACCAATGTGTAGGAGCTTGCTTTTTGAGACCCAGCGGTGCTTTTCTATAACTAGAAGATTCCAAGTTTCCTTTGCTTCCATGTATGCATTCAACAGACATTAAGGCCCTGCTAGAATCTAGGCATTGGCATGTATGAGATGAGATATGGCAGCTTGCATTCCAGTGGGAGGTGGTGGGGTGTGATGGATGAAGAGCTGACTTTTGAGTCAGACCACAATCTTAAGCACTGTCACCACTACTAACTAGTTGTGTGACCCTAGGCAAATGCTTTAACTTATCTAACCTCCATTTACTTATTTTTACCAGCATTACTCTGAAGTTTGGAGTTATACATGCATGAGCTGCTGACACAGCACTAGTTACGTATTCATTCTCAACTAGTGGCAGTTGTTGGTTGGATTATTATTATAATTAGATATACACAAGCAAAATAGATATCTCCAATACACTGAGATAAATATTCTGGGAGACAGAAGCACAGGTGATCATGTAGAGAAAACCTGAACCCATGGGAACAGGTGGAGAAAGCACCTACCTAGAAAGGGTAACACCCCAAAGGATAGGCGTAAGAATGCTGGCCAAGACAAGAGATGGGCTTTCGGGCAGATGGCATGGCATCAAGTCAATCAATAGAGGACTAATCCATCTGGGCAACTGCAAAGTCATTCTGCATGACTTGACCAGGTAACAACCTGAGGAGTGACTGGCACCAAGGCAGGTGGGGCCAGTTTCTGAAGGGTCAGTTTCAGGAGCTGAGGCTTTGGTTTGTAGACAGTGGGGCCATTAAGCTGGGTGGCAGAGTGCTTTAGGGACACCACTGAGGTTGCACTATGAAAGATGCTATAGAGAGAGGACAACTTGAAATGGGGACCTCAATTATGAGCCTGTGCTGTCATGCAAGAAATAAAGTATGCGTATCTAAACCAAGGCAGTGTCACGCAAGAAAGTCTGTGGATCTAAACCAACGCAGTGACAGTCAGAAGGGAGAAAATGGGCAGCTTCAAGGGATGTTGGGGTAGACTTGGGGTGCTATTTTTTAGTGCCTGAGGGTCTACAGGAGGAAGGGAGTTGCCCTGGGTAATGGATAATGAAGCTAGGCTGGGTTTAATTCGGAGTGTTTGTGGGCAATCAAAGGGAGGAACCACACATAGTTGACTGTTGTTCTGGCAGTGACAAGAGCAATCTGGAACACACAAAGTCTAGACTTCTTGAACTGCAAAGGTAATATCTGAAACCATGGGAGTGGATGCAGGAATGTGTCTTTAGTGAAAATAAAATAGTTTGAGCACGGAGCCTTGGAGAAAATGCCACTTCAAAGATTGGCAGAAGAGGAAGAACCTACAGATGGAACTGAGAAGGCATCAGAAAAGTAGAGGGCAAATTGAGAGAAGACAGTAGCAGCAGACTGAAATGTTATGGAAATGTCAAGGAAGATGAGGAATGAAATGTATTCGCCAGCTGAGTTGTAAGTGGCTCTGACCAAGTGGAGTGGTGAGTTGAGAGGTTACTCCCTTGGTTGAAGAGTAATCACCCAGCCCTCAAGGAAGTGGAAGCAAAGTATCACTTCTGTCCTCTTTAAAGCTCTTCTCCATATCTATTGACCCTGCTCCCCAAAGCTTGGCTTTTAGTGAAAGCCATTCTCTTTAGACAAACTCATTGTCTCTCCTCTCAAACCCAAGACAAGCATTTTGGCCTTTTTCACCGCATGGATTTTATCACCAATGAATTAAATAGGAGACGGCACACAGAGCAGACAGAAGGGCATTGCCAAGGTCTTTCAACCACGGTCCGACTCCCAATTTTACTTCCTGAAAGTTCAATGTCTTGGCCGAAAATAGGGCTGAAGATAGATCCAAGGAAGACCACTGGGAATTGGCCAACTAGGTTTAAACTGGGGAACAACTCCCTTCAAGTGGCAAATTTAAGGATCTTCATCCTGCCTCATTGACTTTAATCCCTCTTGAACATGTCAAAGTGGTTGGAAGACTGAGTCCTGGTGGGCCACATTGTGTTTCTGTGGACTGCGGACTAGTTTCAGAGGAAGCACCTGTCTAACTTAACCAGAGATCCCTTAGGATGAACACCAGTTACACAGTATAGAAGACAAAAATATTTGAAAATAACACTATGCACTGTTGCATAGTGCAAACTGACTCAGAAATTAAGGCATATATATATATGGCTCAAATGGGACCAAAGTAGTCTTTTGGAAGTCATAATAGGGCATACATACATGAATTGTCGAGCAGACCTTGTAAATTAAGAGATTCATTGTATTCATTCAATTGTGTGTGTGTGTGTGTGTGTGTGTGTGTGTGTTTTCTTCTCTTTCTTTGGGAAAACAGCATTTGTAAGCCACTCACTCCCAATACCAGGGGCACATCAGAGTGAGGGTATATAGAGGTAGCTGTTATTAGTCAGAATATAAGCGACGCCTGACTTAGTACTCTGTTACTGTTAGCACTACAGAATCTTTGATGACTAGGTGTGGTCAAAATCTTGGTTTCCAGCTATGTTTCCCATAAATGAAGTTTCCAGATATAAGCCAAATGCTTAAAAAAATTGCTGACTACGGGATCATTTTGTAATACCGTATGGGTGATTTATAAGCTGTGTTTTTTTAAAGAATGAAGTCATCTAGTGACTTTGAACTTTCTCCCCATAGGTGAAGTTATAAGTACAGCAAGCTCCTCAGAGGTTCCTTTCTCAACAGTCATGTGAGAGGAGCCAGCCTGAATTAAGCCCCATGGCATTCACTGATGGAATGAATTACCTTCTATTTTATGTGTCTAGAGTGATGCTTGCTATGACTGTCCATGGGAGAAATGAGAAAACAGTCACTCAGACCATTTTCTGGGTTCAGTACTGTGTCGTCCAGATGAGGAACAGTGGCTGCAAAAGGCTGTTTGCTATGCAGAGTGTGAGCTTTCACCTCCAGCCTCAGCCTCACCTGGGAGCTGGTTAGAAATGCAAATTCTCAGACCTACCCCAGACCTTCTGAATGATAATTTGCGTTTAAATGAGCTCTCAGGGGAATTCGTATGCAAGTTTCATCAGTATTGGTGTAAAGCAATGGATTAAAAAATTATAGCCTCTCACAGCACACACAAGGATACTTAAGGACATACATGCATAATATATACATTTTTTCATCCTGTTCTAACGTATTACATATATTTTATTTTATTTTTTTGACTTTTATTATAGGCACAGGGGTACATGTGCAGGTTTATTAAATGAGAATATTGCATGATGCTGAGGTTTGGTGTATAAATCCTGTCATGCAGGTAGTGAGCACAGTACCTGACAGGTGTTTTTAAAACCACTCCACAGCCCTCTAGTAGTCTGCAGTGTCTGCTGTTCCAACATTTATCTCCATGTGTGCTCAATGTTTAGCTCCTGCTATTATGAGTGAGAACATGTGGTATTTGGTTTTCTGTTCCTGCATTAATTTGCTTAGGATAATGGTCTCCAGCTCCATCCATGTTGCTGCAAAGAACATGATTTAATTCTTTCTTATGGCTGCATAGTATTCTGTGGTGTATTTGTACCACATTTTCTTTATCCATTCTACATTTATGGGCACCTGCCTTGTCTTTTGCTATGATGAATAGTGCAGAGGTGAACATACAAATGCATATGTCTTTTGGTAGAATGACATAGTTTCCTTTGGGAATATACCCAGTAACAGGATTGCTGGGTCAAATGACAGCTCTGTTTTAAGTTCTTTTGGAAATCTCCAGACTGCTTTCCACAGTGGCTGGACTAATTTACATTTCCATCAACAGTGTAGAAACTTTCCATTTCTTTGCAGCCTTGGCCAGCATCTACTTTTTGACTTTTAAGTAATAGCCATTCTGACTGGTGTGAGATGATATCTCTTTGTGGTTTTAATATGCATTTCTCTAATGATTAGTGATGCTGAGCATTTTTTCATGTTTGTTGACAGTTTGTATGTTTTCTTTTGAGAAGTGTCTGTTCATGTCCTTTGCCCATTTTTTTTTAAATGGAGCGATGTGTTTTTTGCTTGTCAATTTATTCAAGTTCCCCATGGATTCATTTTAAAATATGTATAAGATATAAACATTTAAAAGGATGAAGTGGAAGCTACATTTGAATACTTCTGTCATTTTGTCACTGTCCCTGCTTGGGTTACTGGTATACCCCACATTGGAGACATCTGCTGTAAAGAAGCAAACAGAGCCAAAAGGAATCTTGGAACTCTTTGTCTATGATGGTCGGCGTACAGGGGAACATGAAGTATACAGAGGAAGTAATTTGTTGGATGAAATTGAATATACTTATGTTTGTCCACAGTTTTTATCGGTTTTGTCATTTTGAGAAATGGACAACTAATTTTCTCTTCAAGACAGAACACTGTGGCATATTCTTTGTCCTACGAATCAGAATAGGAAGATGAAATCCTTATTTCTAATTGAATTGTTCAAATCAGTGAAGTATCCTCCACCTCAACAATGTGCCTAGCTGTGGACTGGATTCCTCTCTGGGTTTCTTCTCTGACCTAGAACATTGAGCACCATATCCTCAGGCGAGTGACGTTGCTTACTAAATCGAACTCTGAGTCCCCTTGCATGGCATCTCTGCCCACCCCGTGCCTCCCTCAAACATTAAGTTCCTACCGCATGCCAGGCCTTGTGTTTGCCACTCAGGATGAACTACTGAGCCCAGTCTATGGGGAATGGTAAGCTCCAAGACTGATCATTACAGCAGCACAGTATTATCATGAGGTGTGGACAATGACAAGGCAGAAGAAAGGAGGAAGATGAACTCTACCTGCATGCTGGAGGAGATGACATTTGAGCGGGGCCTCAAGGGGTGTGTAGGAGTTTACCAGGCATAGGGCAAAGAAGAAATATGGAATAAAGGGGTCAGCCTGAGCAAAGGTATAGGGCAGGAAATCTGCTTTATCAGCAGTATCTCTGGGTAAAGTGCAAACTCTTCTAATTCAGTCGATGAAATGAAACCTTAAAATGACATGAAATAATAGTTCTAAACTCTTAGTGAAAACTAGGTTATTGGATTTTGCAATAGATATTTGGAAATATCTCTGAGAGTAAATGATTTCATAAGGTTTGGCCACAACAGTGTGTGGAAAGTTTCTTTGTGTAATACAACACAGTAAGTACTTCTCATTTACAGTAAAATCTGGAATGCTTGGAAATGGTCTGTGCTAGGGAAATTGAATTTTCAGATTAACTGCATAAAAATGGAAAATCTGGTTGAAAAACCTTTCTAATTTTGTTTTCCTTTAGAGAGATAACTGCTGTTAACATCTTAGAGGTGTTTTATTTTGATCTTACCTAGAGAGAGAAACAGAGAGATTACACTGCATATTTAGCTGTATCAATTGCCTTTTAAAAAACATATTTAGCATTTTGTCATGACTTTTAAACACTGCATAATATTTCAGCCTGTAAATGTTTTATAAATTTAAAACCATTTCTATATTGTTGGTGACTCAGGTTTCTTCTAATGTTTTAGTATCATAACTAATATAGAGAACACTCTTGTACATTATCCGATCATACATTTCCTATTAAGTCTTAGAAGTAGACTTACTGAGTCAAGCAGTCTAACATAAATAGTTTAAAACTTTGAGTATACGTTGTCAAATTACTGCTTCCCTCAAAAAAGTTATGCCAGATGACTCTATCAGACACAGAACTTCTTTCTATGAAGGAAGCTCATTTCTGCAAACTTGTCAATGTGGAATGTTGCAATGTCTTTTAAAATTTTCAATAATTTGATAAGTGAAAAGTGAGTCCCTGGTGCCTTTGTGTTTCTTGGACTGATGGTCCCTCCTCAGTCTCCTTTGCCCTTATCTCTGACTCTGCCTGTTCTTAAGCCTGCCCAGACTCAGGCTCAGTCTGGGTTGCTCCTTCCACACTACTGTCTAAGGGGGAAGCTCCTGCACTTTCATGGTTCAAATTCCACTTGTCGGCTTATGTGCTAAAGGCATCCCTCCTGTCCACGTCTCTCTGTTGAAGGCCAGGCCCATCTGCACAGATCCTAGTGCTTACTTCTCTTTAGGTGTCTCCAAGCAGCCTCCAGTGCACACCTTCAAACCTGTACCCCAGGCATGAGATCCTCCTCCTGAATCAGGATTCTGCACAAGTGTGAGCTCCATGCTGGTATAATACCAAAACATTCAATCTGGGTGTCCCATAACATGTGCATAATGTTAAAATTACAGAGGAAGATCCAGTGTCCTCTGAATCAGTAAGATAGCCTCCGCCCACCCCACCACACCTCATTTCCGTGCCAGGAAGCCCGGGGTCATTGGTGAGACCTTGTCTTCTCCCTGCCTTGTCTACTTAACATCCACCTGTTGGAGATGCCTGTTGACTCCATCTGGGACCTGTCACCCAGAGCTCCTGGCTAGTAGCTCTCAAGCTACTAACACCGCCCTTGTCCATGCGTCAGTAATTTCAACTCAGATTACTGAAAGTGTCAATTAAACAGACTCTCAGCATCTATGTTTGACTCTTTCGAATCCATTCTCCATGCTGCATTTAACATGATCACTTTTAAAAGCAAGTTTGATCCTTTCTCTTCCTTGAATAAAACCCCAAGATACTCCTTGTGCTCCTAGGGTGGGGGTGACGGTCCTCAAGGAGCCCCCAAAACCCTGCATGGTGTGGCTCTGCCCTCGCTCCTGCCGGACCCTGCTCCCCTCTCCCCTACTCAACATCCTCCTTGTTTCCTGGAAGGTGCCAAGCTCCATGCTCCAACTCCAGACTGGGACATGTTACATACCCCATGTGCTAGTCTCTCATCCATCCTTGACTTTCTCCCCAGTTCTTCCCACAAATGTCTTTAAATCACTCATCTAATGATCTATTTAATGCCTCTCTTCCCCGTTTTCTTTCAAACTACCCAAGAGCAAGGACCAAGTCACTCTCACTGCTTCATCAGCAGCACCCTGTGCCATTCTTAGCACATAGTTGGTGCTCAATAAATTCTTGCCACACAAACCAATAAATAAATGTTAAAGTGTTGAAATGTCTTTTCACCTTTTGAACATTTTTTGAATTGTGTTTCTACACACGTTGCCCACTTAGGAGGATGAAGGCTCTTGCTGATTTGTGAAAATTTTATATGAACCCTCTGCTGTTCATCTGTGGTAAATGTGATTTCTTTTGATAAGTCGTATTTTATGTTTTATTCGTGGTATGCATATGATGATAACAGTTAACACTTGTATAATGATTAATACTAATCATTATACTAACCATATGAGCAGACAGAGTTTTATAGCGCTTTATATGTTTTTACTTCACACGACCCTATGAAGCATAGAAATTATCATCATTGTCATTCTGCATATGAGGAAACCGAGTCTCAAAGGGGTTAAGAAAGTTGTCCAAAGTCACACAGCTGGTGTTAACAGAATCAGGGTCCCGTGCTCTTAATCTTTACACTATACTGCCTCTGAAGAATTATTTTTTTTTAAGTACAGAAGAGATAATGTTCAACCTGACTTTTGAAGGACAGGGGGGAGTTAACCAAGAAAGGGAGAAAATGAAGAAACTTCAGGAAGGAATTGCATGTGCCAGATGTGGGCTGAGAGGGCACCCAGCTGCTCAGGAAGGGGCAAGTATACACCCAGGCTCTATTCTGAGGTGAATAAAGCTGGAGAGGGAGTGAGAGCCAGGGCTTAAGAGTCTTTTTGGTTTTCCAAGGTGTTCAGGATTTGTCTTGTCAGCAGTGGGAGATACCGGAGGATTTATGAAAGGGAGTATTGTCTCAATTAATACTCTAGGTGGGTACGCTTTCTCTTTCCTGGTAAGAGTTATGATGAAACCATGGCAATATAAAGTTACATGTGACTGAGTGATATATTAGCTGTAAAAATCCTCCTTCCTACTTCTGAGAAGTGCTACAGTAAGGCTATGAAGACCAAGCATTACGTATGTATCTGAGCTGTTTTCTGTTATTTCCCCCTCTGTTTTTAATGTCAGAAGAAACTGTACCATTACTTCTAGAGTAGAAGATGTTGGAATGTCTCCTCATTGGTCTTACTGTTCCAGTCACATGAGCACCAATGTGATGTTCCTTACTAACATTAGTGCCTGCAAGGATATCCTACTGGAAAGGGGATTAGCTGTGATTTTGTTAAGCGTGCAGCCAATGTTTATAAAAGACACTGAGATGGCTGTTAAACATGTCAAGAGATTGTGTACAAGTGGAATAAATCAAGGAAAATTCTATAGGTTGGTCTGATTCTGTGGTATTACCAGAATTACTCGTAATATCTACAGCATTTAGAAACTTCATCCACAGTCAGATTTAATCCCAGGGCTATGAAGCCTGGAGAATATATGGGTAGAACTCAGGAGAATCCACGATCTCACATGAGGGGAAAAGAATAGCAGTTTATTTTAAATGGCCTCTAACTAAAATTTGTATTGAGTGTGTGCAACAAACCACAGATGTACTAGCTACAACTGTGACTCTGTCATAGTGGAAATCACAGACATTTCAATATCACATTCCAGCCATTTCAGAGACCTTGAAATAACATTGCTGCTCACCACACCTTCAGAACATTAGCTCTGATTTAATGCTTGGAAACGTATAATTTTGTTTTTTCAGTACCATAATAGGTGCATTTTAATATCCTTGGTGTCTTCTGTAATCTTTGTGACTTTGCTTTTATCTGTTTGAACAGTTCATTCTGAGAAGGCAGGCATGTGTCTCACTAGTCCACCAAAAAAAGACCATAACATAAAATGTTAAAAGCCCCTAAGCTAATATCTTA
The DNA here is from genome assembly GCF_037993035.2 of Macaca fascicularis. Taxonomy (NCBI): domain Eukaryota; kingdom Metazoa; phylum Chordata; class Mammalia; order Primates; family Cercopithecidae; genus Macaca; species Macaca fascicularis. Next base: position 8,699,765 of record NC_088377.1, on the reverse strand, counting down.
AAAACGAGACAAACTTCTTAGCTTTTCTGACACCTCTGCTAAGCCATGCATGAAAAGGCTATGCCCCCATCTCACAATGGTTAGATTTGTTTTCAGAGTTTTTAGTACTGGGAAAATCTGGATTGCTTTTTTTCCTCCAAGAAGAATGTCTTTACGTTAAACCCTGTCTTTAAGTTTCTTGGCCTTAGGAATGACTCTTGAGCACAAGTTTGCATTTCCCTAGGGATGCCAGATTTAGCAGATTTAGCAAATACAAATGTACGGCCACTCTGTACTATGTATATTTATAGCTACATGTATGTAAATAGTACATATATATCTCTGAATTTCAAATAAACAATAATTTTAGTATAAGCATATAGCAAATAATGCATGTGACAGACTTACACTAAGTTATTTGCTGTCCATCTGAAATTCAAATTTAATTGGGCATCTTGTATTTTATCTGGCAACTCTAAAAACACCAAATTTGGGCCAATAGTCCTCCGGCTAATTAACTACAGATGGTTAGAATGTGTTTTCTTACACTGTACAGTGATGGAAATTAGTTAACTGCCAAATGTCTTAATTTTTTATTGAATGTGAAGATATTTTTAAGTTCTACATTTCTACATTTCTTTTTTTTTTTTTTTTTTTTTTTTTTTTTTTTGAGACGGAGTCTCGCTCTGTCGCCCAGGCTGGAGTGCAGTGGCCGGATCTCAGCTCACTGCAAGCTCCACCTCCTGGGTTCACGCCATTCTCCTGCCTCAGCCTCCTGAGTAGCTGGGACTACAGGCGCCCGCCGCCTCGCCCGGCTAGTTTTTTGTATTTTTAGTAGAGACGGGGTTTCACCGGGCTAGCCAGGATGGTCTCAATCTCCTGACCTCGTGATCCGCCCGTCTCGGCCTCCCAAAGTGCTAGGATTACAGGCTTGAGCCACCGAGCCCGGCCTAAGTTCTACATTTCTTATTATCACTCAATGATCACAGAATCTGTTTTCAACTTTGCGACAAGCAAACAACTGAGAAATACTACCAGTCTTTAAAGCAGATTTTGGTATAAACTGTGTTTCACTGAGATACAATTTCTGTATCAGAGAAATGTGGTCAAAATGTAGACTGATAGTGAGACTGAATTTCAAAACTTTTTGACATTCATCCCATTGTTAAATAACTTGGTTTTAAATCAAGCACAAGTCGTAATTTCCATTGCCTGGGATGAGATTCATGCTAATAACTAATATGAATGCCAATAAAGATAAGAAGTTTACCTTTGCATGCAGGTGAATTACATCAAAGTCCATTAGTCATCAATTTACAGAGACTGACAACTCCACATTTATTTCAAATAAAAGAAAATGTAGTAGTCAGCATGAGGCCAAAAAACAAGCCAGCCTGAAATTGGTACCCATATTTATAACGTGCTTTCTATGTTTCCATGCCTTCATCACAGTGCAAAATATTATAAATGTGAAGCAAAGAAAGATAAATGTGAGTGGTAAAAAGTGGCAGACTCAATATCTTAGTGAGAGATTGAGGTTTATTTAAGGGAAAATCAATTTGGAAGTATTGCAAATTATATGATGATGCGGCCTAAAAAGGCATGATCCAGTCTCAAGCAGCTTCTCATGTTTTACAGAAACAGGATTTAAGAAAACCAGCATCACTACTTACTTCCCACGTGTCATCTCCTGTGAATGTTCCAACCATGTCCACTTTGAAGTGTCATTAAATAAAACAACACATTAAGCCAGGCATGGTGGCTCACGCTTGTAATCTCAGCACTTTGGGAGGCCGAGGTGGGCAGATCACTTGAGGTCAGAAATTCGAGACCAGCCTGGCCAACATGGTTAAACCCCATCTCTACTACAAATACAGAAATTAGCCAGGTATGGTGGTACATGCCTCTAATCACAGCTACTTGGGAGGTTGAGGTGCAAGAATCATTTGAGCCCAGGAAGTGGAGGCTGTAGTGCGCCCAGATCGCAACATTGCACTCTCCAGCCTGGGCAACAGAGCAAGACTGTCGAAAATAAATAAATAAAATAAAATACTTGCTTCTCAACCAGTATTGTCTGCAAAAACAGAAGCTTTCCACTCTGACTTATGCCACAGTCAGACAAACCCAAATGCTGTGGATTTCCTTCTCCTTAACCAAATGGTACTGTTTTGAGCCATCTTCTCCTCTGTTTTAGGTTTGGACTAATCCAGACAAAAATAGTGAAATTCCACGAGTCTATTGAAGAAATCTCTTTCCTAAAGAGAAAATTGGGGCTAGGCGCGGTGGCTCACACCTGTAATCCCAGCACTTTGGGAGGTCGAGGCAGGTGGATCACTTGAGGTCAGGATCACTTGAGGTCAAGACCAGCCTGGCCAACATGGTAAAACCCCATCTCTACTAAAAATACAAAAATTAGCTGGGTGTGGTGGTGCACACCTGTAATTCCAGCTACTTGGGAGGCTAAGGAAGGAGAATCGCTTGAATCTGGGAGGTGGAAGTTGCAGGGAGCTGGATCGTGCCACTCCACTCCAGCCTGGGTGACAGAGACAGACTCTATCTCAAAAAAAAAAAAAAGAAAAAGAAAAAGAAAAAGAAAAAGAAAAAAAGAAAAAGAAAATTGAGCAGTGCATTATGGAGGCTGACACAGTACAATTTGCCTCCTGACCCCCTCCCCACTTACTTCCAGACATCAGTGTTCCTGTTTTGCCAGTCATCTCACAACAATGCATGTCCAAGCCACGCTGTGATTAGAGGGAGAATATGCTTATTACCCAAGTTCTTCACATGTTGGAGCAGGGAGAGGCCGAGGGTGGTAAACCACAGGAAATTTCCATTTGCCCTCCGCTGTGGCACTCTCACTCTACAGGGAAGTTAGTTGTTATTAAGTAATAATGTTCAGCTGAGGTTGGTCACTCGTAACAACAGACAGATGTGTAATGTTTTATTTGGGTTAGCCAGCTCTCTCACAAATAAAGGGCCTGAAATTAAACTGTCTTTATGAAAATATTCAGCAAATGATACCTCTGGCTTATTCCAGTGTTCAGATTCTTTGCCATGGAAAATGGAAAATGAGTCCCCTGTTGAGCCCAGTATCTGTTTAAACTTGTCTTTGTCGAGTAGAGAAGGGTTGATGTTCTATGAGATTTAAAAAAAGTTTTTAAAGAATTCGCATCGAGGAGTAAAGGGAACAACTATGCAAACCACATTTAGAGATGGAAAACAATTGTTTTTTTTTTTAGTACTTATGGAATTTCAAACAACAATAATGGAATAGAAACATAGGGGAAAAGCTACATATCTGACCGCAGAGGCAAATTGCATTATTACACGCTCACATGCAGTGCAAATGTGGATTGGTCTGTAAAGGAGCACTTGTTGCTTTTCTAATGCATCGTAGGGTGAGAGGGGCACCTCTCCAATTTGCCAAGGCATCACTGGCAAACTCCAGCACCGAACGGCTTGGGGAAATGGAGTTCTTTGGAAGACAGGTTTTTGGGAACTGCATCCCCAGAAATCTGGTTCAGTAGCTCAAGTGTGGAGCCTGAGAACCTGAATTTCTGATGATAGGGGTGCTGCGGTTGGATGAGGGGAGAGGGGTCACACTATTCTATGCCACCCTGTCTTCAGTAGCCAGTGAGATGGATAACTCATCTCAACATATAGCATGACCACGAAGAGAGATACCTACCCATAAAATGGACGAAGATTTACAAAAGCTTGTTTCCAGCTCTCACCTTGTTACTGGCTCAGTAACCTTGAACAAGTTACTCAAGTTTTTTGAGCCTTTTATCTCCCCAGATATAAAGTGTAGAGTTTAGACCAGATCAGCACTCCTCAAAGTGTTCTCAAATGTCACAAAAAGGCTAAACACATACACACACACACACACGTATATATAGCTACAGTCAAGCAAGTTTTATAACTGTAGGACATCTCAGAAACTGTAGTAAACACATGTGCAATGTGGCTCTCCAAAGAGTGAAAACAATGGGGTGTTTGGGGGCTCAGCTCCAGCTCCGGTAGGCAAATCCTTCCAAAATTATTTAACCACAAATCCCTTTATGTGTGTGGAACACCTGAATCACACACTTCAGCAAGAGAACGCCTAATGTCCTCCAGCCTTAACTTTCCCAGCCTAGAATCTCGGTTCTCTCCACAGTCCTCCAATGTTCCCAGCCAGGCCAATGCTAAACGCTTCCCTTAATGATACCCATTATCCAAGGAAGAAACCTGAGAGCAATTTTCTACTGATTGTTTGCTTTTTTCCAGCAATTCTCAACTTTTCGCCAAGACATTACACCCGAACTTCTATCCCCAAGGAAATATTTTCTAACTAAAAACTCCACCTGGCAACTGCAGTGCTTATAGATTTAACCCCAGTGACTCTCCATTCCTTTGTTTGAAAGTAATGAGAATAAATTTTAGACAATCGAATTTCTTGGCTTATTCATGTCCTCCATATTCCAGATAACTTTTAAGTGTTGAAAACTATAGTGGTTTTCCAAGTGTAGTCTGAGGTCTAACAGCATCGGGGATATCTGGGAAACTGTCAGAACTACAGACCCTCTGGCTGCACCCCAAACCTGCTGAATCGGAAATTCTGAGGTGGGGCCCAGTAATTTGCATTTTTATCAACCCCTCCAGGTGATTCTAAAGGGCACTGAAGTTAGAGATCCAGTGTTGAGATCAGAAGCATGGACTATGGATTCCAACATACCTTGTGCTATATCACAGTTCCTTTGTCTGGAATATGGGAATAATAGTAGTACCTACTTCAGAGTCTATGTGAGAATTAAATTAATATATAATACCTAATATCAGGCCTGGCACAGGGTGAGCAATGAGTCAATTAATTATAGCTGCTTAATCTATAATGGATGCTGACGCGTAGTGAGCAGGAACTTAGCTTTGTCACACTGCACCATGAGCCTCCTTTGCAAGCTAATGCCAATGATGGTGGTTAGATGGGAGTGCAGCCATGGGAACAGACAGAGCTGGTTTGCTCACCAGGTGCTCCATTTGTTAACTTTGTGAATGCATGTAAATTAATTTCTCTAAGCTTAGTTTCCTCACCTAGAAAATAGAGAAAATAATTTCTTCCCAAAGTAAAGAGAGGGATTCAATAAGATAATATCTATAACTGCTTTGAAAAGTGCCTGGACCTTTTTAAGTTGTCACTTCCCAAATGAAAGCTATCAATGACCTAATGATAGTGGTACCTGGGCAGCCCAGTGTGTCTATGTGATTACAGATCCTGAGGCCACTAGGTCCTTAAACTGGGGCTTCTTGCTCCACAAAATATTAGAATGATAGGATATGATGCCCTTACAACTTTCCCTAAAAAGTTATCTTATCATGATACATGTAAATATTGACTCAGAAGTAATCAAAAGAGAATTAGTCACCTTTTCTATGTTGTTCTTAGGGTTAAGGCAAGCCATTCTTTCCATTACAATCTTGTTCAATTTGGGTTCTTTTTGTATTCAGTGTTTAGTCATAGACCAACATTCAGAGTTTACATTAAGACTATTTCAGAACTCAGTTGGGTGCAGTGGCTCTCAACTGTAATCTTAGCTGTTTGGGAGGCTGAGGTGAGCGGATCACCTGAGGTCAGGAGTTCCAGAACAAGCTGGCCAACATGGTGAAACCCCATCTCTACTAAAAAATACAAAAATTAGCCAGGCGTAGTGGCGGGTGCCTGTAATCCCAGCTACTTGGAAGGCTGAGGCAGGAGAGTCGCTTGAACCCAGGAGGCAGAGGTTGCAGTGAGCCAAGATTGTGCCACTGCACAATCTTGTGACAGAGTGCTGTCTCAAAAAAAAGAGGATATTTCGGAACTTTACATCTTTCCTTTAAATGCAGTACCTTTTAGGTCAGGCGTATAATCCTAAGATAAAAAAATATGTGTTAATAGTGAATGTCTCTGTGGTTAGGTTTCACTAGGTTTTGCCTTGCTAACAACTCTAGGAACTGTGTGGCTTACAGCAACAAGAATTTTTCTCACCTGTGTTTCAAGTCGGCTGTAGTTGAATTATGGCTCAGTTCCAAGTTTCCTTCTTCCCACTTAACCAGAAGGAAGGAACAGCCCAATCCATGACCCACCCACATGCAAGGCAAGCCATGTGATGAGCCCGACACCTCTCTTCAGGCATGGTGTGGGTCACTGCTGCTCACACTCCATTGGCCAAAGCAGGTGACAGGGCCACACCTGACACAAGGGAGCAGGAAACACACACCCCATTCCCACTACACCCCGGCAGGGACAGGCCCAGGGAAGGATCCTTTGTGGATGGACTCAGCCGAGAGGCACAGCAAATAGTTGCGAGCAACATACATCAACCACAACCTCCCAAATTGTCACAGCTTTACCAATAATTTCCAAGTTCAAACATATCTTCCAAACACAGGCCACTGACAGGAAACTAGCTTACAAGTGTGCTGTCATCTCAACTGGTGCTTCCCCTGAAATCCTGATAATTCCCCTGGAGGAGAATGAGTGATTCTGGAGCCTCCAAGGAGCTGTCATTCTTTCTGGGCCATCCTCAGTCCTCAGTAGTCTAAGGAAAAAGTGCTTTTGCAGAAGCAAAGTAGAATTTCCCCAGGAGATACAAACCAAAGGATTGCCCTCTGGAATCTGCTGAGAATCCACTTTGTCCACTTTACTCTTTTTCAGTGAACATGTCTGTTTCTGAGGCCACTTGGCAAAGCCATCTGTGCCCTTGGTTGGCATGGATGAGTTAAAAGCTGGACTTAGAACAGTCAGACCAGCTTTTAAAGTGGATCCTTCACTGCTCTGTAGTGTAGGGAGGAAAATGGCCCAAGGCCAAGGCCAAAGGTCATGGTGCATGTGCTCCTGTGACCACAGTCAAGGGAGCCCAAGAGGAGAGCGAAGCCTTTATTCTCAATTGTTTTAAACCTCCTGAGCTCACTGAACCCCAAGTAGATTCTCGTCAAGCATTTTTTTTCTACTTAATATTTAAAACTGTGATACTTAAAGTCAAATTTAATCCAGGCATTTTTTATTTCTGGACAAAGAGATCATTGAAAAATTAATTTAACAGAAACATTTGACATGCAAAAAAGCAAAAAAGCTTTTTAAGCAACTTTTCTTACAAACAGGAAGTTATGTCTTTTCAGAGCTTAAAAGTGAGATCCACCACATGTTAATTTTAGTCTGGAAATCCAAAGTTACGATATGATTTAGATTTCACTAACTCAAATCCAAAGTTACGATTTGATTTAGATTTCACTCTTTATACCTCATCACCCTGGTTAATGGGCATGGAATGAGGTCACTGAAGGCCTGGTTGAGGAACCCTGGTTTTGGGGAGCCACTGTCTCCCCATTTTTCTGTAAGTGGGAAATGTCTTTTCTGTGGGGCCTTTGCTTTGTTAGTTCACTCTGAAACACAGAATGAAGTTTCCTCGAGATGGGCAAATTGAAAACCTCCAAAATCTGGCTTAACAGAGCTCTAAGTTTTAAAGACATCAATGTTGTACTTACTAGGAATTAAAAAAAAAAAAAAAATCATTCTTAAACTGAATTTATTTTCCCTAACAAAGCATCCATGTGACAGCTTGACCATCCCCATTTTATGCATACTTTTGAAAAAAAATCTTTTTATTGAGGTACAATATGCATATATAGTTTACTATCTTTAGCATTTCAAGTATACAGTTCAGTGATAATAAGCACGTTTCAATTCTTTTTTTCCCTTTCACCCCGCTTCAAAGTCTCTAGTAACTATGAAACTCCTCTCTATTTTCATGAGATCCACTTTTTTTTTTTCCCCCTGAGATGGAGTCTCAGAGTTTCACTCTGTCGCCCAGGCTTGTGTGCAGTAGCACAATCTCGGCTCACTGCAACCTCTGCCTCCTGGGTTCAAGTGATTCTCCTGCCTCAGCCTCCTGAGTAGATGAGATTACAGGCACCTGCCACTACGCCCAGCTAATTTTTGTATTTTTAGTAGAGACCATGTTGGTTAAACTGACCATGTTGGTCAAACTGGTCTCGAACTCCTGACCTCGTTATCTGCCCACCTCGGCCTCCCAAAGTGCTGAGATTACAGGCATGAGCTACCATGCCCAGCCGAGATCCACTTTTTTAGCTCCCACATATGCGTGAGAACATGTAATATGAGTCTTTCTGTGCCTGGCTTATTTCACTTAACATGATGGCCTCCTATTCCATCCATGTTGCTGCAAATGGCAGGATTTCATTCTTTCTTATGGCTAAATAATATTCCATTGTGTATATACCACATATTCTTTATCCATTCATCCATTGTTAGACACTGGGTGGATTCCACATCTTGGCTGTTGGAAATAGTGCTACAATGAACATGGGAGGGCAGGTATGTCTTCAAGACACTGATTTCATTTCCTCTGGATCTATATCTAGTAGTGGGATTGCTGGAGCTTATGGAAATTCTAATTTTAGTTTGTTGAGGAACCTCCATACTGTTCTCCATAGTGACTGCACTAATTTACATTCCCACCAGCAGTGTAGGAGGGTTCCCCTTTCTCCAATCTGGAGGAGCTCATTTTTGAGACTTAGAGAAAAGTGATAGCATGTACACAAGGGTTGACTAGCATAAATAAAGGCTGAAAATCTCTTAGGGGAATTAAAGATTTATCTGAACTTAATTTTAGCTAATGTTTTTACTAGAATTATTTATATATATTTCCTAAAGCTATAAATGTTACAATACATGCTTATATATTCTACAACATATACTGTTTATATAACATTTATAATAATACTTGTTAGTAATATGTTACAGTTTTGATCAGATTCTCCATATATTCCTGCTTTAAAACATCCATGGCCTTGAGTCCCTGGGTAGTTGGCATTCAACTATGAGGATGGCAGAGGTTGTACATTCCTGGAGTGGATACACAGCTGTTCTCAGTGCCTCTGTGAAATGATGTTATTTTAGGATGCTAAGGGAAAGTTGAGCCATAAGGCTCTTTGTCAAGGGGAAACCGTATATCACGTGTGGTTCCCAGTGTGTGTTCCTGGAGCACCAGAGACACCATCACCTGAGGACTCGTTAGACGTGCACATTCTCAGGCTTCACCCCAAACCCGCTGAATCAGCAACTCCGAGCCTTCCAGGTGATTCTGATACGGCTAAGCTTGAGCCCCTGCGTCAGGGCGGTTGCAGGCATGGGCACAAGAGCCTTGCTGTGGAATGTACCACTGCCCTGTGTCTGCTGTTGGGAACTTGGGCAAGTCGTTTACCCTCTCTGTGCCTCAGTTTCCTAATCGTGGGGATAATGATGGTGCCTACCTCTCAGGGTTGGCGTGAGGGTTAAATAAGTTTCCATGTGGAAAGCACTTAGAACAGTGGCAGGCATGTGGTGGTTTAAGTGTTATCTATTTATGATGATGATGATTGTCATTATCGATTTGAACTTTTATTGCTATCATAACTTCTCTGAATAGTTATCACATTATCTTATTATTGCTATAGTTACTATTTATCTGCATCTTTCCCACTGTGGGCCACTCTGGCTCCATTCTTATCTATTATTTGCTCATGTATTTCTTCCAACCGGTCAGTAGCTTTCCGGTCATTTCCAGGTTGATTTCTCTGATGGAACAGTGTGTTCCAGCTTGCTGTGGTGGGTTTTTGGATTGTTCATCCTTTTAAGAGCCTCTGTCTTTGATGGAATTTTTTTCCTCCCTCAAGATGGCAATGGGTACTACCCTTCCATTTCCCATTCTCCTTGCTGTGTCCCCAACACTGGAAGTGTAGTTCTCCATATAGCTAAGTACCTTCTGTTTCATTCTGTTTCAGAGTGTGTTTATTTTCTTTCCTTTAACTTCAGAAAACAAATGCTCACAGCATAAGCACTCAGTGACCTCAGATCGTAAATCTTTTACTGGTTTGAAGTAGGAGAAAGTGATACTGACCTATCCATTCAATAGTTGTAAGAACTTCACTTAGGTAGATATCACCATTCAAAGAATTGCAACCCCAACCCACAAACTGAAACGATACAACAAAAACTGCAGAAATAAACATTACTTCCAGAAATTAAAGAAAACAGATAATGGTTTATGTGAAATATTGCTTAGCTGGGAGGATTAACCCTTTTCCCATTTGCCTTGAGAATGCTCACTGGCATCGCTTGAGGCTGCAGCATTTACCTGGAGATGATTTTGCTACACAGTATATCTCTTTTATTATTATTTTCATGTCACTCTAGTATATCAACTTTGGAAACAAAAGACATCATTTTCTTTATAACATTCTGTTTTTAGTAGTGGTATTTTTATTCACCAAATATAGTAATTCTCGATTGCTGAAAATGTCAAATCCTGGAAAACACAGCGTTCCTATACATGATGTTAACATCGGTCTCCAACAGTTGTTGGCCAAAGATTCATTTGATGAATCCGATTTTTCTGAAATAGTAGATTCCGATGATTCAGATGATTCTGATGTTAGTTCTGTTTAGAAATAACTCCAAGAACGATTTTTATGTTTTATTTTCTTTTTTTTTTTTTTTTTTTTTTTTGAGATGGAGTCTGGCTCTGTCACCCAGGCTGGAGTGCAGTGGCGCGATCTCGGCTCACTGCAAGCTCCGCCTCCCGGGTTTACGCCATTCTCCTGCCTCAGCCTCCCGAGTAGCTGGGACTACAGGCGCCCGCCACCTCGCCCGGCTAGTTTTTTGTATTTTTTAGAAGAGACGGAGTTTCACCGTGTTAGCCAGGATGGTCTCGATCTCCTGACCTCGTGATCCGCCCGTCTCGGCCTCCCAAAGTGCTGGGATTACAGGCTTGAGCCACCGCGCCCGGCCTCTATGTTTTATTTTCACATTGAAAATCAATCAGATTTGCTTCAGCCTGGAAAAACATGTTTATGTAAAGTTAAATGAGCACTGGTGGCAAGTTGTGCTTTTTTTTTTTTTTTTAATGGGAAAAAGGTTAAGATAGGGGAAATTAGAAGAAAATATTCTTCTCTCATTCTTTATGTTTTTATCTTTTGGGAAACTGTTATTGTTGCTTACCATGTTAGAAGTTAAGCCAGGTCTATTGAAGAATCACTAAGGGAAAATAACCTAAGGCAGTAACATAAAATTATATGAAATAAGAGTATGTATGAACAATGGTTTAAACTTCATGAAAGAAGTCTGCTGAGGAATAAAATTCTGTAAATTAAGAGCCTATGAGGAAGTGCAATTCCTAAAGCCTATGGGTAAGATTGATGGGCACAAGGAAGATTCTGGGTCTTCATAGAGCACTGACAAAGAGGTCCATTGCCAAACATGCTGTGGCCACACTGGCAGGATCCAGCCTGTAAGAAGCTGCACAGGTTAATCTGGAATACTTCAACTATAAGAGAGTAATAACTGTAAGTAATTGGTGGATCAGAAGAAATGTAGGAAGTATAAGTGTGCCTATGTGTGTGTGAGGCATAAAAACATATGGGTGGAGACAGATGGATGACAGATAGATAGATAGAGATGATAGATAATTGATAGGTAATAGATCAATAATTGATAGATGATTGATAATAGGTAGGTAGATATTTAGACCGGTAATAAATAGATAATAGATTGATAGGTGATAGATAATAGATGATAGATTAGATAGATAATTGATAGATAATAGATTGATAGAAGATAGATAAAGGCAGATAGCTTAGGAAGAATTATTTTCAAAAAGTAGATGCAAAAGAACCTCTTGAATTTAGAGGAGATTACATGAAACTGTGAACGTTTAAGGGGATTTTGTGGTGGACTGACAGGAACCCTGGGCTAGCTTCCAAAGACTTTGGACCTCGTTCTTTCTGCCAGGACCCAGCTGTGTCAAGTGGGATGGTTCTGACAATCTTTTCCACTCTAATGTCCTATGACTCAACAGTAGCAATGCATTTCCACAGGCGGTAAAAATATTCTAGACTCTTCCCTTCCAGCGCTCACTGTTTACTTCCTCTGCATTTCCCCTTCCTGCCTCCCCGTGTGCTGGTCAGTTCATAGCGGGCCTCAATGAGGGTGGGTTAACCCTCTCTTTCCAGGGTGTTTTGCTACGGAGCTCCCTCCAGGGGCTGGGAACTGTGTGGTGAGGGCTGTGGTTGGGGTTCAGCTTCCTTCTTAAATCGTTCCTTGAGCCTTTACCCTATTCTGTGCAACTGCGCCAGATTTCCAGGGATTGGAAGGTAAATGCCACGGCGTAACTCTTAGAAAATCATCGGGGCTCAGTCTTACTGGGGTGCACTTGGTAACCACCTATGAACCCATGTGTCCCTCTTTCTTTCAGGCAGTAGCAGAATCCCATGGTAGCCAGGTGGGTGAAGGGGAGCGCGGACGTTCTACCTGCCTTGAAGAAGACACCTGACCTGCGGAGTGAGTGACCAGGTAGTAGAGGGTTCTGAAGGCATCACACACTTGAGGGAGGGAGGAGGACAGAGAGGGCTATGGCACCTTTTGACTGCTGACTGCCAGCTGCTGTCTTTCCTACTGAGAAATGCTGCCCCCAACACACCCAGAAGCTCTAGGTCTTGTCCTGTGATTTCTGTCCACCAAGCCTTGAGAGGAGGTATGATAGATGCCATGAAGTCCAGCACTAGACACAAAGGACTGCAGCAAAAGTGCTCTCAGCAGAAAGAGGAAACAGGTCCAGTTCATCCCAAGCCTGGCTTGCTGCCCCTTTGAAAGAGAGTTTAAAACAGAAGCTTCATGGTGCTGCCTTCATAAAAACAGAGCCAAGCTTTCCAGAATCTGGCAGAGGGCTGAGTGCCCGCAGGACACTTGTGTATCACTCACACTGGAAAACTTAAGCCTCTGTTTTTATTTCAGTGGATTGAATGGCATGCAGTTTCCTCAGCAGTTTTAAAAAAAAAATGCATGCAGTCACTTGCAGACAGGCTGCATTTGTCTCTGCTGGTGCTCACGTTACAAGCTTGTCTGTGCATTTGGGCATGCCAGCATAGTGTTTCATTTCCAACCTTTACTGTGGTCACTTTCCTCTTCGTTGTACTGAGAGGTGTTGCTGAGGGTATAGTAAGGCCCTAGTTTATCAATTATATCCTGTACTTTTCTTCTAACTTGATCCCAAGAACAGTGGGATTTGCTTCCAGGTAAACAAATTTTGAATAATTTATGGCCCTTCTTTGCAACAAAAATGAAAACGTGACTTTCTAAGGAAAAATCAATTTCAGGGGGGCATTTAGTAAATAACACAGTCTTAATTATGTAACAGGAAAATTAAAATGCCCAGCAGACCTTTTGCATCCTGAACAGGTGTTTGCTGCTAATGGATACAGTTTCCATTTCCTTGAAGGGATTTGCCCAGAGGATTACTTTCAAAACTTCTATTGAGATAATACTGCTCTAACAGAAAGAGCATTGCATGAATCTGTATATCAGTTCCTTAATAAAAGGGAAGTTTTTTAAATTCTTAAAATACCAATGAGGTGAAGAAAAACATGCCGCCCAGGTAAAGTTACTCTGTCATCACCCACATTATCTTTTTCAAGGAATGTGGGGGAAATGTATGTCAGTCACCAGGCAGGTACTATAAGACGCTAGAGGCCTCCCAGACAGCTTGTTTCCGGCTGTTAACATGGAGCAGAGCGTTCCCTGGGGCTGAGCATGGAAGCCCAGCACTTCTTATAGGTATGTCTTTCCTACTACAATATTAGATGCCTACATTTACTGACGTTTTCATTTGCTCTTTTTTTTTTTTTTTTTTTTTTGAGACGGAGTCTCGCTCTGTCGCCCAGACTGGAGTGCAGTGGTGCGATCTCCACTCACTGCAAGCTCTGCCTTCCCGGGTTCCCGCCATTCTCCTGCCTCAGCCTCCCGAGTAGCTGGGACTACAGGCGCCCGCCACCGCGCCCGGCTAATTTTTGTATTTTTAGTAGAGACGGGGTTTCACCGTGTTAGTCAGGATGGTCTCGATCTCCTGACCTCGTGATCCGCCCGTCTGGGCCTCCCAAAGTGCTGGGATTACAGGCGTGAGCCACCGCGCCCGGCCTCATTTGCTCTTTAAAATAGATTTCTCCTGCTTGTTCTGCTTAGTTCTACGGAGTAAGGTAGAATTTTGGTGCCATATCTAAATATCATGTCTAAAATGACATTGGAAGCACTTTTCCAAGAATAACCAGCATATTGATCAAGTCATTAATAAAGCCTAATTATTTGCTATAAGAATGTTTTAGGTTGTTTCATAACTGAGTTTTTTCCAAAGTCATAACAAAACTAGGAGCAGTTGTAGATTCTTAATTATTCATTAGATTAGGGGGAAAATGAATTGCTATTACAAAGAATATCATGCAAAAAATAGGTTTTAAAAAATGCATTACTACTAACTGAGTTTTAAAAACGTATACTAATATTCTCCATATCAAGAACTGTTTCATGGGTGGTAGATTTTAGTTATAGCAGTACTGGACTAACACTCAGTCAATAATTTTAAATTTTCTATAATTGAGAATACATAGTAGCGGAATATAAGTAAACATATTACTCTGTGAGATATATGCATAAGAGTTTATCACAAAAAACAGCATAAAATTATTTTTTTGAAATACGAGGCTCTGTTTTAACACTTTACCTTATTTAATAGTAACAAAATCCCTGAGGAACAGGTTGTATTGCCATTTAAAACATTGGAGAGTGGAGGTCCAGAGAGGTTAAGTAGCTTTCTCCAGGTCACACAGCTGATGAATTGCAGGGTCAGCATTTAACTCCGGTTTGCCTTTCTGCAAAGTCTCTGCTCCTCACTCTACCCTACTGACCACCTAAGTACAGATCAGTTAGTCTTGCCTTCAGAATTCTCCTTTCTTGTATACTTCCATGTACATTCACACTTACTTCACATGATGATCCTGTTTTCTGGAAGTTCCACCATATAGGGCGATAATGAAACGTCCTTGTCATTTCTCTAAGTATTTCCAGAGCCTGGCAATGGATGCCATTCACATCAGCATGTCCAGCACCCCCCTGGTGAAGCACACTGCTGGGGCTGGGCTCAAGGCCAACAGACCCCGCGTCATGTCCAAGAGTGGGCACAGCAACGTGAGAATTGACAAAGTGGATGGCATATACCTACTCTACCTGCAAGACCTGTGGACCACAGTTATCGACATGAAGTGGAGATACAAACTCACCCTGTTCGCCGCCACTTTTGTGATGACCTGGTTCCTTTTTGGAGTCATCTACTACGCCATCGCGTTTATTCACGGGGACTTAGAACCTGGTGAGCCTATTTCAAATCATACCCCCTGCATCATGAAAGTGGACTCTCTCACTGGGGCATTTCTGTTTTCCCTGGAATCCCAGACAACCATTGGCTATGGAGTCCGTTCCATCACAGAGGAATGTCCTCATGCCATCTTCCTGTTGGTTGCTCAGTTGGTCATCACGACCTTGATTGAGATCTTCATCACCGGAACCTTCCTGGCCAAAATTGCAAGACCCAAAAAGCGGGCTGAGACCATCAAGTTCAGTCACTGTGCAGTCATCACCAAGCAGAATGGGAAGCTGTGCTTGGTGATTCAGGTAGCCAACATGAGGAAGAGCCTCTTGATTCAGTGCCAGCTCTCTGGCAAGCTCCTGCAGACCCACGTCACCAAGGAGGGGGAGCGGATTCTGCTCAACCAAGCCACTGTCAAATTCCACGTGGACTCCTCCTCTGAGAGCCCCTTCCTCATTCTGCCCATGACCTTCTACCATGTGCTGGATGAGACGAGCCCCCTGAGAGACCTCACACCCCAAAACCTAAAGGAGAAGGAATTTGAGCTTGTGGTCCTCCTCAATGCCACTGTGGAATCCACCAGCGCTGTCTGCCAGAGCCGAACATCTTATATTCCAGAGGAAATCTACTGGGGTTTTGAGTTTGTGCCTGTGGTATCTCTCTCCAAAAATGGAAAATATGTGGCTGATTTCAGTCAGTTTGAACAGATTCGGAAGAGCCCAGATTGCACCTTTTACTGTGCAGATTCTGAGAAACAGAAACTTGAGGAGAAGTACAGGCAGGAGGATCAGAGGGAAAGAGAACTGAGGACACTTTTATTACAACAGAGCAATGTCTGATCATAGGAGTGCCATCCAGGTTTAACCCTGCAAGCTGTTTCCACATCAGAACTCCCATCAAACACAAAGATTGCTGTGAAAACGAAAATGTGTAGATGCACTCTCAAAAACTGCACGGACATACAAAATCAATCTTTCCCTTTGATCTTGTGGCTAAACCAGCATTTCTGTGTTTGAGAGATTTCCTTTTAAGTGCTTCGAATGAAAGTTAACTCTCATAATTCAAATTGTATAAAATAAAGCTACATTTCTAAGAGCTTGGTGTAGGGCAATTGGAATAGTGTCCTGTTAGATAAACAGACATTTAGCAATGCTGACATTAAAAGGAAATGTATTTCTATACAAGATTATTAGCTCTAATATAAGATATTTATTTAACCAATAACCTTATGGCCGAGAGTTGAATTGTGGTTCAGTATTCATTGATCTACTGCTTTAAAACATGCTGTTTTTGTTCAAGCAGGAAAAATATTATATCTAATGATGTCTATTTGGTAATACCTAAAAAGAGGTAGAGCGACTCTCTATTCACAAAATATAGTAATTTCATTTTTACCTTTCTTCAGTGGACTGATTTGTATGGAAGGAAATCGATCAGATCTGTCATTCACAACTGTAGAAACCTACACAAATGGGGCTGATGCCATTGTTTCCTCTATTTTTTTATTTTATTTTTATGTTTTGGAATTTACTATCCTCTTTCCATTCAAAATGTTTCCATTCAAAATGTGGTTCACAGACCCACTGCATCAGCACCATCTGAGTGCTTATTCGTAATGTGTAGATTCTCAGGCCCCAGCCAGACTTACAGAATTGGGATGTCTGTATCTTAACAAGAACCCCAGATGATTTGTATACAGATAAAAGTTTGAAAGTTCTGCTCTGGACAATGTTTTCAAAGCAACTTTCCGAAGCCATGTGGAAAACTGACTCTGTGGGTCCCGTATCCCCGTGGCATCCAGACCTGGCCCCTCTCCATTTCATTATTATTGGCCAATATTTCTTTGAGCCATTTCATTTCTTGTCTATTAAAATGCCTTGCCCATAAAGGAACTGCATAGAATTATCCCCTGACATTCCAAGAGCAAAATAAAGCTCTTGAGAGTAATTGCTGTCTCAGTCATGCTTGCTGATTACAGTTAGCACAAAAGAAAAATTCAGCTGCCTGACAATACAGGAAATGTTCTCAGATGCTGAAGTTTGTAAGGTCCGGTGGGGCCATGAGGAAGAAGAGGAGCTGAAGGTAAGGAACTCATAAACAAGATGACTCTTTGACGCATGAACAAGATTTGAAAATCTCAAACCTGTAAAGAATACCCCCGCTATTTAAATAAAGCTCATACCAAGAGGTAACATTTTGCCCCGGGCAAAATTCAGGGGTCGAGTGCCCTGCATTCCTTTGAGGCAAAAAAATAACTGGTCTATGACTGGTTAAATGTCCAAAAGGTGAATTCTCATTTCATTCAAACAAAGACAGATTTGCACGTTCACTCAAGCAGAATGTGGCCATGAATATTCAGTCCCTGCATACGTACAAAGATGTACACATGATTCCCGCCACCACACACACATACACTCACACACATGCACGCACACACACACAGGCCCTGGCTCTTCAAGCATAATCATGGTAGTCATCAGTGAAAGACATTTGCGATTAAGATAGCAAGTCCTTGACAAATATATTCATGTCTATTTGGTTCTATAAAAATATGAACATTGGGACTCAGAGAAAATGGGGAAAATAAAGTGGATTCAGATAATCAGTGAAATGATGGTATAGATTACAGTAGATCTGCTATATATTGATGTTATTGCATTTGCAAATGTCCTCCCATTAAACAGAAAATGTGGCTAAAACCCCTGGCCTGGAACTGAACTAGTTTAAGGTGTGTGTAAGGATAATGGGAGTAAAGTCTGTGAAAGTTTAAAGAACAATCTCAATCCATGAACAAGAGGGAGGATGTTGTCTTTAATTATTTAGGTTTTTTTTTCCTTGTCTGTTGATAAATTTATGGAAGGTTGCTTTAGATCTCCATTCCTTAAAAAATATTACATGGCAGTGTAGTTAGATATTATCTCTTTTAGTTATTATACTTGCTATTTTTACTGTATACTGTGGTATAATCAACAAAAAATAATTCCATGGGCATGTTTACACCTTTTCTGTTGCACTATTAAATTCTTTTCACAGTATTTATATCAATGCTAATTTAAATGTGATGCTGATTAAAAATCTTGCTCATTTATATTGTATCTGGTACAAGGACATAGCATAAGATTCAGAAAAATTTTTGTATTGTCATTTAGCGTATCAATTTCAGCCAAATTTGGAAGACTTGATCATCTTACCTTTTGCTCTACACACTCAAAACAAATACTGGAGTAGAAATATCACCTTAAAATATATCTTAATTTACATTTAGATAATATTGAAATCACATTCTATTAAAATTGGAAATTTAATTCAAATAAAAATCAAACAAAATAGTTGTTTCAATTTATCTAAATATCTGGTCTTAAAAGTGCCTTAAGAGTGTCTGGTTTATGGCCGGGCGCAGTGGCTCACCCCTGTAATCCCAGCACTTTGGGAGGCCGAGGTGGGCAGATCATGAGGTCAGGAGATGGAGACCATCCTGGCTAATACGGTGGAACCCGGTCTCTACTAAAAATACAAAAACTTGGCCGGTCGTGGTGGCGGCACCTGTAGTCCCAGCTACTCGGGAGGCTGAGGCAGGAGAATGGCGGGAACCCGGGAGGCGGAGCTTGCAGTGAGCCGAGATCGCGCCACTGCGGTCCGGCCTGGGCAACAGAGCTAGACTCCGTCTCAAAAAAACAAAAAGAGTGTCTGGTTTTTAAGAGTGTCTTAAAAACCAATATATGTATAAGTCAACAAATCATATAATATTCAATAAATAGCGCTGAAGTTGTATCTGGTTTGAAACTTACCATTTTCCTCGAACCTTAACTATTATTACTTTGTTCATGATACTATGCTAACAAAGGATTTAGGTAACAAACTTAATTTATTATATCTGGTCAGTCTTCTGCTTAAAAGAGATTCACACTCAACACCCAGCTAAGGAGGAGCCAAAGTAGTGGAGTATTCCTGACCCAAAAAGGCATTTGAATTTTGAAACATTTCTAACGTGTTAGGTTTTCTCAATGAGTCCATTAAAAAACGTTGTGTTCCATTTGAGAAACCACAGAGTCAACAGCAGTAAATCAGTGTGCCCCACAAGCCGTGTCTTATTCAGCAATAAAATAGACGGTGCTCACATGGTGCCTGGCAGACAGTGGCTCTGGACAGCAAAACACTGAGTCACCCAACCCTACTCCTTTGGGATGGGGTGGGGAGTCATGCATTGGCTCCCTTTTTCATCCTGGGGAAATTACAACACAAAGCAGAGTGTCTAGAAATCTAAAGAGCTGGTTTAAGGTGAAAAAAATGCCATGAATTAATGAACCAGATATTTAATAAATCAAAACAACTGTTTTGTTGGATTTTTATTTGCATTAAATTTCCCAATTTTTAATAGACTGTGATTTCAATATTATCGAAATGTAAACGAAGATATATTTTTAAGGTGGCATTTCTACTCCAGCATGAAAAAATAGTGACACTCACACTCTAGTATTATTCTGTCTCCTTTATTTGAGTCTTCAATATATATACCCCAGCTGGAGGGAGAAGAAGAGAAGAGAAAAATGAAAGCACTAGGGCCTTTGACTAGGTTTGGTTCTGTATGCTCTCAGGATGTTCAAAAGGTCAGACATTTGACCACATGGCACGGTGAAGACTCTCAGGCTCTCAATTTTGGCTTTCTTTCTTGCTAGACTTTTCTTCGCCTATTAAATTTCTGAAATAACTAGTTTTATCATAGCTTTCCATGATGCAATTTTTTTTAAGTGAAAGGTACTAGCATTTCCAGTGGTGATTTCCAGGTTCTGTGGTGTGCACTCGAAGTCTAGTCTCTGACTGTTAAACTCTGGCTAGGTACAAGATGATCTTAATTTTCTTCCTCTGGGGAAGACTGACTTACACTTGAAGCTCAAAAGCTTAACATTCACTTCTAAATGATTAACTTCATACACTTTACCCTTTGTGAATTTCAATTTATTTTTTTGTTTTTCTTTTTTCCTTTTTTTTTTTTTTTTTTTTGAGACGGGGTCTCGCTCTGTTGCCCAGGCTGGAGTGCAGTGGTGCAATCTCGGCTCACTGCAAGCTCTGCCTCCCGGGTTCAGGCCATTCTTCACCTCTGTCTCCCAAGTAGCTGAGACTACAGGCGCCCGCCACCATGACCGGCTAAGTTTATTTTTGTATTTTTAGTAGAAATGGGGTTTCACCGTGTTAACGAGGATGTCTCGATTTCCTCACCTCGTGACCTGCCCGCCTCGGCCTCCCAAAGTGTTGGGATTACAGGCATGAGCCACCGCGTCCGGCCGAACTTCAATTTATCTTTAATCAAAGTGACTTCCAGTCAATCCCTGGACCTGCAGGCAGCAATGAGTGGTTTTCTACTCTCAAAACCAGTGTGACTTCTGAGTAGTAGTAGAGTCTCCAGAGTTGGAATTTGCAATAAAATTGCATGATTAGAAATTAATTGGGGTTTTAAAGAATAAGGAGTTATTTGCCTTCTTAAGCTACTAGTATTTGTCAGTAAACTCTGTTTTAATTGGTTTTGGTTTTTTTGTTTTTTGTTTTTTTTTGGAAAGGACAAAGCCTTTGTCTTCAGAGCAAAAAGAGGAATTTGTGGACATTCAGATAGCCACATATTGAGGGCAGGAACTTTTACTTTTCAATTGGTATGTTGACAGTGTGTAAAAATAGAAGACCAAGAGAAGGCAGTTGATTGGAGTTGATAATTAATAGCTAGTAAAAATTACAAGAATGGATGATGGAAGTCAAAGGACAGAACTGATACATGAGTATAAAAGCCAAGGATGTCATGTATGTAGGTCAAGGCTTTGTAATCTGAATATAATGCCCGCAAGCTAGGACTGCCAGGCACTCTGTATGTGCAGAATATGTCCTATATGGAGTAATTTTTGATTTGTGTGGACTTTTGAAGATTACCTTAAATGTCTTATATGCAACCTTTTTTCCCCTGTATATTACAAAATTGCCTTGGAAATTAGACAAATCTTCAAACTTAACTGAAACTCCTGTCCTGAATAGTTATTTGCCAAATCTGACAAACTTACAAAGAGTGTTCGCATAATCCCAAACTATGCCCACTTCCAGAAGAGAAATACATGCTTCTTTATTTGGAGTTTATGATATTCATACAACTAGTAGTAGAGTCAGGGAGTATTCCAGAAACGTATTTCCCTGGCTTGCCCAATTATCAAGGGAAAATTTCAGCTGAACACCGGGAACCCAGTCAACGCAGTCTTTGACACTCCGGTGTGCAGTGTGGAGCAGCGTGCACTGTCTGAGCCTCCACAGTGAGGAGTGGTCTTCCCTGGGGCTTCACCCGAGAAGGATGGGCTCAAAGTCGCCCTCCACGTGGGTGCACAGGAGCCCAGATTCTCAAACCCCAGTTGCAGAATTAGGCTGATGGTTTTACAAAAGAGTCCTCCTAAAAGTCCATCATCAAGTTTTGTTTGGTTAGCAACGCTTGCCACATGATGTAGTACTTAGCTATAATTTTATCTTTATTCAAGGCCAAATCTTACCTAGTGTCCATGACCTCCTACCTACTTAAAATTTCTAATTTCACCCTCAAAAATATTTAAGTAAATAAAAATTAGATCTACTCAAAATTAGACTCCAAGGGAATTACTATCGCTGATTATAGAGTATCTATTTCCTTAAAACAAAAAATCAGAAGTTGTTGACTCTGAGCTAGGAAATGCGTGATCTCTCAGCTGACTGTTACTTTATGCAAATTTACTTAATATTATCGAAAAGTAAAGAGCTTCCAAGAAGGCGATTGGAGGGAAGTTCAAAGGAAAGATTTTTTTCATTTGCTGTAGTTTTAGCTGTATTCTTTCATCTGCAATCAAATCTCAGGATTAAGGATGTCGTATTAAATCAAATCATTACAGGAAGTATGACTGTATCAGCGGCTTTTTACACAAACAAACCTCCAGATCACAAAAGGAAGCCGTGTTTGTGTGCTGACGCGAAGTGTTACATAGCAGCCAGGAGAGGAAGGATAGCAGCCGACTTGGATCCATTTTTGAGGAATGATTTCTGTAAGGTGTCATGGAATAGTAAGTTACAGAAAGGAGGCTTTTGTAAACAGAATCTCCATTCCAGAAAGACGGACTCCAAAATACTACTTAATGAAATTCATGGGAACGTTATGGTAATGGAAATCCCAAATGACGTACAGATTTTATATGCAAACAAACCCACTACTTGTAACTCCCGGTAGTGTCTACTTACCAAAATCTTGATCACACTTCGGTCTCTTCCTATATATAGAACCACATCTGATCCTTATACAGTGTTGCAATATTTATATCCTTGCTTTCCCATGGTTCTTAAGCGAGTCTTAAGCTTGGATTTGCTCCAGCAGAATGGTGGTTCGTGTTTCTCAAGGCTGAGCTACTATTTGGTGCATGTCGGAAATCTCACACTAACTGTGGATACTCTGTCATCACTGAACCCAATCATACAATGACCAGACAGCTTTAAATACCTACTTTTGTATGCTATGAATTCATCCCTTTATTTGTCAAATCCTTTATTTCCATATGTGGCTCTGTCACCTTTTTTTTCTCTTCCAATAAATGGAATTACTGTAACTTGTGAAACAATGGCAAACACTATAAAGCTAATTTTACAGTCTTGGGTTTCTTTTTGTTTCACTGGAATGGTAATGGTGTTATAGTGGTGCTGTGACAGACAAAAATCTAATATGTCCTTAGAAAGTTCAGAGGTGGACTTACTTGAAATAACCTTTTCCAGTGATGGCAATCACAATAATGTGGGATGAATGGGTCCTAAAAACTTATCAAGGTGTTACTATATATCAGTACCTAAAGAAATGTATTTTGCTTCTTTCCAATCACTGAATAGAAAAAGAAATCCCTGCCTCATTGCTCCTTTTTTTTTTTTTTTTTTTTTTTTGAGACAGTCTCACTCCATCACTCAGGTTGGAGAGCAGTGGCTCACTGCAATCTCCTCTTCCAGGATTCAAGTGATTCTCCTGCCTCAGCCTCCCAAGTAGCTGGAATTACAGGTGTGTGCCACCACGCCTGGCTAATTTTTTTATTTTTAGTAGAGATAGGGTTTTACCATGTTGGCCAAGTGGGTCTCAAACTCCTGACCTCAAGTGATCTGCCCACCTTAGCCTCCTGAGTAGCTGTGATTACAGGCATGAGCCAGTGAGCGCAACCTCATCTCTCTTTTTTTGCCTAATGCTCTCCTGCTCCAGAATGATTATCTCATTTCAGTCAATGATTAAAAATCAAGCAACCATTTAATAACAAACATCCTTTCAGCACTGCAACCCTTACCAAAGTGCCTTTTGTGCTATTGCTCCTTTACTTGGATGGATGAAAAGAAAGAAAACACTTAATTACATAAGTCCTACAGGCATTAGTATGGGTGTGACTCTAAAGCGGCACACCTAATTAAAACCCAGGTAGCCGAGGTATGCATCCAAATGGCAGTAGTTATCCTCCAAGCAGTTTCCTGGGAAAACTACACACACATGCAACAAGATAGTTGCCACAGCTCTGAACATTCCAGAGTGTCTCTCTTAGAGCCCTCTCCTTTGGAGTCTTGGCTCATTCTTTGTAACATTCTCAGGGGTGGCCAGGCTTTGTTCTTGGAGGGAGCATGTGACAGCTGGAAATAAACAAGGCTGGTGCAGATAGTAGGAGGTCAACTTTGGGGATACCGTTTGAACAAAAAGGCAAAATGTTTTCTAGAAAGTGCACAGTCATCTGGAACACAGTCATGAAGCTAGCCAGTGGGACACATTTCATTTTATTAATTTTAATTTGCATGGAAGTTTTCAGACACATATTATTTTCTACCCCATTATCTCAAGCATTGTTTGTCCTTCCAGGGTGGCCTTGGCTGAGAACTGAGCTAACCACATCCAAGCCATAAGGCAGCATTGCTTTCACCACACCATGTCCTTGAGGCAGAGAATAAGGGAATTTGTCATAGCAACATGGGAAGCTTTGGTTCTGGTCTGGATATACAACATCCCGGCAGGCATCATTTCCCTTCTCAGAAATCCTGTCTTCAGAAATGTTAGACAAACAACTTTCATGGTTTAATTTTTCATGAAAAAGTTCATATTCTCCCCCCAGAAACTCTTACATTGTTCAAGTGATTATTTTCTAAATTAGTCTATTCCTTTATTGGAATTTAACACTTGCATGATAATGTTAGCTGACAAGGTATTTGTGTGACCCAAATGTGTTTTCACCCATCCTAAGGGCTGCTTTCTGCATCTTTCTTAGTTTGCCTCTATTGAGTCTGCCAGAAACTCTTACTCTTTTTAAGATTTTGTTCACATTTTTATTTATTTATTTTAGTTTTTGAGATGGAATTTCCCTCTTGTTGCCCAAGCTGGAGTGCAGTGGCGCGATCTCAGCTCACTCAACCCAACTCCACCTCTTGGGTTCAAGAAATTCTCCTGTCACAACCTCCCAAGTAGCTGGGATCAGAGGCACCTGCCACCACACCCAGCTAATTTTTGTATTTTTAGTAGAGACAGGGTTTCGCCATGTTGGCCAGGCTGGTCTCGAACTCCTGACCTCAGATGATACGCCCACCTCAGCCTCCCAAAGTGCTGGGATTACAGGTGTGAGCCACCACGCCCAGCCCACATATATTTTTAATTAACAAATAATAACTATATATAGTTAGGGATTACAATGTGATATTTTAATATATGTATACATTTTGGAGTATTTATATCAAGCTAATGACATATCCATCACCTCATATATTTTCTTTTTTGTAGTGAGAGCATCTAAAATCTACTCTATTAGCAGTTGTACTTGCTCTTGACAGTGTACTTCTCTGTAAACTCTGTTTAACGTGCCCACTCAGCATGTGATTTAAAGATCTACAATAAAGAAGTCCACTACGACCAACAGACTCACAGCTTCACAGCAGCCCAGAACAGTGTGCTTCTCCTTACCCCTGCCCCCATAGTCAGTCTGGCTGACCTGCTACACGTTCAAATGTGTTGTGGCGTATTTTGTTGCCAGTGTGCCTCTTCTGCTCACACAAGCCACACACACACACACACACACACACACACACACACACACAAGTCTCATGACATCTGGTCACATCTTAGATATCCAGAGAGCAAACAATATTCATATTTGTAGGACTCTGATTGCTAAAAACAACTTCAAATATTCAATAGTCCATATTATACCCAATGAAAGGGTAGAAGAAGGACATATGCAGTTATCTACACTTTGCAGAAGACACTGCAGCCCACTGACGTCACTTCCAGAGTGACCCAGTGAGCCACTGGTGGCAGTCTGGGTCTTTTCCTTCTTTTTTCTTTTTTCTTTTCTCTCTTTCTCTCTCTCTCTCTCTCTCTTTCTTTCTTTCTTTCTTTCTTTTGAGACAGGATCTTACTCTGTCACCTGGGCTGGAGTGCAGTGGCGTGATCACGGGTCACTGTAACGACTTCCCGGGTTCAAGCAATCCTCCCGCCTCATCCTCCTGAGTAGCTGGGACTACAGGTGTGTGCCATCATACCCGGATAATTTTTAAATTTTTTTGTAGAGATGAGGTCTCAGCTTGTTGCTCAGGCTGGTGTCGAACTCCTGAGCTCAAGTGATCTTCACCTTGGCCTCCCAAAGTGTTGGGATTACAGATGTGAGCCACTATGCTCAGTCTGGATCTTTTCCTTCTGGCCTAGTGTTTTATCTCCTAAATTTACAACATGGAAATCTCGTGGTGGAGCAGATTTCCATGTGAAATGGATCAAAATTAGGGAAAAAGTGATAGCAGAATAGATAACCCAGGTGAAAGCATGAGGCTGGGAGGCTGGATATATTGCCTAAAGGCCTAACATGCTTCAAAGGGTCTGTTATTTAGAGGCTGGGAACATGGGATAAATATCTTGAAGGTAGAGTAGATATGAAGTGATCAATCGAAAAGGAAAGGGCAGAGGAGTAAGAATGGCACTCATCGAGATGAAAACAGAATCCACATCCTGCTGTTCATGTAAGCATACACAAACGGCTGACCAAAGACTAGACGTGGGGTGACTAAGATTAAGAAATCCTACAGAAAAGTCGAGATGAACAAGCATTCAGTTCTAAAGTCCTCACATTCATTATGATTGCATCATATGAGGCTCAGAAAAGTTGAGTAATTTGTCCAGTTACCCACCTACCGAGGCGTAAAGCCAGGAGTGGCCAATATAAAAGCCTGGCTTTGTCTCCGTGTTTTGTCCTGCCTCCCAGGTGGACCATTATAGGGTGCATCCAAAAAAGCATAGGTGATTTGGTGGTTGATACTCTTGGAGCCAAAGCAGCATTTACTTGGTGCTCAAGTATTTCCATCAAGTGAAAACAAAAGCATGGTTGAATTGCGGTGTAACCACAGACAACTGGTGGGCGTTGAATTCATGCTGAAGAGCAGCGATGCAAATAATAAGGGATTTTGCCAGTGTGCTGCCTGTTGTGAATAGAGCAGTGAGCTTTCAACTGAATGTTTTGCGGAGTTCTAAAAACCTGATTTGTAAGGATTTATACTGAGCTTCTCAGAGAAACTTTAAGGTAGGTAATCATTTTAAGGTCTTGGCTGATTGAGTCAAGAGACAAAGAGAGCTTTGTAGAGACAAGCAAACACTGCAGAATCAGTGGAGCTGGCTGGAATCTGACACTGAGCTTACAGGGCCTAAAGGGAGCAGGTGAGTGGCCCCAGCACAAGGAGTCACTGCGATTACAATCACCAGGCCTGGGGCAGGAAGGCTCAAGACCTAGACACCAAGAAAAGCTAGAAACGCAGGGCAAGAGAACAAGGGGGCCCTTAGAATCTGACTCTAGAAAGATGTTCTGACAGATTGCTCTTGGCACTAGGGAAGACCTGCCTACAAATCTCTCAATTTCACAAGCAGATAAATAAAGAGGTGCAAATAGGAGAGAAGTGGAGTATGAACCCACAACACATGATGGAGATCAAGGAAGTAGAGCTTCAGGAGCAGAGACCCAGACCCAGGGCCTTCAAATCAAGGGCAGGACTCTGCCCTTAATAGGAGTCAGGAAGAAGGGAAGCAAGACAAAAATCCTATTGCCGGGACAGAAAAATGAAGGCTGGAACTCAAGTGCGAAGAGGCTGTCCAACACAGGAATGGAACTGGATAAAATACTGGGGCTTCCTCATTGGAAAGAAGGATTTGTGGCGAACTGGACCTGGACAAGGTACACTTGCTAAGGAGTCAATGGCTCGTAACATCTTCATCTCTCCTCAGTAGGAATCAGAGCTGGAAACCACAATTTCTATTTCAGTGCTTCCCAGGGCAGGAATTGGCAGCCAGGAGGCAAGCACATCATCACAGCCTTAAGTGCATATTTCATCATCAGATGAAGCGGTTTCTCGCATCATTTAGTATTTACCCAGACACTTTAACAATCACCTGATCTCCAAGACGGGTCGATGGAGTGTTGTGGTCTCCATGTTAATATTTATTTGGCAATGGACATTGTACTGGGAAATAAAAGCAGATTCCTAAAAGAGCTATGTTATTTGTATTTTTCTAGGACAGCCGTAACAAATAACTGCAAACTGGGTGGTTTAGAACAATTCATTGAATCACATTTCTGGAGGTGAAAAGTCTGAAGGAGGACCATGCTCCCTCTGACACCTATAAGGGAGGTATTTTGCCTGGCCTCTCCCAGCTCCTAGTAGGCTCAGGAGCTCCTTGGTTTGTGGGAGCATAATTCTAATCTCTGTCTTCATGTGCACATGGTGTTCTCGAAGCAGCTTCCCTTTGTTCCTGTCTCTGTGTCCAAATTGCCCCCTTTTTGTAAGGACACCAGTCATATTGGATTAGGGACCAACCTAGTGACCTCATGTTAATTTGACTACCTTTCTAAAGATCCTTTTTCCAAATAAGGTCACATTCCGAGGTACTGGGGGGTTAGCGTTTCAACATATCTTTTTGGGAGGATAGAATTCAACCCATAACATTATTCTTTCCCATCCATTTCGTCACCAATTGATCTACCTTCAACCTTCCTTCTAATCAGGATCATATTCATATAAATAAACCCGAATAAGATTCTTTGCTTTGGAAGAGACAGAAGCTTTCTCTGGGTTACTGTAACTGTCCTGAGTTTCCTATTTCTGCAAAATAGACAGAAAAAGCTGACTTCTAGCAGACATTCCGTTACAGTTTGACCATAGCTACATGGGAAGTTATACTAGTGGACACCCCTTTGGAGACAGTTTCTGGTTCTCAGTGCAGAGAACAAAGAATATTCTTCCTTGGAAATTGCCTCCACTATTTTGTAAACAGGAGAGGACTTTTCAAACCTGGTTTTCAAATAGCCAGAGGCTAATTGTGCCCTCTCCAAGTTAATCATATACTGGGCTTCCTCTCTCAACTGCTCTCACAAAGCTTGCTGATTTCTCAATAGCACTGAGATACTTGAAAATAAATGATTTCTAGATGCCTTTCATAATTCTGGGTCTGCCATTATCGTCATTTTGTGTCTCCTACTGTAAAGGTTAGGGAAAACCCTCACTTGGCGAGCCAGCAACTCAGGTATGTTGCCTCAAGGTGATTCTGCATCCATCACTGGACCATAAGCTGAGGTCCCCACACTTGCTTTGTTTTGCTGAGTCAACAGTCGCACCCCATTGTTTTGAGAATAATGCTCTTAAGTGTTATGTTTCTCCCCAAACCTCTCCTCATTCAGTGCTGGAAACGTGAAAGCTACCCTTGCCTTCTCCCACTCCCTCACCACCCGTATCTAATTCATCACAAATCCTCATCCACACTACCTCTGGCATTGCTCTCAAGTCAGTTTCTTCTCTTCCATTCTAATCTCCCGGTGCTTAGTTCTGGCCATCATCATCATCATCATCATCATCATCATATATGTTTTTAAAAAGGCACATTTCACACTGGCTACCCTGTTTCTAGTCTTTCCCCTTCCCAATCTATTCTCCACATTGTACCCAGTATGGTCATTCTAAAATAGAAGTCCGATCATATTACTCTTTCACTCAAAACCCAACCTCCAGATAAAGGGCAAGTGTCCAGACATGGGACTCATGCCTCTCCTTGATCTGGCTCCTGGTAGCCTCATCCCTTGTCATCTCTTTCCCTTGCACTCTACCTTCAAACATCCTGAACTCTTTGCAGTCCCCCAGTCCTGAAGGTTTTTCCTCCTCTTGCAGCCTCTGGGACATTGGTTATGCTTCTCCTTCTGTCTGGGATGCTACCACCCCAACCCTGGCCAACTCCTGCTTGGTCTGCTGGCTGTCTGAACAGCTTTCTTGATGGTGCCTATGTGATTCTAGAGGAAGGGATCCTGCCATTCTGCTGACTTCCCCATGGTGCACAGGACCTGATATGGGATGGGGGAGCAGGGAAGTGCTGGGCAGAGAAGAGCAGAGACCCTGGTGAGGGCTTCGCCCTCGGGCCTGTGCCCACAGACCTAAATGAGGATAGGCGTTTCTGGTTTTGAGTTCAAAAAGTTGCCTTTTGGCCTGCCACACCCCTTCCCCCAATCCTGTGCCCATAAAAATCTAGGACCATAGCAGGCACAGACACGAGTTGTTAGACGTTGAGAGGAGCAGAAGAACACACTGGCAAACACCAGCAGACACCGGCAAGCCAGTGACAGTGGAACGACATAGACACTGAAGAGAATTCAGTAAGGGGTGGTCAGAGGAGAGTCCAGCCGCTGGACAGCCCATCTCCAGGGGAAGATCGCCTTCCCACTCCATCCCCCTTCGACTCCCCATCCATCTCGCTGAGAGCTACCTCCACCACTCAATAAAACCTTGCACTCATCCTCCAAGTCCACGTGTGATCTGATTCTTCCAGTACAGTAGAGCAAGAACCCGGGATACAGAAAGCCCTCTGTACTTGTGATGGGGAGTTGTAAACACAAACCCCTAGACACTGCCGCGGGGTTGGTTGGAACCCAAACATGCTCCCCACAACCTCTGCACCTACTTGTCTGCGTGCTCCCCCTAAGGGGCTGAACATTGGGGCCCCAAAGAAGTGAGCCACACCCCTGTCACATGCCCTGCAAGGGGGATGAGAGAACTTCTCCGTTTCACATTCACCTCTCAGAAGGCTTTCCTGACATCATGACCTAGCCTGCCATGCCTCTGGGTAGCATTCCATTTCTGGAGCCAGGCCTTCCGACTGGGCTGCTCCCAGGCCCTTGCCCATTCTGGTAAGTGGCTCCCCACTGGTTCTTCTGATAAGACTGGGGTGTGGTGCGTGAGATAGGGAGACTCTTGCCTCAGGGACAATATTTGAGGGTTGCTGAAAAACTCAGTAATCAAGATTCTATTTTAATGGATCAGTAAGAGTGCTTAAAGGAATATTTATAGTTTCGGGTGTTTGAGAAGGAAAAAAAGGTTTCTTCTCCAGCCTTAAGGAGTCAGAAAAAGAAGAATAAATGGAACCCAAAATAGAAGGAAGAAATCAAGGAAATAGGAAATACACCAACAAGAGTTCTGTTTCTGGCAAAAAAAAAAAATTATCCTCCCACAGATAACAACTATAAGTGCTGGAAAAATACATAAAACCAAGGACCTAGAGAGTGAACCAAAGCAAGCACACTTCACAGGAGAGTTGAAGTTCACAGAAAGCAGTCAGCATGGGGGAAATTCTCGTTTTTTTCAGCTTTACCCTAAGGATAGCTGCAGTTGGGTTGTGTCATAGGTCAACTAAAGCTCCTGTGAATAGGTCATGATTTTTCTGGCTCATGAAAAAAAGAGAAGCTCCCAAGGGCAACCAGGGCTATGGGAGGTGAAAGAAATCCAAGAAAGAAGAGCGCATGAAATGGGAATCCCTAACTCTGTGCATAAGCTCTGGACAAGTCAGTGGGTGACCACTGAACCATGCAGAGAGAGGGCAGACTGCACCAGTCCAAACTAAGATCATAACTACTATGTAACCACTGGCAAGACCAAGTTTGAAGTTTAACTCTAACCAAGTTTAACTCTAACTAGCCTGCTAAATGAACATCCACATACTTTGTAAAAAGAGAACAAAATTCAGAATCTCTACAACATATCTTTAACAATGGTCAGGATACAATTCAAAATGAAAAGACATACGAAGAACCAGGAAAATGTGGCTTACTCTCAAGAGACGAGGTAGTCAAGAGAGCCTAACCCTGGGGTGACCCTGATGTTGGAATTAGTACATAAAGGTTGTAAAATAGCTGTTAAAACTATGCTCAGTGATGTAAAGAAAATAGGCAATAAATGAAAACTTAAGAAATCTCACTAAATACATAGAATATATGAAAAGAACCAAACTAAAATTTTAGAACTGAAAAATAAAATACCCGAAATAAAACTTTTACTGGATGAGTTGAACGACATAATGGAGGTGAAACAGGAAAGGATAGGTAAGTTTTAATATAAATCAGTAGAATTATCCAAACTAAAGTCAAGAAAGAAAAAAAGACTAAAAAAAGTTTATCGAACACCAGGAACCTGCGGTTTAATGTCAAAGGTACTGGCAAAAAAATCCCAGAAAGAGAATGGGGCAAAAAAAAAAAAATTGCAAAATAATGACGAGAAGTGACCCTCATTTGGTGAAAGACAAAGATGTACAGATTCCAGAAACTCAGAGGACCCCAAACAGGAGATATTGTATTATATCAATATATATAGATTATATATGCAGAAAACCATGTTTAAAATATTCAAATAAAACTGCTATAAACCAACAATAAAGAGAAACCTTTGAGGAGAGCAAGAAAAGAATTCTACATTACATACAGGAGAACAATGATTCTAATGATCACAGAATCTGATAAGAAACCATAGGGTGCAGAAGATAGTAGAACAATATTTTAAAGTGCTAAGAGGGGAAAAGAAAACTTGTCAATTTAGATTCTATTTCCAGATATATATAAGTTTGTTTCCAGATATATATGTCTTGAAATATATATATATTTCAAGAATGAAGACAAAATAAAAACATTTTCCAAATAACGGAAAACTAAGAAAAATTGCCTCTACAGACCCATAGCACAAAAACTATTAAAGGAAGATTTTCAGGCTAAAGGGAAATAAAATGTCAGATGGTAACTTTCATCTTCAAGCAGGAAGAGAGAGCATCAAAAATGGTAAATATCTAGGGAAAATAACTGTTTTCTTTTAATTTATTTAAAACACATATGGATATATTTACAATTCTAAAAGTATCTTGTGGATTATACATGTATATGTATGTGGATTATACATATATGTGTATGTATACACACATAAATAATAGCATAAAGACAGCGGGGTAATGAATGGATATACACTCTTGTAAGATTCTTATATTCATATAAAATGATATAGTTTAACTCGAACTAGACTGAAAAGAATGAGCCTGAGATCTTTAGAGGAAACCAATAGAACTGATAAATTAGTTTAATAATGTCACATGGTAAAAGATTATTATATAAAATCAATTGTAGTTCTAAATACCAGTAGTACAAATTTGGAAAAATAAAAGCTAAAAATATATTTACAATAGCTTCAAAAATAAAATACTTAGGAATATATTTGACAAGATATATGTACAACCTACAACTGAAAACTATAAAACATTACAGAGAGAAACTAAAGAGCACCTAAATACATGGAGAGATAAACCATGCTCATAGGTTGGAAGACTCAATGTGGTTAAAATGTCAATTTCCTCAAATTGATTAATAGATTTATTACAATCCCAACCAAAATTTCAGCCAGCTGTTTTGGAGAAATTATCAAACAGATTCTGAAATTGATATCACAATGCAAAAGACTCAGAATAGCCTAAGATTTTCTTAAAAGAACCAGTTTAGAGGATTTATACTAATTATGTCAACACTTATTGTGAAGGTATAGTAATCAAGATGGTATGTAATTACAAAAGGGTAGACATTTATAAATGTATTAGAATAGAGTCCAGAAGTAGACCTGCACATACAATGCCAACTGAATTTTGGTGAACATGCCAGAAAAAAGTTCAATGGGGAAAGGAGAGCCTTTTCAGCAGTGGTGCTAGAATAACCAAATCTTCATATGGAAGAAAAAAACACTACACAGAACCTCACACCGCACACAAATATTAAAACGGAACGTAGACCTAAATGTATAAGCTAAAAGCATAAAACTTCTATTATGTTTTGTTATTATGTAATAGCTAAAAGTACAAAACTTCTCGGGAAAACATACAAACACATTTTTGTGACTTTGGGGTAGGCAAACATTTATTAGATAGGACGTAAGTAGTATAAACAAGGAGAAAAATGATCATTGGATTTTATCAAAATTTTTAAAAATTTCCTAAGGGAAACAAGAAAGTAAAGACAAACCTCAACATTGAGCAAAACTATATATGTATATATATGACAAAGCACTTATATTCAGAATATATAAAGAAGCCTTGTAACTCAATAATAAGAAGACAAAAAAGTCCATTAAATTGTGGGCAGAAGATTTGAACAGATTATTCACAAAAAGAAGATATATGAATGGCCAGTAAACATATGAATACATTATTCTACATTATTCATTGTAGAAATGCGAATTAAAACCACAATGAGATGTCACGATACACCCATTAGAATGAATAGAAAATAAAAAGACTAGCCCAGTTGTTCATGGGTACATAGAGCAAACAGAACTCTCACATACTGCTGAACAGAATACAAAATAGCACAACCGCTGTGGAAGACTGACAGTTTCTTAAAAAGTTAAACATATATATATAAGACTCAGACATTCCATTCTTAAGCATTACCCAAGTGAAAAGAGAAGATCTGTCCACTCAAGGACTTGGACAGTCATCCCCTGGCATCTGAAGGGGTTGGTTCCAGGATCTCCCTCAGATACCAAAATCCAAGGATGCTCAAATTCCTTATATCAAATTGTATAATATTTGCATATAACCTACACTTATTCTCTCGTATCCATCTCTAGATTATTTATAATACATAATACAATGTAAATGCTATGTAAATAGTTGTTTACTATATTTGATTTTGAAACCTATTATTTTTATTGTTGTATTCTAGTTTTTATTGTTTTGCTATTTATATTTTTGATCCATGGTTAGTTGAACCCACAGAGACACAGAGGGCTAACTATACAATGTTGTTCACGGAAACTTTCTTCACAATAGCCAGAATACCTGTAAACCACCTAAATATTTATCAATTGGTGGCCGGGCACGGTGGCTCATCCCTGTACTCCCAGAACTTTGGGAGGCCAAAGTAGGCAGATCACGCAGTCAGGAGTTCTAGACCAGCCTGACCAACATGGTGAAACCCCATCTCTACTAAAAATACAAAAAAAAAAAAAAAAAAAAAAAAAGAAAAACAGCTGGGCCTGGTGGCGGGCGCCTGTAATCCCAGCTACTGGGAAGGCTGAAGCAGGAAAAATACTTGAACCCGGGAAGCAGAGGTTGCAGTGAGCCAAGATCGCGGCACTACACTCCAACCTGGGCAACAGAGCGAGACTCTGTCTCCAAATATATATATATATATATATGATATATGAGATATATATCATATATAAGATATATATCTTATATAAAAGATATTTTTTATCCATTTACCGATTGAGATATATATATAAGAGATATATGATATATATATTAAAACCACATATATATTAAAACCACATGTTATATATCTTATATATACATATCAATCGGTAAATGGATAAAAAATTGTAGTCTGCCCATACAATGGAATACAAGAAAAATCAATGATCTACTGATGAGAAAAACAATAGGATGAACCTCAAAGCCATTCTGCTGAGCAAAATGAGCCAGAAGTACATACTGTGTGATTTCACGTATACAAATTCTTAAACATTGAAAATAACCTATAGGCACAGAAAGTTAATCAGAAGTTGCCTGGGGTCGGGGGTGGAGGGAGAAATGGACTGAAAGGACCATGAGCAAACTCTGGGAGCGATGAATATGTTCTGAATCTTGGTTGCAATGGTGATTCACAGGTTTATACATCACTCAAAGCACAACAACCAGGACAATTTAAATAGATCTTTATCTTACTTTTACCACAATAAATTGGATTTTACAATTAATGTGCATGCTAATCACTGGGCAGCAGCTAGTTGAAATGGAATTCTGATCCATCAGATTTGGGATGGTTCCTAAGATTCCACATTTGTTACAAGCTGCCAAGTGATACCCATGCTGATGGTCCGAGTTCCACACTTAAGAGAAGCTTGAGACTACAATTATTCAATGCCCAAATGATGAAGCTGAGGAGCATTTTATGAATCCTCTTCTCAGGTGTGATTAACATTACCTCTCTTATTCTTTTAGAGCTGTGTCACGTCCCAGAACTTCCCCTGACACGACATTAATACTCTGTAAGGTTGCTAATAACAATCACATCTGGTATTTATAAAGCACACACTAAGTGTTGGGTACCATTCTTACAGCTGTACATGAATTGACACATTTAATCCTTAATGCAAAAGCAGGTACTATTACTATCTCATATTGACAAATGTCAAAACAAAAGCCCAGAAAGTTTATGGGGCTTGTCCAAGGTCACCCAGCTGATGAGCAGACGAGGTGGATTCAAAGCTAAGCGTCCCAAACTCTTAAGCACCGTTCTCTGTGGCTTCTCCTCAGAGGAATTATAATCCTCTGAGTGAGGAAATCTTCCTGCTTTGCCACACTTTATGGAGGGCTTTACTGGTTCAACATCAAATATTGATTGCACACTTACCATGTCAGCGCTTACCAAGGAGTTGGTGGTCAGCTCTGTGCATACTTCCCTGAAAACACATAATCCTTTGCCTACTAATCCAGCATTGGTGGTGCTCACTCTGTAGGTTGTTTGCCGAGAATGCTGACTGTTGTTACTTTGCCACCTCCCTCCATTCTCCCCCTGGGGGAGTCACAGGTGAGCAGAAGCAGCCTCATACATTTCTCTAGTGTCAGAGCCAGAGCTATGAGAGAACCAGGCTATGAGCATCTAGGGATTTGTTCTGCTTTTTTGATCTCTGACTATCAGAAATATGGAGCATTGTTCAGATATCCCTGCAACTCGAGGAAATTCATTTAAACTAAAGCATGACGGCTGTCAGTGGGATGTAAGGTAGAGTTGACTCTGGAGTTCCTTCGTGCAGGCCTGTCGTATTAGTCCATTCTCATCCTGCTATAAAGAACTACTGGAGACTGGGTAATTTATAAAGAAAAGAGGTTTAATTGGCCCACAGTTCTGCAGGCTGGACAGGTAGCATGGCTGGGAGGCCTCAGGAAAATTTCAATCATGGCAGAAGATGAAGGGGAAGCAGGCACATCCTACATGGCTGGAGCAGGAGGAAGAGAGCAAAAAGAGAAGTGCTACACACTTTTAAACAACCAGGTCTAGTGAGAACTCACTCGCTAGCACAAGAACAGCAAGGAGGAAACCTGCCCCCGTGATCCAGTTAATCCCAGTAGGCCTCTCCTCCAACACTGGGAATTACAATTCCACATGAGATTTGGGCAAGGACACAATGCCAAACCATATCACCTGTCAACATTTCCATCTCCTTGACCAAGTGGGAGTGAGAGACTCCTGACCCCTCTCCTGGGATAAGGATAACACAACCCAGGGCTTCAGAATTGTGAGCTCCACGTGCTAGCTTGTTGCAGCAAGTCTTGCAGAAGTTGAGTGATGGGGACAGAGACGCAGTGAAGGCTCTACTAGGAGAGCTGCATGATGCATTAACAGTGTCCACTACAGTACAGGAGGCTTTCAGGAGAGATATAAGGAGGAGTTAGTTTCCTGAGCGGGAAGGTTGTAGATCACAAGAGCAGATGAGCAATGAAGACAAAACTAAACTCGAATCACAAGGACTCGGATATAAATCCACCCTGAGGCAGGGGATTGGACCCATTGACCTGCCAGAACCCTTATGTATATAAGTTAGCCTCAGAGAGTTTCAAATCTGATAGGACTTTGTGAGTACCATGTACCAAAGATAAAGGAGCTGATCCAAGAGAACGTTGGCCAAGCCCACTTCCCAGTTGAGAAAAACATGGCTTAAAAACAGCCCGCACAGCTTCCTGGTCGTCCCATCACTCTTGCCGAATAGCATTTTGGTGAGCTGGGGATCAATGAATGAGAAACAGATGGATTTAATTTCCCTTGAAATTAGGGATGGGTGAGCCCAGCCACAGTGTGGAGTTGCTGAATGTCTCAAACTATTTTTTTCAAGTGCTTTTGGTTCAGCAAAACCAAAACCATGGTTTCACAAAGCACGTTTCCCCTCATTCATAGGAGGGTTCATGTATTTTAAGGGGAAGTTGATCTGCATATTTCAACTTCTTTACACTTCACTTATCAAAATGCTAAATAAAATTTCCAGGAAGTCTGAGAAATATTTTATAACTTTTTTTCTAAACTCTTTTATTTAGGAAAGGAAACAGTGGGGAAGGTTGGAAAATCTTACGAAAGAAAAGGTGGGTTCAGGTGGAAGTTCACACTTTTAGGGAGTTCTATGTCCCAGAATTATACACATGTTAGGTGTGCAGTCATAATGTGCTCAGTGAATATATCTGAAAATCTCTTGAAAAGTGAGGGGAAAGGTGGGAAAGTTCAATAAGGACAAGTTCGAGGAAAGGCTGAAAAATACAACACAATTTAAAATAGCTTCTCATCTCTAATAGTCAGGCAGTGTATTCCTAGTAGCCATAAAACCAATGATGCAGAACTATAGCATCCTTGTGTCATCCACCAGCATGAACTCCACCATTCTTCAGGTGTCTTTTCTATTTATAAGACATGTGATAAAGGTGCTTATAGGATGCTTATGAGTGGAGGGATGGCCAGAGGAGAGGGTGGAAGAAATGCACCACAGAGGGTGGGTGGGAGCAGGTGGTGGAGCAAGTGCCCAGTGCCATCTTTGTTTAGAGAATGACTCAGACCACAGACTTATGTGTGAGCTCTGAAGAGCTATTTCTACTTAAAGCTTAGCTTTCAGGTCCAGGGGACCAAGTAAGACACAAGGGGGAGAGACGCAGTCATCCCACTTCTCAGGGAGCTCAGTCTGTTTGTATTGCGCTGGAAGCACAGTGCTAGCTCATCACGGACAGGTGGACTTCTGCTGATAGTGGCAGAGAGTGCAGCAATGGACACTGCCCAAAAGGAGAGAAGAAGGAAAAGGCAGCCCCTTGTAGTATCTGATTACGTTTGTCTCAAATGCCCAGGAGACATTCCCTGGGGGTTCCCAGAAAAGCAATTTGAGATGGGGATTTTCTACAGGCAGCCATAATAATTATTGATAAAATATAGAGAATAATGTTTATTATGATTCATATACTTCTCGTTTTAATCCCCAGGCTGGTGTAGGAAGCGCAAACATGGATTACATATCTCTTTAAAGCCGTGTATTTTCTGGCTTTTAAATGATAAAACTCAAATAGGGTTGTGTGGCAGTGACAATAGGAGTTGTCAAATATTCCTGGGACTCCCCTACATTTCCCAGCAGCCTTCCAGGTAGTTAGGTTGGTGGCAATAATTGATTTGGGCCAACAGGGCGTGAGCATGGATGATGTGTGTCCTTTTCTGACAAAGATGGTCAATTCTTCCATTCCTCCCCCTCCTCCCTCAGTGATCTTGGTCTATAATCTGCCCAGATGTTTTAGCTACACTGGACTTCTCACAAAGGAGAACTGAACCTTTATTCTGTTAAACCACTGTGATTTGGTGGGGGAGTGGGGAGGGTCTTGTTTGTTACAGTAGCTAGTGTTAACCAACCTGATTAACACAGCTGTTAACTAGACTAATACAAGTTGTAAACTTACAACCTGTCGTTATGATACCCTGATAGTAATAAAGCTGGTGGTTTGGGGTAAGATTCTTAGAAGTTTTTGAGAATATAATAGTGCCTTATATTAGTAATCTAGTGGTATATCAAAAACCATCTTAAGAGGTAGTAGTTTAAAACAACAAACATTGATTATCTCAAAGTTTTTGATGCTCAGGAATTTTGGAGTGGCTTAGGTCGGTGGCTCTGACTCAAAGTCTGTCATGAAGTGCCATCAAAATGTTGGCAGGAGCTGCAGTCATGCAAAGGCTTGATTGGGGCTGGAGAATGCATTGTTCATAGGAGCCCTCAATTTATTGCTGGTTTCTGGCTGGAGTTCTCATTTCCTCATCAGATGCTCCTCTTTGTAGAGATTCTCAGGCAAAGGAAGCTAGCATCATTCAGAGAGAGTAATCCAAGAGAGAAAGCAAACAGGAAACCACAGAATCTTTTATCGCCCAGTGTCTCATGTTGCTTCCTCCCCCCACCCATTCATTAACAGTAAGTCACTAAGTCCAGCCACACTCAAGAAGAGGAGAATAGGTTCCACCTTTTCAAGAGGGTTTCAAAGAATTTGTGAACAGATTTTAAACTATATACACCCCATTACCGCAGAGTGGGTTTGTAGGTAGCTAAGGGGGTAGAATGGTGGGTGGCACCTAAGTTGGGGGGTTCAGTGATCCAACATAAATCAGGCTAATAGAGTGTAATGGTGTGACTGCTCCTATCTTACATTATTCCTTAATCTCATCAGCAGACGAAGGGAGCCCAGCCAATTCTATTCAAGCAACCTCGATTGGGCCCCTGACAAGCATCTGCATATGGAGATGCCAAGGTAATCTGAGATGGGGATTTTCTACAGGGAGCACAGAGAAATTCCTGTTTACTTACCTCTGTGCATAGACATGATGCAGAGGAAATGAATTCTCATGAAACAGGACATTGTGCCGGAACCAGCCCGGCCCTGGCTTTATAGGGAGGTGGAGTTCCGGCATTGTCCTCTGACGTGGCCCCCTCCTGCCAACCTCCCAGCTTGCCCGGTGCTACATAGTGTGCTAATTGCCGATACAAACCCTAGGAATTTGCAGAGTAGGATAAGAGAGATCCTACAGAAAGAGAAGTTCTTCCCTTTGCATAAAACATGTGCAAATGAAGCTGATCTTGATCTTAGCCCATGGCAGGGAATGGCAGTAACACTGGAAATATTGGCTCTGTGAAGGCTGGAATTTTCCATCTTTCATCCTATATTCATAGTGCTATATAAGTGTGCACTAAATAAAAAGCACCTTGCTGGTATTTTTTAAACTAATTGAATGTGCTAGCATTTACCATGGCAGAAGGTGTGGTGATAAGAGGGTGACAGGAGTTCTGAGTCTCGTAGGTCTCTGATACCTGAAAATTCACCAGCCCAGCCCTACTGATGGCAGCCTTGCACCCTGGGGAAATGGTTGTGTGAGTTCCTATAAAACAATAACATTGGGGTCTAATCCAATTATGATATGACCCACTCTTGGCTGAGCCCAAAGTGGAATCTGCACCATGGGGCAAGGCAAGGACCAGAGATAAAGGCTCAGTTTATGCCACTCCTTCTCAGGCTGATGGCATTTACTTGCATAGCCATAAAAAGCAGCCACTGGGGACTGTGGCAGAGTGTGGTAAAGCTGGCCATGTTGCAGTAGCCTGCCAATCACTATTAGTTGCAGTGAGAATGGGACATTTCCTTAGACTCCCTGGATTTGGACAGCAACAACAGGCTCTGGGGCCACAGTGGTGGTACAACACAGCTCCACTGAGCTGTCAGTGTCCAGAATGTGAAGTCCTCTAGGCTAAGGGGAACATAGCTTCTCCTACTAGGAACTGATAAGGAGGAACCACAGCTCAGCCATGGGAAGGGCAGACTTCTTTCTCATCTTGGCGTGAGCTTCCCTGGTTGAGACACCAGACTGGTGAAGTATGACATACTGGTTTTGGTTAATTTTATTTTAACTTTAAGGAGACTTTTAACTGGACCATCACCCCCAGGAAATGTTTCATGTAAAGAATAGCCAAGAAGGCCATAGATTCCATCCCACCAATGACACACAGCAACTGACTATTCACCCCCATATCCTGCGCTGGATTTTCCATATGGCCGACTCAAGTACACATATTGCTTTACCAAGTGATGTTCAACTTTGTCTGCAATTACCACTGTGATTACATTTCTCCTCATTAGCCTAGATGGGAGGGTGCAGGGAAAGATGGTTGGATCAGGACATCTAGTTTCCATACTGCGAACTGAATTTGCTTGGTGGCTCTGGTCAAGTCCATTGACCCATTTGTGCCTCCTCTTGTGGCACTTGTTCAGATATGCAGTGATTCCATGACTAATTTTCAGTGCTGGTCTCAAGCATGTAGCTGCCATTTGGTGCAAAGCATTAGCATATCTTTATAATTGCTAATGAGGGAAAGAAAATTCCAGAAAAGCTCTTTGGAGGAATCTAAGAATAACACTATGAGCTAAGCATTCTGTCCAAACAAATTTCATTAAAAGAAAACCAAATTATTATCCTTTTGCAAAATAATAACAATAATGGCCTTAACTAACATTTGCCAGGTTCTAAATATGTATCTTGCAGTGTCTAAATATTTTACACATTGTTTTCGTTGCCTCCTGTTCACCCCATTGGTGAGGGAGGCATTCCACACTAGAATTATGAGGATGACCAAACACATTACACTCAACGCTTAGCAGATGTGACTGACAGCAGTTATTATTCACATACACTCTCAGCTTCAGCATGGGATGCCATCCACACAGGGGCTGCCCTCAGGAGCAGGGTGAACAGGCAGAGGCTGTGGGTGGCAAGCTCTGTAGCAACAAGAGGGTGAGGTGCCCCCGGTTCCTGCAGGAGAATCTGATGGGCTTTGAACAATTCCGAGCCTAGCAGGAAACTGACACCCACTTCTCAGGGATAAGTAGGAGCTGTGCCTGGTCCACTTGATAAGGTGGGTTGCTTGACGGGAGCCTTATGTGCAAGAGAAGAATGGAGAGAGGCTCTTGTGAGTAGGTCAGTAGAGGCCCTGCTGATTTGACCAGATTTGAAGGCCGCACACTATACCAAGCCTTAATTTCAGCCTTTACATGACACACACATATTGTTTCATCATTGCAACACTCCTATGAAATATCATTACGCCTTTTTACAGATCATGAAATTGAGGCTTAAATGAGGCTAAGCAAATTGCCCAGTGTTTCCTAGCTGGCAAATGGCTGAGCTGGTATTCAAAGCCAGGTTTGTTAATCTCAGAGTCTGACACCATAAGCAACTGTGAACAGGTAGATGTAACAACCCATCTTAGACATGAATCAAGAAAAAAGAAGGACAAGGGGGGAACACCCTACCCCAGATAACCAGAGAGCTCAACTTAAACATACACAGTCTTTTGTTCTGTCCACCATTTGACCTTTTGAGTCCCATGCTACCTTCTGCAAGGCAACTGGGTTCATAAAGCCATCTCAGTGACCACTAACAGCAGCAGCTCTGCCTCACACTTTAATCAGTGGTCCCTGAAGTGTTTACAAGCCCAACTGCTTGGGACACACTTTTGATTTTACAGCCTGGGGGACGAGAAACAGTCCAAGCAGATCAACCAGCTCCCAGGTGCTTCAAATTCCCAAGGCCAGGGATGGCACCAATCAGTCATCCTTTTGCATGTGGATGTTGGGTATATCAAAGGGACTTGATGTTCTAGAATAAATTCTTCTACACTGAAAAGAGGCTTTAGATCTCTTTTAGTCCAAATCCCTCATTATACGGTTAAAGAAAGTAAAGTGGCCTCCCCAAGGTCACAAAGTTGGTTAGGACAGAACCTGCTTGCATGCCTTCCCTAAACCCTTTCCCAACTCCCTCCTCCCGTGCACACCTCCCACTCAAGTAGAAGAAGGGAGAAACTCTCTTCCTCAGCACACTTTGCAGTTAGGCTGACCATGTGACCTGTTCCAGGCTTTGTGCCAAGAGGGAATCTGCCAGGGGGAGTCTGGGAGTGGTGTTTCTTCCCTGATAGAAAGCAAGCATGGAGAAAGAGCTCTCTCACCATGCTCTCCAAACTCTACCTTCTATAAGAGCCAGTGGAGGACCTGAGGCTTGAAACCAGAGGTGTCTTTTAGCCATGAGGGAAAGTTCAGAGATGCAGACATAGCAACTCAGCCTCAGGTGTGTGCTAAATCAGTCCCCAAACTGCCCTTCCTGACTCCTCATTTCAGTAACAATTAACCCAAGTTTAAACCACTGTTAGTCATGTTTTCTCTTCTTTGCCGCCAAACACCCTCCTCTGAGCAGCAGTCACTAGAGTCAGGCAGTAGGTGAAGACCCAGCAGTGTCACCCACTAGCGATGAGACCCAGGGCAAGGAACTTTTCTCTGTCTCAGTTTCATTTTTTGGAAATGGGCATATATTTTTACAGAGGTGCTGTAAAGTAGTGCTCCCCAACCTTTTTGGAACCAGGGACTGGTTTCGTGGAAGACAATTTTCCCACGGACCAGGGGTGTGGGGGTGGGGGATGGTTTCAGGATGACTCAAGTGCATTACTTTTATTGTGTACTTTATTTCTATTATTACATTGTAATATATAATGAAATAATTATACAACTCACCAAAATGTAGAATCAGTGGGAGCCCTGAGCTTGTTTTCCTGCAACTAATCAGTCACATCTAGGGGTGATGGGAGACAGTGACAGATCACAAGGCATAAGATTCTCATTAGCAGCATGTAACCTAGATCCCTTGCATGTACAGTTCTAAATAGAGTTTGCTATGAGAATCTAATGCTGCCACTGATTTGACAGAAGGTGGAGCTCAGGCAGTAATGTGAGCAAGGGGGTGGGGGGTGACTGTAAATAGAGATAAAGCTTCCCTCGCTCGCCCATCACTCAGCTCCTCCTGTGTGGCCCAGTTACCAAGAGTCCAGGACTGGTACTCACCTGTGACCTGGCATGGGGGAGTGGTTGGGGACCCTTGCTGTAAAGCTTAAAATCTTTATAAAGAGTATATAATATTTTCTAGCTCACAATTGACTGTTAGCTAGGATTATTTCATTATTCTCTCAACCTACCTTCACAGAGGCTGTCCAACACAGAGCTCCTCAAAACTTTTGACAATACAGATGAATTACCCGGCAATCCTGTTTAAATTCAATTTCTGATTCAAAAAGTCTGCCTTGGGCCTAAGACTGCATTTATGAAATCTTTTAGGGTATGTCTGTGCTGCTGGTGCTCAGATCACACTTTGAGAAGCAAGACTGTGAGAACCCTCTGGGTCTGTTTCCTGCTAGTTCAGCCTTCTAGCTGGTGGATCTGCACTAATAGCATGCCCCAACCTTCTCACTATACTCATGGTAGCTCATTCCTATAGTCAGACTGTCCTTGCATCCAGCAGCATCTTCATCAAATTCCAATTCCTGGGCTGAGCCAGTGACTCAGACCCTGCTTCTCCAGGTCTAAGGGTTGTCATTGTCAATTACAATGTCACCCTCAATGGCCCATGGTCTAGCCTAGTCACAGGGAGCTGGATGTACAGTAAGACAGGTATATGGAAGAAATCTGGGGCTTTTTGAGGATTTCATTCAAAGCAGGATGCGAAGGTTCATATACTTCAAAACTGGAGCCACTTGGGGACCTTGGTCTCAGGATGATGTATGTTATGA
Source organism: Macaca fascicularis (assembly GCF_037993035.2). Taxonomy (NCBI): domain Eukaryota; kingdom Metazoa; phylum Chordata; class Mammalia; order Primates; family Cercopithecidae; genus Macaca; species Macaca fascicularis. The sequence continues at coordinate 8,655,093 of NC_088377.1, read as the reverse complement.
TAACCCCCAGAACTAGAATTCATGAATTCCCTTGATCCAGCACTGTGCTCCAACCCTGGGACAGGCTTAAAGTTTGTCCTGACCCAGTTCATCTCATCCGCCTGCCTGCACTTCTGTCAGCTGCCTGTGCCAGGTGTCTCATTCCCCTCCTTCCACCTGTGAAGAAGCTCAAAACCTGCAAGCTCTACTTCCTTCCAAGGCCAGTCTTGCCTTCACATACTCCTTCCCCTTCTTCTCCCTGTACTCTCTCCACTGGCTCTTCCCACACTCCTGCTCCCCAGTCCTGTGCTTTGCTCTCCATCCTGCTGAAGTTCACCTTCGTTCCTTCCAGATTGTGCCCTCAATTCCTCTCTCAGTCCATTTTGTGTTGCATGACTACCATAGACTAGGTAATTCATAAAGAAAATATATTTATAAATTTATTCTCACAGCTCTGAAGTCTGGGAAGTCCAGTGTCAAGGTGCTGGCCTCTGGTGAGGGCCTTCATGCTGTGTCATCCCCAGGCAGAGGACAAGAGAGCAAAAGAGAGCGGGAGATGGCCAAACTTGCTTTTATAATAAGCCCACTCTCATGATAACTAACCTACTCCTGCAATAATGACACTATTCTATTCATGATGGTGAAACCTTCATGGCTTAATCACCTCTTAATGGTCCCACCTCTTAATACCATCACAATGGCCATTAAATTTCAACACAAGTTTTGGAAGTGCTGTGTTTTGATTATTTTTCCCCTTCAAAAAGTATGTTGAAAAGTCTCAATGTAGCAGTATTAACAGGTGGGGCCTTTAAGAGGTGAGTGAGTCATGAGGGCTCTGCCTTCATAAGAATATTAATCCATACATGGATTAATGGGCTATCACAGGAATGAGTCTGTTTAAAAGCCAGCGTGGCTCTCATTTTCACACCCTTGCCATGTGATGTCTTGAGCCATATTAAGATTCTCCAGAGAGTCCCCACCAGCAAGAAGGCCCTCACCAGATGTAGCCACTCGACCTTGGATTTCCTCAGAGCTGTAAGAAATGAATTTACTTTCTTTATAAATTATCCAGTCTCAGTTATTCAATTTTAGCAGCAGAAAACAGAGTAAGGCAGGAGGGGACATTCAAACCACAGCATTCCAACCATGGCCCCTCAAACTAATGTTTTTCTGCCATACAAAATGCATTCATTCTATCTTGATGCCCCAAAAGTCTTAACTCATTTCAGCATCAACTCAAAAGTCCAAAGCCCAGAGTCCCATCTGAATTAGAAGGCGGGGGGACTCAAGGCATGATTCATCATGAGGCAAATTCCTCTCCAGCTATAACATGGGAAATTAACAAGTTACATGCTTCCAAAATAAAATGGTGGGACAGACATAAGATAGACATTCTCGTTCCAAAAGGGCAGAATAGGCAAGAAGAAAGAGATAACTGGTCCCAGGTATTAATAAATCTAAAACCCAACAGAGAGAACAACATGAAGCTCCAGAATAATCTGCTTTGACTCCATGTCCTGGGCACTCTGGGGCAGGAGTCGGGCTCTCAGGAACTCAGGCATCCTTGCTCCTATGGTTTTGCTGAGTTCAGTCTACCTAGCAGGTCTCATGGGTTGGAGTGTGGCACCAGCAGCTCTCCCAGGTTAATATTTCAAGCTGGCAGCTCTACAGTTCTGGGGTCTCAGAAGTGACCCTGGCTCCACTAGGCACTGCACAGCCCCTGCAGCAGATCCAGCTCCACATTTCGACTCAGCATTGCCCAAATACAGCTCTCTGTGATGGCTCTGCCTCCATGACAAGTCTTTGCCTGGGCCCCCAGGTTGACTGTGACAGCCTTTAAAATCTAGGTGGAGGTCACTGTGCCCCACAGCCCTTGCATTCTACATGCCTGCAGAATTAACACCATGTAGATGCTACCAATGTCTACAGCTTGTACCTTTTGGAGCAGTTGATTGAGCCACAACTGGGGCCACTTGAACCACAGCTGGAGCAGCAGAGAATCGCTGTACCAGGATGTAAAAACAGAGATCCAAGGTGGTCCTGGACAGCGAGCCCGTACAGGGCATCCAGGCCCATCCCCCAAAATCATTCTGTCCTCTGAGAGCTCTGAATCTGTGATTGAGGGCAGCTTTGAAGATCTCTGAAATGCCTTTGGGGTCATTCTTCCACTGTCTTGATGACCCCTTCCATCTGTACGGGTCTCCTTACCCAACGGTTTGTTGGCCACACCCTTGGTTTCCTCATGTGAACACACTTTCATTCTTTAAATGGTCAGGCTGAATATTTAAAAATTTTTTCTGTTCTGCTTTTGTTTTAAATTATAAATTTCATCTTTAAGTCATTTTTTCCCTCTTGGATCTTACTATATGCAGTTAAAAGTGGCTGCACAACTCCTCCAATATTTTGCTTAGAAGTTTCTTCTGCTAGATATTCTAGTCAGACACTCTTAAATTCCGCCTTCTATAAATCCCTCGGGCATGGACACAATTTGACCAAGTTCCTTGCCATTTCATAACAAGGATGCTCTTTACTCCAGTGTCCAAAAAGATATCCTCTTTTTCCACCTGAGACCTCATCAGAATGACCTTTACTGTCAGCATTTCTATCAACATTCTGATCATGGCCACTCAAGTAATCTGTAAGAAGTTTCATACTCTCCCTACAGCTCTCTTCTTCTGAGCCCTCTCCAGAATTGTCTTACTACTCTGTTTATAGAAATCTAGGCTTTTTCTAGCCTACTCTTCCAAATTTTTTCAACCTTTATCAATTACCCAGTTCCAAAGCTACTTTCACATTTTCAGGTATTTGTTACAATAACGGCCTCAATTCTCAGTACCAACTTTCTATCCATTTTGTGTTTCTATAAACACAGGTTGGGTAATTTATAAAGACAAGAAATGTATGCTCACTGTTCTGAAGACTAGGAAGTCCAATATCAAGATGCTGGCATCTGGTAAGGGCCTTTGTGGTACATCATCCCATGGCAGAAGGTGGAAGGCAAGACAGCACGAGAGAGCAAGAGAGCAAGAGGGGGCCAAACTCACTAGTATAAGCAGCCTACTCTCATGATAACTAACCCACTCCTGCAATAACCACATTGTTCAGTTCTTGAGGGTGGTGCCCGCGTGGCCTCATCACCTCTAAATACTGTCACACTGGCAATTAAATTTTAACATGAATTTTGGAGGGGACATTCAAACCACAGCACTCTCCAATCCTCTCTTAGCATCTTCCATAAGCCTCTAGTTTACAATATGCCAAATGCCACTACGGCCCCTTGTTTGAAACATGTTTGTCTCCCTAGTCACTGAGCTTTCTGAAGGCAGCAACAGCCTTTCATCTTGGATCCTCTTTCTGGCTGGGCCCTTCCCCTGGCCCTACCCCAACCTAACATGCCTTCCAGGCACCTGTGTCACTCTGGAGGTCGAAGAGCACAGGCACTTACCTGTGTGATGCGTTTTTCCATCTTTGTTTCATTGCCTTCATCAACCTTCTGATCCAGGTAGCCAGAAGCTGCTGTATGATCAAGTAAGAAAATAAAATCTCAGAATTATTAATCACTTCTACTGTGCTGGACACCCTGATAAGAAATTTATGTATGCCCATTTAATGAATTCTTATAACTATTATCGCTATTGGATTTCTATCATCTCCACTTTACAGATGCGGAAATGGAAGCTGAGGAGTAATAGGAATATTGCCTGAGGTTGCACAGCCAGGAAGAGAAGCAGTGGAGCCAGGAGCCCAGCCTCTGTTAACTTCTAGCAAAACGGCTCAAGGAAATATAGGCACAAACCTGATTCTTGGCTGCTCATTTCCACTGGTGGAAAGCTGGTGGAAAAGTGAAGGGTCCTGTCTAAAAGAGAGTAGATTAGTTAAATCACTGAGTTTTGTTTCCTCCCACCAAACTATGAGTTGTTATTGCAAGATCCCTGAGTCAATGCCAAACTTTTACCGTCCTGGGAGCTTAAATACATTTGGCAAGCAACACCAAGTTATACGGTTTCCAATACTTAGAGGTATCTGTGAATGCAGATCTTAATGCAGTATATTCTACTGGGGCTGCATTTTCTGTCTGAAACTGAGAATGTATTTTAGATGATGTGGTTAGCATAGAACATGCTTCATCTCAGGACTCAGCTAGGATAAAAACAAGGCAGGCACATTGGCCAGTGTCAAGTGTGAAGGCCCAATTTAGGCCCTTACTGTGTTGAAGGCTGCTGGGCAGATGCCAGGACAGACACAGAGGCCAGGCTCCAGTACAGCCTCAGGGGAAGTCCATGCCAGGGTGTACTTGATCTGGTCTCCCACATAATATAAATGATCCTGGTGATGAAGGTCCTGCCAAGAGACCTCCAGGTGACTCCAGGAGTCTTTGAGGCTGTGAATCTTTGCACCATACTTTAAACTAAATTTCTACGGAGCCCCACATGCCTGTCGCCTCCTCAGCTCCTTTTGTAAAGGAACATGGGTAAACCATGGACCATTAAGAGTAGACAAAGTTTTGCCAAGTCCTTGGTGCTATGTAGGGAAGAGCTTCTCAGAATGTTCTACTGGGTCCCTCTAGCTGCAGAGGAGGGCAAATGAGCACCAGGGGTCTGGAGGGATAGCCCGAAGCAGCCCCATAACTTGCATGGAATGTTTTTGAAGTCTTGTATTTATCTTAATAATTCATGAGAATTTTACATTTCTTTCCATGCTATACCCATGTCTATTTTATATTAAATGTAGCATTAATAATTGCCCGAAACCTGAAAAAAATGGTGCCCCAGAAAGCTGTACCCACAGTTCTCCTGTAGCCACCCTAAGGGGACATATGTCCCAGTTCGAAAGCACAGATGTACGGCGTTAATCTCACTGGTTATTCCAGAACCTTCTCTTGCCCACACTTAGAAAAACCACAGGCAGCCAGAGGCTTGAACCTAAGTAACATGCACACAAGTTCAGACCCAACAAAGGGAAGAATTTCCAGGAGATATTTGCGCACAGACTCAAGAAGACTTTTAGAAAATGAACAAGCAAAATACCTCACCAAAAGGCAGGGACTCCTAATATTTTGGATTCTCTGAACACTGATGTAGTGTACAGAGATCCTCCCCAGAAAAAAACAAAAAAAAACATTTCTTAGGTCTGTGTGTTCTTTAGAGATTTCCAGAGACCTGAGGCCATCCGTGGACCCCTAAGAATATAAAGATCCCCACTGAGATCCTTTGTGCAAAGGCCCTTTGTAGAGGGCATGCGTTTTCTTTAAATGTTTTGAGCCAGCGTCTAAATGTTGAGAAAGTTCACACTGATGTCTGGATCCCGGAGACTTGACAGCTTCGGACCTGCACGAGCTCATGGCTCCATGGAGGGGAGGAGCAGCCACTGCCCCTGCAGCTGGGATTCCTCGTCCCCTCTGCCACACCACCCCCATTCCTCCTTCACAGAACCCGCCAGCCCCTGTGGCACCTTAACTGGTGACTCTTGTCATGCCATTAGGCCATCGTCGGGGACATCAGGCCCTGACAGTGGACAAGAGCCATCTGGAGTCCATGCTGGTCATCACCTGCCCCAGCTGACCTTCCACCCAGACCTGCTGCTGGGCTGTGGTTGGACAGAAGCTGGGTCAAAGAAGCGGAAAAATCTGCAGATACATCCAGTACTGGCAGCATTGGTTGTAGTGAAGGAGTTCAATCCTCTATACGGGGAGGATTCTCCCCACTCCACTTGGAATGGAGCCATGAGGGTGAGTGGAGGGTCAGAGCCTGCCGCAGTCATGGGGCAGAAACAGCTTCCCGTACGACATCGGCACCCTCTCTTGGGACGGTGGTGGCTGCAGCAACAAATTAACACAAATAGGGTGACTTAAAACAAGAGAAATGTATTCTCTCACAGTTCTGGAGGCCAGCAATCTGAAGTCAAAGTGTCCACAGGGCCATGGCACCCTCTGGAGACTCAAGAGGAGAATCTATCATTTGCCTCCTCCAGCTTCTGGTCTCTCCAGGCATCCATTGGCTTGTGGCTGTGTCACTCCAATCCCTTCTTTATGTCTGTGTTTTCTCTTCTGAAGACTCCTGTCATTGGATTTGAGGCCCACCTAATCAATCCAGGATGATCTCATCTGGAGATCCTTCCCTTAATTATGTCTGAAAAGATGTTTTTTTCCAAATGAAGTCACATTCACAGGTACTGGGGATTAGGACTTGGACGTATCTTTTGGGGGTCACCATTCAACCCACTACCCAGCTTCTTCTCAGCCATTGGCATATGTCATAGGCAACAGCAGCCCCTAATAACAAGGGTCAGTCATGGAGGTGGCTTTGCCAGTGTTAATGGTAAAAAGTGCCCTCCATGAGCAAGACCTGACTGTGGAGGAGAATACAGAACCACATTGCAACTTACTTACTCGGATGCCCTTGGTAATGAGCACAACAGCCCAACTGGAGGTCACCAAGAGATCTCTGGGAGGGATGGAGGCAATTAAAGAGGTCCTGGAAGAGTGAGTAGGGGCTGAGCCTGATTTTTTTAAACATGCTGTGACCTATTTGCACCCTAAGGCTGCTGAGGCCTGGGGAAGTGCTTAATTTGCACAACTGCACCCTCATGAGAGTTCTGGTCTCATCCGAGTCCACCTGCCCATGCCCCAAATCCAAACCAGTGCGTTCCTCTCTCATGCTCTGCCAACCAGCATGGGGTGAGCCATCCAACACCCACTGAGCACTTCCTGTGTGAAGTTCCCATACTGGGGTACCCCTCTCCCTAGAGCTCTAGATGGAGAGACAGAGAGGCATCCTCCAATCACCTAGGAAAAGTCAGGTGTGGATGTCAGATGTTTTCAACATCCTATTCCTGTCCCTTATTTATAAAGTGAGTAGGCTCTGTGTTCACTGTCCCCCGGTGGGATGCAGTAGAAATAAAGGCAGAAACTGCCTGGCTTTGGTCTTCTGAAAGTCTAAGCCCCTGGGGGATTTCAGAGAATCTACTGAGCTGAAAAAATAAAAGGGCTTAGGGGTATGTATTAGCCTGTTATCACACTGCTATAAAGAACTATCTGAAACTGGGTAATTGATGAAGCAAAGAGGTTTAATTGACTCACAGTTCTGCAGACTTCACAGGAAGCATGACTGGGAGGCCTCAAGAAACTTACAATCATGGCAGAAGGGGAAGGGGAAGCAAGCACGTCTAACCATGGTGGAGCAGGAGAGAGAGACAAGGGGAAAGTGCCACACACTTTTAAATGATCAGATCTCATGAGAACTCACTATCACGAGAACAACAAAAGGGGAAGTCCGCCCCCCATGATCCAATCACCTCCCACCAGGTCCCTCTCTCAACACTGGGGATTACAATTCAACGTGCGATTTGGATGGGGACACAGAGCCAAACCAGATCAGAGTAGAAACAAAAAATACTGGACCAATAAACAGATGGAACATTTCCCCAGATCAGGCAATTTTCCCCAGGTCAGGGAGGTATTCTGTTGGGGTGTGGGGAGGAGACTGGGATAGGTCAGCAAGATCCCAGGAAGGGGGCAACTGCCTGGTCCTCTTAAGTACTTGAAAAACATATCTTCACCCCAAGTGGAGCTTTGAACCTCAGGCTTGATTGCCCCGAGGGCCAGCCAATGGACTGTAATGTATATGGACTGATGATGAGGCCCAATGAGGACCAGAAGATCCACTCCTGCCCCCACCCCTCTCAGCAGTTCCACAACCTACATATGTCCCTAAGACCATGATCTGGTCACAGAGTAAGGAGAGTGCCTTGGTTTGCTAGGGCTGCCCCGACAATCCACAGATTGTTCACAGGTGGCTTCAACAACAGACCTTTTTTGTAGCAGTTCTAGAGGTCAGAAATCCAAGATCAAGGTGGCACTGGGCTATTTCTGAGGCCTCTCTCCTTGGCTTGTGGATGGCTGTCTTCTGCCTGTGTCTTCACACGGTCTTCCCTCTGTGCCTGTCTGTGTCCTCGTATCCTCATTACAACACTTATCATATGGATTTAGGGCCCACTCTAATGATCTCATGGTAACTGAATTGCATCTTTAGTGGTCCTGTCTCCAAATACCATCACACTCTGAGGTACTGCAAGTTAGAACTTCAACAGAAGAATTTTAGGAGGTCATAGTTCAGTCCTTTACAAAGAGGAACTTTCAGAAAATGATCCAGCTTGGTGAAGAAATGGTTCTCTTGAAATAAAATTTAAGTCAATAAAAAACACAGATTTCTCTTTTGTATACACCTCGGGACGTGGACTGATTCATGTCTACTGGCCCCCACAGGTGCTTTTTCCCCAGGCAGGAAGGTACAGATCCTGGGTGGGGCACAGTTGTGTGTGTGTGTGTGTGTGTGTGTGTGTGTGTTTAAAGAAAATCTCCAGGTGATTCTCAGTCCCTCCCACAGAGGCCCACTGCTGTGCCAAGTGGGCACAGGGCAAATCCCAAATCTCTTGCTCAGTTATAAGACAAATAGTCACTAGGTACCTTCTATAGGCGAAGCATTGTGCAAGGCACCTGGAAGAAAATTAAAGTATGTGGCCTGCCCTTACCTGTTATGTACAGCAAGGCGCTCGGTCAAAGCAAAGAGAGCCCAAAGGCATTCCCATGCTTGGTGCTCCAGACCTCCTTGTGCACTCACATGCCTGCGCTCTTTACTCTCATCCAGGTTATTTCTCCGTCCCTAGATCTGCTAAGAAGTATACTATGGATGGGTCAATTTTTTACAAAGAAGAGTGGGAACTTCCTCCCCTCAAGGGAAATAGGTGTCCTGTGGTGGCAAGGAATAAGGGGAGTGAGGAATAGGACTTTGTGGTAAATGCTTTAACTCGGATGTAAGAGCTAAGTCTGGCATCGCTGCAATTGAATGGATACTATTGTCCCAACTTTGCAGAAGACTCTGTATATCCTAGTTTGGGATCCCCCAAAAGTGGACCTTGAGACAAAGATTTTCTATGCAAGCAGTTTCTTGGGCAGGGATCCAAGAAGCACGGTGAGGAAGAGGGGAGGAGGGGCTGGGAAGGGGAAGGGATCAGTACAGGACACCTAGTGAGTGGGCTACTGCTGCAGGCACATGGGGCTCAGTCCTACTGGGGACTCTGAAGCCTAGGGCCATGAGCTCAAGTAAGCATGCACTGGAATAAGGAGAATCCCCAGATCTTGTAAGATTGTTGTCCACAGAGTCTGAATTGACATTGTTAGCTGGGGACATATGGAAGCCAGGTAATACATGGAGTCCTGGCCCAAGTCTAGCGTACAGTGGATTTGTTTGACTCATAGACCACTGAGTGGTTGTTTTCCTAATTACTCAACAGAGAATTGGAATGAAAATGCTTGGTGGTTGTCAGAAGTCTCACATTGGAACCTTGACCTGTAGCATAGGAGTTTTAATACTGGGGAAAGCCAAATAGAAACCCAATCCCTGTCCTTGGCCAAAATAATTTTTAAAAAAGCAAAATGCATTCCCAGAAGAACAACGGAGCTTAGTGGTACCACCAGAAATTTGAAGAAGGCAGGGGTGGTATCACTGCTATATCCCAATTTAATCTGTTAGGGAGGCAGGAGCCCAGGTGAGCCAATGCGACACCATTTTAAAATCAATTCCATCTTAAAACTGGCAAGGCACATTCCTTGCCAGTCACGACCCGTGGTCCTGAGATGTTTACAGCTAAGGAAGCAGCTTAGTGATGCTACAAGGACACACTCCTACAACAGTGAAAAGTCCAGATGTCCCAATACTCATATATGTTTTCAAGATAATTATAGTTACACTTTGATGTACTTACACACTAAAATGTCAAGGATAGTTTTCTTTATATCAATACAATAATTTTGTCATGCTGTCAGCCCACCCGTATGTGGGCACAACTTAGTTTAGTCTCTACATAGACAAAACCCCTATATAAAAAATTAAACTTAAAATAAAGATGATACATTCCTCTGCTTGCTTCCTGAGAACACCCTACTCTGTAATGGAGTAGTTTCTAATAAACTTGCTTCTTTCACTGTGCTCTGTGACTTGTCTTGAATTCCTTCCTGCATGACATACAAGAGTCCTCTTTTGGGATCTAGATTGGGACCCCATTTTCCAGCAACAAATCCATCAGTATGGCCACTACAGAAATCAGAGGGTCATGGAGATGACAACGGACTATCACATACTCAAGCAAGTAGTAGCCTCCATTGTAGCAACTGTGCCATACATGGCAAAGAGAGATTAACACAGCCTTTAGACTATGGTGTGCACAGGGGTGCTGCCCTTGACCTGGAAATGTGTACTTTGCCCTCTGTGTCAGCAAAAAAGACCAGAAGTAGTTCCCCTTCATGTGGGACTGATATAGATTTCTCCTGAGGCCTCTTTCCTTGGCTTGCAGACAACCACCTTTTCATTGTTTCCTCACTTGGTCTTTCCTTCGTGTGCACAGATCCCTGGTGCATCGCCCCCTTCTTATAAGGACGTCAGTCATACTGGATTAGTGTGCTACTCTTATAACCTCATTTAATCTTAATTACCTCTTTAAAGGCCCTATCTTCAAGTACAATCATATTGGAGGTTAAGGCTTCAACCCCTGAATTTGAAAGGGGAGGGACAAAATTTAGTCCATAAGAGGCACCATGTCACAGATAGAATGACTCAGCCAGTTATGATCAGCCACCTCAATTCTAGCACAAGGAGCTCACAGAGTAGCCAAGGTGACAGAGAAGGAGGTTGAGGTTGTGCCTGGACCCAACAGCAGGGGCTCCCTCTCATCAAGGCTGATCTAGCTATGGCTGCTGCTGCACATCCAACCCATCAGCACCAGAGACCAACAGTGACACAGAGACCTGCCTAGCCCAAGTGTGTGCCCCCTCCCAGGGGACGAGTGTCACCAGTGACTGGCTTCTGCATGGGTATTTAGGTTCAGCCCCTTTTCTTCATTCTGGGATAACTCTGATGGATCATTCCAGTTATGCAGCTCCTGTGGAAGCAACTGAGGTCTCAGTCATAGCACCATCACAGGTCAGCTTCTCTCTCTGCCCACTTCTGCCAGCCTCACTTCCTTACATGTGTATCTCCCAAGAACACTCCCCAGTAAACCTTGGCACCCAGCTCTCAGAGTCTGCTTTCAAAGCACCTATGATAAAACAGTAACCTTTCTAAAACTGATCTGAGAGTGGGCCTGCTTTCAGAATAGTCCTTTCCCCACTGTAGAACAATGGTGCCCCTCACCTACTTTAAATATTTCTGTGGCTCATTAACCTAGTTGAAATACACACCTGGCGTTCTACAAAAGGAATCGAAGTATTGTCTCAAAAGACTATCTTCATGATTAATCAAGGTCCATTGAGCCATGGGACCTCCAAACTTTCCCTTACTGAGAGATACTTCTGCTAATGGTGAAGCTTGGTATTAAAAATAATGTTTAGACCTGTTTTGTGACATTCTGAATGTAGAACAGCCAAAGCCATTTAGATTAGTGTCATTTGTCCTCATAAATGTGAATAGAATGCTTTGTGGGACTATCAAATTCTTTAAGACACATTATATAAAATGGGCAGATAATCTTAAGAGATTTCTTTTAGAGTTGGTGTGTTTCATTCAATAAACCTGTTTTATCAAATCACATAATATTTATTTAATTGTCACCAATCATTCTTTTATTTCATCATATAGAATATTGCATATGTGTCTTATTTTTTACCAAGAAATGAACTTTCTAAAACTTATGAAAACATTTAGATGTTAACTTACAAAAATACACAGCGATAGATAGATTTTTTCCTTATTCTCTTAAGGTGTATGTGGAAAATAAAGTACAAAGATCAATGGAAAAACTAATACCCTCCTGCCTGCCCATGTTTTCAGGCAATTAATAAATAAGAGAAAAGAGGAAGCAAAGAGACAACAAAAATATATAATATATATTTTTAAAATATATAAAAATAAAAATATATAATGACATCTCTTCACATGGGGTGGGGGAGAAGCACCACCTCCCCTCCAACAGGGTACCCACACCTTCCAGATTACCTGGGTAGATCTCAAATTCCACTACTCTGATCTGCCATCCTCAGAAGATCACGTAGGACTGTCAGATACCTTGTCTGTTTGGGGAAAGGGTATGGAACACAGAGTCCCAATAATCACACACCTTCTTACCCAGCCTACAATGGCTTCAGAACACAGAGGCTGTGGTCCCCTTGGCTTCCTGACCAGGTGCTCCTGGTTGGCCTTCCCCCAGCACTTCCCAGCAGACCTGGTTCCTGGCAGTGACGCCTTTGCTTTTCTTCCAGGTCTATTTTTGCCCAGAGTCGCCAATTCCCCACCACAAGTCTTCGTTCTTTTCCCCCAAGGACCTTCATTGGTTTTCCCTAAAAGGGTTTTCCCCTGCCCAATCCTGGTGCCTTTGAGTCACAGCCAGCATCCTTGCCAGGGGGCCACCAGCCCACTCTGCTAGCTGACCAACAATCCTGTTTTTGGGTCTAAGGAAAAGTGCCTCATGTGATCATCAGAGCTTGAGCCAGAGGACATATACGGGCAGGGCTTAGACCAAGGGCCAAAAGCAACAGGCCCCAAGTGAGGGCAGAGATGGGAAGTCATCGGTAGTCACTGCTGCTCCAGGCACCCACCTGGGAGGGCCTGCATTGCCCATTGAGTGACCCAGTAGTCCCATTCCTCTGGATATAGCAAAATTAAGAACCTTAGCCTTGAAGAGGTCAGGAGGCTTAAAGGGACATTTCTGAAGTTGGGGTCTTTGCACTTGAAGTTATGCAAGTAGTTGAGCATTAGATGTTACTCTTAAACCTTGTATGTTCTCCACCAAAAGGTTTGAAGCCTGGTAAAACTCTCGAAAAAATGCACATCATTGTGGTAGCCATGTCTTCAATTAGCCCCTATCCATACAGCAACATTTTAGCTCAGTGACTGCAAAGACACCCTCTCTTCTTATTTTATCCCTAATGCTTAGGTTGCTGCTGGCACCTAAGAAGTATTAAATAAATGTTGATGGCATGAATGATCATTCTGACTTGAAAGGGCATTTATTGAACTTTTTACTCCATCAAACACAGTAAGCCCTTGATTTTTATTTCTTCTGCTCTAATTTCTCAGAGCTTGCAAAGATTTCCTTGCAGGGCATCATTGCCACCTGAGTAAGAAAGGAAGGCTGCCCTCACCTCACTCACCTGTTCTCCTTTTGATCGTATACTCTCATGTTCTCCAGTGCATCAAAGTGGTGACCTTCTAATCACAGACAAGTACAATAGGATTGGAAAGTGTCATGTTTTGGCAGGTGAACCTGTTTCTATAAGGATCCTGAAAAGACCAAGGTATATTTATTACCCTCAGTTTCTTTCCCTGACTTGCTCTTCACTCTCTGATGGCCCAGCCTTGGCATATCTCCAAGAGCAGCTGTTGGCAGGTCTTTTGCCCCAGGAAAAAAATTTCAGTTCTGTATTACTCAAGTTGTGCCTAAAGATGTTGGTCATTAGCCACTTCACTCTCTCTCACCTGCTTGTGAAATATGGGTTGGATTCCTTCCGACATGTTACATCCCCAATTAAACTCCTAACGCAAATAGGAATCTATGGAGAGATTTGACCCAGGAGTTTATGACCTGGCTGGGAGGGAAAATCTCCTCCACAAACATCTTCTCTAATTGTTTTGTATCTTTCCCATCTCAACATTCCCACTTCCTAAAGACTCTCATGAAATAGAAGCACAATTTTTGATTGAGCATTCAGTCTGTCTACTATAATACTCTCTGGATCCCTTGTTACCAATATTCTTATAATCCCATTTATAACTAAGGAGTTTAGTTATAAACTAAACTCCTGCCTTTCCTCAGGAGGTGTTGGCCTCACAAATGTCCCGCAAACAAGGAAAGCAGATCTTCCAGGAATGGCAGGAATCACGCATGAGAAGACTGAAGGGTCAGCTCTTTAATTGGACCGTCTCAATCGTTTGGGCTGTTAAACAATCTTTTTGCTCAGTCTTTCCCACCTTATAGTAATTAAATAGTTCCTCCCACATCCTCAACAAAGTCAGACACAGCAGCTTCACTGGGGGAAAAAGACCACTCTTGACTTGGGTGAGAAATGTTCTTCCCCACCCATGAGGAAGGCCCAGCAGCGAATCCTCCCACTGCTGAGATTAGAGCAGTTATTTCTGCTAACACTGCCATCCCGTCTCTCTCCAGAACACCTTCTCTGTTATCAAGTTGAGCAAAGCCAGGAAAAAGTAAGCCGGTCAAGTGTTTACTTGGTTGGTGAGTGTTGATAAAATGTTGGCCTCTGTGTGGTTCTGGACGAGACATGCACCCTCTGACCCAGCCAGCCTCGGGCTACAATGAGAACCAAGGAGCAGGTGATAGCCCTTAAATAACACCCAGTCCCAGGTTTTCAGCCCAGTGTTTGCTCACTTATCCCAGATGCTTGACTCACGAGGGACTGTGTTTATACTGGGTCTGTCCCAGGGTCACTTTGGTTGAGTGGTATTCATTGGTGCGGGTCCTACAGCAAGAGATCAGGTCCTGATGCCAAGAGATATTAGGAGTTTGCTAATGGGAAAGAAGAGGAAGAAACAAAAAGAGTGGCTCCAAGTCACGTAAGTTGCCAGGTTGCTGAGCTGACCTGAGCTTGTTTCTACTTGCGGAAAACTGAAATCAATCTCTGGTCCGGTTGAAATAATCTTCAGACTGTCTGAAAACCATAGTTGGTGGCACGGATTTACAGACGTCTCAGCCGATTGGAGTGCAGGAGAGCAGAAAGTCAGAAAGTAAGTGGGTTAAGATATGAGCCAGCTTAAAACTTCACTCAATGGAAACTGGAGCCCCATCTTTCCAGAGAGGCAAAAAATGAAAAAGAATAATTGTGATGATGATTATGATGATGATGATACGTTAAATAAACCTCCTTGGAGCTTTTTGCTGACTTCTTCTGCTGGTGCCTGCACTTTCTGCCTCCCTGGAGGTTCCAACAAACATTCTGACTCTAAAAGGAAACCCTCTGACTCCAAAAGGATAGCCAATTATCTCAAGTTTTACAGCATGAATAATCTACTTGGACAATAAGAGGACTCCAGATATTTGCACAAAAATTAAACCACCACACAGAAGGGTATTATCCCTCTGCCTGACCTCCTTCTCCCTAAAAGCCTGAACAGTGAACAGACTTGAGTGTTGAACGATCCCTGTTTCCTCCTGCTCCACCATGAGTGGGTACCAAGGTCTCAGGCATGGATGGGACCAGCCTCTCCATGTCCTCTCAGTTTGAGGAGGGAGGTGCTATCCATTGTGCCTCCCTCGATAGGAGAAATCAAGCATGCACTGAAACCCTTGACAAAGAAAAAGTTGCTGAAAAGAAGCAAGGTCTGTGGGACATGGGTCCTACTGCTGCTGGACATTTTGCAAAGATAAATATTACATAGTCACTCAGTTTGGTAGGAACTTTGCTCACAAGAATAGGAACTGGAGGGGTTGGAAAACAAAAACTCCAATGGAAAAGGCTAAATTCCCTTTATCTTCATTCTTTATGGTTAACTACTTAAGCCACATAATCCCCTTAGTGTCAGGTATCCCAGGCCAAGAATCCTATATACCCAGGCACATCACCACCCCTGCACCATCAGGCCATATAATACTAGAGACTCATTCAGATAAAACTCTTTCCAGACTGATTAATTGGTGATCGAATAAGTGGGGGAAGGGATAGGGGAAAGGGCAGAATCAGTAAATGAGAAGAGAATTCAGGAAGCCAAAATTAGCATGGCAGGTACAATGGCACCTGCCCAGATCCCCTCACGATGAAGGACAGATGGCCGCAGCTGCCAGAAGGTGTATTATCCCCTTCAGCAAATGGCTGCAGTTGCACAGAGATGCCTGACTAGGCCATCCCGCAACGGACAGATCCAGGCAGGTGTATAAAGGTAGCACTGGGTCATTTTAACCCAATGCTGAACAATGCCACTAAGCCTTTTTACCTCCTGAGCTTCCTTGGCGTCCGCTGAGGCTGTCTCCTCTGCATCACTGCCCTCTTTTTGCAAGTTAACAAACAAGGAGAGTAATGACTCTACCTGACATGTGAGTCATCGTGAGGATTTCTTATGACTGTGGATGCAAATGTGCATGGGAGATGGTAACATCCCATCTGCTAGTGACATTTCCGTCTTCTCCAGCCAAAGCTTGGAAAGACAGCAGGACCTTGAAAACGGCAGCCAGAAAGGCAGCCGCTTCCACCCTGACCTTCAATCCCTAGGCTGAGGAAGTCCTTGCAGGGAGGAGTTAGCTGCTAGAAGTCATGGGAGAGGGGAGGGTACTATTTCATGAAACTCTCATGCCATAGATCATATTGAGCACCTACCACCTATGTGTTAAACTCCAGGCCAGTGCACACACATAGGGAGATGGAAATTAACTAACAAGTCCTGCAAACAAATAAAAACCTCCCACAGGGACATGAGCCAAGTAACAGGAGTTACAGAAGGCCTCCCTGAGGAAGTCACACTTGAACTGAGAACTGAATGACAAGAAGGAGGTATGTTGACAAAGAAGGGAGAGAAAGTGATTGCAATCTGAGATGAATGAGTCCCAAGAAGTCCTCGTGGTGAGGGGAGCAGAGAGCAGAAGGCCTGGAACACGAGGGTGAAGCCAGGAGAAGTTGGGAGGCAAGAGGTGAAAAGGGGCTGGGGAGAGGATGAGGGCCACGTTGAGCAAGTCCTGGCAGGTCAAAGACTATTCGCTTTATCCTGAATACGGTGAGGAGTTGTGGAAGGGTCTTAAGCAGCAGGCAGATGGTTATACTGGCTGCAGAGGGAAGGATGGATGGCAGGGAGGTCAGAGTGGATAGCATTAATGACCATGATCTTTGGTTGATTTACTACGTGCTTGGCAGAGTTCTAAGTGTTTAAATGAAGCACAGGCACCCAATAAAATAGGTACCATTGGCCAGGTGCAGTGGATCACGCATGTAATCCCAGTACTTTGGGAGGCCAAGGTGGGTGGATCGCCTGAGGTCAGGAGTTCGAGACCAGCCTGGCCAATATGGTGAAACCCTGTCTCTACTAAAAATACAAAAATTAGCCAGGCATGGTAGCAGGTGCCTGTAATCCCAGCTACTCAGGAGGCATAGGCAGGAGAATCACTTGAACCCAGGAGGCAGAGGTTGCAGTGAGTCGAGATCGTGCCACTGCACTCCAGCCTGGGTGCAGAGCGGGACTCCGTCTCAAAAAATAAAAGGTACTATTATGATTCCCATTTTAAAGATGAAGACATGAAAATACATAGAGAATAAACAAACAAGATGCCAAACAAGCTGTCTGGCTGCAAAGCCACACACGTAACTACACAATACTACATGGTGGGTAGACCAGATGGACGGCTATTTCAGTGATCCAAATTTGAGTGACAGCAATGGAATTGGAAAGAAGTGGATGGATTTTCAAGCGTGTAGGAGATCAAAAGAAAAGACAGAACTCAATTACACTTTGGCCACAGGGATGTGGGGAGATGGTCTCTGGGAGAGTGATGGGGTGGCAGTGGGAGACACTCACTGAGATATAGGGGTCCAGAAGAAAACCAGGGTTGCAGTATCAGGACAGGGGCAGGAGGTCGGGGACAGCATGAGTCCACTGGGACCTGCAGAGATCTGAGATGTCCTGCTGACATATTTAGTAGTGTCATATTCTTTTAAGGAGACCTGGTTTTATTCTCCTACAAGATTCTGGCTCTTTCTAGTTGACTACGATCCATCTGGAATAGTTATCTGTTTAATATAATCTGGCTCCTGTGCACACAGGGAAAGGAGCCACCATCTCCCTTAAAATCCCCTTCCAGAAGCAAGAGCATCCTTGCCCTTCCTCAGCCCAGCACATCATCATGCAAAATCATCATGGGAAGCAGGACAGTCCCTGCTATGCAAGAGGAGGAGAGTTGAGCATGAGGGCTGGTTAGGAGCAGAGATTTCTGAGTCTGACTCCAAGCCCTACCATTTATGAGTTGTGAGATTATGTCTTTGCCCAATTTATTAATCTGTCTAAACCTCAGTTTTTCTATCTATAAAATATGGTTCTTCAGAGGCTGCAATGAGATGATATACCTAAGATAAAGCCCAGAGCCTGACAGGCAGTAGCCAAGCGAAGGTAGCAGTTATCATCCCTATCTCAGTGCATGAGCACTCTTGGACTGTTGTTTGTTTCACAGCTCGAGTCTCTGGAACTGGAGGAATCCCTTCCAGTTACCTCCTGTTCTCGCTTTTCGGATGCCGGGAGCCTCTCTTGCCAGAACAGCGGTCATGAGCCATGAGGGCAGTTTCTACACATCTTCCTAAACAGGATGGCTCAGCTCATGATCTGGAAGGTGTTTTGCCACTGTTCAGCCACAAGAATGCTTGTCATTTGCTCCCTTGCTTGTAAAGGAAGTCCCATGTATGGCGTTTGCTTAGTGAGAGCAGCAGTTCAGAGGATAAGGAAAGAAGTTTATTTGAAGAGAGTCTCAGAAAGTGAAAGGTAATTGTTTTACACAGATGATGGATGAAGCGACTTCTTTGCAATAAGCCCTTATCTTTCCTTAAAGCTTGTTCTAAGGGGGAAAGGCTATCACCTGGCCTACTGTGATTCTTGGAGTCTCCTCTGGCAAAAGAGGTGGCAGCTGTGGCTTGACTCCATCTCGTTTTCTTTGCTGAGGCCTCCAGAAAGTCAACCTGCCTCAGAAGGGGCAGGTCCCATGGGTTGAGGCCCTTCGTGGGATAGTTACAAGGCAGGCAACTGAGTCACACATTTTGTTGCTTCCCGGAACACTGGAGACTTCTCACCTTGAGGGTGGGAGAGGTCTGACAGTTGGAAGGAAAGAGGGATTCCTAGATACTGCAGGTCTTGGTGGGGAAAATGTCTTTGTTTATGAATCCTTGGGGAGCACAGTCATGAGTGATGTGGGGGAGGATTTCCTGGGGAATGGAGACTCTAAGAAACAGACAGGTCTCACCTCATTTCTCTCTAATCCCTGGCAGCAGCTGCCCACAGGAAAGAGTGCAGGGTCTTTGCTAAGATTCACCGGGGTTCCAGCACTGCATAGAAACAAGCAGCTAAGTATCCCAGCAACTGTCATCATCTGTACCTAAGAGAAAGGAAAACCTCATGTGTGATCAGTTTTTTTCTTTTTTTAAGCAATCATTTCTTGAGAGAATAAAGCGGGAAAACCTGAACTTACCCTTTGCATGTACTAGGAGAAAGAGAAAACACAACAAAACACACACACCTGACCCCTAGCTAACCTTTCTCGGGATGGGGATGGGAGGGTCCTGTCTGGAATCTCAGAAGCTGGGGCTTCCTAAGGCACCCCTACACCCCTGTTTCCTGGAATCTGCTAAAAGAAAATGGAAAACCAGCCGAGATATTTGACTGAGGTTTCTTAAGAAAACATATTCTCGGTTTGGGTTGTTTTCTGAGGGGAGGGTTGGAGCGATGTGGTTTAAGTAAGAAAATTGCTTATGAACGGTGATGGAAATAATGACTCTCTTCACTGTTCCACATGTCTCTGGCTATAGTTACAGGAAACAAAGTGGAACAGTGTTTGCAAATTATCTGGGGAACGCGGGCAGAGTGGACAACTGATCTAAAAGGCTGGAGCCAAGAAAACATCACCGCGTCAGTGATCAGGGTAATTCTATGGCCGGAGCATGTGTTTAGTTACTTAAGTGGAAGGTGGGGACAATCTTATTTCTGGAGCCTGGCTAGACTCCAAGATGAAATAAGAGAAGCTACATCATCTAATTTGTTGCCCACACTCCCTAGAGACTAACGCATCTCAGGTCTCTCTGACGTCTATCCTGGTGAATCTCAAAAGATTTATTTTCATGCTCTTTTAATAAGGTCAGTCAAACAAAATCTAAACTACTTGACTTGACTTTGAAAATGGTTTTAGAGAATTACAGTTCATTGTATAAGAGCATGAACAGTTACCATTATCTTTGAATAAACCCAATAAATAGTATTCACAAATGCTAAGACAGACAATTTTAGTTGTTCGACCAGCAGAATCCGTTTTTCTCTGGTGTATCTTTGTGGTTACCCTTTATGATGTCACGTGTCTGCTACCGTCTATCTATTCAGGGAAAGATAAACAGAGGGCAAACCATATTTGTTTTTACCTTTTGCGTTAAAGACACAAAAATTGTGCTTAACTGCCTTCACCAATCAGTAGAACATCCTGAATTCCTGGAGATCATGGAGCTCAAATGGTTAGGATGGGTCGTGTGCACAGAGTCATTCATTCAATAATTCATTCACTCTCTCAGCCAGTCAACAGGTATTACACATCTGCAAAGTGCCCGGCACTGGGCTAGACTCTGGACATTTCAAAATGAATAAGACCCCACTTCTGAATGATGCAAAGAGCTTTCCAGCTACACAGTGACATTCGTAATGTCACAGGCAGTCCGAGGAGGGAGTGGTTACTTTGCAGAAGTCACTAGAGAAAAAGAGTATTTATGCAGGGCCTACAAGGATGGGAAAAATGTTGGTAGGGAGAAACAGAGGGCTAAGGAGTTCTAGAAAGATGAGTTTCCAAGTATAAGCAAACTGAGGAAACTGGAAATGAGGAAAATGGGGTGGCCACTGTGGCTGCAGCGTGGGAAATGCGGAGCGGAGTGGTGGCAAATGAGCCACCGACAAATCGCCGAGTTTCTTCAGAAGCAACGAGTGGGGGCTTTTCTCTGTAGGAGCTGGGAACCAAAGAAAATGTGTGCATGGATTCAGAGGCAGTCAGGGATCTGATAAGAAAGTTCAGTGTCCTGTCAGGTGAGGAATGCATTACACAGCTGGGTTGGAAATACTGGGATAGGAGGCAAGAGATACAGACTTGAGCAAATGTCTGAGAGGGAAGCAGTAGGTTGCTGAGTGGGGCATTGCCCAGGGCAAGAGGAGAAGGAGGTGGCTGTGCAGTGGGGGCAGGCCACCCATCTGGACTCTGTCCTGGCCCCACTCTTGGCAGCTATGGGACCAGCTATGGGACTCTTAACTCCAGTCCTCCTGTGACAC
This sequence comes from Macaca fascicularis, assembly GCF_037993035.2. Classification (NCBI taxonomy): domain Eukaryota; kingdom Metazoa; phylum Chordata; class Mammalia; order Primates; family Cercopithecidae; genus Macaca; species Macaca fascicularis. Next base: position 8,634,127 of record NC_088377.1, on the reverse strand, counting down.
ATCTTTTCTTCTTTTCCTTTGTTTCACACTTAAGCTTTGAAGATGTAAAGTAGGACCAGAGGGTGGGAAATTCAGGAACCTTGAAATAAAAGACCTTTCTGTTTGCTTTTCATTTCCTAAAAAGGAAGTCCTCACTGACTGTTCCTGTAAGGGATATTAAGCTGCGTGGATTATAGGCGATGGTCACACAGCAATTTGGAGCAGGAAGCACACGAAACCCTAGAGCTAGCCTGCACGCAACTAACTGAAGCCCTTGATTAATCGGATGGCTTCCACCTTCAGGAGAAAAGCAAATACTAAGAAAGCAAATTAGCACCTGGAATTTAACAGCTTCCCTTTTTTGGTGTGGGGGCGGGTTATATTCAGAGCACACTGATGACTGATGGCTCATCCCATAGGCAGAGATATCTTCACAGTCCTCTGAGGCAGAGTGGTGTGGTGGAAACGGAGCTGGCAGAGGCATCAGACCTGCCCGGGTTTCCATCCCAGCTCTAGCATGCATGGGCCGTGTCGCTTGGCAAGCAATCTCACCACTCAGAGCCTTGATTTCAGGATTAAAAAAATAATAACCTATTCAACAGAATCCTTGTCGAGAAGATTAGGGGTTTGTGCAACGGCTCACCTGGTGGATACTCAACAGGAATGAGTTCTGTTTCTCAGTTCCTGCCTACAGATCTACAGACACTTAGCTTAAAACACTTTGATTATGGCCAGTTGCCTCATCTACCTCACACCAGCAGAGGAGTGTATTTTCCCTACTGTGGAGGAACAGAGGTAAAGGTTTTCCAGGTTTGAAGCAAACATACAAACAAAATAGGAGCCCAGGGACTTCTGGGGAGCTTTGGAATGAGAGGCACCCATTCCGGTTTCAGAAACGCCAGCGCCATCTCTTGGAGGAACATGAAATTGGCTCCACGGGCTGAAGAAGCCTCCATTGGGCCCCAGGTTGGTTCAGCTGGTCCTCTCCTCCCTTCAAGTGTAGTTTCAAATGGGAACCCCAGGGCTTCTTCCCAGGGCAACAGTCTTAATTATTTCTTTATAAAGGTCCTGCATACCTTTGTTCATCTCTCTTCCAATCAAACCATTCTTTTTCTCTAATTTCATTGGGTCCAGTATTTCCAAATTTCAGTCCCAGTTTGTAAATCTACAATTCAGCCCAAACCTTCAAAGACGGAATTTTCTAAGTGGTTAGTTATCCTTCTAACACAGAGGGTCTTCATTCTAACACCCTAGCAGAGGCGGGGTAGCCTAGCACTCAAGATCCTGGACTCTGAAGCTAGACCACTGGGGTTAGCATCCCACCTCCACTCAGCCTTCCAGCTGTGCGACCTTGGAAAGTTACTTGACCGCTCTGTGCCTCAGTTTCCCCACCCACAAAATGAGGCGACAGCAGACACCACCTAGAAAGGTTGTTGCAGCATTACAGGAGTTTACACCTGCAGCACTCAGTGCAGGCCTGTGATGGATCATGAGCTAAGTGTTTGCCATCATCTTGGTTTTCAGTGGCTGTTCCCTTACACAACATGTACAATGTTGGGCTAGGATTTCACTTGACTTGTCTAGTTATCCACCAGGCGGTGCTTCTGTAGCATGGGCAGTAAAGACAGCATAGATCTGGGCCACACTCAGAAATGCACATTGTTAACACACAAACCCTGTGATTCAGAGGCAGGTGGTCTGGAAGCCTCATTTTTAGAGCTGCTGCACTGTTTTGAGCTCCTAGGGGGCTGGGACTAGCTCTATCCGTCTTAGACCCCAGCCTGCGTGCAGCGAGCACCCGGCCCCGTGAAAGTGCTCAGCTCACATCGCTTTCCTTCTCCGTCTTCTTTAATAAATGATCTTGGAGTGAACAAATGGGAGGCTGACAATATTACACTAAAACAACAGGAGTTTCTGGGCACCTGAGAAGCACAATGGTCTCTTATCTTCTCTTTACTCCATTAGGAGTTAATGTGCCTACATTTTCCTTATTAAATCTGAGGTGCTTTTCTGAACTCTATCTGAGAAGGAGATGAAATAATCAACGAGTGTCTCAGACACAAACACATGGAAACAGGTTCTTAGTGAGATTGGTGGGGACTCTGACTCCAAATTTGATGATTTTTCACTAGAAAGGAATGATTTTTCCCTTCATTAGAAAGCAATGATGTCTTTGGTGGTTGCATCAACGACTAAACACGTATAACAAACTGCTTCTTTGAACTTGAGGACATCTGATTAAGAGATAGAAAGCAAAACAAGCCTTCACAGATGGTAATAGCGCTGGGACACAGCACCTTTTGTGACAAACTAAAGAGCGTATATTAATAACAGCAATCACATCGGTGTGCCCTTACTGAGGATCAACAAAGGAGAACACGTCTGTTTTTTGTGGAAATACGACTGAAGCCTTCATCCAACGATGTTGGCCGGCCCTGCTCTCCTCGTGACATCAAACACCTCTACGCTGACTCAGTAGAGCAGCACAGCCCCTATGTGGAGAGATTCCCACGCACTGTGGGAAGAGGGACCGAGCCTGGGCCCTGGAGGGCACAGCTGGTGCAGTCTGCAGGAGGCTCGTGTTTCAGTGACTGTGATGACCCCACACCCCAAGGACCATCTATAGATCTGCTGCTCCAAAGTTTCTCACAGTGGCTCTTCTTTGGGGGTTATTCTCCAGTTAAGAGGGGGACCAAGTGCAAACTTCTCCCATCAATATGAACTGCAATATGATATTGCAGCAAACAACACACACACACACACACACACTCATCCAGCAGCATTTGAAAAGAGAAGTGTGTACCCACACGTTTAGTCCCCAGATCTCTTTCCAGGCCCTGTCCAGGTTCATGGAGGAAGCCTGTCCTCTGCACACTGGCTTCCCCAAATCTTGCCATATTTCAGAGCAGGGGAGTCCTTTCTCCATCTTTTGGCTCAGATCTACTGTGGAGTGTGAGAGAAATATTAAAAGTAATGATCCTTGATGGTTAAAGCTGCCTCATCAAGTTCTTGCCCCTGGGTTTAAATAAAGTTTCCTTTTAGATAAGGATGGAGGGTGAGAGAAACAGAGAGAGACAGAAAGAGAGAGAGAGAAGAAGGGAAAGAGGCAGAGAAGCAAGGACTCTGTAGGGAAAGAAAGAGCTTGGACATTAAATTGTTTTATGAGTATTTGTTCTATTCTTTCTAAGCACAAGGTTTGTCCCAGGTACCTTGGGGGCAAGAGAGAATTTAAGGGGTGGCAAGGGGCCACTGTCCCGCATCTTGGGGACGTTGTAGGCAGGCAGGTAGAGATGTGCTAAGGTTCCCGGGTCCTGGAGATGCCAGGCAAGTTGGAAAATGCTGAAGAGGAGGCTGCAGTGGAGAGGGGTCATTTTGGCTGAAGCTGGTTATGAATGAGAGGCTTAGAAGGTGAAAGTGTCTGTTGTACTAGACCCTGAAACGGTCCAGTACAAGACTGTTCAAGAGGTCCTCGAACAGTCTGAGTGACAACACTTAGGCTGTTCAGCCCCAGAGGCCAAAACCAAGACATGTCTGTCCCAGGGGTTGGGCCTGGGGACTGGAGCTGTGGATGCTGACCCTTTCATGGGCATGGGGACAGGTGAAGAGCAGGAGAGAGGCAGGCAGGAGTGGGTGCCAGCAGCAGCCCACAGCCATGATGACCGTGCCAGGCCAGCCTGTGGGGACACTGGACCCCTGAGAGAGACATGAAAGCTACCGCCAGCAGGAGACTTGAAGATGGTCAATTCTGAAGTCCTCTTCTTCTTAGGCCTGGACCTGGGGACACAGGCTCCAGCCAACAGCAGGAGGCCACGAAACTCATTGGTCCCAATCTTCTTCCCAAGTCCCAACAGCTTTCAGGGGGTTCTGTGACTGGTCCCCCACTTCCAGCTCCACAGCCAGCCATACACTGACTCTGACAGATGAAAGGCCTCAGAGTCCACATCTTCAGTTGCACTGCACCCAACTTGTGCAAAGCAAAACAATATTAAAAATGCTTTTTAAGAAACTCTAGAATATATTGTCATCAAGGTGATCACGGTTCTGCTTATTTTTGGTAATCGGAACCCCTTTTACCTGAGGGGCTCCAATTACCAAAAATAATGAGCCCCCTTTGCCCTGACCCTAGCAGGATGTGAGTCTCAGAGTCCATAAAACGAGGCTATGGCCCTTGGGGAGTTCCGTGTGGTGCCACAATTGGCCTCTGAGTTATAGAGCGATACCTGCAGCTTGGCAGTAAAATACCAGAGAGGTAATGTGTGCGGACTCCCGCTCCCTCCGCAGGGGCAGGTGCGTGAGGCTCTAGCGCCACCTCGTGGGCCGTGGGATTCGTGCCCATCGCCTCCCTGGCCAGCAGTTCCTCTGGAGCCAGGAACTCTTTGGGCTCAGGGTGTCTTTTTAGAAAAGCTTCTGACATTGGTTCTTCTTTAGTGGACCTTCTCCAGTAAAAAGGGATGAACAACTCCAAACTTTTCCCCACCTACAGGGATTGAAGGGCTGTTTCAAAGGAATTAGAGCTCTGAGACTGCAACCCACAAAACACACAAGAGCATATACACAGAGGTGCACACAGAAACATATACACACAGGGACACACACACACACACACACGGACAGGCAGACACCTGGCCACAAACACACACACGGAGATGCACACAGAAACATACACACAGGGACACACACACACACACACACACACACGGACAGGCAGACACCTGGCCACACACACACACACGGAGATGCACACAGAAACATACACACAGGGACACACACATACACACATACACACGGACAGGCAGACACCTGGCCACACACACACAGAGATGCACACAAACATATACACACAGGGACACACACCAGAGATACACACGCACACACGGACAGGCAGACACATGGTCACAAACACACACACACAGATGCACACAAACATATACACACAGGGACACACACCAGAGATACACACGCGCGCACACACACACACACGGACAGGCACACACATGGTCACAAACACACACACGGAGATGCACACAGAAACATACACACAGGGACACACACATACACACATACACACGGACAGGCAGACACCTGGCCACACACACACACACACAGAGATGCACACAGAAACATATACACATACACACGGACACACACACATACACACGGACAGGCAGACACCTGGCCACAAACACACAGAGATGCACACAAACATATACACACAGGGACACACACCAGAGATACACGCGCGCGCACACACACACACGGACAGGCACACACATGGTCACAAACACACACACACACACAGTGATATTCAGCAAGGGAAGGGTGCACCCACAGGCTCAGTCTTGAGACCTCTCTCCAGGCTCCTGGGGGGATTGGGGAAGCTGAGCCTCCTTGCCTGCTCACAGCACACATCCCCCACAAATCTTGTTCTATTCCCGAGTGGGAGAGGAACGTGAAATCTGATGATCCCCGACGGCCAAGGCTGCCTTATCAAGATCCTGTTCACGATTCAGTAAGAAAAGATGCCTCCTGTGCCAGCAGCAGAGAAGGCTGCAGCCCTGGGCGTTCCCGGGAGAGTGAACAATGGAAGCGCCCAGGATGCCTCTATGGGAGGTAGGATGGTTACTTGCCCAGTCCCTGCCTGCCAGGCCCTTATCTGGGAGGCACTGGGTCGGGTCGCACCCTCCTGTTTTCCTAGCTGGGGCTGCCGCCCACGGGCCTCTGAAGGCCTTCCTGGTGGGGGTTGGTGGGATGGCGGCGGTGGCACGGGGATGTTGACGGTGCATCCTGAGGTACTCACTGCACCTTTCCCAGAGAAAGAAAAGGACGCCATGAAAACATTTCACCCTAGACATGGTTTACCCTCGGGGCTGATGTGAAGGAAGTTCCAGGGGGCCAGGGATAGAAAACGATTTAGAAAGATGAAGGCAACAGACAACACTTACAAAGTGCCCAACGTCTGCAAGTCCTGATAGTCACAGGGAAGGGCGTCGGCTGGCAGGAAACCTCACCTTTTAGGCCTGCGTGTCAATCTTGCACTGCGGAGCTGTGTGACCTTAGGCAGGCTACTTAACCTCTCTGCACCCTGGCATCTCCATCTACAAGATAAAGCTTCTAACAGCACACGCCTCACACACCTGTAGTGGAGACCCCATGAGTCAACAACATGTTTTTACCTGCGAAAATAAATGTGGGTGCCCCTTTAGGCCTGTCCCACAGAGTTATACACCTGAAAGACCTCAGAGTGGGTCCACACTGCTTACACTAAGTCATGCAGGCCTTGATTAATCGCCACTTGAAGGGAGATGGGGAGAAAGAGCCCCACCACATCACAGCTAAATTTACTAAGAAAGAAACTCTTTGCCCACTTATCTTTGGAAAGTGCCTCACAGCAGAGGCAGACCCAAGGCAGGTGCAAGACTGGGTGATGGGAGCTTGGGCTCCATGTGAGCCTTCACTTGCTCCTCAGCTGTGCACCTCTCTGCAGTGCCCGGTCTGCACAGAACCATTTGTTCTCTTTCAGGACTCAGCAATTTCGTGGTGTCAAAGTCCTTTTATTTTTATTTTTATTTATTTTTTAAATTTTTTAAAATTTTACTTTAAGTTCTGGGATATATGTGCAGAACGTGCAGGTTTGTTACCTAGGTATACATGTGCCATGGTGGTTTGCTGCACCTATCAACCTGTCATCTAGGTTTTAAGCCCTGCATGCATTAGGTATTTGTCCTAATGCTTTCACTCCCATTGCCCCCCACCCCAGACAAGCCCTGGTGTGTGATGTTCCCCTCCATGTGTCCGTGTGTTCTCATTGTTCAACTGCCACTTATGAGTGAGAACATGCACTGTTTGGTTTTCTGTTCCTGTGTTAGTTTGCTGAGAATGATGGCTTCCATCTTCATCCATGTCCCTGCAAAGGACATGAACTCATTCCTTTTTATGGCTACATAGTATTCCATTGTGTATATGTGCCACATTTTCTTAATCCAGTCTATCATTGATGGGTATTTGGGTTGTTCCAAGTCTTTGCTATTGTAAATAGTGCGGCAATAAACAAACGTGTGCATCCGTCTTTATAATAGAATGTTTTATAATCTTTTGGGTATATACCCAGTAACGGGATTGCTGGGTCAAATGGTATTTCTGGCTCTAGATCCTTGAGAAATTGCCACACTGCCTTCCACAGTGGTTGAACTAACTTACATTCCCAGCAACAGTGTAAAAGCGTTCTTATTTCTCCACTGCCTTGCCAGCATCTAGGAGTCAAAGTCCTTCATACCAAATGTCTGTCTCGTGCCCCAGCCAGGAAATAAAATGCCATCTGAAGGCAGAATCCTGCATGTTTTCTCTTTAAGATCGGAAATGCTCTCTCCTATACTGTTACCTACATAGCAATCCTAGAGGGGTTCTGAACTTGAGATTTTGTGAAGACACTGCAAGGATTTGATGACTGTGACTGCAGCCACACTCTTTCAGGAGCACCAAATATCATGTACTTTACATTTTCATACACCATGGACCACAATGCATGCACACAGAGGATGTTCTGTTGTTGATTTCCAGTTTCCTCCTCATCTAAATTAGCCTCTGTATGCAATCCGCCATTCCCAGTTCTATTTTCTTTATTTGTGTTATTTGTTTCTCATTATCATCGTTGTTGGTGTAACTCAATGAAAGTAAGAGTCCTGGTACCTGGCAGCCACCTAACGAACATGTGTTGTTGAATGAACAGAAGGCTGAATCAGGAAGCAATTACTTGTAAATGACACAGTTTTGTAAAGTCCAGGGCTCAATTTCAGATGGAGATGCATCCCAGATCTCAAAGGACATCTTCATGACTTGCTCTTCCTCCATTTCTCAGCTTTATCTCCTTTCAGTTGGCCTCAGTCTTGGGCAGGCTCATTTTAAGCAACACCAAAATAGTTGCTCAAACTCCAAGCTTACAGAAGGGTTTCTCAACCTCTGCATTATTGGCATTTGGGGCAGAATAATTCTTTGTTGGGGATGGTTGTCCCATGCATTTGTAGGAGGTTCAACTGCATCCCTGGTTTCTACCCAATACATGTCAGCAGCACATCCCTAGAAGAGACAACCAAAAATGTCTCCAGCTGTTCCCAAATGTCCCATGGGAGGTGAAATCACCACTGGTTGAGAATCCCTGGCTTACATCATGGCCTCTCAACCACTCCAATAGAAATAGCATTTGTTTTTCCCAGTAGTCTCAAGAGAGTCCTGGAATTGAGTCTCACTCCCTGACTTTGGTCATATGTCCATCCCCGAACCCATCACCGTAGCCAAATAAATGGAAGGTTCCAACTGACCAGACCTAAGTTTTTGGAGTTAGGGTTTGGTTCAACCACATGCAAACTGCAGATGGTTAGGGTGGAGTTGTTACCCAAAGAGGAAAAAGGGACTTGCGACCATAGGAAAGAAGTGTCGTGCTGGCCTGGAGGAAGTCTCTTCTCGCACATGTAGTCTGCACTGGGCCCATTTCAAGCCCATGTCATGGTAGCTTTCAGGCACTAAGAAAATGCATATTGGGGCCGGGTATGATGGCTCACACCTGTAATCCCAGCACTTTGGGAGGCTGAGGTGGGTGGATCACTTGAGGCCAGGAGTTCAAGACCAGCCTGGCCAACATGGTGAAATCCTGTCTCTACTAAATATACAAAACTTGGCTGGGCGTATTGGCACACGCTTGTAATCCCAGCTACATGGCAGGCTGAGCCATGAGAATTGTTTGAACCTGAGAGGCAGAGGCTGCAGTGAGTCAAGATCTTGCTATTGCACTCCAGCCTGTGCAAGAAAGTGAGATTCTGTCTCAAAATAAATAAATAAATAAATGCGTACTATTTTAGTTATTTTAGAATTTTAATCAATAGAGCAGAGATTCTTAGCTAGGGCTGGGTACCCTCTAAATTGCATAGAAAAAATGTTTGTATGTGTGAATTTTTATGCGGGAGATTTGGGCGGGGACATAGATCCAACCTGTATCAGACTTTTTTTTTAAACTTTGAGTTCAGGGGTACAACAGCAGGTTTATTACATAGATAAACTTGTGTCATGGGTGTTTTTTGTCTGGACTATTTCGTCACCCAGGTATTAAGCCTAGTACCCATAAGTTATTTTTCCTGATCTTCTCCCTCCTCCCACCCTCCCCACTCTGAAAGGCCCCACTGTGTGTTGTTCCCCTCTATGTGTCCATGTATTCTCATCATTTAGCTCACACTTATAAGTGAGAACATATGGTATTTGGTTTTCTGTTCTTGTATTAGTTTGTGAAGGATAATGACCTCCAGCTCCATCCATGTCCCTGCAAAGGACATGATCTCATTCTTTTTTATGGTTGCATAGTATTTCATATGTACATAGTACTATTTCATAGTACACAAAATATGTACCATATTTTCTTTATCCAGTCTATCATTGATGGGCATTTAGGCTGATTTCATGCCTTTGCTATTGTGAATAGTGTTGCAGAGAACATTGGGATGAACATGTCTTTATAATAGAAGGTTTTATATTTCTTTGGGTATATACCCAGTAATGGGATTGCTAAGTCGAATGGTATTTCTGTCTTTAGGTCTTTGAGGAATCGCCACACTGTCTTCCACAATGGCTGAACTAATTCACACTCCCACCAACAGTGTATAAGCATTCCTTTTTATCCACAACCTTGCCAGTATCTGTTATGTTTTGACTTTTAAGAATAGCCATTCTGACTGATGTTAGATGGTATCTTATTGTGGTTTTGATTTGCATTTCTCCAATGATCAGTGATGTTGAGCTGTTTTTTCGAATAATTGTTGGCTGCATGTATGTTTTCTTTTGAAAAGTGTCTGTTCATGACTTTTGCTCACTTGTTACTAGGGTTGCTTTTTTCTTTGTAAAGAAATTAATAAATTTGTTTAAGTTCCTTATAGATGCTGGATATTAGACCTTTGTCAGATGTATAGTTTGCAAAAATTTTTCTGTAGATTGTGTGTTTACTCTGTTGATAGTTTCTTTTGTTGTGCAGAAGCTCATTAGTTTGATTAGATCCCATTTGTCAATTTTTGCTTTCATTCAATTGCTTTTGGCATCTTCATCATGAAACCTCTGCCTGTGCCTACATCCTGAATGATATTGCCTAGGTTGTCTTCCAGAATTTTTATAGTTTTGGGTTTTACATTTAATTCTTTAAGCCATCTTGAGTTAATTTTTGTATATGGTATAAGGAGGTGGTCTAGTTTCAGTATTCTGCATATGGCTAACCACTTATCCTAGCACCATTTATTGAACAGGGAATCCTTTCCCCATTGCTTGTTTTTTATCATTTTTGTCCAACATCAGATGGTTGTAGGTGTGCAGTCTTGTTTTTGGGTTCTCTATTCTGTTCCATTGGTCTGTGTGTCTGTTTTTGTACCAGGACCATGCTGCTTTGGTTACCATAGCCCTGTATTATAGTTTAAAGTTGGGTAGTGTGATGCCTTCAGCTTTGTTCTTTTTGCTTAGGATTGTCTTGGCTATTTGGGCTTTTTCAAATCAGACTTTTTAATGTTTGCCAAAATGGTGGGTGCAAAACAGATATTATTTTGATTTTAATTTATATACCCTCAGTTACCATGAGCTTGAGAATTGTTTATAATTAATTGTTCATCATGTTTACCCTCTTGAAAAGTGAGCTATTCAACTCTTTTGCATATTTCCCACTGTTTTTACTTGTTGATTTACAATAGTTATACATTCTGGTTACTAGTGTTTGCAGGGGATATGAGTTACAGAACTTTCTCCCAGCAGGTAGTTTATCTTTTCACTCTCTTTAATGATATATTTTAATTTAAACACCCTTAATTTTAATATAGTAATATCTATCAATATTTCTTTTACAGGTTGTAGTCTTTATGTCTTGTTTTATAAAACCCTTTGGACCTCAAGGTCATATTCTCCTGTAATATCTTCTAAAATGCTTTATAAGTTTAAATTTTACATTTAAATCCTTAATCATATATGTATGATTGACTTTTACATGTGGCATTATACATGGGTCCAATAAGTTTTCCCTATTATAAAGTTTTCTAGTTTTTTGACCTCATTTATTGAAAACTCCACTCTTTCTGAATTGATGTTTAGTACTATTTCTGATTATATCAAGTATCCACATCTGTTAGTTTATGGACTCTCCTATTCCATTGTTGTGTTTCTTTTGAGCCATCCATACTGTTATTCTTAAATACTACAACTTTATAATAAGATTTAGTTCCTAGGTGAACAAAAAACACAACACATAGGCTGTGCTTTCAAGCATAGCTGGGCCTATGCAATCTGGCCCTCTGTATGATTTTAAAAACAGCTTATAAAAAAAAAATAGTACTGCCGGATTTTTTTTTTTAGAGGAACTGCAGTGGATTTCTAGATCATCTTGCAAACAACAGACATCTTTATAATACGGAATTATTAAATCCATGAACATGATCCATGATTTCATTTGCTTAGATTGTCTTTAATGTTTTAAAATGAAGTTTTGTTTTCCCATAAAGCTCTTTCATATCTTTATAGAATTATTCTTAGATATTACATTTTTATGCTATTGAAAATGATACATTTTTTAATTTAACCTTCTCAATGTATATGTTATATGTAGAAATGCAACTGAATTTTGACTCCAATAATTTTGCTAAAACTCTTACAAATTCAAAAATTAACCTAATGATTAATTAGAATTTTATACATGCACAGCCATATTTTATATGAATACTAATAGATTTGTTTCATTCCAATACTTAACGTTTTTATTTCTTTTTTCCTTGCCATAGTATTCTGGTAAGCCTCCAAATCTATGTCGAATAGTAAGCATTTTTGTCTTGTTCTTGACAGCAAGGAAAATGCTTTCAATTATATAGCTTATTGTGAAATATTTATTATATGTTTTCTGCAGATACTATTATCAGGTTAAAGAAGTCATATTCTTTTCTTAGTTTGCTGGTAGTTAATAATATATAGATGCTCAATTACACTTTCTGTATGTATTCAGATAATCATATTTTTCTCCTATAATGTTTTCATGTGGGGGAGACATTAATTGATTTCCCAATATTAACCCAACTTTGCACAATTTTGATCAACCCACCTTGATCATGATATAATTTCTTTTTTATACATGGCTGAATTCTCCTTACTAATATTTGGTTTAAAATTTTTGCATCTTGCATTCATAAGAATAATTGGCCTTCTTTGTACTGTTGTTGTTTTTGGTATCAAAGTTATGCTAGTCTACAAATTTTATAAATTTTATTGGGGAGTGTTACTTCTTTTTTATATTCTCCACGATATTTTGGGAAATTTTGGACCTTAAATATTTGATTGACCTAACTGATGAAGCCATCTGACTTTAGCTTTCTTTGAGGGAAAAACTATGACTATGAATTCAGTTTCTTTAATGGCTGTAAGATCATTCAGGTTTTCTATTTCTTCCTGTGTCAGTTTGGCCAGGTTTGTTTTCTACACAAATTTATTCATTTAATATACTTTTCAGATAAATAGGCATAAAATAGTTCACAACATCCTCTAATCATTTGAAAGTCTTTAGCAACCATAAACGTATTCCCATTTTTATTCTTAATAATATCTGTCTTTTCTTTTTTAAAGTAATCTCACAAAAGACAAGACTTGTCCATTTTATTAATCTTGTTAAAAACTCTAATTTTTATCTTTGTTGATTCTCTGTATTTCAAGTTTTTCAATTTGTTAATTTCTGTTCTTATGTTTATAATATCCCATTTCCTAATTGTTTTTTGTTTGTTCATTTTGCTGCTTTTTTGCCAACTTTTTAAAATGGATGATTGGTTCACTAATTATCATCCTCTTTTCTATTTCAATATAAATATTTCAGACTATAAATTTCTATTTGCTGTTTTAGCTATACACCACAAATTTTATATGTATTTTTGTTATATTAAACCATATTGTCTAACTTACATTGTAATTTCTTTTTTGAAATGTTAGTGTATTTCCTAAGTAAATTTTTCTACTTAACTTTTTATTGACATCTAGCATAATTGCTTTAGGTCTGAGTAGGTATTATATTATTTTAGTCATTTAAATGTGTTGTGATTTTCTTTATAAACGTATTTACGGTAAATTTGTATAAATGATCCATGTGTAAAAATTTGTATTTTTTAGTTGTTGGGAGCAGTGCTCTAACCCCATTAGGTCAAGTTTGTTAATCTTCTATTTCTTGTTTTTTTTCACTTGTTTTATCAATAACTCACATAACTACATTAAAAAGTAGGTATGAATGTAGTGCAAGAAATTACATTCTTCTTGCTATAAAATAAAAATGAAATTGACTCCACCAAGAATTTGTGAGAATTTTGAGTCTTTTAATGTCATCATCATTGTGAGTTCCGCTCCATCCATAGATCCTGGAAGCAAACGTCTTCTGGTCCTCAGTGCATACTCTTTGCTCCAAACCCTATAGGTTATGGCTTCAGTGTCAAGTACAGGTACAGGGATCCCTGATGGGGCTAGAATCTGCATAACCAAGGCTTCAGCTCCCTAGCAGAGCCACACCCTAAATTCCTGTAAGTACCCAGGACTTATACATTCATGATGGTCTAGGTCACCATTGCTTGTGAATCCTATAGACTCTAATCTTTTCCCATTAATGGGATAACTTCTCTCAACCTCTCTCTCGCTTTGCTACTCTTCTTATTGTTTCCTTTTACATTTTGTTTTCAAAAATTTCCCAAAGAACCTTTAGAAGCTCAATTTAAACTACTGTATCTTGGACTTGGGGGGTGGAGGAATGAGATGCTGAGACTTAAGATCTGGCAATAATGCCTACAATAAGCATATTTCCCTCCACAGAAAGGTCAGTACCTCTGTAAATATACGAACCAACTGCCTGGCTTCCTGTTTTTTCTGTATCAAGTTCTTGTAGTACCATTGAGAAAGTAGCACTGGGTGGCTGAAAATGTACCTGGCTAGCATCCAAGTATTGGGTCCAAGTTCAAGCTCTGCTTTTCACTAGCTACATGTTTTAAGATGTATATTACCCTCTTGGAGTCTCTACTTCTCATCTTCAAATGGGGACAGGAATTCTACAAGACTCTGAGGTCTACAAAGTCAGGGCCTGTGTTCCATTTCTTTTGTATTCCTTGTGCCTAATTTCACATCTGCTATTGTTGATCAAATCTTTGTCCTGAATGAAAGAGTAAATAAATTTATATCTTTAAGATTTTTTGCATGAACTGAGACAGCACATGAGTAAGCTCTTTGTAAACTATTAAGCACATGACAAATGTATATTGTTATTATCACCTTTCTATTACATTTCACAGCAATGTGAGATATCCTCAAACATGCTTTTACATCCCTCATCCTCAAATGTTTAGATCAGCCCCCAATATTTACGTATTTTTCAGCAATTGTTTCATATAATGTCTACCGAAGGAAGAGACAGAAGCCACTTGAAAAAAAGTCTTAGGGATATCTCCCAAAACTGCTTATTATTTGAATGACTTATATTTTAAAATGTGTGCAGCCAATTTTTTGCTCTCTTGTGCTCCAACCCTTCTTCATACCACAGACTGTGGGGGTCTGCCCCACAGACCCTGACCCAATGACAGATGAATAACATACACTGACACATAGATGTTCTGCTTTGCCAGTCCAGCTAAGTGTCTCAGCCACTTACAGTCTCCCTAGAGAGTAAACGGTTGGTCGACCAGCTAGTGAGACTCACATTTATTTGGTAAAGATTAATTGACAAAGGCTTGAGTCAACACCACTAGAGGGTAATTGACATTGTGGACTTCCTGAGTAGAAAGCAATTAAGCACCTGTGGTAAAGCAAAGGTTAGTCTTAAGACCACATGAGTAAACAAGCTAGCTAGAAAAACTCCCCACATTCCTTTGTTACTACTTTAATATAATTAACTAAAGGTAAAGGGACCAGGCCACCTTCAGCCAGATCTATTACCAAAGTTATGCAAACTCTCAGGCCTTCCAAGAGAGTTTGTGGCTATTACTATAACCATCTTTAATATTTTTCCCACCAGCCTGATGGAACCCCTACAACAGACTATGGTAGGTCAGACCCAGAAGTGCCATGACTTTTCAGACATGGTCCACATGTGTAGCAAGATGCCCTAAACCCCACTCCTCAGTATTTTTTGGCTCATTAAATACAAAATTGAACATTCTACCTGGCCTTATATTGTTTTTTAAACCACAGACTGCTTGGGATTTTTGTGTGTTTTTATTTTGTTTTGTTTCCATCACTAGTATGTTTTGCTCCTGAAGATTGTTTTCTGACCCCATGCCTTTGCTCGAGAAAAAAAAAAAAAAAAAAAAAAAGCCCTGCCTGGAATGCATTCTATTCATCAAAACTCTTCCCTTTCTGAAATATCACCTCCTTCAATAAGCCTTTCCTGCTTCAGCCCACTATGTAAGTATGAGTATCCTTATACTCAGAAGCAGCTCACACATGCTCATTAAGCCACCCTGCTCCAATTAAGAAGAAAATGCTAACAGAGCATCTACAGCTTTCATTCAAGGAAGGCTGAGTACTTGTTAAGATCATTTAGCTGTTAAGCAGCAAGGAAAGGATTCAGATCAGGTGCTGTTTGATTCCAAACCCACCACGAGGAGCCACTGTGCTGTTTTACCTCTGAGAAAGACCTGACTTCAAACCCGACCTCTATGTTAAGAGAGTCAGGCTCATAGGATGGGCAACCATGATAGGTGCATGTACGTCTTGTCTTGCACTAGAGATTTTTATGTACATTTTCCCTTTCT
This sequence comes from Macaca fascicularis, assembly GCF_037993035.2. Classification (NCBI taxonomy): domain Eukaryota; kingdom Metazoa; phylum Chordata; class Mammalia; order Primates; family Cercopithecidae; genus Macaca; species Macaca fascicularis. The sequence continues at coordinate 8,618,375 of NC_088377.1, read as the reverse complement.
AGATTATAGTCTCTCCAAGGGCGAGAACTCCCTAACACCTTTCTGTACCTTTTACATCATTGTGACATCAAAGATTCTTAGCAAATACTTGTTAAATAAATGAGAGCAGACATTCTTGCTCCCCACTGATTTTATCTTGGATTCTAATAATACAGTAACCTTATTTCCAAAAACCATTCCCACACAGCCCAACACACGGTGGAACAAAAACTGAGAATTGGGTTGAAGAACTGGACAGAGATTAGGAAACACTTTGGTGAAATCATAACCTGTAAATAGACTTCAAAACATAGCATTCACTCAGCTGAAGCTGAACATTCTACAGCCTGGATTCATTTGGCTTGATCGTGCATCACTTGTTTACTCGGTGTGTGTAACACTCCATAGGAGACACAGCGTCCTTTATAGGCATCTCTACTGTGGGTCTGTTGTGGGCCCCAGGTAGTCACAGTCCCACTCTCTTGCTGATCATCCTCCTGCAGCCCCAACACAACTGGACATCACACACTAACTTACAATTCAGCTTCCTTCCAACTGTCTTCCCCATTCTATCTAGTCTCTTCCTGCCTTATTTAACTTCCCAGCATCATATGAATAATTATTTGTTTGTTTGCTCATCCTATCATGACTCTCATAAGATAGAGGTTGGGTTTGAAGTCAGGTCTTTCTCAGAGGTAAAATAGCAGAGTGGCTCCTCATGGTGGGTTTGGAATCAAACAGAACCTGATCCAAATCCTGTCCTTGCTGCTTAACAGCTGAGTGAACTTAGAAAACAAATGATCCTAACAAATACTCAGCCTTCCTTGAGTGAAAGCTATAGATCCTCTGTTAGTATTTTCTTTTTAACTGGAGTAGGGCGGCTTAGTGAGCATGGACCTGACAGTGTTGGTTTAAAATCTGGTGACCATTGCATAGTTCCACTTTAAAACGTCCTGTGCCACATGAGTGTGAACGGACAGAGGCACAGACAGGCCCAGGGTCTCAGGTTAGAAAATATGATGAAGGGAGGGGTTTCTTCTAAAGAGAACTGTGGAATTGTCAGATGTGAATCTGGGCCTATTGTTCATTTCTCACTATGCATGTTCCCATGGGACGGACACTTACTTGTTACTCTCGCTCTCTCCCACCACTTCCGCTCTGTTTCACAGGAAGAGGCGGGTCCTACTCTGACGGAAACCGTTCAGGTCTCTGTCCAATGGGAGTCGCTTCCTGTCCTGCACCTTCCCAACCACATCAGTGAAAAGGTGGAAGTGCTGGCCTGCCCAATGCTGCAGGCTTAACCCATGTTCTTCGTACTAGGAAAGGGATATTTCCATTTTCATCCACCTGACTCCTGAGTTGGCTGCAAAGACGGAAGAACAGAACAGCCATTTATTCTCCTGCAGGCAGGACCTGCCTGAGCTGAGAGGGCCTTCCCTCTGACCCCAAGCATCAGAGCAGATGGAAGTAGAAAACCCAACCCTGAGGCCGCTGTATGGTGGGTTTCTTCACAGCCATGGGGCCTAGTCCCACTCGCCTCCCCCAGGTTATGGCCCAGCAGTTGGGACTTGGCCCAGAAGAGCACCTGCAGCACATATTCTGTGTTCTCCATCAAAGCGGCCTGGAGTCCGCCTGCATCCCCAGCAAGCAGCACTCCCGCCCTAAAACCAAAGGGCGCAGCAGGGAAATGGGAGGGGTGCGGTTTGCTTCCTGTCTGATAACTACCAACAACCGGGCTGCTGCCCAGCATAGCTAGATAAGGAGAGGGCACTCCATTTGACATGCCCTGAAGGCTGTCCAAGCGATGGCTTAGGAAGGCCATTCCAATTTCAAATCCTGAAAGTTGTAAGATTTTCCTGTGACTTAGAGTGATTTATAACATGGTTTAACCTCTCAAAGCCTCCATTTCACATCTGTAGAATATGGATAAAACTATCTCAAAGTGTTATTGTGCAAGTTAAATGAAAAAGATAGTGTATGCACATTGTTTGGCACTAAGCTATTATTATTATCAAAAGTAGTAGCAATTAGTATTATTGTTTAAAGGAGAAAATGATATCCACTGGGAGGCTCCTCTCTGGACCCAAAAGCTTAATATCTGGAATTACTTAGAACTGGAATGCCAGCCTCCCCCTCCTGCCAGCAGCCTGCTGCCAATTCTGATGAGACAGCTTAGAAACCATTGCCCTGATGCCATAGAAAAGATTAGGACAGCTAGCCTTTTCCTTTCTCTTCACTCTTAATTTAAAAAGGTTGGGCAAGTTATACATCCACCCACCTCCAAACCTTTCAAACAAGTTTCAGTTATATTCTTGCCAAGTAATTTTTGGTTATTAACCAAAAATTAATAAGAGAACTTACTTAAAATAAAAAGTTGTTAACATCTTGATACATCCTGGCTTATCCAGTTAAGAGACTTTACAGAATGGTTCATGATTTCTACACCAAATTCTTTCTTGTACATTTTGTTTACACCCCACCCCTTCCTTAGCCTCAACCTCATGAGTGCAAATGGAAATCAGCCCTGGCTCCTGGCCTTCCATGACTACTTGGAGGTGGAAATCGTTAGTCTGGAGTGGGATTGAGGGCCCCTGAGGCAGACTGACACTCAGCTGATGCATATCTAATACTGAGCAGGCTGTGACCAACCACACTGAGGACATGTATTTATGCAAGTGTGCTGTAGGGGGCGGTCTTCCTCATACGTGAGAAAACATGGAAGCAAAGTTCATTTATCCCATCAGTTGGCTGCTTCTCACCATTCACCTGGGCCCTGCAATGCCGAGAAAATAGGATGTATTTTCATCTCCAAGCAGACTGTGCTCCAGTCAATTTAGAGACACAGAGCCACAATATAATTCAATTTGGGGTGATTCCACTGCCTCTGTAACGTCTAAAGCCCTAACGTACTGCTGACTCTTAGGACAAACTGGCACTGATCAAGAGTGAGGCTACTAAGCCATCATTGATTTCAGACTCTCACCCCTGACTTTCTATGGATGTGTTTATAGACAACACTTAATATTTCACAGAACCCAGGTTGCACAGGACCGAAGAAGACCTAAATAGCCATGTAGTCCACGTGCTGCCAAACACCTGGCAAATAGTTACATTGTTGTTAAATAAGCACACCCCATATCCAGGAACTCCTGGACAAAGACTGACCATTCCATCTGGAGCTCCTCCAACTGTTAAAAAGCTCTCTCTTGAATTTGGCCAATGGACATCCTTGCTGAGCCCACCTTTAGTCCAGATGTTACCTTTCTGGATGTTCGTTCACGCATATATAGCTGCAAACGTTTTCTGACAGCTTGATATTGCTAGGCACTGTGCTGGGTCCTGAATCAATGGGTGATAAGGGTAATCCCACTCCCAGCAGAGACACTGACAGCCCCTCCTAGACATGGTCCTGGGTTCTCTCATTCCCCTTGTCTCTCCCCACTGAACTTGCACTAACTGTCCTATGTCACTCTTTAAGTGTAGGTCCACAATTGATATTGCAGTCTGTTTAATGTGTAACAAATAAGTCCTCATTTGTGACCTGTTTCAGAAAATGCAGCCTAAGATTGGGCAGTCATGTCACCTTCCTGTTTAATTTTCTGTTCATATGAGGCAAAATAGCTTAAGATTTAAAAAAAACTTTTGGCATTAGCTAGCCCTGGCACAAGCATTTGTTCCACCTCTTACCTTGGAGAGCTGGGCAAATTGTTCAATCTGTCAAGACTTTTTTTTTAAAGTGTACCATGGGGGCAGTTGGAAGGAGTAATGAGGCAGTGTATATACAGCACCTGACCTAGTCATGGCTCATTAAAAGCTGCTATTCTACATCTCATTGCTGTCATCTCCAAAACGCTGAAGTCCTTTTCACACATGCTGCTGCTCCATCAAACCCCCAGGTGTTTTGGAGAGGACTGGATGGAGGTCCTAACACCTTCAAGATCTAACCCATCACCTTAACCTGTTCTTTGGCATCCTGGATGTGTCACATAACCTATTGTCATCTCAGCCCCATGGCATTTGGAGCTGTGATCAGGATATCTTCTGTATCCTCATCTGAGTAAAGTATGACCAAGTAAGTTCAAGGGCGGCAGCCTGGGGTTTAATCCTGCGACCTCCCTTCTAGATGAGTATCCATTTTTTAATTAGTACTCTTTGGCTGTGCTTATTCAATCAGTCACAACCTTGTAATATCTCCAGACTGTTTTATGAAGTCCCGTCAGGATGAAATTCTGGCTACCTACTATTTCTGTATTATCTTCTTTAGGAAACATGCTGTGTGGCTATAGAACATGAAAAAACCATTTCTTTTTTCCATAAAGTTTCTACATGTAACATGCTTCCTGCAGAAGTTTGTAATTCACATCTTCTAGCGCAAATTATAATCAGGTAACATTATAACTTTCTCCAACAGAATAATAGTTTAACATTTTTTTGTGAGAAAATAATTATGTTTTACTCAGTAAAATGAGTTTAAAATTACAAGTTAGAAAAGTTTATCTAGTTGTTTCTGTATAGCATTAATCTGGGCTACTTTGTTAAAAATTTATTTTATTTTTGAATCAGGGTTTCACTCTGTCACCCAGGCTAGTGGTGTGGTCACAGCTCACTGCAGCCTTGAACTCCTGGGACTGCAGTTGTGCACCACCATGCCCAGCTAATTTTTGTATTTATTGATTTTTTTGTAGAGACTGGGTACTGTTATGTTGCCCAGGCTGGTCCTGAGCTCCCGGGCTCACGCGATCCGCCCGCCTCCGCCCATCAAAGTGTTGGGATTACAGGTGTGAGTCAACAAGATTTCTTTAAATCAAGGTTAAGATAAAGAGAAGGCACAGAATTTGATGTATTTTTGAATAGTCCAAAGTAATTTTTATTCTCTAATTAGTCTCCTCATGACTTTATTTGAATGAAGTAATGAGAGGCTAATTAAACCAGCTTTAAAAAAGTATATTTTCTTCTCTTTCTCCAGGTAGTGGGTCACTTTGCAGCGCTGCAGAACACCTGTGCTTTCCCTGTGCCCCATCACCTTCCCAGCTCCCGAGCTGTAGCCATCTCGGCTGCACCTGCTGTCAGAGGGCAGCTCCTCGGGCTCCTGCTCCTGGGCTGCAGGTGCTACCTCTGTGCAGAGGGCTTAGGAGGAGCAGTGAGCCTTCTAACTGCAGCAGTCCTGACAAAGCAGTTTGTGAACCCCTCCGGGACATAAGGGCATCAAACTAGGAACAAAAATAAAGTCTCGACTGTGATTTGGCGATTTTACCACATACAAGGCCCGAAAGACAATTAAGACAAGAAAAGAAGACAGATCCTTGCCAGCAGGAGTCTGATTGTACAGGAGTCTGATTGTACAGGAGTCTGATTGTACAGGAGTCTGATTGATTGTACAGGAGTCTGAGTATACATCAGGGCAAGCCAAGAGACAGGGAGAAACAGAGAGAAAAGGTTCATGCAATTATGAATATGACCTGGAGGGTGTTTTGGAATTAGATTACAACAGGAACAGAGAATTAATGCCATTTTGAAACAATTTAAGAATTATGTATTTGAAGGAACTCAGTATTATCATGTTATCCAACATTATCCCAGTTGCTCATAAGACTTGCTAATAACCTGGGTTGGGGGTGGAGGGTTGAGGGATCTAACGGAAAACATCTGTTAAAATTGAATATGATAATCATGTCTTGTTTTTATGATCTTGCTCATGAGACAGTCTTGAAAGAGAGAACTGAGTGATTATCCAAGTAAATGTGTATTTCTATGCAGAATATAGGTGTGTCTTGACTTTGCATTCCAAAATAAAAATGACTGATCTTTTCCATTAGCACAGTTTGGGTCAGCCTAACTGCCAGCTTTCATGATTGTATTTATTTATTTTCCCTAAGGAGATACAGGCACTTTGTGGGCCTTCCCAGGCTGCTGCAAAATGATAGATGGTTGGGCTCTGTCTAATCCAAATGACACGGTGTGTCGGGAGCGTTGGTAATCGTATCCTGCCGACTTCAAAGCCCACTGCCAAAACATCCACAGCACAGAGGTTTGGCAACTTCACATAATCATAGCAAAAGGATTACAACGTGAAAAAACAGGCCCTGAAATAGCTATGAAAAGGGCCAATTCAGAAACCGATTCAGCTAAGATGTTTAGGCTAGCGCCTTTGCACGGTCACCTTGTATTTTTCACCTTTGAGTTGCCTTCACCTGGACTAAGGTTGGCAGCATTTGTGAGGCAAAGAAAAGATGCCCAGGGAAACTGGCTCTAGATTATAGAAATAAACATTGTCTTCAAGGGATAGCCAGCGTATCAGGTTCAGGACTCGTGAATCCCAAGCCACAGTGCCCAGGTAACTGATGTAGCAAGATTAAAGCTGTCTACCTAAGTGAGATCTCCTGAAAGAGAAACCGCATGGCAAATCTAGAAGTTGTCCCTTGTTTTGGTAAAGTGAGAAATTGCAGCTATCCATGACACTTTATTTACCAGTAATAATACAGTTTGCATTATGAGCGGTAGCTTGTTCACCATTCAACAAATGTTTTTTAATCACAGCAGGAATTAAGGGTGATTTGTGACCAGGTGCTGAACTAGAATTTCTCAATGACAACCCCAGCTTCCTAGGCCTCTTTCCATTCCAGGCATAAATATGGAGGCTCCGATGTGGAACCTGGGGTCCTTCTGTTCCAAAAGGGGCTAGAAATAAGAGACATGAGGGTGAAAGAAGGACCTGCAGAGGCTGACGCCGTCTGGGTACCAAACATCCTGTTTGCTTGACTCTCCCTTGCACAAGTTCCTGGACAAAGTAAAATTATAACACAAAATCCACAACATCCAGCACGTTTTCATTAAGCAACTTTAGTCACTAAAAAAAGTGCAAATGCAGACTCCTGTATAAATCTGATTTGCCATGCTAGGCCAAGCTTATTTTATTACATACATTCTGCATTCTAAGAACTAATAACTTCATATTGTAAACATTAAGCATACAGAGTTAAAATTCAAGGCCACATTATATCATTGATTGTCTCTTTTGTCGTGTGTCTTTGGCTGGCCGAGATCAACTCGTAGTGTATAAATGCATAAGTTATATAATTATTATATAAAAAGGGGGGGAAAAACATTGACTTGTATACTTCATTCTGACAAACGCACAGCGTTCGCGACTCAAAGGAAAACTGGAGGCCGCCTACCCAAAATGCCTGCGTGATTTCTGATTGTGGCAGCCAGGAAGGCCATCTCTTACCTGACCCTGTGGAGAACAAAGCCCCCACATAATGATGAGGTCCTGAATGTTTCTCTTAAATATCAGACAATTCCAGTTAAAATTTTCATTTGACAAACAAAGAAAGAGATGCACATTTTTGTTTCTGAATTCTACTACTTCCCCTTTCTCCATTACGCTGTGTCCTTTCTCCTAACACTGGGTTTGGTATAACACTGACTGCATGAACCCTCAAGTCTCCGTAACTCATTGTACACAGTCCCCAAATGTCCTGAGTCCAGTCTTCATTGCTTGAGAAGTTTCTTTCCCAGCCCTGGTCTCCTCCTTCTCTGCCTCCTCCTCCTCCTCCTTCACCCCTCTGTCTACGGTCACACGCTCACTCTATACACATTCTCAGTCCCACCTTTTAGTTCACAGTCCCGGTAATACTGTAAAGGAGTTGGAAACTTTGGGTCATCTTCACAGTTTGAGAAAGCTGACAGCTGTCCATCAAACGGAATGTATTTGATTTCAACCAAAACAGCACATGCCGTGCAGTTGCGTATCAATGTCTGTTGATGGGCCACAGTCTCTCTCGTGTCTTTTCTCTTGTTTTTGATATGTTTCTATTTTTAAATACAGGTAGTTTTCCTTAAAATGGCATTATAAACGGTATGTTAGGTCAAAACTGTGTTGTTTCTATTGCTTTAGTTTCATCCCAGTTTGCATTAGCGGGATTCCAAACTCTACTCTAAAGTTTATACATTTCTTAAGACCACTTTCTTTGGCATTTTGTCCTTAAGACTTCATGCTTCTACATACACTGTCTTTTACAAGGTCAGTCCACAGATGATATGTCCATATTTGTGACATTTTTAGCATCCTCCTCATTTCTGTAGTAAGACTTCAGTAACTCCCTCCCAAGAGTCTTTGGATCTCTTCCCCGGCTTCCTTCCCCAGCCCCAGTAAAGCTTTTTTCATTCCTCTTGAGGCACTTTTGATTCATGTTCTCCGATAGAGTTTGTGGCGATGGGCTGGTGAATGCACGCTGATGGGAAAGGCCTCCATCAGGTGTTTAGTAGTAAGTGCCCAGATGAGAAGGCATATGGCTGGTGGGGAGCCTAGTGTTAGGGTATATACCCCCAGTTGGTGAATTCCAGTATGGGTTTGGGGCAGCAAAAAAACTGGAAGATGTCACGGGGAGGGCTGGAGGGTGGGGTGCCACAAAGTTCATCTTCTGCGGGTGGGCGTGATAGGAGCCCATGTACGGGAGGTCTGAGGGGTACTTGTACAGAGATGACTCCGGGGGGTGGGGCTGGAGGGCCTGGGCGATCCCGTGGAAGTCGAACTTGTAGGCGTAGCGCTTCCCGTGGACCTTGGTCATGATGTTCTTGTCATAGTAGTAACGGAGGGCGCGGCTGAGCTTATCGTAGTTCATATTGGGTTTGCTCTTCCGCTCTCCCCAGCGCCGGGCCACCTCGTCGGGATCCGTCATCTTGAACTCCCCGTTGGTGCCTTCCCAGGTGATGCAGCTGGAGTTGGAGCTGTCCGACAGGAGCTCCAGGAGGAACTGCCAAAGCTGGATCTGGCCACTGCCTAATGAGATCAGGAGAGGAAGGAAAATTCCAGTGAGCACAGGTTCCAGGGGAAAGAGGCCCTTTGTGATGAGGGAAGGAGGTGCTATTGGTGTGTCGCCCACATTCCCTTCACCAGGCCTGTCCATCCATCCCTCAGCTGCAGGGGTGAGGACTGCTCTCATTCCATGGCCACCCATTTCTCCAGAGAACTGCCCTTGCCTTAACAGAGCCGCCGCCTCACCCACCCCCAGGTATCCCACAGCTGGTGGACTGAACAGGGTAACGTAGGCCGGCCCCCTTGCCTCAAGGAAAGACCAATTCCACGACACCATTCAGGCTCCAGCGCTCCTGTGGAATTGGGCTGAAACAGCGTCCAGCTGCAAGGAGGCTTGGAGGAGGCCAGAAACTTCCTTAGCGCTGCACCTGCCCTGTGCTTCTTCCCATTCTCTCTCTCCTGAGAACATGCCGTTAATCATTCACCTGCACAAGCATCCTTACCCCAAGCTCTGCATCTAGGGAACCCGAGCCAGGATGATGGTCTAACAGATTCAAGACCTAGATGGAATGCAGGGAATTCATATGGGGCAGAGTTCAGGCTGGTTCCATCCATTTCTGACTTCCTTAAAAGAACAGCCAGATCAACCTGGTGTTTAGAGGATGAAAGAGCTGTATTTTATCCCCCCTATTTTGTGAAGCAGAAAAGTACTGTTATGTGGATGGCAATAATGACTTAATGCCATTTATATTGGCTAGGTCAGGTAAGATAATAAAAGTTAGATTTAGGAAATGAACTTCTAAAAGTTTATGGAAAAAAATTGAGAATGGAAGTAAACATCATTATTTCTAACATAACATTTTGCTGGCGCTCAGAAAGCAATTCTGTCAAAACTTTTCCTAGAACAGAATTAACCCACTCAAAATGAGGAAGTTTAGGAAAAAAAAAAAAAAGCTGGCTCTTTTTCAAACCCGATCACCAGTTCCAGTATTTGGGCAAGGGCATCGTAACGGAAACCAATGCGTTGCCTGTGCCCTGCAATGCCAATTGTGTCAAGCGGCATTTCCAGAAGAAAAAACCCAACAATGAGTGATTGCAAGTCCCCTTGGGAAGCTGAATGAGACTCTTCCTTTGTCAAAGAGATCACATTTAGCTGGGTGGACAAAGTCAGAATTTTCTTGATTTCACTGAGAGCATATAGATATGGCTTTGTTTAATGAAATTCAAAGAAAAATCTAGGCACAGCTAGCTGCTATGTCACAGTACTTGAAGATAATTTATGGCTCCCTAGAAGACAGCAGCATGTAAATATTGACAATAGTATCAGTACCGAGAGAGGCTAAGCTCTGCTGAGCATATTTCATAAGCGTAAGAATGGATGGGAGGTGGGTCCTTCCTCCTGAACTCCAGTTATAGCACTGCCTTAGACTTATTACCAAAAGATTATCTTTTATTATATCGTAAGTAATATCATTCAATGTGATAAAATGATTAAAGTAACTTTAACTGACATCTACTCAGGGAATTAACATAATGTAAAAATCAATTTTAAGATCGTTTTCTTCTAAATCCTTGCTGGCCTCCTATATATATCGCCCAACTCATAAACCCTTCTTTGCATGTTGGCTACATGGAAATGGATATATTTGTGAATTTATCCATACAATAGCACTGTGAGAAAGGTCAGCTTTTTCTGAATCTGTTCTGGAAAGTGCTCATTTTCAGTCTAGCAGCACATTTGAAATGTATTAACAGCTTGTAGCTCATTGCAGTGGAAGCCTTTGCTTTTTCAGAACCACATATACACACTGTTCCCAATCAAGTTTCGTTGCCTGCAACATTTCATTAATATGCGTGTAGAAAACACAAAGAATGGTATGAGAAAACCATATGGTCTTAGTATATATATTGTAACCAAAAAATTACAACTTGAAAAAAATTCCATAGATGACCTGGGAATAGGAAAAGGCATGGATTTTTGATTTAACAGTCTTCACAGATGCTTCAATATAAACACATACGGTTGTTTGAAAATAAATATTCAGCGTCAACTTTCTCCCATAGAGAAAGCAACTCCACAGACCTGCCGAAATCACACTTGGAATCGACTCAAACCTTGGCACTGCCTCTTAGCAATTTTTCCCTCACCCACTTCTTTTATAAATGTGTGTAGGACAGAACCAGTGGACAAAAGTGATCTCACGTCTCTCCTATTTCTGAAGAGTTAGAAAGCAGGGGACCTAAATTCGTGGCAGCAAACTCAATGCCCAAAGGATAGATGAGCTAATTTCTCACTTGACTATTTTACCCATTAGCCATAAAGACACAGGGCTCAGGACTGTAAGCATTTCCAGGGAGGGTCTATAGAAAGAAGAGATCTGTAAGCAAAATTCATCAGCTTTCAAACCTTGAAAGAAACCTGGAAATGCAAAATCAATGAATGTTTAAGTAAATGGTAGAAAACGTAACATTATGTCAAACTCATTAACTGTTAAATTTAATATTTGTAACGAAATTCACTGCATTTTGCAGTGTGTAGAACAAATGTTCTCACCGCAAGAATTCTCAAAAATGAACAATGGTTGTTTAAAAATTGTCAATGGTAAAGGAGTTATTCTCAGTCATAAATTTTTTTTTTTTTTTTTTTTGAGACGGAGTCTCGCTCTGTCGCCCAGGCTGGAGTGCAGTGGCGCGATCTCGGCTCACTGAAAGCTCCGCCTCCCGGGTTCACGCCATTCTCCTGCCTCAGCCTCCCGAGTAGCTGGGACTACAGGCGCCCACAACCGCGCCCGGCTAATTTTTTGTATTTTTAGTAGAGACGGGGTTTCACCGTGGTCTCGATCTCCTGACCTTGTGATCCGCCCGCCTCGGCCTCCCAAAGTGCTGGGATTACAGGCGTGAGCCACCGCGCCCGGCCTCAGTCATAAAATTTAAGAGCAATTTTTAAATTCTTATTTTACTTCCAAAACAATAACATTTAATGTGTGATGAGGTGCATTTTAGAATACAGAGATTTCAAAACAAGAATGCTTAGGGTTAGGAAAGCCTAAAAGTGGCTCGGGTCACTCATGGGCCAAACCAGGGTTTACAAAGAGAAGCTCTTGAAAGACAAGAGCTTTCACTGAGTAGCATCACCCAAGAAAAGTAAACCCTTCAGATCTATTTTTGTTTTACTCTATCTTAATAACATCCTTGCAATGTCAGTAAGGAGCAATTAGTTTTTTCTTAGGGTAATTACCAAAATGAAACAGATTTGGGGGTAAAAAACAGTGGCAAGCAGCATTGCCCACCTACGGAGAACCCTGTGGATGAAAGGGAGTGGCTGTGGCTTTTAAGAAGACAGAAGGCACTCCTTTAATTTTACAGAGGAAAGAAATCTCCTAATACTGTTAAAAGAAAGGGAGAGAAACAGGGTAGCAAAGGCGTACAGACTGAGCAAAAATGGACCAAAAAAAAAAAAAAAAAAGAAAACCGAAACGGTTTACAAACCACAGAGCAAAGCAGAGAGCTGCAGAGTGACTCAGCAGCTGTGCGTCTGGTGGAAACAGCAGCCTGCTGCAAAGCCCCGCAGCTGTCAGCTGATGAACATGGGCAGTAAATACAGTCGTGAGGGGCCCCGCCAGTTCCACGGTGGCAGTGGTTTGAGGCCACTTTCTCTAGAAGCCAGGGGTGGTGCAGAAGATCCCGCGTGCATGGCCTGGACCCTCTGCAAGGCAGCAGGTGTGTCCTGAATGGAAGTCTCTGGCCCGAGGCTCAGTGAGGCTCAGGCATCACTTACTGGAGGGGCAGAAAAGCATGGTGGTAGGGAGCACCAACTTTGGAGTTGCCACTGCCTCAGTTGAATCCTGCCTCTGCCCTTTGTGGGGCCTTTGGCAACTCTCCCAGCTCTCTCTGCCTCAGTATCCTCATCTGTAAAGTGGGCATGATGGTAACAGTACTATCTTGCGAGATCATGGTAAGGATGAACTCAGTACATGAATGGTCTTGTCATCACTTCTTTGGGCTGAAAATCAGAGTTTAAGGAAAGAGAACACTCCTCTCCTATAGCCAGGAAATGCCCAAAGAAAAGAGAAATACTGTTCAATTGGCCTTTTGAACCATGAAGAAACTTGAAAAGGTGCTATTCTTGGGCTGACTGATATCCTCTGAAGGCTTACTGTGTGCCATGCACCATTCTAAACGCTTTACATGTGTTGATTTATTTAATCCCCACAGGAGTCATGTGATTAGCCCACTGGAGAAGTGAGGAAATTGGAGGTTAGAGAGGTAGACTGACGTATTTTTCTCAGCGCCGGCAAGGGTTGAAATCCAGACCCTAGGCTGCCATGCTTAATCACTGCGCAAACTTGCTTTCAGGCCTGGTTTATGCACACCTCTGCAGCCTCCCCAGGTCCTTTCCATGTTGTCGCCTCCCTGGGGGGCTCCCACTGGAAGACTGCACACTCCCACCTCCTAACAAATGCCAAAACATCCCTAACCTGGTCTGTCGTTCTGCAAGAGGCAGGATGCATTTTCATGTGCACCACTGAAGAGGGAGCCTCTGAACATAACCCAACAAAGCTCTTTCATTAGAGGAACCATGTTAGATTCTCAGCTGCTCTGATGGCACGTAAAGGAGCTGTGTTGCTTATAACCGATCCATGATACCAGAATGCAGGGACACACTGTTCTCAGCAGGAGAAGCGATGTCCAAAGTGCACATCAAATGAATATTTGGGATAGAGATGTTGGGATGATGACATCATCTTGTGCATTCATACTATATGATGCAATCTTTCCACTTAAAATGAGGAAAAGGAATTTGTGTTGTATGAAAAGCAAAGACAGCAATTTGTAAGTGATGAAGGATTTATTTATCAGAGAATAGAAAAATAGAATCAAACAGGAAGAAGCATTCTAATTAATACAAAGATAAACGACATTCTGGTTTCAGGGGAACAATTCACATGAGCACAACAGACACAAACCTAAGGATAGATGGAGAGAAAGTCGAATTCATCATAAACTAAATGAAATAAACCTTTATCTTAAAGTCACTTGGCTGCAAATCAAAGGTAGGATGTTGCTATTTTCTCCAGGCCCATTACAAAGAGTCTTAATGGTATGAAGCGCAGTCCTGTTTCCCCAGGCCTGTGATGAGTTTCCCGTCTCCTTGCTTGAGCTCAGGTCCCTCTATCTACAAAGGGCATCCCCAGGCTGCTGGGCCCAGGGCAGGTGCGGTGTTCCCTTGTGAGAATTGGCACTCTGCTTAGGAGCAAGTGACTCTGGCCCTGTTCTACAAACAAGCCAAGCAGTACCTTTGGGCTGTGACAATGTGGTCATGAACATATATATTTCATTTGGCCAATGTGTTAGTGCAAAGGCCAGTTTAGTCTTCTTTGGTGCAGCTTGACTCTTTCCTCCTCTTCCTTCCCGACCTCAGATTCATCGCCTGCACCTAAGCAGTTATTACCCTGAAAGGAAATCCTTGCTTTCTATTCTCACAGTCTGCATTTTGTAAGACCTCCTCTTCCCTTCATACTTAGTCAGCGGCAGAGTAGGGCAAGAAAACAAAAGCAGACTTTGTAGACAGAGTTAGGTTACAAATCTGACCTCCCTTATCATTGGCTGTGTGACACAGGAAAAGTTACTTAACTTCTCTGGACTTCTAATTCCTCTCCTGTAGGATGGAGATAGTAACCTCCCAGGGCTGCCATGAGGCACAGAAGGGACCACAGACATTCTATCGGGGGCATTCTGCGGGGTGGGAGCTATTTGATTGTTATTTCACATGATTGTATTAACATTCCCAGAGTGTTTCAGCTTCCGTCATTTTCTTTTTTCTAATCTATCCTAACATTGCTGCCAGATCAGTCTTCCTGAAGCATGACTGATAATAATCATCTCAAAACATAGTGATTATTTGTATTTGAATGGTTATATGGCAGAGTTGCAAATGAAAAGCTGAGTAGAAGGCTGAGAAGAGACCACAGCCTCAGGAGCCTGGGCTACTAGATGAAAGCCAGCATGAGCAAAAAGGGCCGGTGGCTCTGTGTTTGGGACAATGTTGTAACTCCCTGTGTCCATCTCTCCAGCGACTGAAAGCTCCCTGAGCTAAAGGACTATATCTCGTTATCCTTGCCTTTCATGTATGCAACAAATAATTATTGAGCACCTAGTCTAGGCCCCAGGCTAACTAGTTTTCTTTAGATTTTCAGCTGTAAAAAAATTTCATTGAATTCCTTAACATTAACCAAAATTTAACATCAAAAATACAGATGCTCAAAAGTGATAACGTTTCATGTTTTCAATGTGTAGATTCTCTTGCAGGGATGTATACTGATTAAATCTGAATTATTCCATTTCCAACCTTATTTTGGCCTCAACATTTAGGAAATATAATTCCATCTTTGCTTGCAATATACCTGTAACATCTTGGCATTTGAATTTGCAGTTGGGAATATGCAGCATAGGCTACGAATTTCTGAAGTTGGTGCCAGCACAGCTGGTTCTGATCTGAATACAAACAAATAAAACTATGTAGTTGGCACTGAAACACTAGGACAGGTGACAAACCTTGGCAATGCACTGGTTACAAATGGGCTAATTAGGAATCTGCTCTTTCTTGTAGCATTGAAGTTCAGAAACAGACCATCGAAGATGAGCCTGAATTTGAAGTCTTGTGGTTGTATTAAGGCTCTCTTTTAAAAAATACTAGTTATTTTATCTGCTTGTATAATGGGTTGAATTGTGTTCCCTCAATTCCCTATGTTGAAATCTTAACCCGCAGTATCTGAGAATGTAACCTTTTTATGGAGATAAGATCCTAAATAAGGTAATCAAGTTACAGTAAGGTTACAGGGTGGGTATTCCAATCTGACCGACATCCTTATGCAAAAGAGATATTTGGACACAGCGACTGACACACACAGAGAGATGATGATGAGAAGAGAGAGACACGAGGAGATGATGGCTATCTGTAAGACAGGGAGAGTCCCCAGGACAGATCCCTCCCTCACAGCCCTCAGAAGGAATGAAACCTACTATTGGGACACTCTGATTTCAGACTTCCAGCCTCCAGAACTGTGAGACAATAAATTGTTGTTGTTTAAGCCACCTAATCCATGGTGCTTTGTTACAGCAGCCCTAAAAAACTATTACAGCTTGGATTAGGTTATAATGTTCTTTGCTGAAGCTGAAATCCTAATTTATAACCCGACCCATTTTTCCATTAAGGCAAATAATTCAGTGAGACCTAAAACTAAAATTTGTTCAGTCGAAGGAATTTCTCACCAATACCAATTTACTTTTCAAAATAGCCACTGCCAAAAAGGTAACTTTGTAAGAAGAAAATCATCAGCAGTTTCTCACCTGGATTTGCAAGGCGGCTACTTGTTGGTCCAAGAATCTGATAAGGATCTACAACAAAAAGAAACAAAGTCAAATCCTAGACATAGTTGTGACATAGTATGATGTGACTTCAGACGTAATGCCTGACTCAATTGTGTTTTCAGATTTCAGAGCTGAAAATGTCCCCCAACTCCAAATCAACTGCCTCCACCTCTTCTATGAGAGAAGATGTCACACAGCATCTCAGATGTCTTGCTAGGGGACTCCTAGTTGGTGGCAGGGCTTGGATTCCATCCCAGGATCCCGACACGTAGCTCAGGGCTCATACCAACCAATGACATAAAGAGGGCAAACATGTGCCAAGCCCCATCAATCCAGGGCTGTGCAGGCTGTGTTGTTCGGGCATGGAAAGTAAAATTAAAAAAAAATAATGGATCACAAAGCAGCAGCCTGTGTGCAAGTAGAATGTTTTTTTCTATATTTATTGCATAGTTGGGGATGTGTTTTAGCACCATCTCAAGTCACCTCGCGTGAGTAGGCTGGTGACTTGGGCCCTATCTTATGTATGGAGCAGTCAAAAAGAGGCAAAAAATCATGTTAACTTCCATTAAAAAGTGATACATTTTAGAAACGTGTTGCTGAGCCTGAATCTTCTCTAATGCTTATTCAGATGGCCCCTGAAACATACCTAACTGAGGACGCTGGTCTTCAGTTTTGGGCACTGTGGAAGGAGATGGTTGAGCAGCTGAAAATCCAGAAATACAAAAGGCAATTAGCTATAACAGATTTGGTCATGAGTCTTTGATGTTGTTGTAAAATCATTCTATCAGTTAATTTAGTTATTAACATAATAGTCTAAATCAGAAGCATCTTATGGTAAGGAAAAATTTTCCTTTCTAATGAAACCAAATGTAAAAACATTGTAACAAAAAAAGAGGACATTTCCAATTATTTAAAAAATGGATACCTCCCAGTTTTTCCAAAAGTTAAAACAAAAGAGAATTTGGGATGGCTTACCAAATAGATTACAATAAATCATAGTCTAAGATAAACACATAAAGGGAAACCATCAGTCAAATAAAGTAAAGCCAGGGATACTTTTAAGCATGGCCAAGATTCAGGAAATCACCAATTATTTAATGTGTACTCAAACATCCCATGAAACATGCATTTCTGAAGGTTGAAATACACTACATCATTGCTTTATTTTTGTTATGAAATTTGTGATGACCCAAATAGAGAAAGAATCACTGCAGTTAAAGATCAATTGTACTCTGTTGTCAATGGAACAAACCCACCACGTGTTGCAAAATCACAGATTAGCCACAGAAATTACTATATACTCCATCAACAGTCATCAACTGCCTGTGACATGAAACTCAGGGCCATGGGAGCCAACACTGTACCTTTCGACTGGGGCGTGGGGTGGCCGTGACCGGTCCAGGCTGATCTCCTGGGAGGCTCATATGGTAAATCTGTAAAGACAAATAAATTGACTAAAAGATCAATCGTGTAATTTTTATAAGAGATGTTTTGGTTTCTTATTTGATTTTGCATTTATTAGAATAAATTGTGTGCTAAAAAAATCTGGTAATCCAAAGAATATCCCACTAGATTTGAGTTTAATTTCCAAATCAAAATTTCATATATTATAGTGGTCTAAAATTCTCACCCGTTTATCTGAAAACTCTCATTGACAGATTCTCCCAGAGCTTGGTGACTCTTCTAATTTCCTACAATCATAAGTCAAGACCCTAATAAAAGTTTCTTACAATTTAGTTGACCCTGCTTCCACTGGGACTGATCTACATCTGTCTCTTTATTATCTTCATGACTCATTCAAAATACAGTCTACAATTTGGATGAACCAGCCCATTTTTGTTTGAGGTCTGCCCCTAAAACAATCAAATGACATTCAGCTTCTTTTTCTTCTTGCATCTCCTAGGAAATGCCTTATCTTTTTATTTGCCAGTTGCCTCTCTTAGCCAACTCTCATTTTCCCTTTATAACCTCATCAATTTATATTAAATCAGTCTTATCTGATCTAGTGATTTTTGTAGGCAAATGTCTCCCATTTCTAATGTTCTAAATAAATTTAGAATTTCTCTAAAATGAACTGCATGAAATGAATTACAGGACTGAAATAGTATTGCTCCCACAGCACATTGATGATGACCTTCTGAGCTTAAGTACATGCCAAACATTTCTTTGTATTTATAAAGTAGTATTACTTGTCCCATAAACCTTCATTTACTTTTCATATGCAAATTTAGTAACTATACTTCTGCATCCTCAGTGTGAGTCCTATTAATGATTATCAAAGCTCTATGTCATTTCAGGTTTGTTTCACAAATAAATTCCAGAAATCTTATTATACATACTTTTGCTAAGAGAGCATATCTCAGGCTATTTCTACATGCAATCTTATTACATAACTGTTTCAAAATTATGTCTTCTTGGATTGCTGGGTCTCAGTTCAATGTCATGTGTCATTCTGGGTCAAGTGAAGGCCATGGCCAAATATCTCGGCAGGTTCTTTGCTGCCAGACACCAGGAGATGGGTACAAAATTTCACTTGGAGGATAGGACAACGCAATTGTTTTTAAGCTTCTCTTTAAACAAATATTTTAATTTTGTTTAAAACCAGCAATTTGATGGGTCAGTCTTCAAAGAGCTTGACTGTGTTACAGAAGATGTGTCTCTTCCTATTTTCATATCCCAATGAGAATAGAAATGATAGGCAGCGTGAAATTCAACACAGAATCTCCTTAATGCATTTGGTCTGTTTGGCTGCAAGCATCTTTGCTACTAGTGTGGTCTATGAAATCCTACCCTTCAGAGCTTTGGAGAATTAGATAATTTTTCTTTTTAAACTGCTATTACTCACTCCTCTCTCTCAGCTGGCATTTTTGCATTTTTGGACCTAAATCTTTCCCCACCCAGCTCCTCAGATTTTCACATTTCTGGTGTTGGGGTTACACATAGGAATTAAATCTGCAGCCCCTAACAATTTACAACTGAATTTCAACTTAAGTCTCTGAGAACACTCGGCACATGGGTTCTCAGTCAGTTGCATTTTGACAAAAAAAAAAAAAAAAAAAAAAAAAAAAAAAAAAAAAAAAAAAAGGATAGCCAGAGTTTCAATTTGCGAATTGTCTCAGAAATAAAAATCTACTTGTGAGGCAGTCCTAGACACATCTAGCCTAATTTAGGAGCAGAAAGGCACATTAACTAAGGCCTTCTATTTACCAAATGAAAAAAAGCAAGATAATACAGAAATATGTTCTAGATCTCTGTTTCTCAAAGGGTGGTCTGTGGACCAGCAACATCAATAATACCTGGGAACTTGTTAGAAATGCAGGATCTTACCCCAGACCTACTGCATCACAATCAGCATTTTTTTTTTTTTTTTTTTGAGACGGAGTCTCATTCTGTCACCCAGGCCAGAGTGCAGTGGCGCAATCTCAGCTCACTGCAGCCTCTGCCTCCCGGGCTCACGCCATTCTCCTGCCTCAGCCTCTTGAGTAGCTGGGACTACAGGCACCCGCCACCATGCCGGGCTAATTTCTTTTTGTATTTTTAGTAGAGACAGGGTCTCACCATGTTAGCCAGGATGGTCTCGATCTCCCGACCTCGTGATCCACCCGCCTCGGCCTCCTAAAGTGCTGGGATTAGAGGCGTGAGCCACTGCACCTAGCCTCAGAATCAGCATTTCGGGGTGACTCTGGTGCACACTGAAGTCTGAGAAAGCCTGCTCTAGACCACTGCTCTTTTCAGGAACTCTGTTTTCCTGCAGATGGTTTCAGTAATGCTATCTAGAGTGTGCAAAGACAAACTAAAAAATGGTTGAAAGAGTTCTAGATGGATTGCTTTTATCCATGGAATAAGTATGCTAATGGAACTGATAGAAGACATCAGTAGGTTAGTCAGATACTACCTTAAACAGAAAATTATTGCTCATGAAATGTGACTGGGAAAAAAAATAAATGCCTAACTACTACTCCCAAAATATTTTGAAACTCTTTATTCACAAAATCCTTCTTAGGGTGTATAACCATATCCCATTCTCCCTTGAAAATAAGTCAAAACTTAACACCAAACAGAGTTTACTTTTCAGCCAAGTATTTGAGACACTTATATGAACAATGATTAACATGTTCATAAACATATTGCCATGGAAGATATGCGGGCTTTTGTTTTCTCCCATGACATTCTGGTTCAATGCTTCCTTATCAGCTACCGATTATATGCTGTGGGCCCTGAGCACCCTGTGGGATACGACATTGGGAAACATTCAACTCAGGCTCCCTGAGATGAGGGACAGCCAGGGGTGACTGCTGTGGCAGCTACACCGTCTCAAAGCCTTAGTAGTTCTGCTCTTGACTGCTTGAAAAATCACTCCTCCATGTATCTCTGCTAAGTGTCCTTTATTGATAATAGAGCATTGGACTTCCAATAAGAATACATTTTACATTTAATTTTTGCTGATCATTTCAACACCCTCTCCATTTCTCTTTAACTTTGATCTTCAAGGTCATGAACTCATACGCTTGGCAGAAGTGCCCATGTAAGGGAAGGTTGCTTTCTGGCACTGGTTCTGCTGTTTTATCTGTAAGAGACTGTGTTTGGAAACTGAGCTTTATAAAAGTCATTGCATAGGCAGCTTGGGTGAACATAGATGTACATTACATTACAACAGTATAAAAAACGGCATGAAGCTACAAATAGGGAGTTCGGCTAGTGCTGACCCCTATACATGAGCAACTGTTTTGATTTCCTGGAAGCTGGGATCAGCTTCTCATTCTGAATGAGACTCCTCCTCCACCACACCCTTTTGAAGACATCAATCAATTAATACAACATTCTGGCTACCCTTTCCTGGAGGGCTAAGTTCAGCCAAGTTTTACATTCTCCCTTCATCAAACTCACTGAGGAGGAACCTCTAGCTCTTGCCGCCCCCTGCCTACCCGCTTTATTTTTTAAAGGGCAAGAATGTGGATCATGGAAGAGCTCATCCTCATTCTGCAGGATCCACACCATATCTGCAAAGCAACTCTGGAGGCTCCCTGGCTGGGCTGGAAAAAGATGAGACTTGTCTGCTCTTGAAATTAGATGCTAATGGGGAACACAAATTAGGAAGACCAAGAGCTGCTGCTGAGAACCAATCTATAAACGTCTGTGAAATGAAAAAAAAAAAAAAAAAAAAAAAAGTTTGAGTCAACCTTAACATAATTAAGTCGCCTTCTATTTTCCTCCAGATCTTCTTAAAATTCTATATCAAAGGCATGGAGATTTGGAAACATTTTGCATTCCCTTCTTGCCTAGGTTTGCAGATCCCTGTGGTTATATAAGAACTAAGGGGAAGCAAAGAATGCAGTGTTAGCCATTTGCTAAGATATAGGCTTTACATAACACCTAACTGAGAGGTGCTATGCAGTAGTTGCATTGTCTCACTATGCCTAGCTGTGCCGAAAAGCACCAGGCTGTGAGCTCCAATGCAGGAATGATTTAAGATTCCAAGAAAGCCCTGAAGAGCAGCAGCTTCAAAGTGGAAGCGAAGGCTGCATTTGCAGGCTTAACTCTCTAATCTCTTTTGATAACACCCTAGAGGCATATCATAATATATGGGTTGTCATGGGGATGGAAGAGGAAAGGATGGGGTTGCAGAACATCATCCTTGGGGTAGAACTGAGCTTTTGCATGACCTGCTCCTGAGAGGACAGGCAGGGTGGCGCACTGTGTAGTTAACAGGGGCTTGCAAGATTCTGTGGATCTGTTTTTGCCACTTTTTTCCCCTGAGACCTCAAAGGGCTATGGCTCCAAAAGAAGTGGATTCAGCAAAATAGAAGGGTGTTTGCAGAGGAGGTACAGAAAGCGATTCTGGTCACAGTAACTGCAACAATGTAAGAAACACGTGAAACATCATAAAATAATAACCATAATAAACAACAGAGTGTAACATGATATGCCTATGGGTTGACACTTATGAGAGTAGAGAAGACTGTCTCAATGCTAATTCAACAACGGGGTCGTGAAAGACAGTAAATCTTGAATCAGGAAAATGTGGGAAAACACTAGGTACGGGCATGCAAGGAAAAGGGATGAGGTTTGGACAAATGGCGGGTGGTGGTGGTGGCAGGGCATGTCCACATGTGGTCCCCTGTGAGGTCAGTGAACAGCCTTGGCCAATTGTGCAGGGAGACTGACCTGACACAGCAGCGGTGAGACTGACCTGATAGGGAAGCAGTCAGGGGGCTTTGGAATAAATGATTCATTTGGGAAGGTGGGCCATGAATAGAATAAAAGGTAGATTTGGGGCCGGGCATGGTGGCTCACGTCTGTAATCCCAGCACTTTGGGAGGCAGAGGCGGTTGGATCACGAGGTCAAGAGATCAAGACCATCCTGGCCAACACGGTGAAACCCCGTCTCTACTAAAAATACAAAAATTAGCTGGGTCTAGTGGCATGTGCCTGTAGCCTCAGCTACTTGGGAGGATGAGGCAGAAGAATTGCTTGGACCCAGGAGGCAGAGGCTGCAGTGAGCCGAGATTTTGCCACTGCACTACAGCCTGGTGACAGAGTGAGACTCCGTCAAAAAAAAAAAAAAAAAAAAAGAAAAAGAAAAGAAAAAAAGAAGAAGGGAAGGGAAGGGAAGGGAGATTGGGGCAGTAACCCAGGGATGGGCGACTCACAGCGGGAAGGGAAGGAGGGAAGGGTGGTGAGGCAGAGCTGGGAAGGAGGATGCAGCAGGACAACACACATGTGGAGAGGGAGTCTCTGCAGAAAGGGTGTGGAATGCCGTCTAATTTAACCAGTAAACCCTGAACGCCACTGTCTCCTCTATCAGGGACTCTATAATGAAACAGCCACCGTGTAGAGAAGAGACAGACTCTGGTCTAAGTAGAGTTGCCACCTAGGAGCCTGGCTTGCTTCATGGTCAGCACAATAACGCTGACCAGCGTTCGGTTCCCTCAGATGTGGGATTAGACAAAGGGTGTGGAAATGAAGATCATGGCACAGCAAACCAAGAGTGGAGGAGACAGGGATTTGGGGTCTGTATCCCTAATGACCTTGAAAGAAACAGTCAACAATCACCTTTCTGAAAGTAGTCAGGTACCCACTGACCACAGGGATACCGTCAGATTCCCAGTGACCTCCCTCTGGGACTCATGCAGCTCTGAAAGTTAGTGAGGCAAAAGCTCTTCCCCCTCAGCCATCACAACGTTCATTCTCCAGTTGCAGGTTCACAGCTTTTATCTCCACAGGACCAGTCCTTTAAGGTTGATCGCTTAGCAATGGATGACCCAAGGTGTATAACTAGTTCTTATATCCAAGGTCAAGCCCCTGAATAGAGCCTACAGTAAACAGTCCTCTGGCTTGTTCAGTCTGCTTTAAATTCTTTACAGGTCAGATACCAATATTTGTATTGGTTCTCATAATCACAGTAGGCAGTGGTCAAAACAGGTTATTTCAGGTACAAACTGAGTTTCGAAAACATACTTGACTAGTAGTGGAGCTGTGGAAGTGTGCTGTCTCCCAGATCACGCTCAAATCATGGGCCCATGGAAGAGCACCATCAGAGCGGCATGGGAGGTGTCTAAGTTTGCCACCCTTGCCTTCCCTGGGCTGGGCAGAGAGGGAGTCCCAACCAACATCCTCACAGCCACCCTCTTCTCCATCCACCTGGATGGGTCATACCTTCCAAATCCACCATGTCCTAAAATGTGAAAACAAAACAGCTCCAGGACCCACTGTCTTAACCAGGTAGCATCAGTCAGCTGGCTTGTCTGATGGACAGGTTGTGCTCATGGATTTGGCCAGTGTTGTGATCTTTTAACACAGTTTGTTACACTAGCTCACAACCCCTGGCTTTACAACTCAGTCAGAGGCACCTATGAGGTGTCTTAACATAAACAAACAAAAACAAAATTAAAAAGTAAAAAAAATTTTAAAACCCCAGCCAAATGTTTTGGAAATAGTTTTTATTTTTTTAGGTATATATGGAAATATTTTTTAAATGCTCACAGAATTACAAAATCTGTAGAGCTTGAGTCAAACATGAATTTCTATTTTCCACTTGCAATACACGGGGTGGATTTTAGGACCAGTCTGGTAGACTCTAGGCACTGGGGCCTGCCTATGTTTCAATGGCCTGTGAAATCTGTTACATGACAGAGGTGACTTACTACCTCTTAGTACCTCTTAGCTAAGCCTTTCTATCATGCTTCCCAGGAGCGAGACAGCAAACTTTTTCTCTGACATTAGAGAAGAGAAAATTGCCAGCCTGAAGTCACTAGGCAGTAACCAGGGCAGTGTCAGGATTTGAACAGCCTGAGAAGCTTCCTCATCCATTCTCTTTAGCTCCCTGGGCCCCCAGTCTTTCTCATTAGAAAGAAAGAGTAGTTGCCAAGCCTAGATCTTGAACCAGTTCAGACTGAGACTTGTGTATTTCGGTTATGTGATAGAGGTGAAAGAGGAATTGCCTGAGTTTCATATGAATTCTGGAAGCATGTAGGAAGACAGAGAAACCATCCCACCACCCCGAACACGATGTCATCAACCGTGAGGCTGGTACAATGATATCTAGCGTATGGGGCTGCTCTAAGTCCCAGGGAGGGGGCAAATGCTTAGGGCAAGCTATACCCTTCTGTGAAATGCCCTCTCCCCATGCTCATTATTCACCTGGTAAACATCTAATTCCCCTTTGCCATGTGGCCATTCCTCTGGAAAGCATCTTTACGCCTTTCTTGGGGCGTTGAGTTCCTCCCCGATCCTGCTCCTACAGCCTGTATTGCTAGAAGTGGTACCTCTACCGTAGAACCTATCACATTAGGGGAAACATTTATGTGTATGTATCTGTCTCTCTGGCTCTAGGTCACTCTACGGAAACATCTAGAACTGGAGGCAAAACATTTCAGCTTGTTCACCGTCATACCACCCATGGCTGGCCCAGAGGAGGCACTCAGCAAATGAACAAGCCAAGCTGAATGAAGAAGTGAACGTTCTGAAGACAGGAAGCTTACTGAAGCCTGGTTCGTCTTTACATTCCCAGAGTCTAACATCACACTTGGCACTAATGGGCACTTGATAGATGTTTATTTTTGCATGAATGGCATGTAAATTAATTACCTAATCAAATCATCTGGAAGACAGGCAGTAAGATTCGGATGTAAATACTACTGATGATTGCATGCTTCTGCTCTGCAAGACTGGCTTCTTGTGACATACTGAGAATCGGTCACTGTGAATCTGGGGAGTGTCCTTGTTTTGTGCTCTTCCCCCGAGGAGGGATGGATCCTTCCGTTAGTTCAAAAGTGGGCCTATTTCTAACTGCCAGGCATCCAGGATGCCTTCTTTGCCCATCTGTCTTTCTGAAGAGCTAGTTAAAGGGCTAATCTGCTCTTAATTCCTTTAGTGTGGTCTTCGAATGAAATGGTTTGAGTGGGTTTAGTCTCCAGATAAACAGGGGCAGAATAAGACTGTCTGGGACTGGCTTCAGCTCCGGGATCAGCTCTCTTTGTATCGCGTGACTTGGGGCATGGATCTCAGCGGGACATCTGGGATGTCTCTCAATGACGAGATCACACGGGGTGTTTTCGTACCTGGCCTAGTTGTAATTCTTTGCGTAGCTTCAGGATATACTGAAGTATTTGGGAAAATAAAAGCTGCACCCCCTGCAGACAAAAGGAAAGACAAACATGTGAAGGTCTTTTGTTGTGGTTGTCGATCTCAACATCAGTGCCAAATCTACTTTTCCCTGTGATAACAAAGGGAAGAGACCTCCTCAAACCTGCCTTAACAGAGCTCCGGAGAAATGGACAGGTGCACGTGTCAGATTCTCAAGGAGCCTTGGTGCACTCCTGTGCCCCATTTGCTATAAAGTGTTGTGTGTTTTGATTTTATAGCTTCTTGATGAAGCCCTATCTGTGTCCTCCTCAATCCCACTTCCCACTGGGCAATCTCATTTTATTAAAAAACTATATGGTGCATGTTTTATTTTTCAATAAAAACCCATAATATATTTGTATATATTGTATAAAAACCCATAATAAATTTTACATAGCTCTTGGAAAGTAGGACCAAGCAATTATAAGTATTTAGCCAAAGAGTATACGGATTTTATTAATGATTAATCCACATCTCTAGTCAAATGCGTTTTCCCTTTCTCTCTTTTGACCAAAACTCATGTGGTTAGCTGAGAAAATTCCCTTTTCAGAGTTCAGTCCATTTGGAATTTGTTGTCCTGTTCATTGGTTGCTTCTGTGTTTAACAATAGCAAAATTAATAAATTTGGAGCTTTTTTTGAAACTTTCACTCTATGGTTAAAGAATTCCTAAATAAACGTGAAAATATCAGAAAATGCGCATAGCTCAAAGGTGTTTCCTAAGAAGGGGAAGTAACTTCCTCTAAGTTACCTGCTATTTCTGGCCACAAGGTCATGAATAGGCTGATGTGTGCAACCAAAATTATTGAAAAAGTGTAGTTCCAACTCGAAGCCGGCTTTTTAAAACTTCAGATTAAAAAAAAAAATGTTTTGAATAAGAAATTGCTCATTTACCATGATAAACGAGCAATTTCACTGTAATACTCAAACTGGGACTCACTCACATTTGATATTTTAAAATAAAATGGCAAATATTGGGAAAATGGCTGTATTTCTATGTGAGGGCTGACCCTGAGTTAACTGGCTGACTTGCAAGGCTTCCTGGCACTTCCTGTCTCCATCACTAGCCCGGGTGATTGTAGAGGGTCCCTGCAGCTAACAGAGTGGGGTGAGCAGCCAGTGGCCATGCTTCTGGAACTGTCTCCATCAGAAAGGAGCAGATGGATGTGAACCAGGAACACATTTATCCACAGAAAACCCAGCCTCTGCTGTGATTGGGAGGCGAGGGAGGAAGGTTAGCCAGGATGAGGCATGGTGTTAAACCCTACTTAGGCTCAGGCAAAATAAATACATAAATAAGTCAAATGTACAGTCAATGGTTAGAGATAGAAAACAGGCATTTGGTTAGTGACTAATTTCATATTCTCCAAAATCATAGCAGAGGTTCCCTCTGAACAAAACTCTCACAATGTTACAGAAATTCCCTCCTGCCTTTTGCAAACACACAGTCTGTAGGAAAACAAATGAAATAGCCTAAAAGTTTATTGGAAAGGAAAAAGAAAATTCCAACTTATCCTAGCAAATATTTCTTTAAGAATAAAAATGGAAAAAATTAAAGGAGGCTGCTAAGGGCCCTTTTATATCGAACATGCTTTTAGTGTCTACAGAGTCAGCACAGCGAATATATTGGTACTAACAGAAGAAGATTGTAATCTGGCAAATGTGAGCTAAAGTTATGGCTAGAGGCAAATTCTGCACATCTCCTGGTAAAAAAAAAGGAACCCTTTGATAATCAAACTGGGGTGCGTGGGAAGCGCTCAGAAAACCAAAGGGCGTCACCTTCCTTTAGGCTGTGGTACCTCCTAAGTATTGGAAAGCATCCTGAATCATCTACCTGTATTCTGTCTTCCTGACACGCGCTGACCGGTTTCCCATGGAAGCATGCAACCTGTACGTAAGACCCTATGCTCTTGCTGGGAGGCAGGGGCGGGGCCAGCATTACCTGTGTTTCTAGCATGCATTAACCGTGGAGAGTTTTGTAAGGCTTTATCAACATCATCTGAAGTCAAATGTGGAAGAGGAGCTACAAAACAAAACAAAAAGTGACATCAAAATGAAAAAAAAAAAAAAGAGAGAATTACCTTTCTTACAAAAAAAAAAAAAAGAAAAGAAAAGAAAAAAGAAAAAGAAAGAAAGAAAGAAAACCATTCCCCCACTCCCACCCTAACATCATGGGCAGCTTATAACTATTTCCATCAATCTGCTACTTGTTAGCATGTTAAAACCTACATGGGGGCCCGTCTTTAATTCAGGGAAGAAGTGGTTGGGATGCCAGGCAAAGCAATGGAGGAGAATTTATTCCACCTCACTGTCACACTACTTCCTTCTCATCATGCTAGACGCTGTAGAAATTAAAGCATGCAGCAAACATTCTGGATTCATGCCAACATGCCATCCCTTTCTGTCAGGTTAAGCCCAATCACATGATACAAAGTGAAAACTTCCCTTGTTCTGTGTTCAAGTTAGAATATAAAGTGGGGCTTCGTGTAGCTTTAGGGAGAATAATCCCCCTAATTCCTACTGAAGACGAGCCTTTCCTTAATGATTCTATTTCAATTTGGGGTATCATGGAGACTAACTAATATGTGACCAGTTAATGCTTCCTTTCCCTTTCACATTCCATCTTCTTGGTCGCAGGACCCTGGAGGAGGCAGCTGAGTGTGGAAGTGAATTTTGGCTTCTCCTGAGAGAGCTGACTACTTTTCACCAGGCAATGTGGCCAGGGTGTTGTTCCCCTAAGTCATCGCGTACCAAGCGTGTGGTTCCCTCAGATCCCCAACGGGAACTGGACGAGGGCAGGAGGATGCTGTCGACACACCTGTTTGAACCCTCTGAAGCTCAGGTCATAAGAACCATAGCCACAGCCATCTATCCTTGGAGGAAGGGGGCAGCTTACTCTCTCTGAGGTAGTGGAGATGTGAGAGAAGAATGTCGGCGTTGTAGCTGGGGGTGAGCCTCTGGAAGTCGTCCTTGGTCATCTTGCACAGTTCCTTCCCGTCAATGTTCTGGAATAACAAGATGTTGACGTCTGGAAGGCCATATTCTTTCACCGCCCACTCCAGCCACTGCCGCACATGGTCTGTACTCCATAGCGTAGGATCTGAAAGGGGTGGGAACAAATTCAGTCAATTGCTGAAGCCAGGTACCTGTGTCTGGGGGCAGATCCCCATCTACATGGGATTTCTGACCAGCTGCCTTCCACAAGCACAGCCTCCAACCAGCCTCCCTGGCTACCCAGGAGAACATCTTGGGGGAGAGACAAAAGCTGCCTCACATCCATAGATCATTGTTTTTAAAGTGAATTGTTCTGGAATCTTGGGATTATTCACATCACATGCCCTCTTTTTTGCTCAGACAATCTAAAGTTTCCTGTAGGCATGAGATTTTAAAAATTCTTTTTTTCTCATTTATGTCCAATGTTATTTATTCATTTGAAAATGAGTAAGAATAAGAGGAAACTTCCTCTCTTTAGAAAACTACTGTTATATTTACATGGAAATAAGAGGAAGCAACACATATCAGGAAGGTGCTAATTACAGATCATAACAACAACAACAAAAAATAACAGTATTTATGCAAAATACTGAAAAACACTGACCACAGAATCGGAAATGAAATATAGATACACCAAGACTTTAGCCCCTCCTATGAGCCAGCATTCGTCTCAGAGAGCTGTCTGTTCCAGACTTTTCCTGCAGGCTGTTTGGTTTTGCAATTAACCAGCATCTGCAGGAGTGGGGTTGGTGAGTGGTTTTTGCATTCCACAGCTGGCCATGGCAAGCACAAATACCCCACAGGATGCAGGCCACGTCGTCACGCTCCACTGCCACCTATGGGACAGGGAGGGCAGGGCCCCGGGGAGAAGGAGCAGGTGATCTCCAACAGAAATGCCAGCCAGGATGTCCCGTGGTAAATACCCTCAGTGGTAGGATCTTCAGAGTGTGGTAAACGGGGCGGCTTCTCCCTTGGGCCCCAAGCCTTGAAAGACACCTGCACAGAGAGCTGGAGCCCTGAGTTCTAATCCCACCATTTCTCCACTCTCTGGACCTTGCTGTGGGCAGCTATTTTTCCTTTCTGTGTCTGTCCCACCTGAAAACGAAGGGCACTGATCTCAGTTCCCTGGACAAGTCCTTGGGGGTCAGGCATGCCAGGATGTTCCAATCTTCTTGAATGAAAGTCAGGTGTGGGAGTCACATTTGAGCTAATACTTTCAGATCCTTGTTTGTCTGGTCCCACTAATATTTTAGGCTACTCAAGAATGGAGCATGTAGTATGCTGCTGAAATACATTTTTAGGTTTACAGAGGTAAGCCATAGTAATAGTGAGAAACAGCCAGCCAGTCATACACCCAGAGTTCTCTTCCTCTCCCTCCTTTCCTCTTCCTTCCCTCCCTTCTCCCTCCCTTTCTTTCCTTCAGCTACAAAGATGAAATAAATTATTGCAGGTCCAGTAGAATCTACCCTTCCCATTCCATTCTCCTGCTGCAAACACCTATCCTGAAGTTAGTAGCTAGTGGTTAGAAGTAACCACTATCCTGAAGTTAGCACATGTATCACTCCTATACATATTTTAATATTTTTACCATTTAAACTACACATATTGTTTTGTGTTTTTAAAGTTAACATAAACGATATCTGATTTGCTATTGGCACTCAATGTTATAATTTCAAGATGTAGCCAAGTTAATACACAAAGATATACTTGATCATGAAGCAGCTCTTAGGCCTCCCCTATGTGAATAGTCCCAATTTATTTAGTGAATGTCCCCTGTCCATCTCCCTGCATACGTGTGAATAAGTCTGCATTGGCCCATGGCCTGGGGTCCTTGTTAGAATCACCTGGGGAGACTGAAAAACTAGTGACGCCTGGTCTCCCCAGGGAGACTGTGTTTCCATTAGGCTGGAGGGCAGTTAGGTGTCACAGTTGATAAGAGCTCCCCCAGGTGACTCCAGTGAGCAGCCAAGGTTCAGATCATCTTCCCTGAACCTCACTACTCCAAGTGTGGTCCTCCAACTGGGCAGCATTAGCATCACCTGGGAGGTAATTAGAAATGCTAACGCTCAGGCCCCGCCCAGACCTGCTGAATCAGAATCTATGTTTTCACATGAAACTTGGGGACACGCTGGCCTCGGCTGAGTACCTAGATACGGGATTCTGAGTTATAGGGCACATGCATCTTCAACTTGACCAGCTAGCATTGGATGTCTACCAATATTTAAACACCCACATTTTCACTTAAAAATCAGCGCACAGGCTGGGCACGGTGGCTCACGCCTGTAATCCCAGCACTTTGGGAGGTTGAGGCAGTTGGATCACTAGGTCAGGAGATCGAGACCATCCTGGCTAACACGGTGAAACCCCATCTCTACTAAAAATACAAAAAAATTAGCCGGGCGTGATGGCAGGCACCTGTAGTCCCAGCTACTCGGGAGGCTGAGGCAGGAGAATGGTGAGAACCTGGGAGGCGGAGCTTGCAGTGAGCTGAGATCAGGCCACTGCACTCCAGCCTGGGCGACAGAGCAAGATTCTGTCTCAAAACAACAACAACAACAACAACAACAACAAATCATCAGTGCGCAGAACCTGAAGACTAAAGGAACTCTGTTTTGCTACAGAGAGAATATCAACAAAAACTCCAACGGCAGCAATGACAGAAAAGTGTACATATTTCTTTGTCATTCAAACACTTGGAAACATGTTGTTAGTCTGTGAAAACTGAATGTAGATATGGAAGGTTAATGTCATCCAGTTCATTGAAGTTCAGATGACTCTGTCATTGGGTGAGAATTTGGCTTTCAGAGATAAAATGTTTCATGACATGTCAGAATTCCTCTTTCTACAAAAGTGGGTCATACTGAGGTCTTAGGGCAAGTTCTCTTTATCTTTGGTTCTGTGCAGAGGATGGTTTGCTCAGCCCTCACAGAGAGAACACCCCCCCATCCTACCCATGTCATTCCCTATAAGTTCCATCCTCTGATCCTAGTCAAACCCACCTTTTTGGGTTTTTTTGTTTGTTTGTTTTGTTTTTTTTTTGCTTTGCTTTTAACAAAATGGGAGAACTTTTTTTTTTTTTTTTTAATGTAACAACTGTATTTCCTAGAAATAAGTTCATTCTGGGAATAGATTTTCTTCTCTTAATGGTGGAACCGGATATTCTCAAAATGATACATACACATACTGTCTGAAAGCTACTAGGTTCATGTTAAACTGGTGAAAGGAGAAGTTTAATTTCTCTATTATCCCTTGGTGTGCCCCTTAATTCGTTTCATTCATCAAGCCAAGGGTTACCATGGCCCACTCAGTTTTCCTTTAAGGGAATCAGGTGCAAGACCCCACAGACCAAGTCCTCAACCTGTATTGTTCTTATCTCTACAAGTCTCGCTTTGAGTTGGTAAAAGGTTGCTCTGGAGTTCTGGAGTTCTGCCAGTATGAGTATAAATCACTACAACCTTTCTGATGAACAACACAACAATATGATACAACAATACAACACAACAATACAATCAAACGTCTTTAAATATGTGCAGATTCCCTGACTTAAACATTCCATTTCTAGAAATTTATCCTAAGGAAATAATAGAGGATGTGCGCAATTATTTATTGTCAAGGACGTTCTTTGTAGTGTTGTTTATAATAGCAAAACCTTGGAAACACCCTAAATGTCCAGCGAAAGAGAACTAGTTTTGTAATGCATTTAGGAATGTTCCCGTGATATTTAGAGGCTAAAAATTACACTGTTGAAATATATTTATTGATATAAAATGTTCAAAGTAGATTACATTTTAAAGTTTCAAAATATTATTACGATACCATTGTATTTTGCAAAGATAAATAAATATCTGTGGAGAAAGAAATTCAGAGGGAGATACAGCAAAATGTGAACTGTTGTCTCTGAGGGAATGGAGATGGGGAATTTTAGACTTTTCATTTTCACTAAACTATATTTTCTCATTTTCTTATAATAAATATGGAATACTTGGGTTAAAAATTATTTATTAAAAAAGTATTCTCTATTTTTCAAAGCCAAAACATGGTTTTACAAAGGGCTTACGTATATATATAGTGTATATTATATATACTTAATGTATATTATATATACACTATATACCACCTATATATATGTGAAAGTACTTTTTATAAAATACTTTACTTTATAAAAAAAGTATAAAAATAAAAGTAAAAAAGTAAAAAAGCAAAAGTTAAAAAAATAAAAATGAAACTATACAAAGCATTTTATAAAAAGTATAAAAAATAAAGCTAATAAAATACTTCATAAAAACATTTTTATAAAATATAAAATATATAATATATATAAAATATATACTTACATATATACTATATATACTACCTATATATTATATATGTGAAAGTATTTTTATAAAATTTCTTTCAAGAGTATAGTTTGTTCCTTTTGTATTTTGTTAATATACATTGCTTCATCCAAAGAGCAAATTACATGAAGTCAGAACACTCCCATATCCTTTTAGCATTTGATCTCCACACCTCTGCCCTATAAATTTCTAAGCAAACAACGGTAAAAACAAAACATGGCCACTTGGTAGAAGGAACGAGGGCATTCCTTTTCTCCTGTGCACTCGCACCACTGTCCTGGACCCACTCTGGAGGTGTTGCAATAGAGGACAGTTTGCAGGAGAAAAGCCCAGATTCCCCAGCATGAAGCACACGGTCCTTTGTTCCATGGGTCCCAATGTCTTCATGGGTGTCATTCCCAACCATTCCCCCTCCACCCTACATTTCCTGAGCCAATGCCTGCATGCCTGCATCACATGCCACCCACAGCATGAAGGACTAGCACCTTCTTGTGCCCTCACCTACACTCACCACCTCCTTTGGGCGTATGTCCTAGATGCTGTCACAGAGGAAACACTTAACAAATCTCTGGGCAGCGAAGTGATTACAAGACTGAAGACCTAGTCTCTGCCCACACTGAACTCCACCTCCACTCCTTTGGCCAGGCAATGATGCTGCAGCTATAGATGATGGTTTTTAGAGTTCAGGTCAGTGCGCTGGGTCCAGGCTGTCATGTTTTGGCCCTAACCTTTTAACTCCACGGAGAGCCCCAGTAGTCTCTCTAGTCTCCTCCACAGTCCATGGTATCTCAGCAAAGCTTTATGGCTTCTGTCACGCCAGGAATCAAAGAAAGGGGCTCACGAGTTCCTATGAGATTCAGTAGGCCTGTCTTCCTTCTTTATTGACCCCAACCACACATGTGTAGGAGGAAGGGGAGGGGACTACAGCATAAGCCCCAGTCAAGGCGTCACCTTTGCCTACGTTTAGGTGTGATCTTCTGTCCTGGGTAGGAACACTTCTTGCCTCCAGGTAGCAGCGTGTTTGGAACCTGTCATTTAATTTTACAACCGGACCTCATTTTTCTCTTCTATAAAACAATGTGAAAAATTTCAGGAGCTGAGAAATGACTCAAATAGGATAAGAACTAAGATAGATTTAATTCAAGTAAAAGTTATTAAGTATTGTGCCTACAGCCCTATGCACCAGTACTATGTGTCCAAGACCAAGAGAGACACTAAGGATCCACTGAGAGAGGCAGCTATGACCACAACCACAAAGCAGAACTAAGACTCCATGATCAGGCCGGGTGTGGTGGCTCACACCTGTAATCCCAGCACTTTGGGAGGCCCAGGTGGGTGGATCACCTGAGGTCAGGAGTTTGAGAACAGCCTGACCAACATGGAGAAATCCCATCTCTTCTAAAAATACAAAATTAGCCAGGCGTGGTGGCGCATGCCTGTAATCCCAGCTACTCAGGAGGCTGAGGCTGGAGAATTGCTTGAATCCGGGAGGCAGAGGTTGCAATGAGCCGAGATTGCGCCATTGCACTCCAGCAGCCTGGGCAAGAAAAGCAAAACCCTGTCCGCCCCCCAACCAAAAAAAAAAAAAAAAAAAAAAGAATCCATGATCCAAGCAGGAAGTGGAAGTGCAGAGAGGTAGCACCAACCAGGAAAAACGAGAAAGGCTTACCAGGAGAGTGAGCTTGGATTAACAATGAGGATTTTGACAGAAGTAGAGAGAAGCTCTTTTGTTTAGGGGAACGACTTAGCCCAGCCTTATCCTACATGGGCATGAAATATCCGACATGTATAAGAAAAACAGAGAAATTTGGTGTGGCTGCAGTGGAGGATTTCAGAGAGAGCACAGCAGCACATGAGGATGGGGATGAAAGCTGGGCTCAGATCAATAAGGCCCATGAGTATCTTGCTAACAAGTCTGGATTTTCATTTCTAGAGATTTCAGAGTAATTGAAAATTTCTGAGAAATTTTTAAAAATCTTAACATCAATCACAGAAAACTTGGTGATGAAAATAAAAGACATTATTGGGAATCCAAATACCCACATTTGGATTCTTATTCAACCATTTACTAGATGTAAACGTCAACCTCTCTGGAATTTGTTTTATATTTTTCTGTGGGTAATTAAATGAAATGTTAAGGGAATAGAAAAGTAAATGAGATAATGGATGTGAAAGAACTTTGCCAACAACAACATATTGCAAAAAAAGAATGCATCCACACACTTGATTTTGCATTGCAAACTCCGCTAAAATGGAATAAGAACAAAATCTATTATCGCAGAGGCAGCCTCTTCCTTAAGACACAAAAGTCCAATTTATCATTTTATTTTAAGAAACTTTTGGAGGCGCTTCTGTCAGATGAATCACTAGCCATTGAAGATAAGCTGTTCATTTTCAGCCTTCCATTCCAATTGTTTTGAAAACATCTGTGTCTTCATTCTACATTTCATGGACACCAAAATGGTAAACTATCATGGCACAGGCTAAACAGGAGAAGCCATTACTCTCTGAAGCCTCTTATTTGTATCTTAAGTTACATGGTTATTATGAAATCTACTTCAGTAAATTGGAATTTAAAACATAAATAAAAGTAAACCATTACACACAGAGTTTCAGAGTTGTACTGTTAATGTGCTCTGTATGTGGAATGGGAGTGGGGGTATAAGCAGTGGGAGGCAGGGAGGAAGGCTGACATTTTAAAAAAATATTTCCATGAAACAGGACTCTGACCTAGTAGAGTTCCACTGTTGCCAGGAAAATATTGAGTAGATATTTAAATCTGGCAAAGGGGTACTGCATTGCCAAAGACATACTGTGCCTTTGTGAAACAAAATGCCTCACACAGGCAAACATCCTATTTCAGAGGCCCCTCTAGAGAAATGAATAAAAGTAAGATTAAATAAAAGCCAAACTGGCGATAATGAAAGTCCTGAATGTTATTTTTCTTAAATAATATCAATGAAAAATATTGGCTTCCCAAAAGAAAAAAATTATTCTTGGTTATGAAAAAACATCAAAACATAAAAACTAAAATGTACCTCTAAGCCATATCACAAGCCTAGTGAGGTGTTTGTTTTTAAATCCAGGCCCTGGGCAAGTCAGCCAATCTGCTGTCCAAGACACTCATAAGCCTGCAAAAATAAGATTTAACATCTTGCATCCTCAGGAGGACAGAAGTTACATTTACAAAGCAGGCCCAATAGAGAGAACTGGCTTAAATTTGAGCAATGATTCATTCCATCACAAATGGAAATTTGATCTCAAATAAAGAGCCTACCTCAAGGCTGTTTCTGAGCCTTTTAAATTTAAATTTCTAACTTACATATAGAGTTCATTTATTGTTTTGGTGTTGATTTCTAATTTTATTGCACATTGGCCAGTGACTAGAGTATAT
This sequence comes from Macaca fascicularis, assembly GCF_037993035.2. Classification (NCBI taxonomy): domain Eukaryota; kingdom Metazoa; phylum Chordata; class Mammalia; order Primates; family Cercopithecidae; genus Macaca; species Macaca fascicularis. The sequence goes on along the minus strand of NC_088377.1, from coordinate 8,581,920 downwards.
ATGAAATTAACTTTTTATTTTATTTTATTTTTTTGAGATGGAGTCTCGCGCTGTCACCCAGGCTAGAGTATAGTGGCATGATCTGGGCTCACTGCAACCTCTGCCTCCCAGGTTCAAGTGATTCTCCTGCCTCAGCCTCCCGAGTAGCTGGAATTACAGGCACCCACCACCATCCCCGGCTAATTTTTGTATTTTTAATAGAGATAGGGTTTCACCATGTTGTCCAGGCTGGTCTCAAACTCCTGACCTCAGGTGATCCACCCATCTCAGCCTCCCAAAGTGCTGGGATTATAGGCGTGAGCCGCCATGCCCAGCTGAAAATAACTTTAAAAAGTTCCGGTTTGTTACTCTTTTGGCGGCCTAGGGCATGGTCAATTTTTACAAATGTTCCTTGATTGCTTAAGAAATGCATATTCTCTAATTTGGCAGTACAGAGTTCTAGAAAAAAACAATTGGTAATGTATATTTAATTTTAATGTCACTGATCTATCAATTACTGAGAAACGCAAATTAAAATCTCTCACTAAGTGGATTTGACTATTCCTTTTTGCAGTTCATTACATATTTCAAGGCTATGTTATTAGGTACATGTAAGTTTATCATTATTATGTATTTTTCATGAATTTAACCTTTTTTTCATTATGTAATGACCCTCAATTATATCCAGTCATGCTTTCTGCCTGAAAGTATATTTTGTCTGCTTTCTATTTCTATTTTTGTCAGCTTTTTTAAAATTTGATTTTGACTAGCATATCTTATTCTGTCAGCTCTCAATCTTTGTTTGTGCAAGATGTTCTTGCAAACAACCCATAACTGATTGTGGAATATTTTTTAGTCTAGTCTAGCACTCTCTGTCTTTAATGCCAAATTTGGTATATCTACACTTATTATTACTGATCTACCTGATTTTTACCATCTTACTTTGTGTTTTAGGTTAAACTTTCTTTGTCCATTCTTTATTTCTCCTTTGCAAATGTCTAATCAGATTGATCTACTTCACTTCATTCACCAGTTTTCTTTGTTTGTATTGGTTTGGCTCTTTGACATTCTAGTTCTCTTGTTAATCTTCAAACAAAATCTAAGTTTAATCATCGAATTTATACTTTTCCTAAATAATGCAAGTAATTTAGAAAGCTTATACCTGAATCATCCATCTCTGATTTTACATGACAATGTTCACTCATATTTTTACCCCACTGAATTTTCTACTCCCTACTTAGGAGGCTGTGGTTGTCATTTTACAGCCATTTCTTTCTAGATCTACCCTCACCTTAATCAATTTCATTGCTCTGATTTCCTTCCTGTATCTCACTCCCTTCTTCTAGGATCCATCCTTAAAATTAAATCTTTTGTTATTTTCTGAAGTGAGGTTCAATTAGCAACAAACTCTCTTTTTGACTCCTTCTTTTATGTTCTTCCTTAATATTTAAAAAATCTATTTATTTTATACTCTTTATCCAATACTTTAATTATTTAACCTTCTTGAGGGTTTAATCATGTTCATTGTTTCTGTTAAATCTTGGTCGGGAGAGATTCTTTCTTCAGCTGTTTTTTTGTAACTTGCGGGTGGCAGAGTCATCTTTAGCAGGTCTCTATCTGCAGGAATCTGTACAGCATAGGTTGAAGATGTGTCTCTCCATGAAGATTTCGTATTTACTTCTGCCAGGTTTCCCAGATGATCACTAGCCCATGACCATTTTTCTGTATTAATTTCTCAGCCTGAGAGTTCCTGGCACACACTGGTGTGTGTATGGGGTGGGGACTCGGGTAATGACAGGCTCAGTTCTGATTCTCTGCTTTGTGCAAGCCCAAGATTTCATTCCTTGCCCCTAGTTGACCTTTAAAACCCAAATCTCTGCATTATAACAACATAGGACAACCAGGTGTCAACATAAGAATGTGCTGCTCTGCTCTATTCTCACTTTTTTCCTTATTTTAGTCCCTAAGGAGTTCACTGACTTTCTTCCCAGCTCAGCTGTGCATTTAAAAGGATATTAAACTCTATGCAGCAATTCCAGGTGTTTTGCAAAAGGAATGTTTTTCAGGTCCTTTTATAGTAACCTCTCTATTTTACTAGAACCAAGAGCCCTCTCTGCATACTTTTTACCTATTTACTTTGAATAGTTTTCATTTTTAATGCAGCCATCATCCTAACTCATGTTATGCTTTACTTCATTCATTTATTCATTAATCAGTTGTCAAAAATTACTGATACAGATTGTATAATCCTCTATGAAAGATTCAAAAATGGTAAGAGTGCCTGTCCTCAACTTGTTTGAGAATCTACAGTTCTGTGTATCTTATTTTAAAATACACGACTAAATTATTTTTGTGAGGCTCTAAACATAGCTTTGTCATTCTGACACACTGAATTATTCCGCTGGATGAAACCATTCTCAACTAATCATCTTGTTTTTGGATAATGATCTTTATTGTTCTTTGTTTTCTTTTATTGTTGTTGCCTCCCGTTAGTTATTCCATTACAACATTGCGTATACTCATCATGTTTTAGAAATGGAATGGCTTGATCCACTTAAAGGTTTCTCCCTGCCTGGGTTTTCTTTCTTTGTCTTCTCTTTAAATGTTGCTATCCCCAGAGTTTCATCCTTGGTCTACCCCTCACCTCTCTCCATAGATATCTTTGGACATTCTTATTTGCTCTCATGTTTGAACTACAACATGCATGCTGTATTATTTTCCTAGGGCTGCTATAATCAAGTACCACAAAATGGGTGGCTTAGAAACAACAGAAATTCATCGTGTCATAGTTCTAGAAGATCAAAGTCTGAAATCAAGGTATCAGCAAGGCCCTGCTCTGTCCAAGACTATGGATAAAATCTGTCCTTGCCTCTTCTAGCTTCTGGTGCTGTCCAGCAATTAAATGTTCCATTGCTTGCAACAGAATCAGTTCAACCTCTGCCTGTCTTCACATGGAGTTCTCCCTCTGTGTTTCCACATCATCTTCCCTCTTTGTGTGTCTATATCCAAATTTCTCCTTTGTGTAAGGACACCAGTCATTTTATTAGGCTCACCCTAATGACCTCATCTTAACTTGATTAAATCTGCAAAACCTCTATTTCTAAATAAGGTCACATTCTAAGGAACTGGGGGTTAGGACTTCAGTATATCTTGTGAGGCAGGCACAATTTAATCTGTAACAGGCAGCTGTGTCTGCCAGTCTGTATCTTGAGTCCCCAGGGTGCTCTTGCAGATGCCAGACCCAAATATAAACAGAAGAGCTGCACTTTTTATCCCAGGTACTATTTAAGCATGTCACACATATCGTTATATTTAATCCATACAGCACCACATGAAGTAGGAATTATTATCATCCATATTTTGTTGATGAAAAACCTGAGAAACAGCAAGATTAAGTAACTTCCTAGATCCCACAGTTAGTACATGGCAGAGTTTAGAACTCAAATGCTGTGACTCCCGATAAAGGACTTTCCATCCTGAGCTCTAGGCCCACCACACTGCCTGGCAGGTGTCCCAGAAGCATCTTAAACACAGGATGAACCAAACTGAAATCACCTATTTTAAACATGTTTTTTGTATGTTCATTAACACCTACCCAGCTGCTCATGCTAAATCTAAGCTGTCTTCAATTCCATTCTTCTCTTTGACTTTCAAGAAAAACAGATAACACCATTAGCACTGTAGAAATGTAAAAATCAGCCCTGGGCAACACAGTAGATTATTTTGCAAAATTCCCTCTCCACTTCCTTTATTTACTTAAGTCTTATTTGAAAAGGCTGTTGCAGAATGTCTACAACAATTTAACAAACATATTCTCTCATCCCATTCCTGTGTTCTCCCTTGGGTATTTTTGTCAGCACAGCTTATTAGGAAGAAGAATCCAGACTCTGGAAGTAGAAAGAACTGGGTTCGAATCCTGGCTCTTCAAATGATTGGTTGTGACATCTTTGGCAACTCTCTTAGCGTTCCTAGTTCTAATTTCTTTACTGTAAAGTGAGAATGATAATGAGTACCTACATCATAGGGTGGTCACATGATTTAAATGAGATAATACCTTTTCTACAAAGTGCATGTCCAAGTGCCTGACAAGAGTGCACAGCAATAGATAGTAGTTGTCATTGCTTTTTAAAAAAATGATTTGATTTCAGCCTCACATTTAACCTAATGGTGGTTTCCTCAACCACGATTAAGCTGATAACTTTAAAATACATATAATAAACTTTGATGTTAGCATTTCTATTTTAGTGGGTTTTGTTATTTAGTTGTTCGAGCATAGCAGGAATTTAAACAGAAGATTAAAGAAGCATGTCCCATCATATCAACAGAGTGGAAGAGATCCTCAGGTGTGTTCAGGGATGTAACAAAGAAAGATGAAGACAGAAGTCATTTCACCAACAGGTTCTTATTAGGCCTGAGATTAGGCTCTGGTCTCACGCAGTTGTGCAAGTGTCCCTGGGACAGCCATTTCACCTCTCTCAGTCTTGATTTTCTCATGTTTAAAGGAAGACTGAACTTAGACCACCAAGAATCCTGCAACCCCTGTGAGTCTGCGATTCCCGCTAGTTAGATCTAGATTACCGTTAACTCAATAAATCACATTTACTCTCCTCCACACAGAATCCAAGTGCTGGCTGTGTTGTCTGGTGACTGAGAACACGAAAGGCATGATCACCACCTCGCTCAACTTACAATCTAATAGAACAGACAGGCTTATTAATAATTCACGTAAAGAGGATCGAAAACATAATATATCAGCCATCAGGGCTTGGTCGGAGGGTATGTGCTATTACTTGTTAGTCACTGGCTTTCAAAGCCCAGCGTGGGAATGTCAATATTTAAAGAGGATCATGTGAAAACTATGCAGCCCTCTACCACTCTGAGAACTCAAGATCCCTGCTTTACATGAAACCAGACTGCCGAAGACTCATGCTGGGCGGCTGTCCTCTACCTCTGCTGAGCTATTCTCTAATGTAACTCAGCGCTCATAGAAGATGTCACAAGAAATAGGCTGTTGAAATGCAGTGCTGCAACTGTGGCAGGAAGATGGCCGATGGTCGGGTGTCTATGGCCACAGTAGCCCCAAGGGGTCCTTCTTTTAGGATTCTATACTGAGATAAACATTGTCTTCCCTGTGAAACTTCTTTTTTGAAAGGAAAAATTATTTCCACAAATAACTCTTTTTATTTTGGCTGCCAGGAAGCTCAAAGCCATATTGGAAACTTAAGTATAGCATCTTAGGCAAGCTTGTGGTCAAAATGGCTACATTTTTCCCTCACATGCTCTTGGTTTCTCATTTGTATTTTTAACTGCCTCAGCACTGATTCCTATCTCCTATTCGATAAGTTGTTTGGGCACAAGTCCATCAGTAGTTTAGTTCACAAGGCATCTCAAATCCTTTGCAGAATATCCATATTTAAGTAAGTATATACGTGCATTTGAGAATACAACATGAAACAAAATGAAGTGTGGTAACAAAAGAATTGGTAAGATGTCATAAGAGGAGTGATTAATTTGCCAGAGGATCAAGCACGGCTCCCTTGACAGGGCAGATTTCGAAGCTGTCTGGAAGAAGGAGGAAGAGCATTCCAGAGAGGGAACCGCCGGGACAAGAACACCAGGTGGTGAAAACGCAGCGTGTGAGTTGGGGATGTGGCAGAGGAAAACGGCAGAGCCTGCAAAGGGCTTTCGGAATCACATCATCATGGGTATAAATGAAGCTTTTCTTGATTCGTCCTGTTATACCAATCTTCATTCCTCACATGTTCTGAAACACTGGTCTGAGTCACTCATTTGGGCTCTCAATCACACACTCTTCTGTCCATCAAAAACTACTTACCCCACATGGGTGGGTCAGCTACTTCTGACGGCCTTCGGTCATCTCCTCGGTGATTAAGAGTAATGGGAACTCAATGAATGCTTTCTAATGGAATAGAAGGGTCCTAGCATGGGGGTCTGAGTCAGACACAAATCATGTAGCTTCAGCCACACGTGTTTGGTAGGCAAGAAAAGGTGATTTTAAATCTCATTAGAGCTTTTATTCATAGTGAATGGAACCCAGTAAGAGTTTAATGAATTAATAAATAATGAAGAAAGTGAAGAGATACAGTGAAGAGATGAATGTGGCTACTCTATCTCTAAGATTGCTGATTATTGCAAGGATCTATGCTGAAAGTGAGTTATTTAAAAAAATAGAAGCAGGGGCATTCGAAAAGCTCAACACTTTAGCACCTATTTTAGGGAATTAAAACAGAAAAAGAGGCCGGGCATGGTGGCTCACGCCTGTAATCCCAGCACTTTGGGAGGCTGAGGCGGGAGGATCACCTGAGGTCAGGAGTTTGAGACCAGCCTTGCCAACATGGTGAAACCTTGTCTCTACTAAAACTACAAAAATTAGCTGACCTGAGATCCCACCTACTCGGGAGGCTGAGGCAGGAGAATCGCTTGAACCCAGGAGGCAGAGGTTGCAGTGAGCCGAGACCATGCCACTGCACTCCAGCCTGGGCAACAGAGCGAGACCTCCATCTCTAAATAAATACATAAATAAATAACAGAAAAAGAAAAATCTTTCAAAATGCTATAAGCTGCTAAAGTCAGAGTCCTATTGCATTTTGGTCAGCATTTTGCAACTTTTAAGAAAAGTTAATGGAGACTGTGCCTTCCTCTTTGTTAGCCACTTGGTTAGCACATCTCCATGTTCACGGCCAACACCTAAAGAGTAACAGTAACTACCACAAGGAGTGATTCTTCATTTAAAATGTTTTTGGAATGTTAATGTGATACTGTTCGTCATTTCTATTCTTCCTTTGTGCCTACCCGCCTCTTCTAAAAGTGATAAACTATATCTTTGTTAAAAATAATTCGTCTATTAAAGTAAAATTTATATCTTCTGTCTTATCTAGATTAGAACTTTTCAACCTTATTATACATGAAAATTGCAGATACAATAAGCATGTCAATAATGTAAAATTTCCAACCCCACACCCAGGTTTGGAACATTTGGAAGTGTGTGCGTGCATGTGCATGTGTGTATGCATGTGTGCGTGTGAGTGTGCATGTGTGTTCGTGCATGTGTGTGCGCACGTGTGTGTGTCTGGGAAAGGGTCTCACTCTGGCTTCCTGGTGGGAGTGAAGTGGTGTAATCATGGTTCACTGCAGCCTCAAACTTCTGGGCTCAAAGAATCCTCCTGCCGCAGCCTCCCAAGTAGCTGGGACTACAGGAACCCACCACTACACCTGGCTAATGTTGAAATTTTTTGTAGAGATGGGGTCTAACTATGTTGTCCAGGCTTGTCTTGAACTCCTTGGTCTCCCAAAGTGCTGGGATTACAGGTGTAAGCCACTATGACTGGCAGGAAATGTGTATTTTTAATCATAAATTTTCCAGGTAATCTTGATGCAAGTGGTTCTGACCATACTTTGAAAAACACTTTCTAGGCTGGGTGCGGTGGCTCACGTCTGTAATCCCAGCACTTTGGGAGGCCGAGGTGGGCAGATCATCTGAGGTCAGGAGTTTGAGACCAGCCTGGCAAACATGGTAAAACCCCATCTCTGTTAAAATTAGCCTGGCGTGGTGGCGGGCACCTGTAATCCCAGCTACTCAGGAGGCTGAGGCAGGAGAATCACTTGAACCTGGGAGGCGGAGGTTGCAGTGAGCTGAGATTGTGCTATTGCACTCCAGTCTGGGGGACAAGAGTGAGACTTTGTCTCAAAAACAAAAAAAAAAAGAAAAAAAGAAAAAGAAAAACATTTTCTAGTCAACCTCCAAATTACGCTGGGCCATAAAAGAGCCAAGTAACCAGCATGGGGGGTGACACACTTATCAGACCGCTCTTATCACAATTGGTTTCACTGAATGACACTTGAATCTACAACAATGCAAGAAACTGCCCGGCCCTATGAGAGATCCACCTAGATTTATAGATACGTGCACCAAATACATAGATAAAAACCAGAGACGTGAATCACGGCCTAACCAGTACCCTTCGGGAAGGCACAATCAACAGTCTTGCCAGAACAACAGGCACAAACCAGGGCTGCCCAGAATGCCTGGTGACGCTACTGGTTGATCGCTTTGCTCATGACTCCCCCTATCTTCCTTAGGACAAACAGAGGAACACATCTTCCTCCAGACTCAGAATTAATAGCTGGACCATCTTTTCACATTTGCTTTCTTTTTATCCTGTGGACACTGAATTACCCCTTTCACACTGCCTGATGATCCCTTGAAGCCAAACAACACCTACCTTTTGCAATTCTGCAATATTTAAAAATTGCAATTAAAAATACACACACACACACACACACACACACACACACACACACATGCATGCATGTAAACCTCACTCCTGGTTTTATTCTCTCTGTTAAACTCTTATTTTAGTTCATACTCCACATTCCTTTATTTTTAAAAAGTGGATTCTACCGTGCTCTTTCATATGTATCTACGTGAGCTTTCTTAAATCTGTTCTGAAATAGGAGGCAGTGTAAATATATCAAATGACAATCTACATTTATTCATTAGGGACATTTTCTAGTTGACACTTTCTTATGGGCTTTTTTTGACACTTTTTTATGGGCTTCTTTAATAACTCAAGATCATGAGTCTCAAAAGCAGGGATGAGGGAAACACTTCTCAAAACTGGATTCCAGGTACCAGAACCCAATCTGAACACGGACAAAGCCTCCCAGCTCCTCTGTGGCTTTATCTCTCAGTCTCTACACAGTACAAATTTTCTCATCAGTGCTTATTAGGACCACTGTTATTTCTAGTGTGTAAACACTGGCATGTATTGACGATGGTACAAATGTTTAGGAATAACTAATGGTTTAATTTGTTTTTTCATTCAGCTATCCACATGGTTTGCATTAGTGCCAAGCAATGTCTCTAAGTAGTAAGGACTATGTGAACCACTCAGAACCAGGTCTGGATAAATATTTTTGTGTACATGGGGCACTCTGTGCCCCAACTCTGCCTTAGTGAGGTGCCTGGATACCATGGAGATGGATGCAGCAGCTGATACAGCTTCCTGAGGTCCTGCAACCTCATGGTCACATTGGAAAATTGTCCAGATTGTGCAATGAAGCTCCGTGTATGTGTGTGTGTGCGCGCGTGTGTGTTCATCTCTGTGTATGAGCACACATACATGAAGCTTGACCAATAACTGAAAGACTCACAACTTGCAAAATCAGCCACAACTAGTTCTCTTACAAACACTATTAACAGAATAACTGCCTACACTGGCATGAAGCAACTGAAGGAAGAAAGAGCTGAAGAGAAGAGTACTTCGCTCAGAAGAAGGGAAACAGCCTTTACATCAAAGCTTAATATAAGCCAGTTTGCAGAGCTATCCTTGCATCCATCCAGCTAACATTTGATGAGCACCTACTATGTATAAAAAAGTCCTGAGTGCTCTGACTTCAGTTGATTCTCTGTTCTCTTCCCCACACAAATATCTCTTATTTTCTAAATACTTTCCTTAGTGTAGAAAGACTCAAGTCTGGTCCTACTGAAAAGAATATTTATGATATCAAATCCTATTGATGGCCTCATGGAAATACAGCCTCACCAGTTAAAATATGGTACCATGCATTACCTGTTACGTCTGTGATTCAATGAGCAATTGAACAAAGAATCTTCAGTGCAGGCCCCCTCAGATGGATTCTCTCATCTTTGACATCTAAACACTTTGTCTCCTTTGAAGAAATTATATTCTTAAAGAGGAGGGCAAAGGGTAAGATGGGTTAGGGGGCCTCCTTTAGGTGTCTACTTCACTTTGTTCACGCCCAGCCAGTGTCTGGACAACACGCCCCTGCCCTCCTGCCTCTCCTCCAGGCACATCCCAGCCCTCGAGCTTTTCTTATGTGCCACACATCTGAAATGAGCACCTGGGACATTTGTGTTTCTATTTTTCCCATCCAACAGGAACAGCCCCCTGTTCCGAGGCACAGCAGCAAGCGAGGCAGTCCTCAGGCATACAGCTGCATTGTGAAGATCAAACCAAATGCATGGCCTCTGGACCTGTCAACTGCCTTTCAGTAAATACTAAGGACAGTTTTCTCCCTTTCTTAAAGCACACGTGGAATCTACCATCAGTGTCTCCTGTAAGTCTTAGAAAATGCTTTGAAATCAGGCACAACCCCAAAGGATGGCCCCTTTCACACCCCACTGCATTGAACCAGCTTCACGTGTTTGCTGAAAGCCACATGGTGACAAATCTAAGGTGAAACCCAGGATATAAATCCAGGCCAGATGTTTTGTGAAATACCCTGCACTCCTGAACTCTTCTGTCTAGAAGGTGACAGAAGCTCACTGGGCATGATCAGACTCTGGTAAAGGGAAAATCACACCATGGAGGTAATCTAACCTGTTTGCCATCACACTTCACAGATAAGAATTTAGGTGACCCCAGGAGCAAGGGAGAATTGAGTTTGTGCAGATTTCACCCATGCATGCCCTTGGCTACTTTGGCAACGAGGAGTAACTTGTGCAGTGCAGCTCAGTGGTGAGGCATCCGTTCATCCATTCTCCACTCCCTTAAGATTCACTGAGCACCTCTTACATACTGGGCATTGCAACTGGCCCTGGAGATAGGGCCTTTGTGGGGCTTACGTTCTATTCAGGGAAGAGGATAATAAGAAATTTTTTTTTTTTTTTTTTTTGAGATGGAGTCTTGCTCTTGTTGCCCAGACTGGAGTGCAATGGCACAATCTTGGCTCACTGCAACCTCTGCCTCCCTGGTTCATGCGATTCTCCTGCCTCAGCCTCCCAAGTAGCTGGGATTACAGGCGACTGCCACCACGTCTGGCTAATATTTTTGTAGTTTTAGTAGAGATGGGGTTTCGCCATGTTGGCCAGGCTGGTCTTGAACTCCCGACCTCGTGATCCGCCCACCTCGGCCTCCCAAAGTGCTGGGATTACAGGTGTGAGCCATCGCGGCTGGACAATAAGAAAACTTTTACATAAACATGCAATATATTGGCAGATGGGAATGAATGAAATCAAGAAAAATCAGGCCAACAGGAGACTGGCAGCCGCAAGTGGAGAGCAATCCTAGATGGAAGTGCTCAGGACCCGCCTCCCTGAGGCCATGACATTGGCCTGGATACCTGGTGAAGGAAAATGATATGGAACTACCTGGAACCAAGGGTTTCAGCCTGAGCTAACGCCACATTCAAATCCCTGAGGCAGGACTGCAGGGTGACCGGATGGCTGAAACTAGTAACAGGAGGGAACCCACAAAAACCGCTGTAAGCAGCTGAGATTTAATCCAATGCCAACAGGTAGAGACTAAAGCAGTAAGGCAGACCTGCCTGAGTCCTAATTTGGCCTCTTATTAGCCAAATGCCCTTAGAAAAGTTGGTGGACCTCTCTGAACTTCATCTTCCTCATCAGGAAAATCACGAGAAAGATGCCCATTTACAAAGATTGCTTTTTTGAGATCATGTTTCTAAAGCGTTTATCCAAATGCCTCCTGTAAGGTAAGTGTTCACTGACTGCCGACTGTTGCTGTTATTCTTATATTTCTGGTTTTTATGTAGCATGCATCCTCTGAGGAGCTTTAAGTCATTCTTTCTATTACCTTTAGTTTGCTAAATAAATAAGTTCTTGGCATGTCTTTCAAGTTTGAGAACTATTCCTTGGGGTTGGTTTTGAATTGTTTGTGGTAAAGAGTTACTCTGGTTATTAGAATCTGTACTACAGGCCAGTGATAGCTGGAATTTTAGATGTTTAAGAACATGTAAGACAGCAATATATGACTCCCAAATGTTTATTTTGCCAGATAAGATAATTTTAAAAACAAACAAGTCTATCATCTATCACAAATAGCACCTCATGAAGGACAGGATATTTGGCACAATAATCTCCAAGAAGGGGCAATTCCTCCCTAGAAAGGTCACCTTTCATAGATATACACAGATGTGTGCATATGTGTGTGTGCACAAGCAAGCCTGCATGTTTGCCTGGACATCCTCTTTCTCTGTCTTTCTCCATATGTAGTCTGTGTATTTTTCTCTACGTGGCAAAACAAAGAGCTGGGGCTACATATTGCTGTCTCACATGTTTTTAAATTCTGAAGTACATAAACAAATGTATTTTTCTCGCTTTGCTGTCAATCCGTGAACATGTCCCCATACATAGAACTCTGCCGGCTCCCATTTACAAGCCCTGCTCTGGGCAAAGGAGATGTGATCAATGCCACAGGTTGGGGAGAAGAGCTCCCCGAGGCTCAGCCTAGCCTCGGGGAAGTTGTGATCTGCCGAGGGCAGTGAAGCTGTAGGCACCTGACCTGCTGGCACGATAACTCTGCGTTCGTTCGTGGTCATGTTTGGGGGTGGCATGTGCTTCTCCTCCATGTAGCTGCCATAGTTCATCCCGACGGTGTCTGGGCTGCCCACCATCTTCCCGCCTTTGGCCACGCTGCATTCATCAGGAGAGTTCCTGGAGGAGGAGAAGAAATGTCCTTCCATTACAACAGCAACCAAAGAGCACGTCTCCAGCAACTTCTCACAACACACAGAGAGAACCAAAGAAGGGCAAGGCGGAAGAGACTGGGGGAGAAAGGACAAGTGTGAAAAGCCAAATACAGGTGGGGTGCCGTGACTCACGCCTGTCATCCCAACACTTTGGGATGCCAAGGCGGGCGGATCACGAGGTCAAGAGATTGAGACCATCCTGGCCAACATGGTGAAACTCTGTCTCTACTAAAAATACAAAAATTAGCTGGGCGTGGTGGTGTGCCTGTAGTCCCAGCTACTTGGAAGGCTGAGGCAGAAGAATCTCTTGAAACCGGAAGGTGGAGTTTGCAGTGAGCTGAGATCGCGCCACTGCACTCCAGACTGGCGACAGAGCAAGATTCCATCTCAAAAAAAAAAGAAAAAAAGAAAAGCCAGATACAGTGCCTTGCCTTCTGTCCTCCCAAAATGCATAGTTTGAAGGCTTAACTCCCAATGTGATGGTATTAGGAGAGAGAGTCTTTGGGAGGTAATTCAGTTTGATGAGGTCATGAGGGTAGAGTCCCATGATGGGATTAGTGCCCTTAGAAGAGGAAGAGACCAGAGCTCTCTCTCTCTCTGCCATGTGAGGGCAGACCAAGAAGGTGGCCAAGCCATCTGCAACCCAAGGACAGAGACCTCACCAGAGACTGGCCCTGCTGGTGCCTGATTTTAGACTTCCAACCTCCAGAAGCATGTAAGCTCGAGTCCCGTTGCTTCAGCCAGCCCGTCTGTGGGGCTCTGTGAAGGCAGCCTGCACAGGCTAGGACAGTACCCACACTGGCTACACAGAACACGCACAAGGGAGGCGGAACTGCCACCTGGCTTCTGTTTCTTAAGCAGCTCCTCCAGAAACTGTCATGTCAGAACTCCATCTGTGACGACTGACTGGGAATACTTGCAGGGAACAGTGAACTGCTCTTTGTTCTCGCGGTGTGAGTAAACAGGCAGAGTAGACAGATGCTGAGAGGCGGCACCAGGGACACTCGCTGCTCAGCGAGGTTTATCCTGGAACGATGTTCCTTTTCAAAACCTCAGAATGAAATCCTGCTGCTGAATGTCAAATCCCTGCAGCCAATCTTTACATACGGAGCTTTGAAGACTCACAGTGCTCCAGGCTTAGGTGCAGACAGGAAGGGCAGAGAAGGGTGGGGACGACGCTAGGGGAGGCCTCATGGGAGTGGACTCCAGCAGTCCTAGAGGACCCCTGGGAAAGGGATTTGGAAGGAACTGTGTGGATGCAGAGAGGGGTCAGCTACTGACTACTGACCTTGGGCAACAGGTCACAGGGCTGCTGTTAGTAAGGCAGTCACTGTCATTTGGATAAAGTCAAACCTACCTTTCTGGAAAAAGAAAAGGAAACCATTTTAAACAGTGAGATATGAAAGCTACAGGACATGGATGAAATCGCATCTGATAGGGAAATGCCAAAAAGAAAATCCAGTTTAGGTCTGGGAGCGGTGGCTCACGCCTGTAATCCCAGCATTTTGGGAGGCTGAGGCGGGTGGATCACCTGAGGTCAGGAGTTCAAGACCAGCCTGATCAACATGGAGAAACCTCGTCTCTACTAAAAATACAAAATTAGCCAGGCGTGGTGGCGCATGCCTTTAATTCCAGCTACTCGGGAGGCTGAGGCAGGAGAATCCCTTGAACATGGGAGGTGGAGGTCATGGTGAGCTGAGATCACGCCATTGCATTCCAGCCTGTGCAACAAGAGCGAAACTCGAAAGAAAGAAAGACAGAGAGAGAGAGAAAGAAAAGAAAGGAAAGAAAGGGGGGGGGGAGAGAGAGAGAAAGAAAAGAAAGGAAAGAAAGAGTGGGGAGAGAGAGAGAGAGAGAAAGAAAGGGGGGGGAGAGAGAGAGGAAGGAAGGAAGGAAGGAAGGAAGGAAAGAGGGAAAGAAAATCCAGCTTAAGCAGAAAACAGAATGTACATGTCAGTGCCTTCTTAGATGGCTAACGCATAGATGGCTAACCCAGGGTCACTGTAGCTGAGGAGTATTAATATTCAGGGTCTGTTGTCTAAGGTGGATTTCCAGAAATGCCTCTCAGGCTCTATCCAATGCACGTATATTTTTCAAATTCCTGGGAATCTGGGAACCTTCACTCTCTCTGGATTTCAGATTTCTATCCCAGTGTTTCCGGTTGTGGGATCCCCTCCAAGGAACCCTCATTTATCTCCTCCACATCTTGTTAGTTGGAGTTCTGCAGGGAACTTGGAGAATCAAAGAACTATGGGCTTGGCATGGATGTGAACTTCAAGTCTAAGGAGGTCAAAACTACCTGAGGCAGGGGAGCACTTTCTGAGCGGGGTGAGATGGAGCGGGTCATTCCACACCTGAAAGTCATAGCTGGGATGTGGACAGGAAGGGACAGTGTCGGTTTAGCATCTGGGAACTTGAAAATATAGGTTTGTTCTCAGCATCACTTACAAATGTGTCTGAAGCCTATGGAGGGTTCTTAGGTGTTGGCAGTGAAGAGGGTGAGCCGAGACTGCCATCTGCGGATGGAGGTTAGAGTCAGGGTCATGCAGGACTCAGGCCCTACCACAGGCCTGGAATGCACAGCCCTGCCTGATGGCATCCTCACAGCTGTGCTAACATGAAGGAAATTTTAAAATAATAATGGTCTGAGTTCCCATGAAGTAGATCCTGAATATTTCCACCGCTGCCTACACATGCATTATTTCCTCTTGATGCTATTTTTCCTGGCTTCACACATTTATCTCTAAAAGACCCATCCTAATATCAAAACACAGTGTCTTCACTTGACACTGAGTTTCCTATTCCTCTGGAAAATTCCATCAGTTGAGTAGACGGTATATGTTTTGGTATATTTGTCTCAAGGAGAGAAGTTACTAGGGAAGAGAAGTTAGAGGGATTAGGTTCTTTAGGATAAAGACTTTACCCAGATGATGTGAGTAACTCAAGTAACAACTATAAAATCTAGACAACCTTTGTTCAGATTCAATCATTCACTCATCCATTTAGACAACTGCTATTAAGTGCCTGCTGTATACCAGGCCCCATTAATTCTTTCTTTTCCAACAATGCAGTTAACCATTTGAAAAGTAAAAGATCAAAGAGATGAATAAAATTATAGAAACAGCCCAGGTGCGGTGGCTCACGCCTGTAATCCCAGCACTTTGGGAGGCCGAAGTGGGCGGATCACCTGAGGTTGGGAGTTTGAGACCAGCCTGACCAACACGGAGAAACCCTGTCTCTACTTAAAAAAAAAAATTAGCCGGGCTTGGTGGCACACGCCTGTAATCCCAGCTACTCGGGAGGCTGAGGCAGGAGTATCACTTGAACCAGGGAGGTGGAGGTTGCTGTGAGCCGAGACCTTGCCATTGTACTCCAGCCTGGGCAACAAGAGCAAGACTCCATGTTAAAAAAAAAAAAAAAAAAAAAGGATTACAGAAACAGGGGACATTGTGGATTTTGAACCCTTCAGACCAACCCCTTTTTTTCTTTTAGTTCTTTATAGTTTAATTTTCATATCTGAGGACAAGAACTCTAGGCATAGATCACAAGAGTTTCCCTATGACATTAAAGTAATCCTTCAGGCTGGTTGCGGCAGCTCATGCCTATAATCTCAGCACTTTGGAAGGCTGAGGCAGGCAGATCACTTGAAGCTAGGTGTTCGAAACCAGCCTGGCCAACATGGTGAAACCCTGTCTCTACTAAAAATACAAAAACGTCACCAGGCATGGTGGCGCATGCCTGTAATCCCAGCTACTCAGGAGGCTGAGGTGGGAGGATCACCTGAGCTCAGGAGGTGGAGGTTGCAGTGAGCCAGGATTGTGCCACTGCACTCCAGCCTGGGCAACAGAGCAAGATTCTGTCAAAAAAAAAAAAAAAATCCTTCATCAAATCTGGATATGATGAACTATTAAAATGCATTTTGTGAGAGCTTTCTAAAAATATGAGTAAATATTTAAAATGGGGTCAATGGTCAGTAAAGCTACTCTGTTTTCATTTTGCAACAACATCCAATTCATCTCATTAGATTTTCCCATCCCAGCTTTCATTGTGGAAAACGGCAGAATGAGGCCATCAGACCCCATTTTCAAAACTTGCACCTTTAGGGTAATGTTTTTAAACTCTTTTTCCATTGCATTTTGTTTTAGCTTAGAGAAAGATAGAGTCACATTTTTTTATTATTTCAAGTGTTTTTTTGTAATAACTCTGAGGGACCTCCAACCCCAAAGAGAGGAAATGGTAACGCCACAGGGTCACTGAAGTGCTAGACTTCAACCGGGTATTCAACAAATATCGGTGAAGCAGGCCCCAGTTGTTGTACTCTCACTTTTTAGTCTTTTTCCCTTGTTAGTTCTCTTACAATTTTTTTTCATTTTTATCTTCTTCTTCTTATTTTTTGAGACGGAGTCTTGCTCTGTCGCCCAGGCTCAAGTGCAGGGGCGCAATCTCGGCTCACTGCAACCTCCGCCTCCTGAGTTCAAGCGATTCTCCTGCCTCAGCCTCCCGAGTAGCTGGGATTACAGGTGCCTGCCACTACGCCTGGCGAAGTTTTGTATTTTTAGTAGAGATGGGGTTTCATCATGTTGGCCAGGTTGGTCTCGAACTCCTGACCTATGGTGATCCTCCTGCCTCGGCTTCTCAAGGTGCTGGGATTATAGGCATGAGCCACTGAGCCCAGCCTTCTCTTGCAAAGTTTAACAACAAAAGAGCAGCCTTAACGTGTTTGGGATCTGTTCTGGGAGCTCAATAGTTATCAATCTTCACCACAGCGAACTGTGTTGCTGGCATCATCTCCACTTTCCAGAGGTGTGAACTGAGTGCTCAAAACACAAGGGGCTGGCTCCAGGACTCACAGCCAGGAGGAGGTAGAATAAGACTTCAGTGCGGGTGGCCCCAACTCTCCATCCCTGCTTCTTGACCCTGAACAGAATGACTCCACAAAGTAAAAGCAAGACAATGTCCTCTAAAAGGTAACTAGATCTTCATTTCAGGAAGGCATCAGGGACTCCCTGACTCATACACTACTCTGGTTTAAGGTGTACACTGAAGCACTCATCCTGACATACTGTCCTACCCTGGGACGGTTCATTCCCTGAAGAGCATGTATATGACACAAGCAGGGCACATACATGAGATGCAAATAAGAGGGGTGATTCCTGGAGAAGAAAAGAATTTTCAAAGATATCTGCTTTACTTAAGGAAAGGACGCCAGGCACAGTGACTTACACCTAAAATTACAGCATTTCAAAAGGTCAAGATAGGTGAATTGTTTTAGCTTAGGAGTTCAAGACCAGCCTGGGCAACATAAAATATGTATTTACAAAAAATACAAAAATTAGCTGGGCATGGTGGCGCACCTGTAGTCCCAGCTACTCAGGAGGCTGAGGTGGGAGGATCACCTGAGCCTGTGGAGGTTGAGACTGCAGTGAGCCGAGATCACGCTACTGCACTGCAGCCTGGACAACAGAGCAAGACCCTGTCTCGGAAAAAAAAAAAAAAAAAGAACAAAAGAAAAGGAAATTTTACCACATTTCAGAGAACTGCAAAGTGTTCATCTGAAAGTCTCACTATAAATACATTTTTGGCTCTGTGCCCAGGTGTGATAAGAAAAGACCCACACTGCACAAATGTGTGTCTCGATTGCTCCACTGCAGCCCCACCTTCACCGGGCATTCCGAGGCTCACACATCACCAGGGAAAAAGTTCCCACAAACCGCTTGGTACGTCACCTGCACCAAGCGCTGCCCAGCATAGAGGACCATGTGTTCTCCATTCTCAGATTTGGAGGTTCCATGCATTGTTTTATTGTGCACATGGCAAAGAGCATGCTGTGCGGGGAACGAACAGTCCTGAAGCAGGACAGTGTGTCAGGATGAGTGCTGCAACGTACACTTTAAACCAGAGGAGTGTACGGGTCAGGGAGTCCCCGATGCCTTCCTGAAATGAAGATCTAGTTACCTTTTAAACATATCCATACTTTCAAACATACACATACAAACCTTTTAAACATACACATACTTGCATATGTGTGTTGCAGCAGTTCCTGAGAATATTCTCAGGCTATTCAGCAGGTGCCTGTCAAACAGATAATCATTTAGTAAATATTAAATGTATCTGTCTTACTGTTTGGGGTAGAAATTTCTTTATTGCAAATAAGCATTGTTCAAGATATTGCTCTCAGAGATTCCTTTGAGGACAAATGAAAATCATTTTGTCTTTTTAAAAAATTTCAATAGTTTGGGGGGAACAGCTGGTGTCTGGTTACATGAGTAAGTTCTTTAGTGGTGATTTCTGAGATTTTTGTGCACCCATCACCCAAGCAGTAAACACTGTACCCAATGTATAGTCTTTTCTCCCTCACCTACTCCCACCCTTCTGCCAGAGTCCCCAAAGGCCATTGTATCAGTCTCATGCCTTTGTGTCCTCATAGCTTAGCTCCTACTTATAAGTGACAACATACGATATTTGGTTTTCCATTCCTGAGTTACTTCAGTTAGAGCAATGGTCTCCAACTCCATCCAAGCTGCTGCAAACACCATTATTTTGTTTCTTTTCATGGGTGCATGGTATTCCATGGTGTGTATATATGTGTATATATATCTATATACACACACACATATATACAAACACATATATACATATATACATATATATATACACACACACATACACACACACACCACATATTCTTTATCCACTCATTGGTTGATGGGCATTTAGGCTGGTTCCACATTTTTGCAATTGTGAATTGTGCTGCTATAAACATGCATGTGCAAGTGCCTTTTTCACTTCCTCTGGGTAGATAACCAGTGGTGGGATTGCTGGATCAAATGGTAGTTTTACTTCTAGTTTTCCATACTATTTTCCATAGTGGTTGTACTAGTTTCCATACTGTTTTCCATAGTGGTTGTACTAGTTTACATTCCCATTGGCAGTGTAAAAGTGTTCCCTTTTCACTATATCCATGCCAACATCTGTTTTTTTTATTTTTAATTATGGCCATTCTTGCAGGAGTAAAATGGTATCACGCTGTGGTCTTCATTTGCATTTCCCTGATAACAAGTGATGTTGAGCGTTTTTTTCACGTTTGCTGGCCATTTGTATATCTTCTTTTGAGAATTGTCTATTCATATCCTTAACCCATTGTTTGATGGAATTATTTATTTTTTTTCTTGCTGATTTGTTTGAGTTCCTTGACGATTCTGGATATTAGTCCTTTGTCAAACACATAGTTTGCAAATATTTTCTCCCACTCTGTGGGTTGTCTGTTTGCTGATTATTTCTTTTGCTGTGAAGAAACTTTGGTTTAACTAAGTCCCATCTATTTATCTTTGTTTTTGTTGCATTTGCTTTTGGATTATTGGTCATGAACTGTTACTCTCAAATTCACATTTTCAGTTCTGGGTTCTATTTGTCACCCACAAAGCATTAGTCTTGATGGTCCTATGCAATATGTGGCATCAACAAGAGTAAACAGGAGCTGGGAAGACAGATACTTCCCTCTGCTCATAGCAGGAGAAATTCCATGTTAGCCAGGGGTCCCCAAGATGGGAGGGCTGGTTCAGAATTCTGAGAAAGAATTGGACAATGGCCCAATGGCTGGGGTATTAAAAAGTGAGCCATGACACTTCACAACTCCCTGGCAACACCCTTGGGGCCACACAGTCTCAAACTCCTGAGCTCAAGCGATCCTCCTGGTTCAGCCGCCCTATAAATAGCTGGGACTACAGGCCACACTCCTTGAGAAATGTAACCTTTGCAGCAATCTCACACTTTTCCATGGCATTTGGTCATAACTGTGGTCACTCACAGGAACATAGAAATAGTGTAGGAAGACACCAAACCTTCGTGATGAAAATAAAAGCACTGGAGATGTGCCCAATGAAACTGGTTTACTGAGCTTCAAACAATAATCTCTCTTAAATAGCAGTTGGAGAATTAAGTTCTAATCATTTAAAATCATGAGTACTGACTTCTTAAAACATACTAGCATTCTGAATTAATGATAAAAGGACATGGCAAAGAATATCAAGTACATTGGAAATTTTGTTAAATTTGAATTAAGGAGAGAAGGCAGACACATTGCTAAGCCCAGTTGGGTTCTCATAGGGTTACTGAATCAGAGGGCTGGAAGAAGCCCCGTTTCCAAGCCCCTGGGCATGACTGTCTGGAAACCACTTGGATGAACAAGAGTATACCTTCGTTAACAGTTTTTTAGGGAGGGGCTTCGTAATTTTCCTCTGAAACTCCAGAGTTCTATTTATAAATATGTAGAGTGGTTTTAAGCATATGTTATTCCTCTACCTGTGTGTAAGCTATGTGAAGTTTGAGGTGGGTTATAAAAATGCATATAAGACAAAATAATAACATAAATAATTAACAGAATAAAAATGAGTGGAAAACAAGGGCCAAAAAGGAATTAAGAGATAAAAGCAGCCCACTGAGTAAGCTTACTATTTAACCTGCTGAGGTAGGATACCAATTCAGCTCTGAGCTTTCTACTCACCAAAGCAAAGATGGAAGTGCATCTGATGACAAGGCCTGAGGTATTAGTAAACTACCTACAAACCAGTTATTCAGCAGAAATAAAGCTCTCCCTGGGCTAAGCTTTGAGGGTTTTTCTCAGGGCTTCTCATGAAGAAAACTGGCCTATGCAGTAAACAATATCATTCCCAACATCTCATAATACATCTAAGACCATCTCGCACAGTGCCAGGAGGAGCTGGTGGCAGAGTAGGACACTCCCTGTACACAGTGGTCCCATGCTGCCATCCACAGAGGTCTGGAGACGGCATGTCCCCAGCCTATCCTCCATACTGGCTGCTATTGGAAAGATCAGACCTGTCAGAGAAGTCAGTGCAAAAACATGAAAAAAATCAGTAATTAAAAAATGAAAAAACCTTGAGAGATGCAGTGTTATATATGCCTCTAGTTTCATAACTCCCAAATTTCTAGATTTTACTTATTTTACTGTTTCTTAAGAGACACGGTCTTGCTCTGTCACCCAGGCTGGAGTACAGTGGTATGATTGTAGCTCACTGCGATCTCAAACTCCTGGGCTCAAGCGATCCTCTTTTCTCAGCCTCCCAAGTAGCCGGGACTATGCACACATGCTGCCATACCCGGCTGTTTTTTAATTGTATAGATAGGGTCTCACTATGTTGCCCAGGCTGGCCTCTAACTCCTGTCCTCAAGCAATCCTCCCACCTCAGCCTCCCCAAGCACTGGGACTGCAGGCATGAGCTGCTGCACTGAAACCCCTACTTTCTAGATTTTAAATTCAATTTACCAATGTTAAATAGGGTCATGCTTATGTCTCCAAGAGCACCAAAGGCATTGTGGGTAAAAATATCTTTCCAGGCCTCAGTTGGTTAATCTTCCAACCAGTATTTCACTGTTGACTAAAGATGAGCATGGCTCCAGACTCTTTTCATGTGTTTATGTTTTAATAAACATATGGATAAAGCATTTAACATGGTGCCTGGCACATGACCACGCCAGGTGTCAGCTGTTGCTGTCAGTTCATTTCATCTGCACATCTCCATGACAGAAATACTTGAAAGCAGGAGCCTTATTACAGATGAAGCACAGAGAGGTTGGATAGCTTGCCCAAGATCACACAGCCAGTAGGGAAGAATTGGGATTTGACTCTAGATAGTCAAGGTCTCAACTCCAAGTACTTCACTTCCCCACTCTAGCCCTTGCTTGGTAAATCCATGTGAGAAGTCTTTCATAGACCTAAAGCACCATTGAATGGAACCTCAGAAAACTTAATTTCATCACTCTTAAGTATTCTAAAAGAACATCTTCTGAGTGGCCCTGAAGACAGTCATGGGCGAGGGTTACAGATGTGAGCTGAGCAGGGCAGCCACGAAGGAGCAAGGCGGGGCCCCGTGGGAGACTTGGAAGGTGGCAATGTTTATGTGGAGATATAAATAGGTTTTGATAAGTTTGGTCTAAAAGAAATAGTCACCTCGATTTGCAGCTAAGCATTCTATGCTTCTCCCCAAAACTTCATTGATGTGCCCAACAGGGTGCATGTTTTACACAGATGATGGGCAAACATTCGTAAGTGCAAAAGGAAACCAGACAGAAAGTCCCCATGACGAGAGAGCCGAGTGGGAGTGCATCTGACTCTGACTGCAGGCCCAAAAAGATGGAGGTGAGGATCAGGCCAGGAGCTGGACCACTGTGGAAATAGTCAATCTAATTTTTTAAGATTAAATAAGTCCAAGATGAAAGCCTCCTTGAGCTATCGCCATACATAACACCCCTTTAAAAAAAAAAAAAGCAGGGTTGGGGGTGGGGACTAATATTCCTGAAAAAGCATACTGAGAAATGTAAAATTTGGTCTTTAGTCTTTGAAAAACAAAATAAACTTGGCATCTGACTTTGGTTTTCTCACATCAGAGTCTACTTACAGCGAGGCAGTTTCCGTCATGGAAAGAACCCGCAATGAAATGGCACAGCCGTGGCCATTAGCTTGACAAGCATGGAGCCTCAGCCCTTGTGGGTGTGAATGGGCCTCATTTATCCAAGAACGGCACTGAATACATCCCAGGGGGACAGCCCCAAGCTTGCTGGCCACATTAAATCTGATTCACCCTCACTTCAGAGCACTTAGCAGGGGCCCACTCCTTGGAGAAAGTCCAAGGCAAGTCAGAATGTAACTGTGGAAATCAGTACGTCTTCTTCTTTGAGTCAGTGGAGGCAAACCCCCTAATCCTGTTGAAAATCTACCTGTTCTCCTAGAGCCATCCTCCTTCCGAATCCTCTGAATTCCTCTTGCACCGGGACATGACTTTTCAGCCCCTCGTTCTCCGTCACATGCTGGTGAAGTGTCCTTGAACTTCACTTCCAAAGCTTTCTCCCTCCTGTTACCAGAGTGCTCTCCCCCACACAGAAATGCAAGCTGTCCATGTCCAACTTAATCCCTGTCACAGTCCAGAGCCCCTCCCTAGATTCTCTTCAGTGATCTGGCTCTGGGGCCCCTCAAGTCAGTCTTTTGTTTAGCAAATATTTGTGGAGCATCTTTCTAGGCCAAGCACTGTCCCAGGTGCTGGGGTTATATCAGTGTCTCTATTATAATGGGGCTGGCGTTTGAGTGGCCAAAGCCCCTCTCCCCAACTCCATGTGCTCTGTGCTCAAAGACCACATTCCACATCACCCCTAGTCTCTTCCCTTTGGGCCTTCACTTTTGCTACTCCCTCTGCCTTCAAGGCCCTGCCTATGACCACCTGATACCTGCCCTATTCACCTGTTCACCACCTGGTACCTGCTCTATTCACCTGTCCATGCTCACCTCAGGGGTCTCTATAAGCCTTTCCCGGGCCGCCAGAGAGGAATGTCTCCTTTCCACTTCCACCGTTCTCTGTATTTTCTCAGTAAGTGTCTGCAGGATGAGTGAGTCCATTTACGAATGAATCTTCCATTTAAATATTGAGTTCCTTATCTTATACCTGCAGTGCAAGAGAAAGCCCCTCATGGTGGAATCGGAAAACCAATGTTGACCTTGGTTGACCTTAGATGAGTCACCTAACCTTTCGAGGCTCAACTCTTTCATTCATAAAAATGAATGAACGCTTTCTTGAGGTTGCTGTGAGGACATCCCTGAGATGATGCCTGTGAAGAAAGTCTGCAAACTGTGAAGCACTACACAAATTAACACAGCATGCGCACGCCTGTGCGTGTGTGTATGTGGATGTAAATGTGAGGCTTTTTGTTCTTGGCAACTGTTCATACTTATGTAGGTCAGCAAGCTAAGGTTTACTATTGTGCAGTGTTCAGCACACAACTGTTTTCTGGAATGTCACTGTGTTTCTGAATGTTCCTTTTGGTTTATTAGGTTAGTTCACATTAAGAAGAACTTGGTGAGGAAGCCACATGGAAGAACTGAAAAGGCTTTCTTTGGCAGCTCTACCCTAAGAGGGCAAAGAGGTCAGTTCTGCGAGAGAACCCCCACAAAAAGGCTGGCCCGGGACAAGCATTCCAGGCCTGTCTCAAGTCTGAACACAAATAAATCCCTCCTCAGGTGGTTTTCTTCATAAGGATCCTAAAAGCACATACTTAGTCCTGATCGACTGAACAAGCTCCTAATCAAGTTTCATAGTGTGAATCGAGGTCAGTCACCACAAAAGGTATTTTTAGGACCCCAGACAAGGAGGGGATTGTCTGGAGCGCTGCAGGGTAATTTGTGGGTCTGTTTTATTTCTGAATCAGAGGCAGTGGAAAAGCTGTTTCAGACCCCATGGCTGGAGCAGCGGGTGGAGCTCAGCAGTGATTCATGTAGAACTCCGGGCTCAAACTGAAACCGTAGATGTTTGTCTTCACAGCTGTGTGTTATTTTTACCCTTACTAAATATTCTCTCTTACACCTGGAATTTCAGCCTCTTCCCAACAGTCCTGTGCCTTCCCCCTTCTCTGAAGCGGTTGAAGACAAAATTAATTAAAAAGTCACCACCAGCTCACCAACAGTTAGTTCTTTGTCCCCTTAAAGGGGCTCGATGTTTCCCTGAGAAAGTTTCATTATTTAAGTTTATATTTCTCTTTACAGCCAAAAACGAATGTCAGCAAGACCGTGTTGCTTTTAGATCTTGAAAACTGGAGGGAAATGCACCATTTTGGGATTCATCATTTGAACATAAAATGTTCTGAAGCATAAGATCTCTACAAGTAGTTACATGACAAAGATCAGATGGGACGTCTTTTCTACCTTGTGCATGTCTTTTAATTTGTCTGAAAGACTCCTTTCTCAGAGAAGAAAGGATTGGGCCCAATAGCCAGTATGATGCTTCAGGTTTTTATTTTTATAACAGGTCAGGTGAATCCTGGTTAACCAAAACAATTTTTCTTTTTTTTTTTTTCTTTTTTGAGACGGAGTCTTGCTCAGTCGCCCAGGCTGGAGTGCGGTGGCGCGATATCAGCTCACTGCAAGCTCCACCTCCTGGGTTCACGCCATTCTCCTGCCTCAGCCTCCCAAGTAGCTGGGACTACAGGCGCCCGCCACTATGCCCGGCTAGTTTTTTTGTATGTTTAGTAGAGATGGGGTTTTACCGTGTTAGCCAGGATGGTTTTTTTTGAGATGGAGTTTCGCTCTTGTTGCCCAGGCTGGAGTGCAATGGCATGATCTCAGCTCACTGCAACCTCCGCCCCCACTGGGTTCAAGTGATCCTCTTGTCTCAGCCTCACAGGTAGCTGGGATTATAAGCATCCACCTAATTTTTTAAATATATATATTTTTAGTAGAGATGGGGTTTCACCATGTTGGCCAGGCTGGTCTCGAACTCTTGACCTACCTACTATTTTTAAAATGTGATTTTGTTTGGAGACACCTGGTGAGGTAAATGTAAAGGTGAATGCAGGTGAACTGACCTGATGTGATAAGATGGTAGTAAATATTTTAAAAATGTGTAATATATACAAAAAATCAAAATGCAGTTGGCCCTTGGATTTGATGCGTCTTGTCACTGCTTGCCTGACATGTGGAGTGAAGCTTGCTATCCCTGTCAATGCAGGAAAGAAGTTCAGCTTCTTCTACGAAGCCCTGAGGGAGTGAAGAAGAGTCCAGGCCTGTGGCCAAATGGCCAACTTTTACTTTCACTTTCAACTTTCACTTGACCAAGTGACGAAAACTTTTGGAAACTCAATGGTCATCTGTAAATGGGAATAATCATAGTAATGTCATCTCCTAGATGTTTGAGAAAACTGGACAATATGTTGTATACCAAAATCTATTAATAAATCATGTGTGTTGTAAAAATATGGGTTAATATTATCCCTTTCAGGCCCTTTCTCTCCTGCCCAGGTACAGTTGATTGCACCCTCATCCCTGTTATTGCTGGGCCCTGAACATCGCTCTGTACTGAATGTGTGTCACGATCTCACAGAATCTTTTTCACCTTTGGTAGACCATGAGCTTCTCTTAGTTCCTTTCTTTCTTTCTCTCTCTCGCTCTCTCTCCTTTTTTTTTTTTAGACAGAGTCTTGTTCTGTCACCCAGGCTAGAGTGCAGTGCCATGATCTCAGCTCATTGCAACCTCTGCCTCCCAAGTTCTAGTGATCCTCCTGTCTCAGCCTCCTGAGTAGCTGGGACTACAGGCGCCTGCCACCACGCCCAGCTAATTTTTGTATTTTTTTGTAGAGATGGGATTTCACCATCTTGGCCAGGCTGGTCCCGAACTCCTGACCTCAAGTGTCCTGCCTACCTCAGCCTCCCAAAGTGCTGGGATTACAAGTGTGAGCCACCTGCACCCGGCCAGCTTCGCTTAACTCTTAATCCATCTCCGTCGAAGCTAACACAGTACATGATGCAGATTAAACACCAAATAAATGTTGGTTTCGTGCAGCATTTGTCAACTTCAACGCTATTGCCACTTGGAGCCAGATCACTCTTTGGACAGCTTGGGGTAGGGGCTGGCAGGGTGCTGCCCTGAGTACTGCAGGAAGTCTCTGGCTTCTACCCACCAGATACC